>NC_054830.1:124339739-124972867 GCF_018345385.1 Vulpes lagopus
ACTCTTTGAGGAACCTCCACACAGTTTTCCAGAGGGGCTGCACCAGTTCACATTCCCACCAACAGTGCAAGAGGGTTCCCTTTTCTCCGCATCCTCTCCAACATTTGTTGTTTCCTGCCTTGTTAATTTTCCCCATTCTCACTGGTGTGAGGTGGTATCTCATTGTGGTTTTGATTTGTATTTCCCTGATGGCAAGTGATGCAGAGCATTTTCTCATGTGCATGTTGGCCATGTCCATGTCTTCCTCTGTGAGATTTCTCTTCATGTCTTTTGCCCATTTCATGATTGGATTGTTTGTTTCTTTGGTGTTGAGTTTAATAAGTTCTTTATAGATTTTGGAAACTAGCCCTTTATCTGATATGTCATTTGCAAATATCTTCTCCCATTCTGTAGGTTGTCTTTTAGTTTTGTTGACTGTATCCTTTGCTGTGCAAAAGCTTCTTATCTTGATGAAGTCCCAATAGTTCATTTTTGCTTTTGTTTCTTTTGCCTTCGTGGATGTATCTTGCAAGAAGTTACTGTGGCCAAGTTCAAAAAGGGTGTTGCCTGTGTTCTCCTCTAGGATTTTGATGGAATCTTGTCTCACATTTAGATCTCTCATCCATTTTGAGTTTATCTTTGTGTATGGTGAAAGAGAGTGGTCCAGTTTCATTCTTCTGCATGTGGATGTCCAATTTTCCCAGCACCATTTATTGAAGAGACTGTCTTTCTTCCAATGGATAGTCTTTCCTCCTTTATCGAATATTAGATGGCCGTACATTTCAGGGTCCACTTCTGGGTTCTCTATTCTGTTCCATTGATCTATGTGTCTGTTTTTGTGCCAGTACCACACTGTCTTGATGACCACAGCTTTGTAATACAACCTGAAATCTGGCATTGTGATGCCCCCAGCTAAGGTTTTCTTTTTTAAAATTCCCCTGGCTATTCGGGGTCTTTTCTGATTCCACACAAATCTAAAAATAATTTGTTCTAACTCTCTGAAGAAAGTCCATGGTATTTTGATAGGGATTGCATTAAACGTATAAATTGCCCTGGGTAACATTGACATTTTTACAATATTAATTCTGCCAATCCATGAGCATGGAATATTTTTCCATCTCTTTGTGTCTTCCTCAATTTCTTTCAGAAGTGTTCTATAGTTTTTAGGGTATAGATCTTTTACCTCTTTGGTTAGGTTTATTCCTAGGTATCTTATGCTTTTGGGTGCAATTGTAAATGGGATTGACTCCGTGTAATAATGTCATATAGCAAACAAGAACGTAGACTCAGGAGTCAGGATGCCTAGATTCAAATCCCAGTTCTACTGTTTCCTAGATGTGATCATGGGCAACTTACTACATTTCTCTGTGACTCTATTTCCTCATTTGTAAAATCTCAGAGAATATGAAAATAAAGTAGGTTAACATTTTTAAAGTGCTTCCATCAGCACTCTGATACAGAAGTTTAAGATATTTTCTTTATATTTTGATTAGTTGTTCAGTAGCCTTATAAGGAGAGTCTCCCCAAAACCCTTCCTGCTTCTACATCTCTCTCTAGTCCTCCTGATACAATAAGCAAAAGCTTAGTTGGGAATTCAGAAGTCTCTGACATTCACTTAATATGACAGGTTAAGAAACATGATCATTTTACAAAGCAAATTTTAGATCTGATGCATGCTGAGCATCATACATTTGCTGTGGGGGTATTAAAACCGTCTATACTCTATACTTGACAAATGAAATTCCATATGCATAGCAGATTTACAGGGTAAAACTTGTTGAAATTTACAACTGCTAGAAGCCTCCAAAATAAAACTTTCTCCTCCAGGAAGTTGGGTTTTTTTCTTAACTTTATTAGAAATATATAATAAAGAGAAATTCTTATATGCCTAAATCAAAATGTCAATAGTTTTACAAAGGTCTGTGAATGTTACATTCTGGCATAGAAGCAATTATATAAATTTTTCAACACCTAAATATATCTCTTAACTTTGGGTAAGTCCAGTTGCATTACTGAGGAGAGTTTTATGTTTTGAAAAATTATGATAGCCAGCAGTAGAAAGCCTATATAATTTACCACTTCACAGAATATAACTTTTAAAAAATACCACCTACTGTAGTTTATGTGGAGAAATAACAGATTTGGAGGTCAATTCTGTAATTTATGGTAAGAGAATAAATGACTTACTATCATAAGATTTCTCCTTTTGATTCCAGGCATACATCCTGTAGACACCTAGGACAGAATTATAGTTCATCCAGAGTTATGCCTAATTATGGCTCACAGTCAGAATGTCCATATTTTAACCAAAAGAGCGACCTGTAATTAGCTCTATGAGCCAGCTCCTGCATGGTTGGCATTGTGACTTTCCCAAATACATCTGATGAACCTCACCAGGTTCCCCACAGCCTATTTCATAAGTAATACTAAATTTAATAATTTTAAAAGATTTTATTCATTTATTAATGAGAGATACACAGAGAGAGGCAGAGACATAGAGGGAGAAACAGGCTCCTTGAAGGGAGCTCGATGTGGGACTCGATCCCTAATATTTTTCTATATTAATCAAAATTACTATCAATAAAATGCTTTTTCAAAAAGAGTACTCAAAATGGCATCTTTTGCTTGTTATATATCAAAAACAAAAAGCAGGAACATTTTAAAAAATATAACAAACATGCTGTGTTCTGCTCAGAATAAAAGGATATGTTTTCGCAGACTTTCCTCAAATGTGATGTTAGAGAAGGAAGAGAACATGATAGATAAGATGACTTTTTCCTCCCTCCATCCCATTCTCATCTATCTCCTAAGCGGGATCCAAGTTATAAACTGTTTACAAAACTTCTAGACCAATTTACTAATTCTGAGGTGTATGTGTGCACACACATGTGCACATGTTCAATAGAGCTTTTAAAATTTACAAGTATTATGTCAATTCTATTAAAATGTGTACATTATTCTACCATTGAATTTTCTTTTTATGTCAACATTGTATTTTTGAGAACCATTCAAACTGCTAAACTGTTCTGTTTCATTCTTTTCAACTGCTACGGTGCTAAAAACTTTGCACGGCTTACCGGGGGTTGATAGAGCGGTTGACAGTGGACTTCCCATCTGAAACCAGGGAGGGGCCAGAAGACATAGCACAACATTTTTCAGCTTCTGAAAGAAAAGAACTGGCAACCAGCACTGTTTTATTCCATGATTTCATGATTCACAAATACATGTTTCTGAATGTTCTGTACCACTGACCTATTTGACTTTTTCTGCTTTAGTAGAGCACGATTTTAATTACCTAGGTTTATTTAAAAAAAAGTGTTCATATCTGGAAATCAATTTCCTCTTCACTGTTTTTAATATATTCTTGGCCATTTTTGGACATTTATACCTCTATATAGATTTCGTAAGAAATTTGTTAATTTCTACCAACACTTGTTGGAATTTGACTGGAATAATGGTATCTTGAAGACAGTCAATTTTCCCATCAATGAAAATAGTAGAGTTTCCTTTAATTTAGGATATATTTTGTGTTTTTCAATAATATATTTTTTATATAAAGCCCTTACACTTCTTTACTTAAACTTATTTCTACAAATCATAAATCTTTTGTTCCTTCAGTGAGCCTCAATTTATAATACTTTTTATTGTATCAGCATCTCATATATTCAACATGTTTTTAATATATTACGATTTGTGTATTTCACACAAAACAAAACAAAGCCTAAGTGTGAACAGCTAGGCTCTTTAATAAAAAAGCTAGGATTTTATTTCAATACTCAATTTTTTTAAATTAACTTTTATTGGTGTTCAATTTACCAACATACAGAAAAACACCCAGTGCTCATCCCGTCAAGTGTCCACCTCAGTGCCCGTCACCCATTCCCCTCCACCCCCCGCCCTCCTCCCCCTTCCACCACCCCTAGTTCGTTTCCCCGAGTTAGGAGTCTTTATGTTCTGTCTCCCTTCCTGATATTTCCCAACATTTCTTCTCCCTTCCTTTATATTCCCTTTCACTATTATTTATATTCCCCAAATGAATGAGAACATACACTGTTTGTCCTTCTCCGATTGACTTATTTCACTCAGCATAATACCCTCCAGTTCCATCCACGTTGAAGCAAATGGTGGGTATTTGTCGTTTCTAATTGCTGAGTAATATTCCATTGTATACATAGACCACATCTTCTTTATCCATTCATCTTTCGATGGACACCGAGGCTCCTTCCACAGTTTGGCTATTGTGGACATTGCTGATAGAAACATCGGGGTGCAGGTGTCCCGACGTTTCATTGCATCGGAATCTTTGGGGTAAATCCCCAGGAGTGCAATTGCTGGGTCGTAGGGCAGGTCTATTTTTAACTCTTTGAGGAACCTCCACACAGTTTTCCAGAGTGGCTGCACCAGTTCACATTCCCACCAACAGTGTACGAGGGTTCCCTTTTCTCCGCATCCTCTCCAACATTTGTTGTTTCCTGCCTTGTTAATTTTCCCCATTCTCACTGGTGTGAGGTGGTATCTCATTGTGGTTTTGATTTGTATTTCCCTGATGGCAAGTGATGCAGAGCATTTTCTCATGTGCATGTTGGCCATGTCCATGTCTTCCTCTGTGAGATTTCTCTTCATGGCTTTTGCCCATTTCATGATTGGATTGTTTGTTTCTTTGCTGTTGAGTTTAATAAGTTCTTTATAGATCTTGGAAACTAGCCCTTTATCTGATATGTCGTTTGCAAATATCTTCTCCCATTCTGTAGGTTGTCTTTTAGTTTTGTTGACTGTATCCTTTGCTGTGCAAAAGCTTCTTATCTTGATGAAGTCCCAATAGTTCATGTTTGCTTTTGTTTCTTTTGCCTTTGTGGATGTATCTTGCAAGAAGTTACTGTGGCCGAGTTCAAAAAGGGTGTTGCCTGTGTTCTCTTCTATGATTTTGATGGACTCTTGTCTCACATTTAGATCTCTCATCCATTTTGAGTTTATCTTTGTGTATGGTGAAAGAGAGTGGTCCAGTTTCATTCTTCTGCATGTGGATGTCCAATTTTCCCAGCACCATTTATTGAAGAGACTGTCTTTCTTCCAATGGATAGTCTTTCCTCCTTTATCGAATATTAGATGACCATACATTTCAGATTTCAGGTTGTACTACAAAGCTGTGGTCATCAAGACAGTGTGGTACTGGCACAAAAACAGACACATAGATCAATGGAACAGAATAGAGAACCCAGAAGTGGACCCTGAAATGTATGGTCATCTAATATTCAATACTCAATTTTATTTCAAACGGAGTACATATGAATTACTGAGGAATACTACATTAGTATTCAATATGGCACCTTCATTAGGATAAAAAATACGGGTTATTTTGACCTTTTTTTTTTTTTTTTTGCATAGACGATTTTTTTGGTAGTGTTCAACAATTCATCAGTTGCATATAACATCCAGTGCCCATTATGCTCTGTGCCCTCCTTAATACCTGTCACCCAGTTACCCCACCTTCATCTATCTACCCTCCAGCAATCCTCAGTTTGTTCCACATAGCTAAGAGTCTCTTCTGGTTTTTCTCTCTCTCTGATGACATCCCATTCAGTTTTCTATCCCTTCCCCTATAATTGTACTAATACTTTAATTCTTAAAAATGTAACTCATTCTAAGGGGTCCCAGGGTGGCTTAGTCAGTTATGGATCCAACTCTTAATCCCAGGATTATGAGTTCAAGCCCTGTGTTGGGCTCTACACTGGTTATGGAGCCTACTTAAAAAAATATAACTCATTTGAAAATGTGGCTGTATTTCACTTAATATATTTATTATGTGTGTGCATATATATTATAGGTTTATTATATTTTGTTTACAAGAATTTACTTATTGGGAGAGCATCTAACCAAAAAAAAAATTATAATGGAAAACGTTAATCATTGCAGGAACTGAGTGGTTAACTTATCAAATTCTCTTGGCATTATCATTTTGAAGAAAACTTCCCATAATGATATTTTCTATGTCTTACAGAGAGGTGATATTTACATAATCTGTGTCTTTGATCTAAGTCCAGTATGATATTCAAGCCGTGTAGATGAAGGTTTTAGTTTATTTTACAAATCTTAAGAACTCAAGAGTTAATATTTAGGTATAGCGATGACCAAACTTCAACTATTCCCTTTTAAAAAAGAAAAGATCATTAATTATATCCTTTCATATTTTTTCCATATGGTTGCCAAAGTCCCTTGCACTGCATTGGAGTATCTCTTTGATTTATGCTTTCCCCTCTTGGTAAAAGCCTCTTAGCAAATAAAGATGCCAGAACAAGTAATATGGAGGAAAATAATGGGGGGAAAGCCAAGAGAATAAATGAATGGAAATATGAAGAAAATAACTTTTGGAGAGCATCTATTCTATGCCTTAGTAAGTTCATCAATCCTAAAACCAAGGCTACAGTATTATTTCTCCTTTGCGGTAGAGGAAACTAAGACCTTTGAATTAACATTCTCAAGTCCCCACAAGCATAAGGGAAAGCATAAGGAATTAAAACCAGATCTCTCCAATCAAGGATCCATGTTTACCCAATTTTCAGATTTTTTTTATAACCCCATGCTAATGCCCTAGGTATGTTTTGGAAATTCTGGGGGGCATTTTCAGTTGTCAAAATGTTTCTAAGTGATTGCTGGCATTTAATGGGCAGAGCTCTTGGATAATGTCTAGACATCTTCGAATATTAAGGCAATCATACACAATGAAGAAAAAGACTGTGTATTCTGTAACATGAAAAATTTCCCAAGACGATGCCACCGAAAAATCTGCTTATATAATCTTATACAACTTGAGCCTAACTCCACTTTGCATATAAGCAGAAAGCTTTTTTTTAAAGTTTTAATATATACTGAATTTTCCAGAAATGCTATTTCTGGGTAATTCAGGAGGAAGATTAGATTTTGTTTTGTTTGGGAATTTCCCAAGAGCTATTCACCATTTCAAAAATCTCTTCGTTCATGACATTGCTGTCCATGGTATTTAAGTTGCCAGAGTAACTTAAGTTGCCTTTATCAATCTAGGAATTGTAGCTGGCAGTCACGTTGTTATTTGGTCCTCATACATAATTTCAAGTATAAAGAAAATAGATCAAAATGCCCATTATTAGTATTTTCTCCTAAATTAGTATTTCTCTCCTAAATAAAACCTCTCTTCATTACAAAATGTTTGCAAGTATCTAGTTTCATCTTTATGTCAACTAATGTAGTTAATCTCATATATTTTAATAAAGAAGCATTACTTTATTACTAATTATTTTCTTCATATTATAATTAGACCTTAGACCACTGTGTTGAAGTGTTTTTTTTAGAAAAGGTTTTATTTATTTATTCATGAGAGACACAGAGACAGAGAGAGAGGCAGAGACACAGGCAGAAGGAGAAGCAGGCTCCATGCAGGGAGCCCAACATGGGACTTGATCCCAGGTCTCCAGGATCAGGCCCTGGGCTGAAAGCAAGCATCAAACCACTGAGCCACCCGGGCTGCCCTGTATTGAGGTTTTAAGCTGATCTGTGAAGGTTGGTTAAAGTATTATGAATTTCATTCAGGACATTCAAGTTGATTCAACTTGATTAAAAGGTCGAGAATTAATGCTTTCTATCACAATGCAAATTTTGGTAAGATCTATGTTGAACACTTTTCAGAATTAAAAAAAAATAACTTAAATATAGAACATAAGTTAAAGAGTGTCCAGCAGTAAGCACAAAAGTGTCCTGGGTTTTAAGAGTGACTCTTCAACATCTATTCTACCTTCCCCACACTGTTAAATAGCTTAAGGTTTGAAGAATTTACACTCAGTCAAGCCTGTTCCCTAAACTGAAATTAGGGACTATTACTTCATTGGTGGTAACCGTGGACAATTTCTGACTAGCATCATACAAAGGTAAAATTGCTATAGACTAATGAGCAAGCCCTCTCTTACTCTTATAGAACTGAGAAACTGCTCTTGGGCCAGACTTAAACAAAGATTGTATATTCCAGTTGATGCAGGCAGCCATACAACTACTGGAGAACTGAACTCAGGATAAAGCCAGACCTGTGGTCATTAGAATAGACAGAAATTCCTTAAAGACATTGTTTAAATTCATGCATCTGCCAACCTTGAAGCATATACAACCTGTATGCTTTTTTTTTCAGGTCTGCAAACATGTTTCTTCATATTTTATAGTTCAACTTCCTTCTGATCATCTGAAGAAGCAAATGTCATAAACCCATAACATCTCTTCAACACTTGCTTATCTCCCCGATTAACAAAGAGAAAATGTCCTCTAAACTTAGATGCTTCAGATGGCAACAGTATTTCACAAAGTAATTATACTCATGTAACCAGAATTCAGATAAAGAAACAGAATCTTTCAGCACTCAAGAGTCTTCTGAGTGGCCCCTCCCAGTGACTACCCATAAAGGTAACTATTACCCTGTCTTCTAACAACCTAGAATAGTTTTCCCATGGTTGTAATCCCACTGTAAGCACACTATGTCAGGTTGCTTTCTCTCTCTCTCTCTCTCTCTCTCTCTCTCTGAGAGGAAGAGAGAAAGAAAAACAAAGAGAATCAAAGAGAAAGAGAGAGAAGAGTGAGAGGAGGGGAAGAGGAAAAGAGAGGATCTTAAGCAGATTCTATATTGAGTGTAGGGCCCAGCTAGGGGCTTGATCTTACAACCCTGTGATCATGAGCTGAGCCAAAACCAAAAGGCAGATGCTTAAGTGACTGAAACACCCAGGTGCCCCTCTTTTTCTCCATTTTATTTTTATAAGATTCATCCATGATTTGTATATAGCTCCAGTTCCATCTTTTCCATTATTATATATCATTACAATTACTTATTTATCCATGCTCCTAATGATGGACATTTGTTTTGTTTTTCAGTTTTTAATTATTAGGATTAGCATTGCTGCAAAGATTCTATGATGAACTTATGTCTGCATTCTTGGAGAGTATATACCTAGGAAGGAAATAGAGAGGGCACAAAGTCTTCCTATGCACAGCTTTATGAAATACTACCAGGGCTTTTCAAACTATTTGCATGAGTTTATGCCAGAAGGGTATGATATTTCTAATTGTTCCACATCCTTGTAAACATTTGGATTTGCCGGTTAAAAAAAATTAACCCCTCTGAGGGATTCCTATTGCATCTCACTATGATTTTGATTTACATTTTCCTAATGACTAATGAGGAAAAACACATTTCATGTCTTCTGGTCACTTACATATCTCCTTTTGTAATGCTAAAATCTTCTATTTTTCTATTTGTGTGTTTATCTTTATCTTAATGATTTTTAGGAATTTTTGTATATTCTTGATATCAGTCCTTTCCTAGCTCTACATACTACAAATAATTTTTATCCTGATGTCATCGCTGAAACACTGAGTTTGACGGTTCTGTGCTATAGATGTTGAGTAAGTGGCCCTGTAGAGGTAAAAGAAGCCCTGATTTGTAATGTCCACTGATTTTTGTGGTGTAAATATACCCACCATGGGACCGATTCAAGGTAACAATCTGATGTCATCGAACACAGATTTGTAGTAGGGCAACATTTTACACTATTTCCGTCATAGAAATACAGAAGACAGAAATAAGCTTGAGCATAAATAATAGAAAAATAATTAAAAAGTGATGTATTTTGAGTACTCATCACTTCAATTTTTAGTAAAATTTATTTTTGGTAAGTTTATATAATTTGATTTTTAACAAAGACTGTGTTTAATAGTCCACAAAATTCCTGAAAATTATGTCTCCCAAGCCAGTACAAGCCAACTCCAGCCCAGTACTGATACCACCATTCCTATGAACTTTCTCATAAGTGGGCAAGCATATATTTTTATTAATATTATCTTCAATAGGGCAGCCCCGGTGGCTCAGCGGTTTATTGTCGCCTGCAGCCCAGGGCGTGATCCTGGAGACCCTGGATCGAGTCCCAGGTTAGGCTCTCTGTATGATGCCTGCTTCTCCCTCTGCCTGTGTCTATGCCTCTCTCTCTGTCTCTATGAATAAAAAAATAAAATCTTTTTAAAAAAATATTATCTTCAATATTATTTTATTGGACACCTGGGTGTTGAGTGTCTGTCATGATCCTGGGGTCCTATGATCGATTCCTGCATCAGGCTCCCCACAGGGAGCCTGCTTCCCCCTCTGCCTATGTCTCTGCCTCTCTCTCTGTGTCATCATGTTGTATACTTTATAGATCACTTTAGTACTATCCAGCAACAAAACAGTATCCTCAGATTTGAGACACATAGAGTTGCCACTGTATCTAAGATGAGTTTAGTCAGGTTACTGATACATACCTGAAGAATAATGAAAAAATTACTCCTTTTAATGTTTATTCTTTTGAAGAATATCTAATTGTCTTTAAATTTTATTTGCTTATAGCAAAAGCAAGTCTCCTATGGTACCCTTAAGACCTAGTATCTTTGTACCACTCATTTCCTGTTTGGCAATGGAAAATCAGAGTTTAAGCTACCTGGCAAAGAACTCAAGCTGGAATTCAACTGCACTGTTTTGTTTTCATTTATGTACCTTGATGTTGATCTTCTATTTATTAAAAATAATTTCACATCTACAATAATAATATAACATTCCTCTCTCAAATTAATGACTAAATATAAAAATGTGTCCATTTAAGGAAATTTCAATACTAGTAAGAGAGTTTACATTTGCTTCTGGTAAACATTTTATTGGAATACACAACTGAATGAAGTTTGCGAAACTCTGTGAAATCTGCCTCAAGTAAGACAGCAGCACAGATTATCTACTTGGAGAAAAAAGTGGAAGGAATGATTGAAGCACTTTGAATCTGTCGAGCCAAAGGTGCTCAGCAGAGAGGCTGTGAGGACAGACCATCTGTGGGATTTCCATGTCAGGGGGCCTCAACATCACTCCCTAATTAGTTGAGGGAAATTTCCTAGAGGAAGTAGTTTTCAAGGGGGATCTGACAGATTGGGTGACCTCATAGGTTCTAGAAAGCTTTGCAAAGAGAATGTTACCTGTCTACTATTGCTATCATTTGAAAACTTTAACTATGTACATTTTCAATAAAATGTATACAACTTTCTCATATTTTAAACGTGTGTGCAGTTTGTTTTATTGAGCACGTCTAACAAGTATGTGGGAAAATATTGGATTCATTTCCATGAGGAACTCACAATGCCAAATTTTCCAATCTACACCATAATTACAGCATAGCAATAGGATTAGGACTGTAGGGGATGTGTTAACTGTCTGAATTTATAAGTAAATTCCTCCCAGAATGGAATCCTCTTGTGCATCTGTTATGTATTTAGACTTTAAAAAAATGTAGTTTAGTGTGAGCCAAGCAGGTGTGCAGTGCTCTCACCCATGAGATCACATAAAATGAAAAGTTCATGACTGTCCATAAGCTCAAAACAAGGATCAAGGAAAGGTACAACCCTTCACTCACACCAACTGAGTTTCAAATCCATGGCTCTCCTGGGGAATTTGTAAGTGGACTAGAAAACTTGGAACAAGAATGAGCAATTTGTCAAAACAGCTATTTCTGATTTTGTAGAGTATTTAGACATTGAAGTTGCATTTAGGGTATGATTTTGATTCTCAATATTGAGATAAAAGCAACAAAGAGTGACTGCCAGTCCCTTAACTGTGTTTGTGTACACCACATATGTGTAAGCTCAACTTTGCGTTGTTTGATGAAATAGTGGAATAGTTTCATTTCCCTCAAATATTTGCCTTTCTCCCCACTTATTCATCACTCTTTTTGATCTCAGAATACAGTAATTAAACAACCAACTGCCACTATACTGTCTAACATAATAACGACCCACACAACCAGGAGAAAACAGCTACTAAGAGGCTTGGGGGTTAATGTTATCATTCAGAGGTAATCAGAGGTCATCCCTTTTCTGTACCTCTGCTCTGCTCTCCTGTTTAGATTCCTCTTTGGGTTGTTATCTGTTAGACAAATCCTTGCATGAGGTCTGTTTTATTTTTGCTTACAAAGTAGGAAGAGATCTATTTAAATTATTTTAACATGTGACAGCTCTTAGATATGGCACTGCTTTGTGACTTCCTAAGCTCTAGACTTGATTGTTAAAGTAATGGTAGGAAATAGTAAAATTGGTTGTTCTGTTGCTCCAACTCAGCATGATCTACAGCTGGTTTGCCTTCTTCCTAATAGCGATGTGTGGGATGAACAACACCCAGTTTGCTTTTATTCTGCAGCCACCACTGGCTCATTAGGCTTCCTGTAGGTTAAATAGCAATCTCCGATTTCCTCAGGCAGCATCTAAGTAAACACCTCCATTACCCCAACTCTCAGGGCCCTTTCCAACCATCTGTAAAGGAGTTCTCTAACCACTGACTCATATAGCCACATCTGGGGAAGACTTTGGTCAGAGTTGAATAGCACAGTCATCAGAGGACTAAGTCACTTGGAAATTGAGGTAAGAACTAGAAAGAAATATCAAATTTCATATTTTCACAGAAATGAAAAGTATACACTGCTGTTTAGAGCCAGGATTAGTGTCCAATATATTTCCCAAGCAACTGGGCATTAATAATGGATCTCTGGCATCCTAAAGATGATCTGACTTGATTAAAGAGAGCAGTGATCACTACCAATTCTGGGCTAATAGAGTTAATTTGTCTAGAGGACTCTGCTCCACAAATTCTCATGTTGCCACCACAACTACAGTTCCAGCCTCACAATTAGTTCAAAATTACAGACATATTGAAGATATTAAAGCCATATCAAGACATTAACAAACATTTTCATTTTTATGTCTTTACTTTTCTTCATTGGAGGTTGTAATGATTTCTAATGAAAGGAGAGAGAGACAGATCTAGAGGAAGGGAGAAGGGGTGGGTGGGGAGATTGTTGGAGAAAAAGATAAGTATCAAGATTTGGAAAGAAAAGTCCAGAAGGGGGGGGGGAAACAGAGAGTTCATTGCATCTTAAACCAGACAGCTGTTGGATTTTGCAGTCAGTTCATAGGAAAGTGCTCAGTAAAAATAACTGGAGACGGAAGACAAAGTGCCTTTTGTATCTTGCCTGGTTGCCATTACTACACAGCACTTTGGAAGAAAAATATTGTGTAAATTTACTAAATAAATAAAGCTTTGGCAATGTATTTAAATTGTGTTGAAAACCGAAGCACTTCAGGACACCAAGTAGTATTAAATCAGTAAAGTGAACTTTACCACATAGAAATATATTCTATTCACATCGGTCATTACCCAAACTTCACAATGATATTCTGATTAATAGTGTATGGAGTAGATCTCCCAGATGCCAGCCAGATGTTCAAAGAAAACTAATGTTGTTTGACTTAAGGAGAAAAGTATAAATCATATGTACTTTGACACACATAATGGAACAAATGGAAAGCATCCCATGTGAATTCCATACTTATTTCATAGTTCTACTTAGATTAAAGATGAGAGAATGTTATATAATTTCTAGGCCCACAAAGAAAATAAAGGAGGGAAAAATATGTCCTTTAGACAAAGTCACTTAGCATAAATGGTTAAATAGATCTGCAAAAATATTTTTGTTTTCTGTTAATACTTTCATCCTAAAAGGTAATCAGTAGTATTTGGAACTCACCATTGTTTGAAGACAACTCCAAAAATGCAAATTAGCACGTAGAGAATAAGAAGAAAAAAATTCAGTACCTGAACAATTATAGACTCGGTTATGAAGAAACATTTTCTAAATTGTGAATTATGAGAGGTTGTAAAGTCTGTCAGATATTGAGTATGGAAACACAATGTATCACAATATATACTTGTAATGAATATTGTAAAGTAATAATGTGTTCCCCTTTGCTTGCAGTTACTGCGAATGATTACAAACTAAGATATCCCCTTTTAAAAATAAATCTATAAATCTCACTTGGATAGGCTTGTCTGATGCTATGATCACTTACAGTTACTAGGTTTCAATAAAAATAGTTAAAAAGCTACCTGTTCTTTAAAAAATGATAAGAGATAGAATAATAAGAACACTTTTAAGAAAAAAAAAACTAGTAGTAGGTTAGTAAATTTATTTAAATATGTATTTATTTATTTGAGAAAGGGCAGAGGGAGAGAGAATCTCAAGCAGACTCCCTATTAATGGTGGTGTCAGGCAAGGGGCTTGATCTCATGATCCTGAGATCATGACCCGAGCTGAAATCTAGAGTCAGATACTTAACTCACTGAGCTACCCAGGCATCCATGAGCTAATAAATTTTTAACTGACCATCAGGGTAAGAAAGATCGTTTGCCTATTTACATGGTGTAAATATTCCCACTGTGTCCAATTTAATGCTACTAACATCATATCACTGAGCGCAGAATTGGAGAAAAATGTGCAAAATTGGCTCTCATGAGGACTTGCTCTAGAACACTACAGAAAAAATAATCCTATTTTCTTCTGTAGTAGAGCTAGTGATCTCTTGTTAATGGCCAAGATTTCTTCTAAGCCAGGTTGCCAGATAGAGTGAGTTGGTAGCTACAACCTATTTGTATAATAAAGAATGCTCTGGTTGTCGATTCTGTAACAGTGAGTACTGTGGAATGTGCTATTCCAATCACTGTGATGATTGTCTGTTTTGGTGTGCTGAAGAAAAATGAAAGGCTGAATATAGACAGGTCTCGTTGATGAAAATTTTTAGCATTCGACCCAAAGAGTGGAACTTAGCATCTGATGTTTGGTTTGTATCTAAAGTGCTCAGGATCAACTTTTTTTTTTTTTTTTTACTTATAAACAATAATGTAAGGTAGCATATTTTTCTGCTCTTATCTGTAAATTTTACTGTTTAAGAAATAAAATACTCTATTTTATGCTATGCTATGCTATGCTATTTTGTATGTATTCATTTATTGTGACTCTAACATGCTGCTAAATTGTTCTATCCAGTATGCAGGCTAAAAATAGACATGGGATACAGTCCTTTCCTGGTAAATAGTTAGAATCTTAAATATTACATAATGTACACTAAAAAAGAAATAGATCAGACCCACAATTTAGAATGACAGTTCAAAAAAGGAATAAATGACCTATTTTGTATCTTTCTTAATAGATACTACTTTTATAGGTGAGGGTAGAGAAACTAGCCTCATTATGAAAAGTTAGAACATAGTTTTCATTTAAATGAAAATACAGGGGCTCCTGAGTGGCTCAGTTGGTTAAGTATCCAACTCTTGATCTTGGTTCAGGCCTTGATCTCAGGTTGTGAGTTCAAGCCCCGCATTGGGCTCCACCTTGGGCATGAAACCTACATACATACATACATTTAAAATGCCATCTCAGCCTTAATATATTAAATGAAATTAGATCTTATTCCTATCTTCTTCATGGCACCTCCATGCTCTACACATAGGTCATGAATTGAAATGGAATCTTCAAGAATAAGAATATTTCAGTTTAAAAAATTACATATCTACTTACTTTTGTAAACTAAGTCTCATCAAATATAAACTTTTCTGAGTTCTACATATTGACTAACTTGTAAGCCTGACTCTCAATAACCAAGGAACAAATATGGCTTGACCTCCAACAAACATATCTTTAGACATATCTCATGTCTGTTCAGCATAGAGCAAGATGTAATAGGTAAAAGAGAAGCAAACAAGTGTAAAATCTGGAATAGTCATCATTTTCCTCTAACTTTAATTTCTCTTGCATGAACTCCTTAGGCTATGAGCTCCTTTTCTTCCTCGAGATTTATAACATTTCATAACACCGTATGAATTACAAATCAAGATATACTATAGAGACGACAGAGTATTGATTTCCTAAGACTAGAAGCATCAATCTTACTCAAAACGACTTTCAGAAATAACCTGATTCTTTTATTTCTGGCCTGCTTAAATATGAGTGAACTTGTGTCATGACCTCTCTTTAAAACCGTTTGTATATTTTTCTTCACAATACACCAGCGTTCCTTGCTTTAACTCACCTCAGCACCAGACACTGCGTTTTTATATTTCTTTTAGCTGCCTTTGAAATTCATGTTGGCTCCTGATTCAGTATCCTTTGCCAAAAAGTATAATAAATTCTCCAACGAGAGTATTTAACTATGATACACATAGTTGACATAAAATTACTTGTGTATTTTATTTTCATAGTAACAAATTAAGTTGCAGAGGTAAATGATGAAGATACAGGTCAATAGTGAACTAGGATATCGTGTTCGAAACTTCAAAGGAGAATGGCTCTTGCGGCTAAAAAATCATGCTTTGAGTTGGAAGGGCCCACTCAAAAAGTTGTGGACATAATTAATGCCTATCTATCTTTAAAAATATCTACAGAAGCCCTTAGAGATCAACTAAAGTGTAACAGGGTTAAGGGACAGGTTAATAGATTTAGGGTATGGTCCCTTAGTAACCCAGTCATGGCAGAGGATTCCAGTTTCCCCTACCTAGATGTTGTTTTATGGACCACAGTTACCCTCTAATATTCTCCTTGCACTGCATGATGGATTCTGCTATGTCAGATTTGGGCTTCGCACAGACACTCTGAAAGAACAAAAGACGTCTCTAACCACTTTTTCTAAAAATCTTATGACCTCAGAGTTCTGCTGTGTAAACCCAAAGCTTCTGAGATTACAAAACAGAAGCGCAAGGGAGACTTTTCACTCTGCTGGACTCATTCTTCTGCTTTTTTAAGACTTCTAAGAATCTTCGTTGTTAACTTTGAGACTATATGTACAAGGTTTCAGAAGCAGTGGGTCACTTCCCTGACACTTTATGCCTCTGGCAGTGTTGTGTGTGAATAAGAGAGAAGAGGGACAACTTGTCACCTCCACTTAAACTCCTGACAAGAAAACTCCACCAGAGCATACGTCCCATCAAGTGACATTATTTTAATAAACTGTTTTAAGACAAAGCAACTAAACCATGAATGTTTAGTACTTTTAGAGAATATGTCTTTAACCTGAGCATCACATTGGTTTCTTGCTCCCACAAGAGAAATGAAACTATCACGGGGCACTGGGGACATTTAAAAAAGAAAACAGAATTCTCTGACTTTATATTTTGCTCCAAACCTGTCCATTAATTCCTTGATAGATACTGAAAATTACCTTGCATACAACCTGGGAATTTAGGGAGTGACCCTGAGCTAGTTACTTAAACTTTCTAAGCCTCCTTGTTTCTCATCCATAAAACGTAACCATAAAAGATACTCATTTTATAATGTAATTATGAATATTAAACAAGATTAAGTGTATGAAGCACCTAGAATAGTTCCTGCAACACATAAGGTCCTATATAAATCTGGAGGATAATGATAATGATAGCGAAGATGATGATAAGGACTGATATAGCAATACCTGAAGTAAGGTTTGCAAGTGAAAACTGTTGTAATCTCCACAGATAATGGGTGATTGTGCCTGTCAGTGAATTTTAGAATTACATTTCCCCTAGACAACATCTACTTTAATATACACCAAGACTTGAATGAGGCTAAGTTGCAAAGTTGCAACTCAACTTACCAAGTCGAGACTGTAAAATTAAATGTATATTTATGCTAGTTAACCCTTCATCCTAATAATTATTGTGGTAAATAAAAATACAAATGAATTTTTCTCTGTATGTATTACGACTAACTTTTAAAGCTGTTATTTTATGTTTTTGATGGCAGGATTTATCTCAATGCAGGGCAACCCCTTCTCCTCAAACCCTTAAACATATTAAACTCCAAAAGCGTAGCAAAAACATGCTTCGAAAACAGCCAATATCCTTTCAGTTCTCTATGCTTTGCCATCCCCTTCCCTGAAACCTGGCCCTAACCCAGTGAAAAATGTAATGAAGCAACTCCAAATTGATAGTCAAATGAGGCACAAGACCAAACTCCAGCTCCCAATAGGAAACTCAAGTTTTGAAAAGGTTACAGGTGAATTATTTCACTCTCTATTGCTTTAAGTTTCTGAAAACATATTTATTCTTTTCAATAGCAGCAGCCTTGGCCAGAACCTTAAAAGCTTCTTCAGGGATTTAGATGACCACATACAAACATTTCAAACCAGACCAACAGTCTCACATTTTCTCTCCAAGGCCCAAATGATACCCCCTGAGACAGAGCCAGCTGCTTTGATAGCTCTTACTCTCAAGAAAGGGCACAGTAATGAAGCTATTTCTTCCCATTAGAGTACTTCCTGCTCGAAGGGACACCTTCAAGTTTGTTAGGCTTAAAAATGGATTTGCCTTACATAATGGTCTCAGTGGTTTTACTGTCCCAATTTTAGGCAATATGTTTTATTTTAAACCATTCTTGTCAGAAAAAAGAGAAGGCAACATATGGCAATAAAAAATCTCAGATCAGGTCAGTGGGTACTCCCCAGCAGTCATTAAGTGCATGAGGCTCTACCAAGACTTACCATCTACAGTAGCAAGGAGTTGTGTTACCCTAACTCTGGATTGCCCAATCTAGTAGAATCTCTGAGGGATATGGTTTTGCTACACTCCAAATAAGATGTAAATTTGTATTAAAGAAAATGGATCACAAGTGACTTCATTTTTAGTCTGTTCTTATTTTATAGCATTGTCCATCCTTCTTTTGCATTCTATATTTCAGATCTCAGGTCTTTTCCTGACCAGTGTATTTAAAGTTCTACTCCTCTTAACCTTGACACTAATTAATTTAACTTTTCTCAATGCAAGTTATAATTCTATGTAACTATATTAAATTAACTTATTTATGGGCACCTGGGGGTTCAGTGGTTGAGCATCTCCCTTTGTCTCGGGTCATGATCCCAGGGTTTTGGGATTGAGTCCTGCATCAGGTTCCTTGCAGGGAGCCTGCTTCTCCCTCTGCCTGTGTCTCTGCCTCTCTTTGTGTGTGTCTCTCATGAATAAATAAATAAAATCTTAAAAAAAATGGAGGTATTATCCATATTTTCACTACTGTATCTCAACATCTAGAAAAATGTCTAGTAGATATTTAATGAATATTTACAATCTATCAGAGATTATTTGGCATATATACATGTACAATCCCCTAAATGTAGCTTTGTAAGAGTACTTGCTCTTTTCTCCAAGATATAGAGTCAGACTCAAGATTTTAAAAGGAAAAATATATACATATTTACAGTTCTGGTAAAACTTCTACAAATTTTTATTCTAGCACAAAAAGCCAGTTCAAAGGATACACACTATTTATATTCATGTTCATTGTCACCATAAATGTAAAAGCATAGAAATAGCAAGTAATATACCACAAAAAAGAAATTTTCTCAAAATAATTTTTTATATATACCAGATAGATTCACTGTTATTTCTCAGCTAAAAATGAACAGAGGAATAGCTATAAAATATCAGATGGAGAACTAAAGCTTTTTTTTTTTTTTGTAAAGATTTTATTTACTTATTCATGAGAGACAGAGAGAGAGAGAGAGAGAGAGAGAGAGAGGCAGAGACACAGGCAGAGGGAGAAGCAGGTTCCATGCAGGAGCCCGACATGGGACTTGATCCCAGGTCTCCAGGATCACGCCCTGGGCTGAAAGCGACGCTAAACCGCCAAGCTACCAGGGCTGCCAGAGAACTAAAGTTTTGAGTTTTGGGTGTCTGATAAGAAAATTTGGAGTCACAGTCGATTTGCAGTAGAATCAGAGGCAAACTGTAGCAACAGTTTTCTAGGTCTACCCATTCTTATCCTCTATTTTTAAGCATCATTAATATATGAATAGAAATTTATTTAAAATATACTTAATAGTAAGCCTTGGAATTGCAGAGACAGTCCTTGCCCTTGCACTTAAAGATGAATAAAACAAATCTTTAAAAATAAATACAGCTACTATCAAGACAAAAGTTCAAGAAAGATCCTTTGGAAACATAAAAAGGAGCAACTAACTCTGCTTCTCATGAAAGAGACAGCATGCATTCATATATTAACTCACTTGTAAATATTTATCTTGCCAACCCTATATTTTATAAACTGTACTGGCTAGTAAGACCTATACATAAACTTAAAGATATATAAAAACTGTAGTCAAGAGAGGAACTGAGAATGTACACCATGGTTGTAGTGTATACTAACACACAAAAGTACATGAGAATTCTTGAGAGGAACTCTGAACTCATATTGGAAAATCAGGGAAAGCTTCACAAAAGGAAGCAACTTCTAATCTGAAAGTAGATCATTTACTGTCCTCATTAGCCATTACATATTAAATCACACTATGTTTTTATATTGTTCTTTATGGAAAAGTCTAACAATCTATTTTAAAGTGTAGGCTCTTTAAAGACAGGGATTACCTAGCATCAGGCCATGACACTCAACTGATAGGTGTTGATTTGTTGACATGGTAGATGGTGAAAACCCAATATTTGAAGGGAGTACACTTAAATTTCTTTGGTAAGTTTCAGTTGTTTGTCCTTCTTAAAGGCAGTTGGCGTATCTCAAGAAAAAATAAATTCAAAGCAGAATCTGCCTATGTCCTTACCACAAATACTACAAAGAGATAAATACTGAGAAAAGAACAGAGATTCATTCCATTCCTGAATTACCAAGGATAATTAAGTAAATATAACTAAAATTTCACTTTAAATTATTATATGCCTTACATGTTATGTCATTGAATATTCATAAATCAAAGGAAGGAGAAATATGCAAGCTACACATCATTTGGTTGATTTCAACTTCTAACGGCATGGTGTTGCTGTTTCAAAAGGTTTTTTCTTATACATTATGTTTCATCTTCAAACTAACTACATTCAGTGTTTATACCTGTGTTAGGTGAGATTTGTGTGCTTAAAATGTATGCGGTATGGCTTTACCATTTTTATCATTTCTGATTAAAGTAAATTATTACTAGGCCAATTTGTCATAATTGATGCTATTACTGTTTGCAGAGGCCAAAATAATCTGAATTATCAGGCTTCATTACTACTCAGTGACCACTTGTAGAGTTCACTTTTTCCTAATCAAAATTAAAGCTGTTTTTCTTTTCTCTGTTCAAGCTTAATGATATTCTAATCTCATTTGCATAAGATATTTTTCATCCGTTAAAGATACCTTAGCCAACAGATGGTTCTATGTATAACATTTTTATGATAGTGTATAGTATTTAAAAATATATATTACAGCTGAGCTGCAAGTTTCATTACATTGTTAGAAGATATGTATGAAAGTGAGTTTTTTGAAAATATTTGTTTCATGAAGCTTGTAAGTTATAAAAGAAAAATGCCAAGTCACTGAAAAATGTTTAAGTTGAGTCATGGGTCACCAGCTTTTCAATTATGCATGAAAACTTGTCAGAGTTTGGGACGTCCATGTTCATAAAAATGAAGCTTAACATTTGGTTTGATTTGTGGAGCCTGGAACTGATCAACAAGCCTCCTCTGATGCCAACTCTCTGTTCTGAAAATACCTTGCTCTGAAATCTTTCTGCCTCCAGTATCTTATCTTTTTAATCCATCTTTTACAAGACTACCACACTGAATTTTCAAGGCCTGTCTTTTTGAATTTAGCAGTGGGGAACCATTGATAATCTTTGAGCAGCTGAGTAAAGGAGTCCAGAGTCCTGATCTTAGTCAGCCTTCAACTCCTTCATCTCAATCTACTTTGCAAGCTGTTAATCCACATTTCCTGACAAAAACCTCATAGAACACTTATAGAACTTACATATTAATCTTATAGAACTTACATATTAATCTTGTAAAATGTTGTGGCTAACTCACAATCTGGAATGCAGAGACTGGTCAACACCAGCCTTTCACACCACTTATCTGTGAAGCTCTTCTGATCACCGAGTGTGTGGATACTCTTGCCCAACCCCAAACGCTTCGAACACTTAATATTAGTGTATTCACTTTAACTAGATCTCACACTGATTTTTGTTATAAAATTTCTTAACAGAAATAAATTCAAACTATTACATTTCTAGTTTATTGAGAAAATTGAAAGTCTGAAGAAGATAAAGGTGTTAACATCAACATACGAACCGATTGATTCAAAACCATTATCAATTGGTTTCTGTTCTTTTAGTAGCATACTAATAAATCTCTTCACCTATCAGTGAATTTTCAGTCTTGTTTTCCTGAAAAAATTAAATAATGTACTTATTTTATCTGTTCTTTATTGCTTAGATTATAAAAAAAAATGTTACAGCTGGGTTTATTCTTTTATTCTTTATACAATATGGGTCGATTACTTACTGCTTTTAAACAAGTGAGTGTTTCTGGAATGGGAGGAGGAAGGATGAAAAAAGTCCCAGAAAATCCCAAAACCTATTTTTCCATAAAGTATCACTTATAGCCACTGTAGACATACAGTGTTTGTTAAATAATAAACGCAGCAATACACATATTGAGAAATATCTTAGCCTTTAAAATGGGTTTAGGTTGTAATATCCAGAGCGTTTGAAAATTACTGAGTTTTCACACTTTCAACTTTTCAATAGCTATTCTAATCTTGCTATTTCATCAGCATTTCCGTTTGGTTTGTTTTTATAAGTTCTATCTATTTGTTAATGCTTGTTATTTGTTGAATCATTGTTGTCACACTTTTCTTTAAATCTTTAAATGTGGTTGGTTACCTTTTGTTCTTTGAAAATACGAGTAATTGCTGGTTTGTGGTCTCTATCTACTGACTTCAATATCTGGAGACAATGGCAGGTTCTATTGATTTATTTTCATGAGTATGAGTCACATTTTCAAATTATTTGCTTCTCTTCTAAGGCTTTTGTGAAATATATAACATTTTAGGTATTTTGCTAATTCTCTATTTTGATGTTTCCTTATAGAGGGTTGTAATTGTTTTTGACTTGTCTGCTCAGTAACTAACTTCTCTGAATTAATTAAAATCTGTTTTCCCCATAGTGTGAATTTTTCTTTTCACCTTTTATTGTTGCTGTTTCCATTTTTTAAACATAGATCCTGAAAGGATTTCCTGTGTCTGCACATCTTGGTATTCAACCAAAGACTGATCAGACACTCAAATATACCCAGCCAGTAAGTCCTCCAATCTCTGCTAACAGATGTCTGGATGGCCTAGGAAATTAGAAGTTTAGGTCATTTTCAAGCCACCTCTGGCTCTTATTTTGTGCCTTGCCCTCTCATGTCTCCTCTGAATGTATGCACAGATTTCCTTGGCCAGTGATGCATGGATAGCTTGGGTCCCCTTCAATCTCTGCTGTGCATGAGCCCAGCCCTAGGTCAACCCAGGATATGCAGAGAGCTCATCAAGATCCCTACAGATGGCTTACCTTCTGAACATCCTTGGAAAATTTCCTAGCTATTATTTATCTGTTTGTCCTCTTAGGTCCAAAATCTTAAGCTAGCAGAGCTGCTGGCCCTCACTGTTCACTTGTCACTGAGATCACCACGTGAACTGACAGTACATCACTTCAAAGGAGCTGCCTCCAAGCAGCAGAAGCCAGACTGCTGATTTTCATGGTCTGCCCCACACTGGCCCAAACAACTTTGCCAAGAGAGATCAGGTGTGAGAAGAACCATGCCAATCAAGAAGACCACATGCTCCCAATGTTCTCAATCAATGTTTAGTAGTTTTCATGAATAAACATTCTTTTTTTTAAATGTATACCTCTTCTCTCTTTCCCAGGCATTTAAATAGTTACTTTTGACAGTCTTTTTATAGCTTGATAATCACTTTCTGCAGAGAAAATTATTTAACCTCCTTACTTCATCATAACAAAAGTGAATCAATTCCTCTTTTCTTTTCCCTAAAGACCATTCCTATCATATTCAACAATGGGCAACTAATAATTGAATTGTTTTATTAATTTGGCATGTAATTCTACACAATGGTATCTTCACTATTGAGATAAAAATAAAAAGCCCTGACCTATTGCATTTTGTTTATGTGTTTAAGAATTTAGGTCATTACTGTAGTTATGTATTTTGTTTAACCTCAAGTAATAGTCACCTATTTATTTCAAAATTTACCATTTCTTTTACTGAGCTCATTTATATCATTTTTGAGCTTTTCTCCTCATTAAAAATAAAATAAGCCAAATAAGCCAAAAAATTGCTTCTATCATCATTTTTTAAAAAGGACTTAAAATATATTAGAAAGTAAATTGTAGCCTACAGTGTTTTAGAAGACATTATAACTTGCCCTTTGTGAGGTTTCAACTTATAAAGAGCTCTTTCACTTTTCAAGGAGGAGGGGTGAAGAATATTCAGAGTACTGGTGTACGTCTGCTTCTTTTAAAGGTAATTTATTCAAGTGTTTAGATCATTTTCTTGAGATGGAAAATTGTACAGTGCTTTGGAGGTGACAATCAAAACACTACTGGCATTAGGCTGATATCTATTAAAACTGACTTCATCAGAGTTGGATGTGCCAGAATTAATTTCCACGACTTCCTATGGCCATTTAGAGTTCTAGTTACATTTTACCTTTAAATGTTGTGTGTGTTCATATTTTAAAACTGGCTATTAATAACTGCCTCTAGTACTTTGAAGTTTTGTATGAAAAAAAACTTGGTTAAATAAGTGCGTTTCTGTTACAATTACCTTAATGCAAAATTTTCTTAAATGACAAATTCATAAGCTTCTACTTACCTTACTACATTGAAAAAGATGGAGAAGATAAATAGAAAATGAGGAGGAAAATTAAAGTATGTACAATAATAGTTACTAGCTTGGAATAAAAAGAAAATACTTTCTTCCATGTAAGGATATGTAAGGTCAAAGAATATTTTTGCAAACTTTCATTTTAATTTTAATAGTTTATAATATATTGTTATATTATAAACAAATATAGCAAATAATGCCAAGATATTTCTGATTTATTTTTATGAAAATAGTAAATATATCTGGAAAATCTGCCTCTTTACAATTTGGCTAAAGAAGAGGCAGGAAAAAAAGAATAGGCAGAGAAAGAGATATACAAAACTTGCATGAAAATAAATGTAAAACCCTATTATTAATTTTGAAAATGTTTTCTGTAGCATACATAAAATTAATTTTACCAAAAACTTGTTCACAGTAAGTCAACTGCAGCCTAGTCAAACGGTGTGCGTGTGTGTGTAAACTGCATTAAAAAGTTGATATGTGGCTTTAAAAGGACATCATATTGTGATGTAGAGAGACATTTTCTAACAAAGTAAATCAATTGGTTTGCATGTTGTCAGTAGTAATCTTTTTTATTCAATATGAGCCACTTTTTCCTATTAAGCTTTGAGTTTTTACCCAGAACTTTTATAAATATTTGTTGTAGAAGGGAACTTTTGCAGAAAATAAACTTGCTCCTGGGTATCTAGCAGATCAGAAGGACCCATTTCACTAATTTTATCTTGGTTCCTCAAGTCAAGTTTACACATCAACTTCAACAAATAACTCTAGAAGTTTTCTTTTTAACCTATAATAGTGGCAATACACTTAGTTGTTTAACACTAAATGACTCCTGAGTTTACAGACACGGAAAAAAGGGATTTAATATTTTATAAGTGCAATTATTTCTAATAAAGCTTGTTCATGCTCCTTTGCACCAGTCTTGGCTTCTAGAGCCCTTTGGACAACTGGAAGTACTAAATCCACCATCAGAGTTCAAAGAGCTATAATCATTACAGATATTCAAAAGCATATGGCAAGATACCAAAGGTAATTCAAAACAAATTGAGAAATCTTAAAAACTGGTATTACTTGGGCTCTGCTGGGAACAGCAGCCCTCTCTCCGATGTGTGCATAAAATTCATTTTTTTTAAAGAACGCTGTGTCTACCCTGCTAAGTCAGTATTAATGCTAAAGTTTGAGAATCAGCATGAAATACTTGGGATGTAAATGGAGACTGGGACATTTGACACCTCAGTCTGTGATAGTGTGTACCCCAAAAGGTGTTCATGATATTGATTCAGTGATGTACTATCTGTCCTTAAAATAGAAACTATTATTTTACTTACCAAAAGTAAGACTAATGAATAGGGGCTTAAATAATGATCATGATGCCATTTTTGTTAGTGCTTTTCCTTTCCCGAGAGGGAAGAATGATTGGAAAAATATATTCCGATCAGATTAATACTGGATACTTAAAGCTGTCTACCATATTGTATCTGAAAATGAACATATTCTTAGCTAGGGACACCTTGCCAGTGACAAACTTGTTTCCACTGATTCTAAAGAATCAACATAAAAAGTGAAGCAAAGATAAATTAAGATCGTTCTAGTGCCCCAACCATTAATTTATCGCTACCATGCATGCCTCAGTAATTTGCTCTGTGGTGTATTTTTGTCACCAGTAAGAGTTTGAGACAGACTTTAAAGCATGATTCTATGATATATTAACTTAAATTTCGAAAAAAAAAAAAGCCATGTGATGAAGTAAACCGATAAAAAATGGCATTGCACTATAGCAAAACTTTTTAAAAGGCTTCACTTCTAGGATTGTGCTTATAAGAATTTATTAGCAAATGTTATATGCCATATGGTAACTTTGATTTATAAAGTGCAGGTGTTTCATTCCATTCTTCCAATTATTAAATAAAAATATTTTTATGGTGAGGATTTCTCCTTGCTCTCTCCTAACACATTTTTACGAAACAGGCCATTACCTCATCTAGCCACTTTTCTTCATATGAGTTTTAAAACATCCTCAGCCAAGACATTCACTCAGCCCCCCTTAGAATCAGGGAGAGAGACCTGAACATGGGCTTCTATTCAGAATGTTGGTTGTGTAAACTTAACTATTTTCTTCCATCAATATCATCTCAACTCTCAAAATACCTAATGAAAAAAAGCCCTCTTAGCATGTTTCTCAGGCCTCTTCTCAGGAACGACTACAAGAAGTGTTGGTTATCAGAGCTTCCCTGTGACCTCTCCCTGCCCCCCTCCCTATGGTTCTGGTAAAAGCTGCCTTGTTTCCTGGAGAGGCTACCACCCCATTTTTCTGATGTTGGACTCAGAGGGACATGTTTAGCTAAGCTCAATGAAAGAGACCATAGAGGTTTGTTTTTTGTTTTGTTTTCTTTGCCAGATGCTGTCTTGCTTCACACCAAAAGCTTAAAATTCTTTACTGAAATAACCATCACTTCAAGACGGTGGTAGATCATGAGCCAACTAGGGACAGTGAGTGAGGGGGGTTTTGAAACAGCAACCTTGAAGCTAGCCATGGTAACCTAACTTTCCACAAGCTAGAAGTAGCCCAAACCAGATGGAATTCCAACCAGTACACAACCTCCCAGAGTCTGGGAGCTGGAAGAGAACATACCACAATGTTTGTTAGAGAAGATCTTGGCCAAGTCTCTGTGAAGCTATGTTAAGGGAATTTGTTTAACAGTTAACAATTAGATTCATGGAATGGCAATGGATAAGGAAGGAGAGCCCATATCACTTGGACCAGAAAGACCCAGTATTCCACACCTAGAAAAAAATACTGCTGTATGGGCAAAATGGAGGGACTTTATTGGGAAAAAAGATGTGGTCTTAAGTGGATCATTGACATCTAAACAAGGAGTGAGGGGCCCCTGGGTGGCTCAGTGATTAAGCATCTAACTTTGGCTCAGGGTGTGATCCTGGAATCCCAGTATCGAGTCCCACAACAGGCTCCTTGCATGGAGCCTGCTTCTCCCTCTGCCTATGTCTCTGTCTCTCTCTCATGAATAAATAAATAAAATCTTAAAAAAAAAAAGAAACAAGAAACAAGGAGTGCAATTTGTGTTTTTTTTACCTTCATATGATGGTGAAATGATGCCATACAACATTGATTGAGCACTTACATATCAGCCACAATGCTTTATATCTACTCAATATCTACTCAAATACGTGAAATTGCCACATGGCCACATTTGGGCAATTTTGTCTTTGTTCTACATAATTTATTATCTCACTTAAACAGTCACAGTAACTCTGTGAATGAATATCAGCACACCAACTCTAGGAAGAAACCAGTCTTTGCTGACTTTTATCAAGTAGGCAGTGTTCGAAGCACTCAGTAAGAACTAACCCATTTAATTCTCTCAATGAACCAATGAAGAAGATAGATGATATCCAGGACTAAGGTTCACACACAGATGAGAAAGCTGACAGACAAGTTAAGATATTGCCTGAGGTTGCACAGCTCATAAGGATGTAAAGCTGGAATGTGAACTATGGCAATTCAATTCTAAAGACAATACACTCAAATGCCAAAGAACAGACACTTCTCCAGCCTCAGAGAACATTAGAAAGGTATGGAGTCATGGTTTAACCCAGATAATGCAAATCACGATCGTAAACACTTTTCCTGTGGTTGATGGCCAAATAAAATTGGCCAATGTGTGGCAAACATTCCTCAATTAGTAAAGAGGAAGAGTTTAAATTTCATCTTCTGAGAGAAATTAGTATTTTTTGAAGGGTCATTATATGAACTAGAATGTTTACTAGCAACTGGTGTAACCTCTAAATTTCCATCCTCCTACATGGAATTAGTATCTCCCTTTATAAGACAGAAAAACTGTGGTCAAAGGGAATTGTTGAAGCAGCTTCTCTAAACTGGTAAAGCAGGTGTTCAAGCTCAACTCTATCTTGTTCTGGTTTTGTGATGCAGCGTATAGAGCAGGAGCTTAAAGAGCTGTTGAAATCATGCATCTGAAATTGGTCTGATAGGGCTCGCAGACATCTGATTAGGCTGAGAAGGTCTTTAGGACCCTACCAATGCCTGGGGAGCCAGGCACCCTGGTTTCTTGCAAGCTGGACCTACTAGGGGTCCAAAGCCTCCTCATCATGGCAAGCTGTGCAGAATTCAGAACCACAGCCTCCATAAAGCTTCCAGCATCTTTTCTTTTGCAGGCAGCTTCGCCCTGCAGTGCCAGGATCAAAACACCGGCTCCACAGGCCTTCTCACATAGATTGTTACCAAGAAAGTAAACAATCTAAAATCACAAACACTGCTCTGGAGGGGGGAGAAGAGATAAGAGGCTGGACTACCCTCACTTGCTGCCAGCTAGACAGGGTGAGCTAGACAGGGTGAGCTGCAGCTGGTGCATGGGAAACTCATTATGGCCACTTGAAGCCTTGGCAAGGGCAGCGGGAAACCTGAGAGCCCAGCACGGAGCCTCCTGGCCCAGTGGTCAATCAATCCACTGTCAGGTCAAAGCAGACAGCACAGACCAAAGGAAGGCACCAGATTAGACCTTGATAGTGTACACGGCCAGTTAAGTAGGAAAACAGGGCTGGATCATAACCAGTAATGATGGTAGAAGCAGCTTAGAATAGAACAGGCTGCAGTTTCCCCCAAGTGGTGAGAGAGATAGCTCCCTTATTAATAATTGCAATACCACAGTAAGTATTAGTCAGGAACCTGGCCTCACACAGAATTTCAATAAAATAGGTCCAATGAAAAGAATTTTAGGAGGGGACAATTTACAGAAATGAGGGCAGGTACAAGAGAGCTGAAAAGTGGTGTTCAGATACCCAGTAGCTAGTAATGGCTGGAAAGGGCCAAGGGGCCCTTATGTTGCCAGGGATCAGTGAATGCTCAGGGGACCTGTGATTATACAGGGCCATCTCCCCTTCTGTGACTGTAATGCTGAAGCTGGGATGGAGTGGAGAAAATATTTACCACCTGGTTTTCTCTCTTGCCCTCTGATCTCTTACACTACCTCTGACTGGTGAACCAACCCAAAGCCACATGGGAAATGGAACCCATGTGATGCAAACTGTGCAAACCAGCTGCTTGGGGCACAGACGCAGGCAAAGATTGGCATGCAATGTTTCTGAGTGGGCAAACATATTAACTATCCACCTTAGGCATGCTCCAGTCTTAGAATAGTGGTCAATGCAAATATCTACAGGGCACAGACAGGTCAACAAATGGGAAGACAGAACAACATGAGTCTAGAATTCATGAACCCCACATACACAATATCCTTCCTGCCTTGGGATAATGTAGATCCAGAACTTCTTAAGGTCTATCGTTGGAAGTGAAGCAGAAAGTCCTCATTAGTCTATGAACCCTCCTTTACACTTAAGGATTTGGGAAAATATTTGATTTTAGGATGACCAAACAAAACACATCTGTGAGAGATATTAACTCCACTTTCTGGAAATGAAGCATATTAGGATATAAATTCTGATTTTTTAAACACTGGCAAATAGTTGAAGAAAATGAGATCCTAGAATGACCAAACAAAACACATCTGTGTAGGTATTCATCCCACAGGCCAATGGTGTTAGGTAACTCTTGTGCCCCGACTCACATCTTCTAGGCTGACTTTTGCTCTAGACATTGACAAGGAAAAAAAGCTCCTATGTAGAGAACCTAATTTATGGGACTTTTTTTTTTTCAGCAGCACTGAATAGATTTCACTTTTATGCCCCAGGGATTTTCTGACCTCTCGGCACATTGCACTTGAAGAAATCACCCAGGACTCAAGTCTGAGTAACTGGAAATATAATTGGGACCAACACTAATCAATAAGATAAGCCAAGCTAACTCCTAATATTTTCCCTTTCCATGCTTTTGTCTGGACAATCCCAGATCATGTACATGGTTCTTCAGAGAGTTCAAGTACCATCACCTATGGTGGTACCCAAAGGATGAGAACACATCCATCCTCCCTGTCTCTCTGTTTCAATTTACTTGAGTACTTCACTCCTTGGGATAAAATACCAAAACAAATGATTGGCAAACTACCTTTTTCTTGGGCTCTGTTTTCTGGGGAGATTCCTGCTAAGGCTCCATCATTCTGAAAATTCTGCTTTAGAAAAAAAGTCTTAAAAAGTCTCTCTTTGTCTGAAAGACATGTTATGTTCACAGCCTATTTAATGAATATTTGTGGCACAGGATCCAACTCAACCCTAATCCTAAAATATTTAAATGGGGGCATTTAAACTGAGAGAGAGAGAGAGTAGAAGGACAAGTTATTCATTTGTGGCCAGCTATTGACCCAAGCTAGGAAATACGTTCTGTGAATAAGCATGAATTTTTGGCTACCTCTTAAGCTCTCACTCCTGAGAAAAATCAATAGGAATTTATCTTTAAACAATTAAATTTTTATATGTTTAAGCGTTCATTCCTAAAATGGTTTTGCACTCTTCAAGAAGAGAGTGTACCATATATGAATTAACATCTTTCAAAATAACATACACAGGTCAGTGTACAGAGCCTAGAGAATCAGCCTATAAACCGAGAAAATAAGATGTAGTGTCAAGTGATTTATATTTATAAGCCATGTATCGATCAATTAATCAAATACATTCATTTGTTTAATATTAAAGCCAAGGCATTTTTATTGTGTGCTTTGTTTATGCCAGGCAACGGATTGGTTATCACACTGAAACCCAAAGCTTCACCCCCACCCTTACAAAGTTCCCAGGCCACTGGATGAGAACATTAATAAATAAGTAAAGTTGTCCAGGAAGTAGAAACCATTCTGGGACTGCATCAGGGGGACCCCTAAACTCAGCAGATGAAGGAAACTTTTCCATAAGGAGATTTTATTTTCAGCTGAGACCTTAAGGATAAGTTGGAGTTAGCAGATTGATGAGTAGGTACAGGTCAAGGCTGTTTCCAGGGGGATCCCTGGGTGGCTCAGTGGTTTAGCACCTGCCTTCCGCGCAGGGTGTGATCCTGGAGTCCCGGGATCGAGTCCCATATCGGGCTCCCTACATGGAGCCTGCTTCTCCCTTTTCTTCCCCCTCTGCCTGTGTCTCTGCCTCTCTCTCTCTCTCTCTCTCTCTCTCTCTCTCATGCATAAATAAAATCTTAAAAAAAAAAAAACTGTTTCTAGCACAAAGACCCAAAGGTATAAGGGGCAGGGCTAGGATAGCCTGTTGGAATGACTGCATTACGGAGGGAGGAGGGTGAAGGATTCTCACAAGGAAGGCAGGAAGCAGATCAGGAAGAGAGTGTATTGCAAGGTGAAGGAGTGTAGCCTCCACTCCATCTGGTTTAGGGAGAGGCAGAAACTCTCAGGCCCTCTTAGCTTTCTGTGTGGGAGAGCATGGCAGGACCTAGCAGCCAAGGTCAGCCCTCTGCAGAGAGAAGCAGGTGCAAGCTGTTGGAAACAAAAGCAGGCAGGAAGCACAGGGAGAGGGCTGGCAAGTGTGATATCACCTGAGATCAGTGAAAAGGAAATCAAGAGCATCCAGGTGAAATACTGAGAGTATTCAGTGCAGTGGGACTCACCAAGCACACGTATGGATTATTGTAGCTATACATACCCATGAGCATAACTTAGTTTGCAGTAACTGATCAATAATGGCATTTAAGGGATCCCTGGGTGGCACAGCGGTTTGGCGCCTGCCTTTGGCCCAGGGCGCGATCCTGGAGACCCGGGATCGAATCCCACGTCGGGCTCCCGGTGCATGGAGCCTGCTTCTCCCTCTGCCTATGTCTCTGCCATTCTCTCTCTTTCTGTGACTATCATAAAATAAATTTAAAAAATTAAAAAAAAATAATGGCATTTAATTATTTACAAAGCTTTGCCATCATCTTAAAATATTGCAAATACTCTATTCCACAGAACACATCTAGCGCTGCAGGACCCTCAGTACTCGGTCAAAAACCCACAAGTTTAGACCGCCACCCAACCTTCAATCTTCAGAATTCAGGCCTCTTTCAAAGTTGACATTAACTTAGTGTCCTCAAGTTTTTATTGATCTGCTCCCATCTCTTCTGCCTCAGGAGTCAAGATCCATCTCAGGCCACAACTATGGGATACCTGAACATACCTGCAGACAAAGCAGCTGTCAAGGAAGTGATTCAATTTATTGGGAGCCTGTCTGCCCTAGTGCTTAGGAGGAGCCTGATGATAACATGTTGGAGGACACCATGCACCTGCAAGACACCCCTGTTTTAAACATTGCTCTATTCTCCTTATACCAAAAAACAGCCTTCTACCTCTGTGGGGTCTTCTCCAAACACTGCCAGGTTTAGATCGTAGGTTCTCAGGACAAGAGAGTTTCTGAGCAGGCCAACAGCACAAAGCACTCTCTGACACGGTCACTTCAGCACCAGCCCTGCCCTTGCACAAACTCCAGAGTGAGTGCCTGCCTACACTGGGCACACTTGGTTCCTCATATTCCACACCCTGAGCCAAATTCTAGCCCTGCTTAGACTCATTCAGAAAGTGGTGCAAAGAAAGGAGGTGCTTCATGCTGGCCAGAAATGATTCATCCTTCTCCCTGATCCCTTTCACATCTAATGATATATTTTATATCATAAAATCATTCAAGTTCAAAGCATGTAGACTCCAAAGAGAGAACGGCCTAACATGCAATTGTGGGATCACGGGCCCTGCAGAAATACAGGAGAGCTCACACTCAAGCATGGTGCAAGCCCACCTATAAAGGATGTGACTCAGTCCTCTGGATGTCTCTGATGGTGCAGAATGGGTCAGGACACTCTAAAGAGACTTTAGAAAATTACTCAGGGATGTTTGTGCCATTCCTTCACTCACTCATGTAACCACAGTGTCTTGAGCACCTACTACGTGCCACGCACTGTGCCCTGTACTGGGAACACAGAGATGGCACAAAGGTAAATGAGATACATTATGCAAGGAAGCAATTTAATCTACCCTCAGGTCACTGTGAAGGTAAGAGATGACCATGACAGCAGGCTTGTAAAAGACTGGAAAAGTCTCCTTCAGTAACACATTCCATATTCTAACTGCCCTGTCGCCAACTCTGCTCATGGTGAGAGCTCGCTGTATTAAGAGTAATTTCCAAGTGGCAGATTGGAAATGAGACATCTCATGTATAGTTTGAATGCAAAAGTGATGACAACCGCTTGCCCACCTTTAATAATAACTAGTAGTAGAAGCAATTAAAGCACTTCCAAGGAGAATCCGTAGATGGCCAAAGAATTTTGCCCTGAAAGTAAAGAATGGAAAAGAATGTACATCCTTTGTACATGGGCACTCACTGGCCTGGGTCTGCCCATTACACTTCATCTTCACATTAGTAGTGCAAGTCCAAAATGTCAAAAGGGCCAAGCCTCAAGATCAGGAGAAGTTCTAGAACCAGACAGCTTGGCTAGCAACTTTCTACTGCACCTTGACCCAGTTACTTAAGCCCGCCCTCTCAGTGTCCTCATTGGTAAAATGTCTAAAGTAATAAAAAGTCCTACTTCATAGGAGTCATACGAGTAATACATAATAATTGCAAAGTTCTTAAACCAGAGCCTAGAACATTATACCACTCAATAAAATTTCCTGACATAGTTAGTGGAAAATAGGAATAGTAATAATACATTTGTTTTCCTTGTAGAGCTATTATGGTTATCCAAGTAGATAAAGTAAGTTAAAATGAGCTAAAGAGAGTGAATTAAAAAATATATATTGTGGTTACATATAAAAAAAATATATATGTAAGATTTTTTCTACTGTTTTCCAGTGTACAAGTCAGTGGTATTAATTTACATTCATAAAGTTGTTCAATCATCTAAATTATTTCCAAAATGTTTTCATTACCCCAAACACAAACCCTATAATCATTAACCAATGATTCCCCATTCACACCTCTGGTCTCTGGTCACCTCTAATGGACTTTGTATAAAACTTGCCTGTTCCAGGTATTCCATGCAGTATTCGTCCTTTTGTGTCCGGCATATTTCACCTGGCACAGTATATTCAGGATATATCCACATTGTAGCATGTATCAGATCTTCATTTCTTTTTATGGCTGAACAGTATTATGTTGAATGTGTATATTATAGTTTGTTCATTTCTGTTGATGGGCACTGAATTATTTTCACCTTCTGACTATTGTGAATAATGATACAATGAATACTGGGGTACAACTATCTGTGTGAGTCTATGTTTTCAATTCTTATGAGAATATGTCTAATAGTAGAATTGTGGGATAATATAATTTCATATTTAGTTTTAAAGGGGTGCAACATTTTCCTTCCTACCAGCAATATATGCGGGTTCCAATTTCTCCATATCCCTACCAGGACATATTATATAATGATGATGATGATGGTGGTGGTGGTAGTGGTAAGAACTGCCATCTGAGAAAGTTTAAAGTTGTGTCTCATGGTAGTTTTGATTCCTATTTACTGAATGATGAATGATGTTGAGCATTTTTCAAGTGTTTTCCAGCTACTTAAATATTTTGTTTGAGAAATGTCTATTCAAGTCCTCTGTCCATTTTTTTTGAGATGCTTGATTTTCTGTTGAGTTGTAGTTTTTTTAAAATATATTTTGTATATTAAGCCCCTACCAGATATATACTTTGAAAATATTTTATCCCATTCTGTAGGTGGACATTTTGCAATCTAATGTTCTCTGAAGCACAAAAGATGGAATCTAATTTATCTGGGCTTTTTTTTTTTTTTTCTGTTGTTGCCAGGATCATGAAGATTTACCTTTTCGTTTCCTCCTAAGAGTTTTTGGTTTTAACTTGAATTACACGTAGTTAAGTCATTTTTAAAATAACATGTATTTTACACTATCAGTAGTTTTTCACCCAGTTCCCATGAGTGTGGCAGAGCATTCTCCTGGCACGACATGTAGTCATTGCTTCCACCTTCACTGTTGGGCACGTTTTGGCATCTATCTGAAAGGCGTATGCAAATGTAGTTCAATGGCTCTTTAGGATGTAAGAGCTCCTGATCTCAAGCACAAGTGATAAGCAGACTTTGACACTGAAGATGCATATAAGAACATTTCAGCTAAAACGTAATTGATTTACAGAAGAAAGAAGTCCTATAAATCCGTGGCACATTTTAATCGGTACTCCATCAACATAAACATTTCCAAATGTATGCAAGCCCGAATAATTTTATGTTTCTCACTGTTGAGTAACTCTTCAGTTATTCTTTCAATTACTAAGGAATTCATTATTAATGTCCATTTAAATAAATCTCCTTCAACATACTTTAATGTGTCCTGATATTAAAAATAATAATTAGAAATGTCCTTGGGAATTAAAATATTCCACAAAGTCAGGTACGTTTGCATTTGAAAAAATATTTAACTTGACCAATTTAAAGTCAGGTGGGACGCAACTATATTTTAAATGCTCTCTGCCTAAACCAAAGTAAATAATGTGCTTACAATGAGCTATTAGATTTTCCTATGTTAATATTTCCTTAGTGACTGCACTAAAGTAATTAAAATTACACAGTGACTTTTATTTATTTGAGAAAGAGAGAGAGTGAGTGAGAGCACATAAAGGGAGAGAAAGGTAGAGGAAGAAGCAGGGAACTGAGCAGGGAGCCCAATGTGGAGCTCAATTCCAGGACCCTGGGATCAAAACCTAAGGTAAAGGCAGACACTCAACCGACTGAGCCACCCAGGTGCCCCTACACAGTGCCTTATAATTGTGAACAGCACTTGGCTCATTACCTTGCATTTTATAAGGTTTTGGAGGGTAATACCATCAAGACTATGTATTTTTATACCCAAATCCCACCATCACATCATGGGCACACAGGAAGCACTTGTTGAAAACTTATAGTCATGTTCATAGCTATAGCTGGCAGTTAATAAATATTTGATGATTGAATAAAAAACATATTAAAATGAAAAATACGTTGTAGAAAACACATATGGAAAGAAGATTGAAAAACTCACTTTATTGAGAGTTTATTATATGCATACGTTCCATGCATTAATATGATGGAAATATATGTATACACACACACACACACACACACACACATAAAATTTCCAGAAATATATAGATAAAATATAGAAAATTCCTAGAAACGAAGATAGTTTTCCAGAAGAATAATAAGATAACCATGGAAAAATCAATGCCACTTAGATAAAAGTACATCTGAGGTATGTAGTAACTTTATTAGATAGTGTGGTGTATTTATTGTATTGTTTTCTTAGATTTCTCTGAAGGAATGATAGTTGGGTGAGTCAGAAGAAATCTTTCAGAACTGACTTAAATGCTTCTATTTCAGGGAATGAGCTTTGGAAGCATAGAGTTGGTCCTAGGAAACCAGAACAACTAAAGTTCAGTTTTCAAGTCCTGGAACTGGTGGGGAGTCTCCAAAGACACAGCCTTCTTCCCACACAGAATTATTTTTGAAAGTGTATTTTACGATTCTTTGAAGATTTATACTTATTTTTCTAATTCTTCACAACAAGTCTGTATTTTGCCAGGTAAGCTGAGACAAATCTCTGATTGATATTAGAATGGAGAAGAGCATATTGACAAAATATTTTTAGTTTTAACGAGTTACGGCAACAAAACAACAATGCATTTAAAGTAATAGTGTTTTTTCATTTTACAATTATCTTTTTAATAAAAGATTGGGTTGTTTTTTTTGAATTGATAGGTATTTCTGGCTGTATATTCATGGCCTTCTCTAGAAACCTCTGGGGCAAGTATGTGGTTCACTGGCTTGGCATTTGAGGGAAAAAAAGAAATCTCTTTGGTTGACTTTATTTTTCCACGACATAGAGTATCTTTGGCTTCATCTTATGTCTATCAACCTACCCTGTCTTTAAAGAATTTTAAAATGACACAACTGTGTCTTCAACACCTTTAACAGGCTAACCATGTTTGAAGCAGGGTCTCCGGTTACTACTAAGAAAATGAAGAGGAAGTTATAGGCTGTGATGGGAATTTATATTAAATTGGATCCTTCCTGAACTGGTAAAATACATGAAAAAAATGAAAATAAGGAATAATAGCACCAGTCATTCATCACTTTAGAGGCATATTTTAAAATATCCATAAAAGTCTATTCAGTTCAGAAACCACTCTCATTTTGACAATATTATGCCTCTGCAGACTTCATAATGGAAATAAATATTTGCAATGAAAGCTCACTTTGTACAATATGGGACAATTTGATTTTTTAAATAGTCTGTCTTTATGTCACCTTTGCCTTGTCCTGGTGAGTGACGGAGATTACATTGTATATATAGTGCATACTTGAATAATGAAATTTTCTATCAGTTTTCTTTAAAATCTTGGCATGAGCTGCAACTACAAAATAATTGTGTGCAGGGCAAGTGATCTTTAAAATCATTTTGCAAGGCTGTTCTGCTCTCAGCTGAACCTTTTCACTTTTGATTAATACTCTTTCCTGTTTTCTGGTTCAGAACACTGCTTCCTACAGCTACAAATTCAGTTTATGGAGTGCCTTTGACCTGCACTCCACTGGATAAAAGTAAGTGTCAATCCAATGAAATCCAAAGATCTGTTTCTTCAGCATCTTCAGGTTATCATGAACAATACAAGGGCTCTATAAAGTTACATTTTTGGGTGCACAAAGTGCCAATAAAGAGAGTTAAAATACCATTTTAAAATCTATTTGATTTCCTCTAATCTAGTCCGTCAGATGGTTCTGGATGAAGTACAGATAATGATAAGAGCTCAAGAGTTCACTCCAAGTTCTTCATGAAACAAAACAAAAGGCCAGTTCAGTCTAGGGACCTTATGGATTTATATTCATTTGTATAACCCTTTACAGTTATCACTCAGATTTTAGTAACAGCAAAAAAGCAATCCTTATCTTCTCTCATTCACTCCCCTCCTTAACCTCTACTTGCCACATTCTGTACTATGATTAAAAGCATAATTAAACCCAAAAGGCTCTAGTTCATTAAAGACAATTATCGATGTTAAAATCCACTCTGTCCTCATATCCGATGAGCACCTACAGCAAAGCTCAGAAAGAAGAAGCCAAGTTTTTCATTTCTTTGTACTTAGATTGAGTACCAGGCCAGCCACATACTGCCCAGTGCCCGTGCATAACAATGCACCATTCACACAATTCTTTCTGAAAGTGGTGGTAAGGAAAACAACAGGAAAGATTAGGGATGAACAAGTTATAAGGAATGCTGTATAACAGCATTCTTGTATGGTGCAGTGTGCGTTGTGGGGGTGATACCTGGCTGGCTCAGTCAATAGAGCATGTGACTCTTGATCTCAGGGTTGAAAATTCAAGCCCCACATTGGCTATAGAGATTACTTAAAAGTAAAACCATTAAGAGGCACCTGAGTGGCTCATTTGGTTGAGCATCTGACTCTTGGTTACAGCTCAGGTCATGATCTCTGGGTCGTGAGATTGAACCCCACATCAGGCTCAGCATAGAGTTTGCTTGGGATTCTAATCCCCTAGTTTTCCCCTCCTCCTTGTCCCCCCCCCCCCCAATTTATACTCTGTCTGTCTCTCTCTCGCAAATAAATAAAATCTTTTAAAAAATCATATGCAGGGCAGCCCAGGTGGCTCAGTGGTTTAGCGCTACCTTCAGCCCAAGGTGTGATCCTGGCGACCTAGGATCGAGTCCCATGTCAGGGTCCCTGCATGGAGCCTGCTTCTCCCTCTGCCTGTGTCTCTGCCTCTCTCTCTCTCTCTTTCTCTCTCTCTCTCTGTCTCTCATTAATAAATAAATAAATAAAATCTTTTAAAAAATAAAAAATAAATAAAAATAATATGCAAAAAAATTTTTTTAAAAAAAGATGTAGCATTTCAGTTGTTTAGAAATACCAGATAATATTAGTCCATTCCTATACATGGTATGTTATGAGTAGAACAGTGTTTTTCAAAGTTGTGAAGGGTCTCAACACTCTTGTGAAAAGTAGGAAAGGTACAAGAGAATGATGGTGAAGTAAAACATAGTGATTAAGGACATGGGCCTTGGCCCTGGGTTTGAATGTTGACCCTCCATGTTGCTGGCTCTGTTTCCTTGGACAAGTCACTTAAACTCTCTCAACTGGGATTACCAACTTTATTTCAAAGACAAAACAGTTGAAGCTTAAAAAAGTTTCAGTCCAGGCTAGAATAAGACATAACCAAGACGTGAACTCAAGAACATTTAAATATAACATCTGTGTTCTTTTTCATTATTATGCTATAATCAGCTGGGCATGATTATACAGAATCTTCTTCCCAAACAAAACCCTCAGCCTCATGTATGTCAGATGCTGAGTTAATGTTGTTTATGAAAACTATGTTAAATGACCTTGGCTGGGCAAGGCAGTTTAGTTGAGAATTGGAACAGTAGGAGATGACAAGAAAAGGTTGGCACTGGTTAATGTGGACAGACCTCCTTGTGCAAAATTTGGAAGATTAATTAGCCTGATGTAATGATTTTTGAAAACCTTTAGCCAAGCTGCCATAAATACGCCCAAGACTGTGCCTTTGTTGCATGTTTACATAATTTTGTCCAAAAGGTGATCAATTATTATTCACGTACATAGACTGTATTTAGGTGCAAATGAGGTTTCCATAATTTTGCAAGTGTCTGAGATAATCACTGTTTTGGTGAAGGTGGGCCTTAGAGGCAGACACAGGCCTTGGCAGCTGCAGCCGAAGGGGAAGGGGTGATTGCAATCTCCCACGGCAGACTTGTCCCAGCAGGGGCTGGGCCCAGGATAATAAAAGAGAGATGCACAAAGCACTCTATGAACTAGTACTCAAATCACGTTATGTTAAATTAGAGGATTCATGTAAATAAGCAGGCTCTCCCTTGAGAAGGAGATGAGCTCTACAGGAGACTAAAACCTGGTTTTTTCTTTATTGCTTTGGTTTGTTACAAAGTCTTTGTCAATGACATCCCTAACTCCACTGAGGGCATATCTACCATGACCTAAGATAACTCACACTTTGCACAGTTTATTGTGTACAGTTCTTCAGAATGCATCAATCATTGCTAGAAGGACAACAGATCATGGTGAGTAGACCACAGTATTTTTAAAATAAAAATTTATGATCTATTTCACAATGAAGAATTACGTGGGAGCTAACCTCATTAAATGGAAAAGGATGGATTAATTCAAAAGGACCAATCAAAACTGCATGCAGCTCAGTCACTTAAATATCATTTATGATGCCTTGGTTTCTCCAAGTAGAAAAATGGCCCAATTCTTTTGTTTTTAATTCCCAGTTACTTCAACTATTAAAATTACATGATATAATTTTCATGTTATAAAAAATGGCAAACCTATGATACTTGTCCATTTATTTTAACTACACCCTCCAACAAATGCTCTTTGACTGACAGGTAAAGGGCTTCTTCCAGAGCTGAAGGCGATTGTAACATCTGAGCAAAATGCAAAGCCCTCGTTATCCTGACAAAAAGGACAAATAAAGTAATGACCTGTAAGTAATTCTAGATTATGGTGATTAATTTCAGATATATGAGTTTAAAGTTGTGGGTATTTTTAGATAACTGAATGAGTCAGTCAGCTAGAGCAAGATAAAATAATGTAGTGAATTGCGTTGCTACTATTTATGATAGTTTTGTGATGAAATTCCTTTTTCTGGGATCCTATATGAAATGTAGACAAATGTTGACATTGGGAATCTGCTTGCATTTTATTTTGACAGCATTTTGTCATCTCTAGTTTAATAGGTGTAGGAAATCTCCTGAGACTTATTGATTCTGAATAGAGTAGTATGAAAAAACTCATTTGCAAGGGAAATATTTGACACAGTGAATCAGGTAGCATTTATGCAAAATTCAAAAAACTAAATTGTGTCTACTGTAGTCTTTTATAAATATTTATGATACTAATTACAGAAATTTGTCCCAGTTTGCTAGGGAATAGGCTAACCAAATCTCATTAGAAAAAAAACAAAATTCAGTAGACAGAATCTTATTACATCTATAAACTAAGACTGGGATAATATTCAAATGTCTTACCTTAAACATCCTTATATACATTATCTGAGAGTCTTAACTGAAAAGAAAAATATCTTAATGCACAATAGCAGTTGTAAACACTCATTCCAAATATTTTAGAATAACAAGTCTCTCATTTCAATGATCCTCAACCAAGGCACAATCATTGAACACAACATTCTCAACTTGCCTCTAATTTATATTAAAAGATCCTAGAATTGCTACCAGTGTACTTCTTCCTCCAATTAACCGGTTTAGCATCATGTCAATATTTAAATAAAATGGTGGGTTTTTTTTTTTTTTCAGAAATACATCTCTTGTGGTTTAAATAACATCATTGAAAATTAAAAACACTACACATCCAATGGGAGAAAATGTTTGCAAATCTTCTGTTTGATAAGGGACTTACATCAGAACACATAACGAACCCTCACAACTCAATAACAGAAAAGGTAATTCACACCATTTAAAAATGGGAAAGGGTTTACATAGATATTGCTCCAAATAAATAGTTTTGCAGTCTCTTGAAATGGAAGCTATAGAATTAACACCTGGCCAATAATTCTACTCCTAAGTGTGTACCCTAAATAAAAAGGTATGTTCACACAAAAATATTTACATAAATATTCACAGCAGCATTACTCATTATTATGAACATTTCCTGAAACGGAAACAAACCAAATGCCCACCAACAGATGAATGGCTAAACAACCACACAATAGAAAATTATCTATCAATACAAAGGAATGACATGCTGAGGTACACTGGAACATAACTTACTTGATAAACCTCAAAAATGTTATACTACACGAAAAAAAGCCAATCACTAAGGGCCATGTATTGTATGACTCCATCAATATGGAATGTCCAGAATGGACAAATCTAAAGAGACAGAAAGTAGATTAGCAGATTGCTTAGGGCTAGATAAAGAGGTGAATGGAGAATGATGCAAATGGGTGCCCTATTTCTTTCTAGGATGATGAATATGTTATAAGCTGAGATTATGAGAATTGTTGCATGACTGCAAATATACTGAAAACCAAAGAATTAGGTCCTTTAAGCAGCTGAATTTCATGATACCTAAATTCTATCTCAATAAAGCTGCTAAAAATGTGTATCCAGATTTTTCTACATGTGTATAACTGTTCCCTAGATTATTTATTACTTTTGTCTTAGTTTTTTATGTAGTTTCATTTTTTATATGGAAGTAATCCACATAAAAACCTATTGTTGGAAGAAAATTTACTTATTCTTTTTTTTTTTTTTTTTTAACTTTTATTGGTGTTTAATTTACCAACATACAGAAAAACACCCAGTGCTCATCCCGTCAAGTGTCCACCTCAGTGCCCGTCACCCATTCCCCTCCAACACCCGCCCTCCTCCCCTTCCACCACCCCTAGTTCGTTTCCCCGAGTTAGGAGTCTTTATGTTCTGTCTCCCTTCCTGATATTTCCCAACATTTCTTTTCCCTTCCTTTATATTCCCTTTCACTATTATTCATATTCCCCAAATGAATGAGAACATACACTGCTTGTCCTTCTCCGATTGACTTATTTCACTCAGCATAATACCCTCCAGTTCCATCCACGTTGAAGCAAATGGTGGGTATTTGTCGTTTCTAATTGCTGAGTAATATTCCATTGTATACATAAACCACATCTTCTTTATCCATTCATCTTTCGATGGACACCGAGGCTCCTTCCACAGTTTGGCTATTGTGGCCATTGCTGATAGAAACATCGGGGTGCAGGTGTCCCGACGTTTCATTGCATCTGAATCTTTGGGGTAAATCCCCAACAGTGCAATTGCTGGGTCGTAGGGCAGGTCTATTTTTAACTCTTTGAGGAACCTCCACACAGTTTTCCAGAGTGGCTGCACCAGTTCACATTCCCACCAACAGTGTAAGAGGGTTCCCTTTTCTCCGCATCCTCTCCAACATTTGTTGTTTCCTGCCTTGTTAATTTTCCCCATTCTCACTGGTGTGAGGTGGTATCTCATTGTGGTTTTGATTTGTATTTCCCTGATGGCAAGTGATGCAGAGCATTTTCTCATGTGCATGTTGGCCATGTCCATGTCTTCCTCTGTGAGATTTCTCTTCATGGCTTTTGCCCATTTCATGATTGGATTGTTTGTTTCTTTGGTGTTGAGTTTAATAAGTTCTTTATAGATTTTGGAAACTAGCCCTTTATCTGATATGTCATTTGCAAATATCTTCTCCCATTCTGTAGGTTGTCTTTTAGTTTTGTTGACTGTATCCTTTGCTGTGCAAAAGCTTCTTATCTTGATGAAGTCCCAATAGTTCATTTTTGCTTTTGTTTCTTTTGCCTTCATGGATGTATCTTGCAAGAAGTTACTGTGGCCAAGTTCAAAAAGGGTGTTGCCTGTGTTCTCCTCTAGGATTTTGATGGAATCTTGTCTCACATTTAGATCTCTCATCCATTTTGAGTTTATCTTTGTGTATGGTGAAAGAGAGTGGTCCAGTTTCATTCTTCTGCATGTGGATGTCCAATTTTCCCAGCACCATTTATTGAAGAGACTGTCTTTCTTCCAATGGATAGTCTTTCCTCCTTTATCGAATATTAGATGGCCGTACATTTCAGGGTCCACTTCTGGGTTCTCTATTCTGTTCCATTGATCTATGTGTCTGTTTTTGTGCCAGTACCACACTGTCTTGATGACCACAGCTTTGTAATACAACCTGAAATCTGGCATTGTGATGCCCCCAGCTAAGGTTTTCTTTTTTAAAATTCCCCTGGCTATTCGGGGTCTTTTCTGATTCCACACAAATCTTAAAATAATTTGTTCTAACTCTCTGAAGAAAGTCCATGGTATTTTGATAGGGATTGCATTAAACGTATAAATTGCCCTGGGTAACATTGACATTTTTACAATATTAATTCTGCCAATCCATGAGCATGGAATATTTTTCCATCTCTTTGTGTCTTCCTCAATTTCTTTCAGAAGTGTTCTATAGTTTTTAGGGTATAGATCTTTTACCTCTTTGGTTAGGTTTATTCCTAGGTATCTTATGCTTTTGGGTGCAATTGTAAATGGGATTGACTCCTTAATTTCTCTTTCTTCAGTCTCATTGTTAGTGTATAGAAATGCCATTGATTTCTGGGCATTGATTTTGTATCCTGCCACGCTACCAAATTGCTGTATGAGTTCTAGCAATCTGGGGGTGGAGGCTTTTGGGTTTTCTATGTAGAGTATCATGTCATCGGCGAAGAGGGAGAGTTTGACTTCTTCTTTGCCAATTTGAATGCCTTTAATGTCTTTTTGTTGTCTGATTGCTGAGGCGAGGACTTCCAGAACTATGTTGAACAGCAGTGGTGAGAGTGGACATCCCTGTCTTGTTCCTGATCTTAGGGGAAAGGCTCCCAGTGCTTCCCCATTGAGAATGATATTTGCTGTGGGCTTTTCGTAGATGGCTTTTAAGATGTCGAGGAAAGTTCCCTCTATCCCAACACTCTGAAGGGTTTTGATCAGGAATGGATGCTGTATTTTGTCAAATGCTTTCTCTGCATCTAATGAGAGAATCATATGGTTCTTGGTTTTTCTCTTGCTGATATGATGAATCACATTGATGGTTTTACGAGTGTTGAACCAGCCTTGTGTCCCAGGGATAAATCCTACTTGGTCATGGTGAATAATTTTCTTAATGTGTTGTTGGATCCTATTGGCTAGTATCTTGTTGAGAATTTTTGCATCCATGTTCATCAGGGATATTGGTCTGTAATTCTCCTTTTTGGTGGGGTCTTTGTCTGGTTTCGGAATTAAGGTGATGCTGGCCTCATAGAACGAATTTGGAAGTACTCCATCTCTTTCTATCTTTCCAAACAGCTTTAGTAGAATAGGTATGATTTCTTCTTTAAACGTTTGATAGAATTCCCCTGGGAAGCCATCTGGCCCTGGACTCTTGTGTCTTGGGAGGTTTTTGATGACTGCTTCAATTTCCTCCCTGGTTATTGGCCTGTTCAGGTTTTCTATTTCTTCCTGCTCCAGTTTTGGTAGTTTGTGGCTTTCCAGGAATGCGTCCATTTCTTCTAGATTTCCTAATTTATTGGCATACAGCTGTTCATAATATGTTCTTAAAATCGTTTGTATTTCCTTGGTGTTGGTAGTGATGTCCCCTTTCTCATTCATGATTTTATTAATTTGAGTCTTCTCTCTCTTCTTTTTAATAAGGTTGGCTAATGGTTTATCTATCTTATTAATTCTTTCAAAGAACCAACTCCTGGTTCTGTTGATCTGTTCCACAGTTCTTTTGGTCTCGATATCATTGAGTTCTGCTCGAATTTTAATTAACTCTCTTCTTCTGCTGGGGGTGGGGTCTATTTGTTGCTTTTTCTCTAGTTCCTTTATGTGTAAGGTGAGCTTTTGAATTTGAGATCTTTCCAGTTTTTGAATGTATGCTTGTATTGCGATGTATTTCCCCCTCAGGACTGCTTTTGCTGCATCCCAAAGATTTTGAACGGTTGTATCTTCATTTTCATTAGTTTCCATGAATCTTTTTAATTCTTCCTTAATTTCCTGGTTGACCTTTTCATCTTTTAGCAGGATGGTCCTTAACCTCCACGTGTTTGTGGTCCTTCCATATTTCTTGTTGTGATTAAGTTCTAATTTCAAGGCATTATGGTCTGAGAATATACAGGGGACTATCCCGATCTTTTGGTATCGGTTCAGACCCGATTTGTGACCCAGTATGTGGTCTATTCTGGAGAAAGTTCCATGTGCACTTGAGAAGAATGTGTATTCAGTTGAGTTTGGATGTAAAGTTCTGTAGATATCTGTGAAATCCATCTGGTCCAGTGTATCATTTAAAGCTCTCGTTTCTTTGGAGATATTGTGCTTAGAAGACCTATCCAGGGTAGAAAGAGCTAGATTGAAGTCACCAAGTATAAGTGTATTATTATCAAGGTATTTCTTGAGTTTGGTTATTAATTGGTTTAAATATTTGGCAGCTGCCACATTCGGGGCATATATATTGAGGATTGTTAAGTCCTCTTGTTGGATAGATCCTTTGAGTATGAGATAGTGTCCCTCTTCATCTCTCACTATAGTCTTCGGGGTAAATTTTAATTTATCTGATATAAGGATGGCAACCCCTGCTTTCTTTTGAGGACCATTTGAATGGTAAATGGTTCTCCAACCTTTTATTTTCAGGTTGTAGGTGTCCTTCTGTCTAAAATGAGTCTCTTGTAGACAGCAAATAGATGGGTCCTGCTTTTTTATCCAGTCTGAAACCCTGCGCCTTTTGATGGGGTCATTAAGCCCGTTCACATTCAGAGTTACTATTGATAGATATGAGTTTAGTGTCATCATATCTATTCAGTCCTTGTTTTTGTGGATTGTTCCACTGAACTTCTTCTTAAAGGGGAATTTTCAGAGTCCCCCTTAAAATTTCTTGCAGAGCTGGTTTGGAGGTTACATATTCTTTCAGTTCCTGCCTGTCTTGGAAGCTCTTTATCTCTCCTTCCATTTTGAATGAAAGCCTTGCAGGGTAAAGTATTCTTGGTTGCATGTTCTTTTCATTTAGGACCCTGAATATATCCTGCCAGCCCTTTCTGGCCTGCCAGGTCTCTGTGGAGAGGTCTGCTGTTACCCTAATATTCCTCCCCATAAAAGTCAGGGACTTTTTTTCTCTTGCTGCTTTAAGGATCTTCTCCTTATCTTTGGAATTTGCAAGCTTCACTATTAAATGTCGAGGTGTTGAACGGTTTTTGTTGATTTTAGGGGGGGATCTCTCTATTTCCTGGATCTGAATGCCTGTTTCCCTTCCCAGATTCGGAAAGTTTTCAGCTAGGATTTGTTCAAATACATATTCTGGCCCTCTGTCCCTTTCCGCGCCCTCGGGAACCCCAATTAAACGTAGGTTTTTCTTCCTCAGGCTATCATTTATTTCCCTTAATCTATCCTCCTGGTCTTTTAATTGCCTGTCTCTTTTTTCCTCAGTTTCCCTCTTTGCCATCAACTTGTCTTCTATGTCACTCACTCGTTCTTCCACCTCGTCAAGCCTCGTCGTTAGGACTTCTAGCTTGGATTGCATCTCATTTAATTGATTTTTAATTTCTGCCTGATTAGATCTAAATTCTGCAGTCATGAAGTCTCTTGAGTCCTTTATGGTTTTTTCTAGAGCCACCAGTAGCTGTAAAATAGTGCTTCTGAATTGGCTTTCTGACATTGAATTGTAATCCATATTTTGTAACTCTGTGGGAGAGTGGGCTGTTTCTGATTCTTTTTTTTGAGGGGTTTTCCTTCTAGTCATTTTGCTCAGTGCAGAGTGGCCAAAAACAAGTTGTATTGGGAAAAGGAGAAAAAGAGAGAGAAGGAAAGAAAAGAGAAAAAGAAAAAAGAGAAAGAAGAAAAAAATAGGGGAAAAAGAGAAGAAAAAGAAAGAAAAAGAAAGAAAGGAGAAAAAAGAAAAAAGGGGGGGGTGGGGGAAGCAATCAGAAATCAAGAAGAAAGAGAGAAAAAAAAAGCAGCACAAAACAAAACAAACAAAAAAAAAAACAAAAAAAAACAAAAACAAAAACAAAAAAACAAAAAACAAAAAAAAACCACGGGGGAGTATCTTCCGATTCTGTGTAGTTTAAGTCCCTTGACTTCCCTTGGAACTGGTCCGTCTCGCTGGTCTTCTGGGGGAGGGGCCTGCTGTGCTGATTCTCAGGTGTTAGCACTTGGGGGAGCTGCTCTGCCCCTGCCTGGTGCAGGGCTCGGTGGGGGTTGTTGACCCCGTGAGGCCCCGGGAGGAAGCCACAGTGGCGGGGGCAGCTCTGGGACCCTGGATCCAGCCCCCGCAGTAGCTCCGGGGCTCTCCTTCTGCAGGGCCTGGGGGCTCCGGGGCGGGGCCGCTGATCTGCTCAGTTCCAGGCAGGAGCGTCCTTGCTGTCCTGGGCCCTCCCGGCCTCTGCCTGTCCTGGGGGGAGGCCGGATCCTGGGCTGTGTCCCGGCGCCCTGTGCTCCGGGGCCTGCGCTGTTGGATTCGCGCTCCCGGCGGTGCAGCCCCCTCCGCGGAGCCGCCGCCCGAGCCCCTCCGAGCTGTTCCCGGAGCCGCGCAGCCCCCTCCGCGCGGAGCTTCTTCCTCTGCGCGAGCCGCCGCCGCTGAGCTGTTCCCGGAGCCGCGCAGCCCCCTCCGCGGAGCCGCCGCCCGAGCCCCTCCGAGCTGTTCCCGGAGCCGCGCCGCCCCCTCCGCGGAGCTTCTTCCTCCGCCCGAGCCGCCGCCGCTGAGCTGTTCCCGGAGCCGCGCAGCCCCCTCCGCGGAGCCGCCGCCCGGGCCCCTCCGAGCTGTTCCCGGAGCCCCGCAGCCCCCTCCGCGGAGCCGCCGCCCGAGCCCCTCCGAGCTGCTCCGGGCCCCGCCGAGCGCTGCAGCCCTTAGGGAGCTCGGCGCACTCTCCGGGGCGCAGTTCCTCTGTTACTGTCCCAGGGAGCCCGAGGGCGTCCCCGCCTTTCTGGGGATCCTGCTGCAATTCCCGGGGAGCCCCTTTCCTCCAGGAAGGTTGGTGCAGCTCCTGCTCCTCCGGGACGGGGCTCTCCTGTCCTGGGGACACTCGCCCCGGCCTCAGCCCAGCTCCTCGCGGGGCCCCTCCCCCTTGGGGGCCTTTTGTGTCTTTATTTCTTTTTCCCCGTCTTCCTACCTTGATGGAAGCGCGAACTCTTCTCACTGTAGCGTTCCAGCTGGTCTCTCTTTAAATCTCAGGCCGAATTCGTAGGTTTTCAGGATGATTGGATGGTTTTCTAGGTAATTTGCTGAGGACAGGTGACCTGGAGACCCTACTCCTCCGCCATGTTGCCCCTCCCCCCCCGAAAATTTACTTATTGACACCTAAGAGAAGAATTATCTATAGAAGAAACTCAACAAGGAATATCAGTTTGGGGATTCCACATTAGCCTAAGAAATAATAATTTTCTATATTCATATTAAATTTGTAGCCATTTTTTGCACATATCATGCCTAAGGGTTATAGATGTGTGTGATTTAGGAAAGAATATTAAACTAAAATTGTAGGTTTCAGCTATTTAGAAAGAGTAGCTATTAAAGGTTGAAGCTCTACTGAGTTTTATAGTTTGAAAAGCTAGTGAAAATAAGGACAGGACCCTAGGGTATCTCAAAAACCTCCTTAATAAAAGCCATCTGCTGAAATCATAGAAAGGAAGAGAGAAGAAAAGGAGAGTAATATGTAAATGGGTACAAATTATAAAACAGAAACACATTTCAAGTATTTTTCTTGGGAGACAAAGAATAGAGTTAATAAAAAAAGGGAAAGGAGGAGAGGGGGAGGAGAAGAAGAAGAAAAAGGAAGAGGAAAAGGAAAGAGAGGAATACTGGGGGGAAGGAGGAAGAGGGGAGGACCAAGGGGAGGGGGATGAGGGAGAAAAGTAGAAGAAATGGAACTAAACAAACAAAATATTGTACCATTTTCCTAAGTGCCATATGGTAAAACCTAATATGGGATTTTTTTTCATGATAAGTAAAAGACTGCTGAAAAAGACAATATCATTAGTCACAAGATATATATTCTAGTCTGGGATAGGTAACAGGACACATAGGTTAAAAACACAGTCTTTGAAATCCGGCCACCTATGTTCAATTCTACATCCCTTACAAACAGCAACTTCAAGGAGTTCTCTTTTCCTTGATTTCCACATGTGAATAGCATAGAGTAGTGTTATTAGATAGGACTTGATTACTCGCTTGCAGCATAACAATAGGAGACTCACTTCAACTCACTGATGTATAAGGGATGCGATGCGCCAGATTCCTTTCAGCTCTCAAGTTATATGCCATCTGCTTTGTTTTTAAATTAAAATCTAATTATAAGAGATTCATCTACAATCTTACTTGCAACTGGCCAAGATGAGACCTCTGAATTCTAATGCTGTTCCCAGAGTTGCAGGGGGCAGAACAACCCTTGGGAGACCACAAATCAGGGCAATGCCCAATGGAAAGATCCAGAGAACTATCATCTATCTGGGATGGCTTTTTCCTATATCAAATTGAGGGCATTATTAAGAGGATGGAAGTGGGTACAGCTGCCATTTTGTAATATGCACACACTTTCTTCCAGGTATTTAATCAAAGACTAACCTGGGTGCTGCTGTGCAGGGGTTTGTGCAGAAGCTGTCTCAGTTGGATTGAAGTCAGAAAGACTGTTCGGGTGGGCCTAATGTAATCAGAGGAGGTCCATTAAAAGACTTTGGCATTACCCTGAGTGATACTCCAACTACTGGTCTAAAATCTGCTTTCTCTTTACAGACTTTTCCTTTCCTGAACCTTCAGCCAATACCCAAGGGAGTTTCAGTCTGCTCATAATCTCCTCTTCTCGAATTTCTGCCCTATGGATTTCAAACTTACTTCATTAGTTCCCACAATCTTATATACCAGTTACTTGCAGTCTCCCTTTCTCTATCTCTCCCTCTCTGCATAGATACACAGATATACAGAGTGGATTTTTTGCTCAGACATGGCATTTCTAAGAGGTCTGGAGAGTGCTTCTTTCTCTCTATTTTACCCAGTTTCCTAATTGAACTGTTCATGGCAAGCATTTCCCTCATAGCCTCACAAAGCCCCGGGCTTAGTTTGCTGTAACATCCAAGCTAATGAAATTCTAATTGTAATGATAAGTAAGAGAAAATATACTATTAATAAAAAAAGATTTTTAAAAAACCCACAAATAAACCCATACACTAACAAAGTAAAAGCCAACAGATCCAAATTCATATCTCCTTATAAATCTGAATTTCCATCCTGAGCTACATATCCTTGGCCTTCGCATGACCCATCAGTGCTCTTGGGGCATGTGTGAGCAGTGGGAAATAGAGACTTTATCCAAGTTTACCTCATTTTATTGTGCATACCCTTCTGGTGTTTGCAGGTACTGCAATTTTTTATTTTATTTTTTAATTTATTTTATTTATTTTTTACAAACTGAAGGTTTGTGGCAATCATGTATCGAGCAAGTCTAGTAGCACCATTTTTCCAACAGCATTTCCCCGCTTTGTATCACACTTGCATAATTATCACAGTATTTCAAATTTTTCACCGTCATATTTGCTATGTGATCAGTGGTCTTTGATGCTACTCTTGTCATTGTTTTAGGGCTTCACAAACCATTCCCACACAAGATGGCCAACCTAATTGATAAACATGTGCACTGACTGCTCCACCAACGGGCTGTTCCTCCATCTCTCTCCCTCTCTTCAGGCCTCCTTGGTCTCTGAGATACAATGATATTCAAATGAGGCCAATTAATCATCCTACAATGGCCTTTAAGTGTTCATGTGTAAGGGAGTCACCTGCCTTCTAGCTTTAAATCAAAAGCTAGAAATAATTAAGTTTGCTGAGGAGGTATGTCAAAAGCCGGGACAGGCTGAAATCAAGACCTCTCTTGTGCCGAAAGGCCAAGTCATGAAGGCAAAGGAAAAGTTCCTGAAGGAAATTAAAAGTGCTGCTCCAGTGTACCGCTGAATAATAAGAAAGCAAAATAACCTTATTGCTGATATGGAGAAAGTGTCAGTGGTCTGGACAGAAGATCAAACCAGTCACAACATTCTCCTAAACCAAAGCCTAACTGGGAGCAAGGCCCTAAATCTCTTCAAATCTGTGAAGACTCAGGGACATAGGAAGCTGAAGTATGAAGCTAGCAGAGGTTCAGGAGGTTTAAGGAAGGAAGCCATCTCCATGATACAAAAGCGCAAGGAGAAGCAGCAGGTACTAAATGAGAAGCCACAGCAAAGTTACCAAAAGACTGAACTAAGATAATTCATGAAGGTGACTTCACTAAACAATGGATCTTCAAACTAAATGAGAAGCCTTATACAGGAAGAAGACACCATCTTGGACTTCAGTAGCTTGAGAGAAATCAATGCATGGCTTCAAGGCTTCAAAAGACAGGCTGACTCTCTTATGAGGGGCAAATGAAGCCCACGGCTTGAAATTGAGGCTAATGCTCATTAGCCATTTCAAAAATCACAGGACCTTTAAGAAGGAAGCTAAGCCCACTGTGCTTGAGCTCCATCAATGGAACAACAAAGCCTGGATGACAGCACATCTGTTTACAACAGAGTTTACTGAATATTTTAAGCCCACTCTTGAGAACTACTGCTCAGGAAAAAAAATCCTTTCAAAATATTATTCCTCACTGAAAATGGACCCAATAGCTCTGATGGGGATGAACTACAAAATTAATGTTATTTCCATGCCTGCTAACATGACATCCATTCTGTAGTCCACGACTCAGAGTAATTTCAACTTTCAAGTTTTATTATTTAAGAAATGCATTTTATAATGCTATAGTTTCTGTAGAGAGAGATTCCTCTGATGGATATGGGCAGAGTAAACTGAAAATTGTCTGGAAAGGATTCACTATTATACATGCCATTAAGAATATACATGAGTCATGGAGGTCAAAATATCAATATATCAATATTTACAGGATTCTGGAAGTTGATTCTACCCCTCATGGATGACTTTGAGGGATTCAAGTCTTCAGTGGACAAAGTCATTGCATATATTGTGGAAATACCAAGAGAACTAGAATTTTAAGTGGAATCTGGACATGTGACTCAATTGCTCCAATCTCATGATAAAAGTAGAACAAATGAAGGGTTGCTTTTTATGGATGGACAAAGCAAGTGGTTTCTTGAGATGGTGTAGATGCTATGAAAATTGTTGAAATGACAGCAAAGGATTGAGAATACTACATTAGCTTAGTTGGTAAAGTGGCAAGTTTGAGAAGATTGAATCCAATTTTGAAAGAAGTTCTAGGGTAGGTTAAATGCTATCAAACAGCATCACATGATACAGAGAAATCATTTGTAAAAGGAAGAGTCAATCCATTCAGCCAACTTCATTGATGTCTTATTTTAAGAAATTGCCACAACCACCCCAATCTCCAGCAACCACCACCCTGATGGGTCAGCATATCGAGACAGCAAAAAGATTACAACTCACTTCTGAAAGCTGAGATAAGTTAGCATGTTTTAAAGCAATAAGATATTTTCAATTGTGTAATATACATTTTTTAGATGTAATGCCACTACACACTTAATAGGTTACAGTACAGTGTAAGCATAACTTCGATATATACTGGAAAAGCAAAAAATCCATTTGACTCATTCTATTGCGGTACTTGCTTTATTGTGGTCTGGAACTGAACACACAGTATCCCTAAGGTATGCCTGTATTAGCCATACAATGTGGGGAGTGTCTCATTAACATTTAAAAACATTTAAACAAAACAAAACAGAACAAAAAAACACTGCTTGAATACCCATGTTGTATGAGGAACAAAAGAATAGAAAAATCCAAGCATCAGTCTCCTTGGAAGCATTGAGATTTCTATATCAACGTTATGCTAGCACTTCTTTAATGATGATGTACTAGGGTATATTCTATCTTTTTTTTTTTTTTTTTTTTTTGCCTTTTGAAGTTTCCCAGCCTGTCTTGAGTATGGACAGTGTGCAAAAAAAAAAAAAAAATATATATATATATATATATATATATATATATATATATATATATTAAAGCTGAATGAATTACGCTTTTATATCTGAGGGAACATTTCTAATGGTTGTGATCACTGTGCTTAGTGGAGGCCCTGTTCCCTTCCATGTGTACAGTTTCAATCTTTTCTTGGCCATAGATTTCACTGGAACCACAGCTATCCATTTATAGATGTCTGGTCACCAGGCATAGCTAATGAAAAACTGGAATTGATCTATCTGTATCTACATTAGCCCATATCATTTCTAAAGTAGTGAATCGTTCATAGCCAGATTGTAATCTTTTTTCACAACCTATATTATGCCAAGGTTCTAGGGATTTGTAAAGTCAGGTTAATTACAGTATCAACTTGAACCATTTAAGCTCTACTTAAACTCAGTGGAGCCAGGTTCTGAATAAATTATTTTTGAGTTGCTAGAGTTGCCACAGTGATCCATTTAGGAAACTCTCTTGATGTAAAATTGTCTAAATACATACCTTCAATATTATGATGAAAGTATTCATAAGATACATTCTTTTGCACACTTTTCAAATTACAGGAAAAGCAAGTGATCGTGAAATCTATTTACTCAACACGCCTTAAGTGTGAAATACAGTACAGTTAACAATAGGCATAATCTTGTAAATCAAATCTCTATAATTTGCTCATATTGCATAACTAAAACCTTTTACCAATTCTCCATTTGCCATCTCCCCAGTCCTTGCTAACCATTATTCTACTCTGTTTCTACAAGTTTGACTATTTCAGATATTTCATATAAGTGAAATCATAAAGTGTTTTTCCTTCTGTAACTGGCTTGTTTCATTAGCATGACACCCTCAAGTCTCATCTAAATTGTTACATGTGGTAGGATTTTCTTTCTTTTTAAGGCTGAATAATATTTCATTATATATATAATGAAATATTTTATATTATATAATATATATTATATCACATCACATTTTTAATCCATTTATCCATTGATGGACATTTGGGTTGTTTCCATGTCTCAGTTATTGCAAATAATACTGCAATGAACATAAGAATACTAGTATCTCTCTGAGATCCTTCTCTTAATGTAGGTTCTACTTTAATTCTTTTAAGCAACCCCCATACTGTTTTCCACAACAGCTGCAACACTTTATTTATTCCACCAACAGTATGTAGGAAATACTGTTTCACCACACACTTGTCAAAACCTATTATATTCTGTTTTGTTTTGTTTTGTTTTTTCTAAATAATGGTCATCCTAACAGGTATAGGGGATTCTTCATTGGGATTTGGATTTGCATTTCTCTGATGGTTAGGGATGTTGATCTTTGTTATGTTCCAGTGTGTTATTTCTATGTCTTCTTTGGAGAAGTATATATTCAAGTCCTTTTCCCATATTTTATTGGTTATTTATGGGGGCAGGGATAGTTATTTACTCTGTTAATTGCCTCCTGTGTTGTATAGCTTTTCAGATTGATTTGGTCACCCTTGTCAATTTTTGCTTCTATAGCTTATGCTTTTAAGGTCATAACTAAGTAATCACTGCTAAAACCAATGTCATAAAGCTTTCCCCCATGTTTTCTTCTAGTAGTTTTAAAGTTTCAGATTCTCCATTTGTCTTTAATCTATTTTGAACTGATTTTTTTTTTTTATTTTGCCTGTGGTGTAAAAAAAAGAGTCCAATTTCATTCTTTTGTATGGATATCCAGTTCTCCCAGAATCATATCTTGAATATGCTATTCTTTCTCCATTGTATGCTCTTGACACTGTGGTGAAAGATGAGTTGACCATATATGCATGGGCTTACTTCTGGCGTCTATACTCTGTTTCCTTGGTATATTTGTCTTTTTTATGTCAGCACTATAGTGTTTTAATTACCATAGCTTTGTATATATTTTGATATCCAGAAGTGTAATGTCTCTGTCTTTCTTTCTCTTTCTCAAAATTGCTTTGGCTTTTTTAGGTCTTTTGTGATTTTATATGAATTTTAGAATTGATTTCATTCTTTTTATAAAGAATGCCTTTGGATTTTGATAAGGATTGTATTGGATCTGTAGATCATGTTGGGTAGTATGGACATTTTAACAATATTAAGTATTCCAATCCATAAACATGAGACATCTTTCCACTTAATATTTGTGTCTTTAATTTTTTTATCAATATTTTATAGTTTTCAAGGTATAGATGTTTTATCTTCTTAGTTAAGTTTGTTCATAAATATTTTATTCTTTTTGGTTCTATTATAAATAAGGAAAAATATAAAAGACGTCCAAACCAGAAAGAAACAAAACTATTTCTGTCTGCAGATGATATTATCTTACTTGTATAAAACCCTAAAGACTCCTCTCCACCATACATACACAACTGTTAAGATTTGTAAACAAATTCAGTAAGATAATGGGATATAAAATCAGTTTCATTTCTCAACAGTAGCAGTGAACTATTCAAAAAGGAAATTAAGAAAATAATCTCTTGCACTTTTATTTTTATTAATTATTTTTAGAGCACATGGAAGAGTTTCCAGTGAGGAATCTTCTGGAAAATATGGGATTCTGAAACTCTTAAACTGCCTAAAGAAAAATGCTGTTTAATTTGTAAGCAGAAAAATTTAAAAAGTACTGTATCTTCACCTAGAAAAGCATTATGGAATCCACAAGTTATGGGAGTCAGGATAGTGTTTGGAGAAGAGTTTCAAAGATAATGCACAGTTAGAAGAGTCAGTCCAGAGGTTAAGGGAAAAGAAATTGTTAAGCCTGGAGACAGATGGCTTACTGATGGTCCTCAGATATATTAGGGGTTTCTATAGACAGGATAGTGACCTCCTGTTTTCTTTCTTTCTTCTTCTTTTTTTCTTTTTTCTGAAAACAGGACCAAAGTAAACAGGCTTACACTAAGTGAGCCAGATTAAAAATAAATAAAATTGTCTTGGTAGTGAGCACTGTTTATCACTGGAATTCAGGCTACAGACTTCTCTACAGGCTGATGAAAAGTAAATGGTTTTGGTTCAACCTGAAGATAAGCTAACGAAAGTTAATCTCTGATGGCTCTTATCAAGGTTCATTAATAGAAAACAAGAGTTTATTTTTTTTTAAGATTTTATTTATTTATTCATGAGAGACATAGAGAAAGGGAGAGAGGCAGAGACACAGGCAGAGGGAGAAGCAGGCTCCACTCAAGGAGCCCGATGCAGGACTCAATCCCAGGACTCCAGGATCACGCCCTGGGCCAAAGGCAGGCGCTAAACTTCTGAGCCACCCAGGGATCCCAAAAACAAGAGTTTAAATGAACTTTTAAAGAAATCACATATCTCTTCAAAATAACTTGCAAACTGAATTTCAGTGACAACAATTGGCAGGTATCTCATGGCAATAAAGGGATATTTTTTTCTCCTGTATTGTAATGAATGAAGCTGAAATCTATGAACTCTGATTTGTGACAGATTTAATTTTGGAAAACTCTATAAATGATCTCTAAATTAAAAGATGTATTTAAGGGAAGAAGTGTGCAAATTTTACCGTACATATTATAGAAAGCACTCACATTTTTGTACAATTTTTAAAAGTATTTTCTAAGCTTGAGTCTAACAGATTGTCACAAGTAAGAACAATGTTCTTAAAAAATAAATCCAATAATTGTGGAGATTAAAAAGAAAATATATAGTTCTTCTTCTTGAGAATTCAAAATACAAGAGTGAATCTGATTAACAAATACTTCATTGCAACCTGATTTAAAAAAAAAAAAGAAATGTGATGCTAGACACACCGAATGCTCTAGGCACAGAAAAGATGGAGTTAACAGACTCTACACTCAGATTTTGGGAAAATATTTGAACTGGGTTTTAAAGAATGAGCAAAAGTTTTTCAAATATATTAGGGAGTGGGTAGGCTAGGCAGGGAAAACCATGAAGGCAAGGAGGAGAGACAGAAGTTGTCATGCTAAAGAAGAGGAAGAGTTTAGTATGCCAGGAAGGTAGTGATCAAATAGGAGCAGCAGAATATCATTAGAACCAGACTGTAAAGACACCAGATGAGATGAACACTTTACAGTGGTCAATGAAAACTCATGTGCAAAGTAGTTACCGGGGCCTCAACCCTGGAGTTCTGAGAAGATGATTCTACCACAGGTTTTTCAAGGATCAGACTCAGAACCAGAGTACCAGGCGTAGCGCTGGTAAACTTCACTGTGTGTCTCTGTGATCCTGAGTAAACTAGTGAACCTTTCCAGAATATTTGTAAGAAAGGTCAATGACACTACCTCTTTTTACCCATCAATGGCTTCCCAAAATGCTCAAGAAGAAAATAATGCATTTTGCAAATGCAAATGCAAAACATTTTGCCTCTAGGGTAAACTTTCAATCATCTGCCTTATAAGGTAAATGTTATGACTCTTCCTGAAGCCATACTTAATTTTTATAAATAACATAATAAAAAATTGTTTAAAACACTTCCTGGGATGAAATAAAAAACAAACTCATAAATCAGCAAAGTTAAGGAGGGAGAAGAGACTAGTTTAGGCAGGTCCTTCATATTAACCTCAGAGGAAATCCACCTTAAAAGAAAAAGTCCACAATATCTGAATTGAATTGTAGGATGAGGTAGTTTCAAAATTTCTACCTCTTCATTGCAGTTTTATCATTTCTTCGAGGATCATGATTTTCCAGAATACTGTAAATTTATACTTATATGTAAATAAAAAGTCACTGATTTTTTTCTGATTCTGTGTACTGGATAATAGAAAATATTCCAGTATTCTAGCATTTATTGTGAGAAAAATATGGGAACAATAGAATAATGTGGTGATTCTCAAGCAAAATGAGGAGAAAACACATGATTATAGTTACTATTATATGTGTACATATAATACTTTGTTTTATTTTTTCCTGTGATTATTGCCACAATAAATCCATAGCATTCAAATAGAATACATGTGCATACTTTAACTAATTTGTAACTCTCTTCTGATTTCAAAGCGTGAAATAATACCTATTTAGCCAGAAAGTGTACTTTCTTCAAATTATCATTCTGATTCAGTGAGGGTCTTTGTTATAAATTTTCTGATCCTAACTTACTGATTTTCTAGGTAATGTGTACATACTCCTCAGAGTAGAAAAATTTAAAGAGCATCATACCAAATAAAGTTTATTTCCTTCTCTGATCATTACTCAGTACATGACAACACACTTCTTTTTAGTGTAATACCATGTAAAATGCTAATGCCTATACTTGAGAGATACACAGCACAGCAAAAAAGAAGTCAAATTTTGCCCATTTAAATTGTAAGGATCATTTATTTTGTTTCATTATCTGGCTGTCAGTGTCCTATTGGTCTAAATTTATTTTTAAACACATTTACTTCTGTATATAGATAAAGAGTTTCAATTATTAATAAAATGTGTCATATTATAGCTAAGACCAAAGGATACCTTCCTTCAGTAAAATGTCTACAGTTTTAAGAAAAAAAGACTCTGTGATTGTAATTACATTACTCATCATTAAAATCAGAGATGGAATTAAGTTCCAGATACATAAGCTTGAAACAATGGTCTGTAGTCTTCAAGTTAGGCTATTCCCTATTAAGTGTTTTTCTGATGAATAATCAAGAAAAATATGGCTTATATGTACTGAATTTAGGATTTAGGGAGTTTGGACATACATATATACATACATATATATACAATGAAATATTATGCAGTCATAAAAAGTTTGAGATCTTGCCACTTGAAATATGAATGGACCATGAGGGTATTATGGTAAGTTAACTAAGACTGTGAAAGACAAATACCATGTCATCTTACCCATTTGTGGAATCCTAAAAAAAAACCAAATGCATAAAGAAACAAAAAGTAAAATCAGATGTTTAAATACAGAAAACCAATGGTTACCACATGGAAAACTATTGGGGGACAGGAAAAAATGTGTCAAGGGCAGTAGGAGCTACAGACTTCCAGGTATGGAGGTCACTGGAATAAAAGACATAGCATAGGGAACTTCATAATAGTGTGATATCATGGTATTGGAATAGTGTTTGTTGTATGGTAGCGGATGGTAGCTTATTCACTTGTGGTGAGCACAGCATAATCCAGAGTTCATGAATCACTATACTGTACACTTGAAACTAATGTAACATTTTGCATCAACTTTAGTAAAAAAAAAAAAATTAAAGACTGTTCTTTTAATGAATTAAGTTACTCTGAACACAGGCTCTGGATTACTCATATCTGGTGCTATTCACCCGCAGTTTCCACTTCTACACCATCATCTCAAGCTATGAGTCCACAGTCTGATTTATTGGCAAATGCCAATATGGTTCCTCTGTCTTAAAAACCTCACTCTGCTCAGGCCTAGTAAAGATAGTATCAATCATCACTCATTACTGAGGATAATTCATTAAGTGGAATCATGTTTCACAACTATGCCCATGAGGTCCTCATTTTATAAGAGCAGAAAACCAGTTAATTTGCCTTTGCATTTTGTTCAAGAAAATGGATTATAAGTCAAAAATGTATAAAACAGATCTTGATGGATATTAGTTGGTTAAAACTAAAGCTCTTAATTTATCAACCACTTTACATGCCCTTGCTTTGTTGCCCTTTCATCCTCCCCCTCCTCTACCCTACCAAAGACCACAAGACTCTCCGTCAGAGAGCAGAGTGATAACCAGCTCTACAAAACTGCTATCTGAAAATAGAAACTGGCTGAGAAAAGGAGAATATCATTATTTTGCATTTGAACCACTACTATTTGTAAACCGGCTACTATGTCCCAGGAAACCAAATGTTTACCATACTCACTTCATTTTGGGCAGGGGTGGGGGGATCAGTGGAAACAGTGGTGAATATCCATTGAACCTAGTCTTCAATTAGTCGGGTGAACTGTGATCAAAACTTCTTTTCATTTCAATCTCTAACTCAATATACCTAGGAATATATGCTACGCAAAATAGGCAGTGCCAAGACCTAACATGCCTACCTCAAATACTCTTCACAAGAGTCTCAGTCAAGAAGGAGAAACTTCACATACTTTTTCCAAAGCCATAGCTAAACATTATGAGAGTCTCATTTCATAGGATTCTCATTTCTATTGAAGGTATAAGTATCTTTGACATCTTTATATCTTTACTTATTGCTAGTGATGATACTGGAGAGATATTTTATATACATCATCTTAGAAGGTTTGCTGCCATTTTGCCCTTGCCAGTTCTATGTCTTATACCTTCTTGATTTTCTGCCTGGAGAATTCACTTTCAATATCAATGCTCTTTGAAAAATGAATCTTTTCCTTTACTGATCCTCTTATCGGGCCACTGTGGAGGAGTCTAAAATTTTTTTCTGGCTATATTTTGTGATTTTTGGTACTTGGGGGTCTGATTGCATTTGTCTTATAAAAATAAATAAATGCATAGAAACTTCTGGTATGAATATGACTATCTATATCAACTCCCTGCCCCCATTCCTGTTTCTCCTGTTAATTACTTAAAGGCAATAACGATCACTTTTCAACACCCCATATTCAGTAAAAGTAGGAGTGGAATATACTACGTATATAACAAATATATATGTGTTGAGTGTAGGTGAGGTTTGGCAGAAGCTGCAGAAGAGGAAGCAGAGAGAGAGCAGGAAGAAGGCCATCAGTAGGAGTTCTCTGAAGACAAAAAATACACTTCCTGAGAGAGAGGCATTCATTCACTAAGTGCAAAAGTTATGTACTTATATGCAGGCCAGCAGCAGAAGCCTCCTGGATAAGGCTTAGAAATAAAGTTGAAAAATACATTTTATATCAAAATCTGTGCATGGCCAAAAGGAATATATATCTCATATATGCAATAGGTACACACACACACACACACACACACACACGCACATATGCAATCTATATCCCAAATACATAGGGCACTGCCAGCCACATGGGTAATATTTGAGTGAATACATGAATCATATAGAAAAAATTTAGCAAAGACTATTTTGTAGAAAGAAAACAGAAATAGCTTTTACACATATTTAACAAAGTTTAATCCCTAATCATAGTAAGAGAAATTATTCCATTTATTAATTCATTAAATTGGCAAAAATCCAAATACTTCATAAAACTTCCTATTGGTAAAGCTGTGAAGAAAGTTATAAATCACTGATGGTCATGTAATTTGTATAAACTTTATGGAGGAAAGGCCATCAAAACTATAATGCTAATTTGACACAGCAATTCTTTTGTTTTTCTAAGATTTTTTACTTATTAACTTGAGAGATATTGAAAGAGAGAGAGGGCACAGAGGGTGAAGAAGCAGCAGACTCCACGCTGAGCGGGGAGACAGACACGGGATGCAATCCTAGGATCCTCAGATCATGACACCGGCTAAAGGCAGATGTTTAACCAACTGAGCACCCAGGTGCCCCTCATTCAGCAATTCTAACTTGGGTAGCATCCTAGAGAACTGCTCACATACATCACGAAGTACGTAGAAGGTAATTCGCTGCAAATTATTAAAAGTATAATGAAATCAAATTCCAATCAATAGACACCAGGACTGTTTAAATCCATTATAGAACATCCATTCAATAGGAATATGATGCAGCTATACAAAAAATGGGAGAATTTTCCTTAAGATCTCCAGGATTTATAATTAAATTAAAGAAGTGTAAGCCAAGACAGTATTTGTATTAGGCTATTTTTTTGTGTTTTAAAAGAAATAGAAGATAAGAATATTTGTCAGTAGCTATTTGCAGACCCACCAAAAAACTCTGGAAGCACTAGCACAAGAAGCTAAAAATACTCATGCTCTATTTCAGTGATAAAAGAGGGAGCAAGGGAGAAAAACAACAAGATGTAAAAAAGAGACAGGTACACAAAACTTTTTCCACCTCAAAATTTTGTAAGCTTGCTCCTATCAAAATTTTTAAACTTAAATTAAGAGAGAAATTGTGAAATTAAATGCTAGCAAGTAAAATAAAGTACTGACGTCCAGCCTCATTACCAAATGACACTCTGAGATTTATAGCAATAGAAAAACTCATTAATTCAATCATTCAATACATAACTATTGAGTTACTTCCATGCCTCAAGATGATGGAGATAACATGATGAACTGATTAGGGTTATGAAGAACCACTATTCTCTTGAAACTTCTTTCAGTAAGGTAAGAAAGGACAATTTACATTTAAAAAGAAAACATAAAACCATGATGGCATCAGACAGTATTGTTATTTAGATAAAATAACATGAGGGGCACGTGGGTGGCTTAGTCAGTTAAGTATCTGCCTTTGGCTCAGGTCATGATCTTGGGGTCCTGGGATGGAGACCCACATTGGGCTCCCTGATCAGTGGGTAGCCTGCTTCTCCCCCTCCCTCTGCCTACTGTGTTCTCTCTCTGTGTCAAATAAATAAATAAAATCTTTTTTTTTAAAGATAAGATGACATGAAACTTTATGGACAGTAACTTCAGAGGGCATTTTTTTGTTTTGTTTTCTGTTTGTTTTTTTGATCTGGGAAAGTGTCTAAGGATGGACACTGAAGAAGATGACTTTTGAACTATGACTTGACAATAAAGAGACAGACATGCACAAGTGAGAAGGACAAGCATTCCACTGAAACACAAGGAAGCAAAAGCTTAGAGTGGAGCAAGCTCAGTATGTTCAGGACAGAAAAACATGTGAATACAGAGAAATGAACAAGGACTCAAGGGGCATGAATTAAGAGGTATGGACCCATTATGTAGACATACTGAGCAGGGCAGGAAATCCAGATGCATTTTATGGGGGAGGAAAATGCGATGGAAAGTTTTATGTAGATGAATCATGTGATCTGATCTCTGCAAACAAAGGGCCTGACTCTGCTCCCTGCTGGGTATTTTAGCAAGGAGGAATTGAAGCAAGGTAGATGCCTGTAAAATTCAGTTGCAAATATGTACGAAACCCAAGAGAAAGGCTGAATCAGTACATAAAGATTAGGAATCATTTACATGTAAATGCTATTTAAGGCCAAAGGAGTGGGAGACAAAATCACTAGTGAATAAAAATCGATATAGAAGAAATGATAAACACAGTATTCACTCTATGGGTATGTCAACTTGTAGAAATGGAGAAAAAGGGAGATTCCAAACAAAGTGACAGCTTAACAATATGAACTAATAAAAATTATGCACAAATGAAAACAACTAAGATAAAAGTCATGCTGGAAAACGTTTGCATCAAATACGATTTTCAAAGAGTTTGCGGTTCTCAAAGATTATTTAATGGGGCCTTGCTCTTCATCTAAATAAGGCAAAAATTTTCAGCAAAAACTATATAAGCAAAGATTATAAATACATGGGAAATGTACAATGTCAGTTATTAAAATAAAGGAATATTAAAAAATAGAACAGAAAATTGCTTAGGCTACTAAAGTATTCTTCATCTATGAGTAAAAGAATTTTACTTCAGTAAAAACATTCAACACTTGTGAGATTCAAAACTTATTTGTTGTGTAATACACAATAAGTAGCAAAAGCAACATGCTTATCTAGTATGATTCAGTAATTCCACCTTTGAAAATATGTATCTTAACACTATAATTCCACACAAGAGTGCTACATTGATGCAGAACCGGATTTTCATTGAAAAACTTTTGTTTTTAACTTTAAAAAACTGCAATCAACATAGAAACATATAAAAGTGGTTAAAACTAGTATAGTATATGTAGATTGGATAAATATTTTTAAGCTAGTAAAAGTATCATTAAAATTGATCTATGGAAATCCACAGAAATGTGTGTAGTTACAATGATATTTTTAAGATTAAATTAAGATTTGTATTATTTTATTGTCCCAATCATAATCAACTGATATTTTCTCTTTTGTTTCCCTTTCCATTTCTAAAATGTAAAATCCCAAAGGACTAGCTTTCTATCCCTTCCTCTCCTCCAGTATCTCAACCATTTATCCAATCATCTATTTTGTTGGCATGAACTTCAGGGATGGGGTTGTGAGTTAGGGAGTATATTCCAAATGATGGATCTTCATCTCAAGAATCATGGTGTAGAGTTCTGATGAAGATCCAATAAATCAAAGATAGAGGTTTGACCACAGATGAATTGTGGAGTGGGGCTATAACTGGCAGTAGAGAAATGGTCATAAAATGGTTAGGAGGAAATATGAAAAGCAGACAGGTTCAGGGTGAGGCCAGAAACACTGAGATATGAAAAAGTCCGAGAATATAAGAAAAATAAATTTAACCCGTGTCCCAAATACACGAGGGCAGGCTAGGCATTGAAGACTTAGGGAAGATGCAAAGAATTGAATAGTTTTCTGGTGGTTTCAATGAAAGAAACAAGAATATATATATATTTTTCCACTCAAATCCCTTTTGCATATCCAAAGAAGTCCCTTAAAGCATTTTTTAAAAAATTTCCCTCTCCTTCCAGATTTGCCTAACCCCACCTATCACCTGAGAGCATTGGTATCTATTAATTGTAAGCAAATTCGCAGTGTAGTAGTAAGAGGTACACCATTTGTCTCAGGTATAATAAAATCTTTAATACTGTCCTCCTGGACACCAAATCTTAAGGTGAAGGAAGGGATCCCTATCCTTGTGCCCTACTGGTAGAAATGTAAATTGATGTAGTTAATGCAGAAAACAGTGTGGAGGTTCCTCAAAAAATTAAAAAGGCAACTATCACATGATTCGGCAATTCCATTTCAAGGTACACATCCAAAAGAAATGAAGACAAGATATTAAAATTTTATTTGTATTCCCATGTGCATTGCAGCAGTATTCATAAGAGCTGAAGTATGGAATACACCTGAACATCTGTCAATAGAGGAATGGAAAAAAAAAAGTGGTATGCCACACAATGGAATATTATACAGCCACGAAAAAGAAGAAAATCTTTCTGTTTGTGGACCTAAGAAACCTATACTTAAGAAGTAGAGCCTAAAACAGTGGTTACCAGAAGTTGCAGGGTGGGGAAAATGAGAAGGTTCTGAAGAAAGGAAACAAACTTCCAGCTGTAAGACGAGTAAGTTCTGGCGATCTAATGTACAACATGGTGATTACAGTTATAATATTGTATTATAAACTTGATAGTTGCTAAGAGAGTACATTTTAAAAGTCCTCATCCCTGAAAAGATAGAGCAATTATGTAACCTGCTGGAGGTGTTAGCTTACTCCATGGTGGTAATCATTATGCAGTATTTAAGTGTATCAAATCAAATCAAAATGCTGTACATTTTAAATTTACATGATGTGTTTGTCAATTATATCTCAGTACAGGTGAGGGATAAAAGAAAGGGATCTCTAGTGGAAGATATTAAGACATGGTAGTGAACAGGTTAGGGGTTATTTAACTTTAGAGGCTTTTTGAAACGACCTTTCAAATCACAAAGATGGCACAATCTCAGAAATATTTTTCTCAGAGCTAGATGCATTCTCTTGCAGTGATTTAGGCACTATAGGAAGTACCATGACTTTTTCAGGCAACAGAGGAATGACTATTTCTGTTGGTACTAGTTTTCTGGTAAACAGAAATTTACCAATAATTTTTGGTAAATTACCAAAGCTATTAACATGTCTTGATATGTACAGCTCCACCTTCTAGGGGGGAGGATTTCATCACACTAGAGTTCTATTACTATTAATCCACTGGGTCCCAAGAAAAAATAGAAATATATTCTCTCCTCTATTACCTTATTTGCAAAGTGATTAACTCCTAACACAGGAAATCCAAAAGAACAACCTAAGAATCAGTCACTTAAAAGAAAAGTTAATACAGGGCTGATGGAATATGTTCCTTAGTCCTCTACAGAAATTTATGATTCTACTGAAGAACTAATAACTCTGTCCAGTTTTGTGATGATGCAGAGCAAAAGGAGACAATGGTGCATTAAAATCCGATTATTTGCTACAACTGTCTAAAAAATAGAAAATTAAATGCACATATTCAATCTTAGCATGCTATTATGTATTTGTTTTGTCATTTAATATGTTAAATGTTACAAAAGTTCTACTACAATTTTTTTTAGAGAAACATTAATTCTGCATATCTCTCCTATATAAAAAGTACACATCAGAGTTATAGGAACAGAAGTGCAACAAAGCATGTACTGAGCATCTTTTGTTTTAGCTTGGTCCCCCCAGAAATTAGAGCCTGAGGCAAAGGCTTCTGGGCTTCCAGTGTTTTAGGAAATGCAATGCCTGAGAGAGCAAAGGGACAGGGAAGTGAGGCAGATCAGAAAAGTAAACTCGAAGAACATGTTTTTGAGTTGATGGCTGCTGATTGCTTGATCTCATTAAGAAACCATACAAAGCGCATCTCAAGACAGCCTAACCAAAGGGAGGAAAGGAGTAGAATATATTCCCCCATTCTTATCTCTCATTTGTCAAAGATTTGTCCTTAGGGAATGTGGGAATTCTCGATATTTCCAGATTGCTTCTCTATGAATATTCAGCTGAAGCCCCATTCTTTTTTGTGCCTTGAGAATCTAAAGCTTAGCTCTAGGATAGGAGTCATGGGGCATAGGACATAGCAGGAGGCAAGGCATGGTCAGGTTGTACCTATAGGAAATCTTTTGGAGCTCATGCACAACGGATGGCCATAAGCAGTGGCTGGAACAAGGCAGAGTGAGGATAAAAGGAAATGAAGAAGTCAGAAGAGAAGTGGTTCTCAAACTGTTGCAGGCATCAAAAGCCCCTGCAGGGCTTGTTAAAGCACAAATTGCAGGGTGTCACCCCCAGAGTTACTGATAGGGGGTGGTCTGGGGTGTGTCAAATAATAAGTTTGTAGGTGATCCAGATGCTACTAGTTGCCAGCCACAGTTTGAGAAACACTGCATAAACCTCCAGTCCACTGCACCCCTCCCACATGTGGGTGCTGGTAGTACACACAGTAGCAAATTTCTGCAATTCCTTCTGTGTGTCATCCATTCCCTCCAGGCCTCAGACTATATATCCCTGACTGGCTGGAAGTTGACTCAGGTTATCCACCTCGAGGCAAGGAAGATGGTAAGAGAGGGTCCTGTGGAAAAGTGACCTTCTGAACAATATGCCTCGGGTGATACCTCTATACAAACTGCAGGGGCAATGAGGTTCATCTCTGCAAGCCAAAAAAAAAAAATATATATATTGCCAATGGCCTAGAAAGTTTGATGGAATCTAGAAGACCAATATACTCTCTCTCTTGAATCCTAAACCAAAACTGCTTTTCTTTGATTATCTATCCTTTTAGTTCAGCTACAGTGTGGTTTTATGAAAAGATGGAAAGAATCAGGAAAATTTAGAGTAAAATGATTTTACTAAGCTCCATTAATGTATATCTCTAATTTAGATATTATATGAAGGTGCTAAATGAGCATTAAAGTATATCTAGAGTTCAGAAAGCCTGATAGGATCCAACAACATACATAAACGGTAAAATCACACTATGGATGGAGAGACAAGATTCTTCGTTTTTTATAAAGAATATCTATATTAGGAATTCTTTGAGTTTTCTTGAAGCAATTAGGTAAGTATCACAAAAATCACAACCTATCATCCATTTTGGGACAAGTCTGTTAAATTAAAAATGAGGTTCAGAGGTATGGAGAAACATTCCATCATAAGAATTTCACAAGTGACTGTGCTTGCTGACTTTGCAACTACAGAATAGAGGCTCTTCCAGGAGCCCCGCGGGAGCATCTCTTTAATTGAATTAATAATTTAATAATAACTATTAGAGGATCTGTGAATTCAGAAGGATGACAAGATGCTACAGAAGGCAGAACATTTGGACTATTTCCATTCAGTCATTCAATATTTATTGAACACCTGTCTTATATTAAGAACTTTGCTAAGTACTGAGAAGTACCAAGATGATAAAAGGTATTTTTGCCCTCTTGAAGTTCATGGTCTACTGTGGCAGATGATGAATAAACAAGGAATTCTAATAATTTGTGAACAGGAGATGGCTCCAATTTAGGACAAGTGTGATGGAATTCCTTTAAGAAAAGCTGTTGCAGTATTGTGTAAGCCAGAATGTTTCTCATTTACATAAATTCCACATATATTGTAAAGTCAATGTCCAAATCAAATAATAAGGTACATTTATAATAATTCATTATACACACACACATGCACACACATGTAATGTACTTAATGAGACCCGCCACAGTATAATCAGTGTACGCCCTCTATCCACCTCTCCCAAATGTGACCTTTGTCTAGTCTATCTCACATCTGATATATGTCTGACACTACCCTGAAAATGCAGTAGAATGGAAGAGAGGATTAAAAAATTTTTAATTTTATAATAGTAAAAAAATGTGATTCTATGTCACTAAATGTAACTCTAAATGCTCATTCTCACAATGTACCTGTTTATCTATTTAGGGAAATATAGGGGAATGGGAATTCTGAAAGACCTGTACTCCAGACTATTTCTTAGCCACTTCCTCCATAAATATCCAAAAAGCCACAGATACTGTGAGAGACTCTGTAAGAAAACAGGTAAGCAGGATGCTAGGTATCAAGGGAGCTGGCTCCCAGAGGAGAATTCCTTTTAAGGAATAATTTGTTTCTTTAATTAATCAAAAATATGTATATGTTAAGATGAATATTATAACAATTTGTACCTTTTAAGTATTAAATATCATAAGTTTTTAAAAAAGGCAAAATTCATTATAAGTAATCACCATGTATTAATATTATTGAGTATGAGTTACAGCTCATAAGGGCAAAGGGAGAAAGAGAAGAGGAGAAAATTTTTTTCTCTGCCTTTCTTCCCCTTCTCCTTACCCTTTTCCCTTCTCCCCCCTACCCCCTTTCCTTGTTGCCCTTTCTCCCCATCCTCCTTTATTAAATATAGAGTTCTGGCTTCATCAAATCATAGCCACATGCTTTAAGAGCACAGAAGACTGTGATAGTGTGCCAGGTGAGGTGACATTTGAACTTCACCCTCAAGGACAAGCAGGAGTTTATGAATCAGCAAATGCACTCAGGTAAGAAGGAACACAGATGTCAACTGAGGACACAAGTGGACCAACTCGCATGGTGATCAGCACAGCCATCTAATATTCCTGCCTTCGTGCCACAGGATATTTGCACTTCTCTTAAAATGCATCCAGTTCCAGATTGATTAGTAAGCATTCCTTTTCAAGCCGTGAGAGACCTAGAGGTAAGACAGCAGTCAAAACCAATTAGACAGAATCAGATGGTTTCCTTCTTAATACCTAGCTGAGGATCTGATGCAGCCTGGGGAATTGCCACTGAGGGAAATCCAAGCTGTGGGTGAGCAACAAACTGAGAAGTCTTGAGAGAAGCTTCATCTCTATTTTGAATTCCTTTTTTTTTTAGATTTTATTTATTTATTCAGGAGAGACACAGAGAGAGAGGCAGAGACATAGGCAGAGGGAGAAGCAGGCTCCTTGCAGGGAGCCTGATGTGGGACTCTATCCCGGGATCCCGGGATCCTGGGATCACACCCTGAGCCAAAGGCAGACACTCAACACTGAGCCACCCATGTACCTCTATTTCACATTCCTATTTCAACATATTCCCCTAGTAGGGAGGGTGGTCTCCTTTATTGTTTTCCCTGACTCCATGTCTTTGCTCACCCCATCACCAAACCCAATTAAAACTCAGCATTAAGACTGGCCCAAATTCATATGCGAGCTATGCTAAATGTACATTGTAACTACTCTGATGGGTCTATCTGAGACTCTCATTTATAACATTGTTTCTATAAGAAAATACATTCCTGATTTCCAAAGGAGAACCTAGGAATGATTGAGTTAGCAAAGGTCACTGGTAATTTAGACACTTACCTGGGGAAGAACTGATAGAACATGTGATGCAATAGTGTTATCAGCCCACCAAAACAGGGTTTTTGTATCCTGTGAGACGGGGCAAGGACAGTGGGGGGCAAGCACTGGCTGTATCTGTTCTTTGAATTTCACAGTGGAGAATGGCAAGAGGTGGATGGCTATATAAATGTCAGCTCTACCTTTTGCTGATTAGTTCATAGCAAAATCCTTTTATAAAGGTCTACCGAAAAGTAATGAAATGATATTTCATTTCATATTGAGAGCAAACAATGTAAATAATTATGAAAGAGAAAAGAAATGTTTATAGCAATTTAAATCCCATGAGAAGCATAAAACTACTCTAAAAGGGCATTGCATTCACTATTTTTGATATTCTGAATTACAAATTTCAAGTATTTTAAATCCTGAATCAGAAGCTGGGACTTTATTATTTTTCTTTTGCTATTCAAAATGTATGTGAGGTTTCCCCCAGGATTCATCCATTTTTCTAGGAGTTCTATCATTCAAATCTAACCTCTCAGCTGGCTTCCACCACCTTTCCCTCTTACTATTTTACCTCCAATCTCCTTAAACTCACCCACTGACATGTCTTTTCTTGATGTACTGTTTTATCTTAGAAGTCTGTCCCTAAAGCTTCATTTGCTGAAGATTATATCCCATTGCCCTTTCTAAGTGACTTTTTGACTTGGCTCTTCTAGACATATCAAAATAAACAAAATACTAATTTTAAAAAGTAATTTTGTGGAAACCTCAATACTTAGCCTTTCTCAAACTAATTTCTCTTTCATGTGGAGGTCACAGGTGCTTCCAATAACTGGTACTATTGTCCAATAGATAACCTTTTACTGGAGAGGAAGTTTCCACTGCTCTACTCTGCTTTTGTACTATCCAGGCAAGCGAGGTAAAAACAATGCAACTTTAAAAATCCTCATTATGATGAGTTGAAAACCAACATGCTGAGTTTCTACTATGAGGATAATATAGATTTAGGTTTATTGGATCTTAGAGAAAGAGAGCTTTGAATGAGCCAGCTTCAGCACTTGGAAGTCTATTTAAAGGCCCTGAAAACTCTGCCAATAGGGCACAGAGAGCAATGGAAACAGCAGGGGAAAGATATCTCTCAAGTGTACAGGAATAAAAATATTGTTTCTTATTTCAAAGAGTGCTTACCTCTGAGAATTACTGGTGCCCTGTCTAAACCCCATGCTTAAAAATATATTAGTTTTTCCATGAAATAGAAATATAGTATATTAGAAAAATGCCCCATCCCTACACCCCTGTACAGATCCTTGAGTATATATATATGAAAAGAGTAGACAGGAACCCAGTCAATGGTTTTGAGAACAAACGGCAGTCTTCAATCTAGGCAGGAGAAAATACGAAGTCAGTTTCCCTCTATTCACACAGGAGACAGTCTGTCCCTCATATTCCAGATAGAGGAAACTCAATGCTTACCTGCTTTGCCACAATTTTAGGCAACCAGGTGTACCAAACTCCTTGTAGTCTGCCCTGTACCCTCTCTGTCACCTGATTCTCTGAAGAGTTTTCTGCAGGATTTGACTTTGGTTATGTTGCCAGCACTTTGGCTCAAATATGCACTACGTGACTTCTGCTTTCTTTTGGGGCTTTTTCCAATGCCCCGATGTAAGACTGTGGCAAGCGACAGTGTAGCAAGCACACATGAAACAGGAGACATTACTTGCTCACCCAACCACAGGGGAGCTCTCAAAAGCAAGGGCAACAAGTACTTCCCCTTGGAGATCTTTTGTTGACAATTGGAGAAATATTAGGTTTACTCCTCAGAACATCATGGATTAAACTACAATAGCCATGTCCAGGGAGCAATCTGATACTGATTACCCCAAGATGGTAAACTCTTAACCCATCCTTTTTCACTCACACTGGTGCCTATCATTCTCCCTAGAATGATCTTCCAGCACTCTCCAAATGAAGCAACTACATACAAATCCTTAGAGTTCAGTCTGTTTTTGGTAGAAACCCAAGCTAAGTTAGAGGTTAGTCTAAATCCTATTCACAAATACTGGTAGTGGTTTGGTGGTAGAGCTCAATTTTCTCAATCACAGAGCCAACAAGATTCATGCAGAAGTGTGTATCCAGGCATAGGAGACTAAAGATTTCTTCAACGCTCTTCAAAGCTTAAATCTATAGAGACCATCAGTGAAAGTTGCTCCCTTTTCTTATAATACTCCATTGGTTTGGCTTCTTTAAACTACTTCAGTGAATCTCAGCCTATAGATGTTTCTTTCCTTTTTCCTTACCAAAGTGTTCTATCTTTGCTTGTATTTTCCTGGTGCCTTAACCAAACTACTCTCCAGCTGGTCATTTTCCTCCTGGGTCTTTGTTATCATCAGATTTGGAAGTAACCTTGAAATCTAGCCACTTTATGAGTCTAGTGAAAAAAGCTGAGGCTTAAAATTGTCAAAATATCTGACCCACGGTCATCTAAATGGTTCATAGTCTTGATAAATCACTTTGTCTATTGCCTTGATCTCAAACAGATAAAACTATAATTATTTCTAGATGATAATTCTGCATTAAATCAATAAATACAATATTTCCTCCCTCAGAGATGTTCTTGTATTTTGTTTTACTCATTTCCCCACAATATAGTAATTCTTGTACATTAAACAATGTACAATGAGCTACATATAGTTTAAAAATTCTATTAAAATATTTTAATAATGCAATAAGTCAAATTCTATATTTTAAAAGCTACTTAATAATATCAAAATGATAAAACTAGTATATTGTGGGCAGCATATTCTGTCTTATATAAAGATGATATGCATGTACAGTAGCAACTTCTTACAACACAAATTGAATGAGATAATGACATATTATCTTATTTGTTTCGTGTTTATTAATATTTTCTGGATCTCATATGTAGGAGATATAGGGGATTAAGTTTATCAAACTCCTAAGCTTATTGCACAGTATCGACCTTGCTTAATAAAAGTTTCTTCCCTTGTTATATTCATTCATTCTCTAATTCTTTGGCTTGTACCCTATATCCCACTTTCCTTCCCCTTCATCCCTAGGCAACAATGTTAATATATTCAATGTGTTTCTGTTTATTTGAATATGGTTTTATGAAATGCAAATTGTATAATGTGCAAATATTTTAATTTACTTAAATAGCATTATGTTATGTATCTCATTATAGTTCTCATTTTTTCACTAAGGATTATGCTTAAAGATCCATTCAGAGTTTTGCTTCTGTTTCGAATGTGAAAACCACAAGAGAACACTGTTCCCACCCCAACAATAAGAAAATATGTGGAACTAGATCTTTTTCTTCAATTCATCAATGAGCTGAAGTCTCAAGGCAATGAAGTGAATTGACTTTCAAAGGGTGACAAACTTCTCCAAGGAAAGATAGGATGTACTAACTACTTTTGTAATAGCAAAGCCCAAGACAGAAAAATAGCACCCATTATAGTAGGTAAGGAAAAAAACCTGAAATGTCAAAAAAAAACACATGAAGGCAGAGTATGGGCTGATATGACAGGTTAAAATCCCTGAGAGTCCCCAAAACAGAAGAAATCTCTAGCCACATACTGGATTTTTCTCATGAGCCTTCAGCAGGTGTCCATGAGGAAGAGAAGAGGCAAGAAAGGTCACCCAAGGAAAATTCTCCTTAGTAAAAGAAACCTAGAGGTGATTATCATCTGGAATAGGCATAAAATGTATATGTGACTATAACTCTTTTCTCATTTAGAGCAAAAGCAGTCCTCCTTTAGATATGGAGCGGGAAGTCTTCCTTTCCTATAATCCCAGAAATAAGTGAGCTTTCACTGGAGGAGGGATAAAAACAAGAGTTATCAGTCTCCTAGGGAAAACAGGAGAGCCTCCCTTGTTCCTGTTCCAAGCAAAGGTTAGCTGCTGCTAGTGGAAGATTTCAGGCATCGTACACTAGTGCAAAGCAGAGTGGTACTGCCAATGAAAGAGAAGGAATTAGCTTGCTTGAGAACCTCTGGGCCAGACTTCCCACCTATGACAGGCAGTTTGACTGCATGTGGGAGGAACAAAAATGCTGAGCATGTGTCCCCTCTGTAATCCCTAGGGTTCAGGGTCACAGGACTAGCCTGTCTCAATGCCACAATCTGACAGAAGGAGAGGAATACTGACTTCTAAAAGTGAGTATTATATATATCTCAGTTTCTATTCTTCTTTTTCACATAATACCCAGAATCTAACGAAAATATAATTTTGAGAGACCATGAGAATCCATGGGTTTGCCATCAAAAGATGAAGCAGTCAACAAAACCAGACTTAGATGGCAGCCGTGGTGGCTTAGCGGTTTAGCGCTGCCTTCAGCCCAGGGCGTGATCCTGGAGACCCAGGATTGAGTCTCACGTCGGGCTCCCTGCATGGAGCCTGCTTCTCCCTCTGCCTGTCTCTGTCTCTAATAAATAAATAAAATCTAAAAGATAAAAAAAAAAAACAGACTTAGAGATGGTCCATATGCTGAAAATATTTGACATGGACTTTAAAATAACTATAATAAATATGTTTATGAATCTAGGGAAAATAAGGACAACATGGATGAACAGACAGGAATTCTGACAAAAGGGATGGCTATGTTAGGAACATCAAGAGAAAATGACAGAGATTTTTTTTTAAATCCTAGCAAAGTTAAAATTTCCCTTTAATAGGCCTCCTTTCAGATTGGACACATTAGAAGTAATCACAAATTAGAGTACATTTTGGTAGAAATTCTCCAAAGTGAAATATAAATATTAGAGTGACAGAAAGAAGACAACAAAATATCCAAGACCACTAACAAATACTCTAATGTATGTGTCAGAGTCCCAATATTAGGAAGGAGAAGGACAATAGGATTGTAGGAACACCTTAAAAGATAATGAGTGAGAACTTCACAACATTAATGCAAGACAACAGACCATAGATGTAAGATACTCAGAGAATGCAAAGCAGGATGAAATGAGGAATAACATATACAGGTACATGATAGGAAAACTTCTGGAAACCAGTTATAAATAAAGGTTATTAAAGCTTCCCAAGCTAGAAACGGATTACATACAAAAAAATGAAGACAGCAATGACATGAGACATCTCAAGAGACAGTATGAAAGAAAGCTAAAAGACCATAATGACATATAATACTGAAAGGAACAAGTCAACCCAGAATTCTAAAATAAATGTTGATAAAAGTTATTCAAACAGAATATTATAACGGATAACTTTATAACTACACAAAAAATGAATTGACAGGTGTAAAAATGTAAGAAAATATAAACTATACCTTCCTTATTTTTAATCTCTTTATCAAACAAAGTAAAAGTCAAATAATAAAAATATATTTAATGGTCACAGTATAGTAGAAGTAAAATATATGAGCAATAATGCAAATGAAAATTGTGGGAAATGGAAGTATACTCTAGTTTCTCATACAATATGTGAAGTAGTTCAATATTCTTTGAAGGTGGATCATTGTACTCTCAAGACACATATTGGAAATCCTAAAATAATCATTAAAACAATAAAAAGAAGTAGAACCAATAAGCTATTAGTGGAGATAAAGTGGAAAACTGGAAATAGTTAATACCAATATCTCAGAAATTAGAACAGAAACAAATGTGACAAATTAAACACACAAAGTAAGAAGATATATCAATATTTACTATCATATCACTATGACATAGCAGCCTAACGTAATCAATAAATGCTTTAGTTGTAAGTTATCTGAACACTGTAATAAAAGCTGGAGATTGTAAATTCAAGCAACAAAGCCATACCCAATTATATAATATTGAAAAGATGATAGAAAATGGAAAGAATAATGAAAAAAAATTGTAGTGACTATATAAATATCAAAAAAGCGTACTTGAAAACAAGGGATATTACCAGAGAGCAAAATCAGTGAATTGATACTTAAGAAACATTGACCACAATAACATCAGAAGCAACAATTTTTTTCAAGTGGACATAAAACATTCAACAACAGAGACTACAACCTCACAGATCAAACTTCAACAGATGTAAAAGAATTGAAATCATACAAAATATATTATCTGACCACAACAAAACTCAACTATCAGTATAAGTAACAATATGTATGAAAAATTCTCAAATAATCACAAAGTAAACAACACATTTCTCTGTAGTCTCTCAGTACAAAGGAACCACAAGGTAAATGAGAAGACATTTTGAACTGACATATGAAAACTTAACACCAAAATTTGTGCAACACGGCTAAAACAATACTTAAAATCAAATTTATAGTAGTAAATGCTTTTATTCTATGATGAGAAAGTTCTGAGAATAATGATATTGGCTCCTAATGAATCAACTAGAGAGGAGCAAATTAATCACAAAGCAAGCAGAAAAAACTAAGTAATAAAAAGCAAAAAAAACAAAACAAAACAAAAAAACGCAAAAAAAAAAAACCCAAACCCAGAAAAAATTAAAAAGATAAAACCAAGGAAAAAGATACATAAGGCAGTATCATTATTTTTAATAATAATGATACTGATAAGACTCTGGGCAGATTGATAAATAAAAATAGAGCTCACAGGGCAACCTGGGTGGCTCAGCGGTTTACCGCCACCTTTAGCCCAGGGCCTGATCCTGGAGACCTGGGATTGAATCCCACATCAGGCTCCCTGAATGGAGCCTGCTTCTCCCTCTGCCTGTGTCTCTGCCTCTCTCTCTCTGCCTCTCCCTCTCTTTCTTTTTCTCTCTGTGTCTCTCATGAATAAATAAATAAAATCTTTTATATATATATATCTCACTGGTATCAGGGGGGAAAAAGCACTGTTACCTCCTATAGGTATTAAGTGAATAATTAGGAAATAATATAAAGTACTTTATGACAATACATTTGATAACTACATAAATAGAAAAATTTGAAAGATAAAAATTCCCAAATCTCACTCAAGAACTAATTTATACTTGAATATCAAGGATATTAAATATATACTTCTCAAAAATCAAACTCCAAGGTCAAATTCTACCAAATATTTAAGGATTAAACATCAATTATACACAAACTGTTATATAAAATACAAGATTAAATAATGCCTTCTTCTACCACATTTTATGAGACTATATTATCCTGATAATATAGACTTTATAAGAAAAGTGTGGACCAATATCACTTGTAACAAAGGCTCAAAATCATTAACAAAGTATTATCTAAGTCCAACAATATATAAAACAATACATTGGTAGCTTTATCTAGGAACGAAGTAATTTTTTAACACTTGAGAATCCATCAATATGTTTCACCAGTAACTGCATACTACAAAAAACTACAAAAATCACATGATCATTTCAATAGACATACAAAAAGCATTTGAAAAAGTTAAAATTTTATTATTCATAAGAATCATCAACAAATTGGTAGCTTCCTCAGACTAATAAAGATCATCTATGAAAAACCAAAAGTAAATATTTTACTTAGTGGTAAAAGATGGAATTATTTACTGCTATGACTGAAAAAAGACAAAAATATTCAATCATACCTCTTCTTATTAAACATGTACTGGAGGTTCCAGAAAATTCAAAATTTGGGGGAGAGGAGTGTTGATGGGAAAATGAGTAAAGGTGGTCAAAAAGTACAAACTTCCACTTATAAAATAAATGTCATGGGGATATCATGTACACCATGGTGACTACAGTTAATAATACTGTATTGTATATTTTTAAATTGCTAAGAAAGTAAATCTTAAAAGTTGTCAGAAGACAAAAAATGTTAACTGTGTGGTGACAGATATTAACTAGACATATGGTGGTGTTTATTTCACAATATAGACATATAATGAATTATTATGCTGTGCATCTAAAATTAGTATATTCTATTTCAATTATATCTCAATTAGAAAAAAACTCAGAACCCAACAGTAAAGAAGAAGTGATTCAAATAGAAAATAGGCAAAAGATATGTACAGACATTTTACTGAAATGGACATCTATATTGCAAATAAGCACATGAAAAGATATTGAAGCGTTCAGAAATGCAAATCAAAAGCATGGTGAAATATCATCACACCCAACTGGATGGCTACAATAACAAAGACAGACCACATCAAGCATGGGCATATATATGAAGCAATTAAATCTCTTATCCATGGTTGATGGGGCATGTTAAATGATATAATCACTTTGAAAAACAGTTTGGTAGTTTCTTAAAAAGTTAAGCACTCACTCAATATATGATCAAGACATCACACTCCTAGAAATTAAAGAAAGATAAAAGAAAACACGTGTCAATTCCAAGATCTGTACTTAGATGCTTAGAGCAACTCTATGTGTAATAGAAGCAACACAAACATTCAACAGGTAAATGAGCACACTGGTATATCCATAAAATGGTATGCTGTGTAGTAACAAAAAAGGAATATTAACACATGTAACAGCATGGATTAATCTCAAAATTATTACAATGAGTGAAAGAAAACTAAGAGAAAACTAAGAAAAATAGTATATGTTATGATTTCATTTATATAACACTCTAGAAAATATAAACTAATCGACAGTGCCAGATGTCAATAAAGGTATTATGAATTAAACATGAAAGATATTTTATAAAAATATTTATAAAGATAAAATTGACATACAATAAACCGCAGAGATTTAAAGATTTAAAATTTATTTAAATATTTAATTATATATGTATATACACTATTATGCATATATCACTAAATATACAAATACTTCGTGTGTATATATCACATATATCTTATATATACACACTCATGATGTTAAGATTGACTTAATTTCCAAAGTAAATGAGTTGAGAGGAATATTTCCTATTATATTAAAAAATCATGTAGAGAAAAATAATAAATGCAGAGGAGACATACTGGAAAAGTGAAGTAATATATCCTCTACATTGGAAATCCCAAGAAATCCAGAAAAGGGACACTTGAATAAGTGGATTTATCAAGGCTAAGGAATACACATCAGAACACAAAAATCAATTATATTTTTATATACTGGCAAATAAAATAGGTAACTTTAAATTTTAAAAATGATATGCTTAGAATGTTCAGTCAATAAGCATGAAATACTTAAGGGTCAACCTAAAATATATGCAAGACCTGTACACTGAAAACTCTAAAACAATGTTGATAGAAATCAAGCATATGAAGAAACTGACCCATATTTATCATCAGAAGTCTCATATTTAAGACTGTTCTCTTCATATGTATTGATCTAAAAATTCCATAAAATTTAAACCAAAATTCTGGAAAATTTTTGCATTAATTAGGAAGCTGACTCTCAAAATTACATTGATAACCTAAGGATAGAATATTGCAAAAAAATAATTTTGAAAAAGAACAAAGCTGGATACTACCTGATGTCAGTACTTACTACAAAGCTAGAGTAATAAGTAAATCTTAAAGGTCTTATATACAGAATTTGAAATTAAATAGATGATAGGTAGATAGACAGAATGACTCAGATTTGTCAATGGAACAAAATAGAAATATATCCACACATACATGCAAATATGGTGCCAAGTTAATTCAATAAAGAATTATCTAATACCCTACACAAAAATTCAAAGTGATTACAGACAAAAATTTAAGTCATAAACATATAAAATATACCGAAGTAAACATTGGAAAATATTTGCTACAACAAATTATGTCTTAGAGATGACACCAAAAGCAAAAACCATTAAAAAAGAAAATAAGATAAATTGGATTACAAGGAAATTTTAAAAAATGTTCTCAAAGATCTTGTTAGAAAATGAAAATACAAGCCACAGACTGGGAGAAAATGTTAGAACACATATCTACTAAAGGACTTGTAGCCACAATATAAAAAGAACATTTACAACTGAACATAAGAAGATGAACAAATTAATACAAAAAGGACAAAAAATTGGTTGTGACAGTTCAACACAGATAATGAAGAAATGGCTCATAAAGTGCACCAAAGTGACATTCAAATGCATTAGTTATCAAGAAAATGTAAATAAGATCTATAACGATATGCTAGTAAACATCTGCTAGAATGACTAAAACTAAAAAGCCTGACATTAGCAAATGATGATGTAAATGTTGAGCACCTGGGACCCCTATACACTGCTAGTGGGAATGTAAAATGGTGTGATTACTTGGAAATCACTTCAGCATTTTCTTATAAAATTTAATATACACTTTGCATATGATCCAGCTATTCAACTCCCAGGTATTTACTCAAAAGACATGAAAACATTTGGTCACACAAGTATCTCTGTGCAAATGCTCATAGCACCTTATTCAAAATAGTCAGATCTGAAAACAACTCAAATATCCCTCAAATGGTGAAAGAATAAATACATTTTGGTTACAGCCCAATAAGAGAATGCTAGCCAGCAATACCAAAAAAAAAAAAAAAAAAAAACAACGTTGATATGTTCATATGAGAAGGTTCTCAAAAACATATTTTTAAATGAAAAAATCCTGGCAGGGATCCCTGGGTGGCGCAGCGCTTTGGCGCCTGCCTTTGGCCCAGGGCGCGATCCTGGAGACCCGGGATGGAATCCCACGTGGGGCTCCCGGTGCATGGAGCCTGCTTCTCCCTCTGCCTGTGTCTCTGCCTCCTGCCTCTCTCTCTCTCTCTCTCTCTCTCTTTCTCTCTCTCTCTGTGTGTGACTATCATAAAAAAAAATTAAAAAAAAAAATCCTGGCAAAATAGACTACTATACAGTAAGATTCTGTTTCCGTAACATAGTAAATAAAAGCAAAACTGCAGTGATGGGAAATAAATCAGCATACATCTGTTAAGATAATCATATCATTTTCTTTCATTCTATTAATGTAATGTATCACACTGATTGATTTACATATATTAAATCAATTTTGCATCCTGGAGATAAATCCCACTTGATTATGGTGAATGATCATTTTAATGTGCTACTGAATTTGGACTGGTAGTATTTTATTGACAATTTTTTCCTCTGTATTTTCATCAGGGATATTTGCCTGTAGTTTCTAGTATTGTCCTTTCACAGTTTTGATATCAGGATAATGTTGCCTTATAAAATGAATTTGAAGGTGAATTTTGGAAGAATCTGGGAAAGATAGATGCTAATTCTTTAAATGTTTGGTAACATGCATCAGCAAAGCCGTTTGGTCCTGGGTTTTTCTTTTGGGGAAGTTTTGGATTACTGATTCATTCATCCCACTAACAATTGGTCTATTCAGATTTTCTATTTCTTCCTGATTTAATCTTGGTAAGCTGTATGCTTCTGAGAATCTTTCTATTTCTTCTAGGTCATCCAGTTTGTTTGCATATAGTTGTTCATAGTCATAGTCTCTTATAATCCTTTAAATTCCTGTAGTATTAGCTGTAGTGCCTCCTTTTTTTATTTATAGTATTACTGATTTAGATACTTATACTTTCTTTTCCTTAGTGGATCTAGCTAATTCTTCAATTCTGTTCATTTTTCCCAAGAACCAAACCTTACTTTGGTTAATTTTTATGTAGTTTTTCTGTTATTTATTTCATTTACTTCTGCTCTAATCTTTACTATTTCCTTTCTTGTGTAGACTTTGGGTTCACTTTGTTCTTCTTTTCCTAGTTTTTTAATACCTAGGTTGTTTATTTGGGTTCTTTCTTCCTTTTTAATATAGATATTTCTTGCTTCGAATATCCTTAGATCTATATTTGCTGCATCCCATAAATTCTGGTATGTTGCATTTCCATTTTTGTTTGTTTCGAGAAACTTTTTTATTTCCCCTTTTTTTCTTTGAGCCATTGTTCGGGGAGTGCTATTTAATTTCCATGTGCTCATGAATTTTCAAATTTCCTGTTTTTACTGATTTCTAGTTTTAAGCCACTGTGACCATAAAAGAGACTTAGTATGATTTCAATCTTCTTGAATTTGCTAACACTTATTTTATCATCTCACATATGGTCCTAGAAAATGCTCCTTGTGCATTTAATAAGAAAGTGTATGCTGTTGTTGTTGGATAGAGTGTTTTGCAAGGTCCATGTGGTCTACACTGTTGTTTAAATCTGCACTTGCCTTATTGACTTTGTTTGCATGATCTCTCCGTTGTTGAAAGTGGCATATTAAAATGCTCAGCTATTGTTGTATTACTGTTTATTTCTCCTTTTCTTTCTGTTAGTTTTGCTTTATATGTTTAGGTCCTCCAATGTTGGGCACATAAATATTTATAATTATTCTACCTTCACGGATTGACCACTTCATCATCATTACATGATCATCTCTTTTCCTGTTTTTACATTTTCAGTTTATCATCTATTTTATCTGATCTAAGTATAGCCACTTCTGGTTTTTGCTGTTGTTGTTTTGAAACATTTGCTTAAAATGTCTTTATTCCAATCGACTATGTGTCTCTAATGCTAGATGTAGGCAGCATATTGTTGGATTTTGTTTAATATATTTAGACATTCTCTGTTTTTTGATTGGAGAAGTTAATCTGTTTACATTTAAAGTAACTCTTGATAGGGAAGTATGAAGTATTTACTATTTCCATGGCCTTACTTGTTTTCTTGTTGTTTTGTAGGTCCATTTTATGTTTGTTTGTTTGTTTGTTTGTTTTCATCCTGCTATCTTTTTGTGTGCATTTGGATGTCCCCTTGTAGACAAGTCCTTTTGACTTCTCTATTGTGTTCTTCCATGTAATTACCTCAAGATTTTCCCTTGTAGTTATTGTGAGGCTTGTATAAAATATCTCAAATTAATGACCCCCTATTTTAAACTGATAACAACTTCAATAGAATTCACATATTTCACAGTTTTACTTCTCCCCTCACATATTAGGTTATTGCTGTTACAACTTATATAATTTTTATATTATGTATCTGATAACAGATTCTCCTATTGATGGGTGTTTTTGCCATTTGTTTACACTTGTACACTAGGGTTTTAAGTTATATGCAACTATACTATCTATATTTTGCAGATTCTAACTATTACTATATATTTTCCACTATTAGGGAAATTTACACTACTTCTCTTTTTTTTAATGTTAAATAATGTTCTTTTACTTCCATTCTAAGAACTCTCTGTAACATTTCTTATAGTGCAGTTCTGATAATAATTAACATCTTCAGGTTTTGTTTGAGAAGGCTTTATTTCTCCTTTATTTCTGAAGGACAACCATTGAGTATAGCATTCTTGGTTGATTATTATTTTTCAATATTTTTAGTGTGTTAGCCCATTTTCTCTTGGTCTGAAAAGTTTTTGTTGAGAATCTATCAATAATCTTATAGGAGTTCTCTTTATGTTAACTTCTCTCTTCTTTTGCTGCTCTTTACTTTCTTTACTCTTTTTCATTCTTTTTTCTTTTTGCTCCTCAGCCTGGGTAATTTTCATTCGCCTATTCTCTAGGTCACTTATCTTTCTTCTACATGGTCAGTCTACTTTTGAAAATGTCTATTAATTCTTTAGTTCAACTTTAGAATTTTCAACTCTAGGATTTCTGCTTTTGATGGTTGCTGTTTCCTTATCAAAGTTCCTGTTTTGTTTATGCATTGTTTCCCTATTTTCATTTAGTTATCTGTATTTTCTTGTAGTTCACCAAACTTCCTTAAGAGGATTATTTTGAATTCTTTCTTGGACAGTTCATAGATTTCTGTTGCTTTAGGGTCAGTTATTGGAGCTTTATTAATGTCCTTTAATGGTGTCATATTTACTTATATTTCATGACACTTGATTTTTATGTTACTATCTGTGTACTTGAGTAATGAGGCTCCTCTTCCAAACCTCTTCCAGGTTTGCTTTGTCAGAGACAGCTCTTTACCAATCAACTCAATTTGGGTTTTGGGTGTGTCTAATACTAACATCTTTGGAAAGACAGGACCTGTTGTTAGAGTATATTCTGGGGTAAAGACACTGATCACACTCTAAGATGGTGGTGAGAGGATGTGCCAGTGGCTGCGAACAGTTGGAATGGATTGCTGACTTGGTTACCTACTAGAGTGAGGCTTCAGGATAGGACTCATGGTTTCCTAAATTCTCTGATAAGGCTTACTTAATAATCAGGACTGGTAACAGTAACAGATGGAGCTATCAATTACCTTCTCTGCCCTGGCAGGGCAGCAGGCCAAGTCCCAGGTCCTGAATAACTTGTTGACTGGGGGTCCAATCCAGGCCTGAATATGCACTGAAATCCCTGGTCAGGTGAGGCCACCTGTTTTGCTCTGCAGATGGAGGAAGGCACAAGCTGTGTTCTCTAGTCAAGAGCCACTGTATGCAGGGCAGTAGAATACACTACATAGCTTCCTGTATGCTCTGTTTAGGTTTCCTGGTTGGACAGGCTGAAAGGTGTATTCAGCAATGAGCAGGGCTATGAATTAGGTTCCTTGTTTGGGTTCAATGGGTGAATCAGCTCTAAAATTTATAAATCTCTTGTCATCTTAAGTCAACCCACACCCCAATGTACATGACTGAGCAGAGCCACTAGCCACTCTATAAACCACCAGCTCTATTTATCCTTCTCTTGGATCAAGTGCTGCCAGGGACAAAAGCTTCAAAGAATCTCAGTCCTTTTAGCCAGTTGGAGCCAAAATATTTCTGCATAGACGAGCCTATATCTCAGCTCCCTTACCTGGTTGGAGGGTGAAGGGCCACTCTAGCCTACTCCCAATTTCTCAAACAGCCCTTTCCAGTTGGAGGGAAGCCTCCATGTTCAGTCCTTGCTTTATTTTAGGGGTAATCAGTTTTGCCTGCCCACCTCTCAGTTCACACACCGTTCTCACACCTTCCAGTTGTAACCAGACATGTGTTCAAATGGAAATGAAAGCACTCTCCACAGCAGGTGGGCTGTGATTCTACTCCTTATTTGGGTGTGGGCAAAGCAGACTCTGGAGCCAGCAGAAATCCTCATTTGAGGATCTGAATCAAGCAAATCTGCATCCCATCAAGCTTTCTGGTCAGTGTACCCCTCATGTGCTTCTGTAGATGAGTAAAACCACTTTTGGGATTGCTACTTGGGCAATGCCAGTCTAAACTCAGTTAGTCAAGCTGTTGCTGACTGTTTCAAGCCCTTTCCTCCTACTCTGTCAGTGTCAGACTCCCAGAGACTGGGCCCCACAGATTCCCCTGCAATCCCCACAGTGCAAGACCAGAGAAAGTTTCCCACAAAGTGGTCCACAATGCCAGAAAGGGCTGTTTGTCCTTCTTGGGTTCTCTCTTCTCACTGGAAGAACCAGAGTCTTGAGGGAATCTCTCCATGTAGGTGCTGCACTGGTCCAGGAAACTGGCCATGTGGTCTACTTGCAGCCACTTCTCTTCTAGTACAATCTGTCTTGAGTTCTGTGATACAGGTGGTGCTTTAGCCTCACCTTTGTGTTTTAGGAGTTTCTCAGTGGTGCTTTATTCATAAATAGTTGTTGGTTGTTCTTCCTATGAGGGGGAACAAAGAATCAGGAATAGCCTGTCACCATCTTAATGACGTGACTTTTCTATCTTAATTTATCCTGATTATTGTTGCATTTACTATAAACGCTTGGGGAAACTCATCAAACAGTAAACTTACAAAGGTAAAAATTTAGGGGCACCTGGGTGGCTCAAGCAGTTAAGCCTCTGCCTTTGGCTCAGGTCGTGATGCCCCTTGTAGGGTCCTATAATCAAGCCCTATAGGAAGCCTGCTTCTCCCTCTGCCTCTCCTCCTTGCTCATACTCTCTTTCTCTCTCTCTCTAATAAATAAATAAAATCTTTTTTTTAAAAAAGTAAACTTTAATGAATGTAATTATTTCTCAATAAACTTGACTTTACCCCTTGTTGACTTTAAAAAACAGAAGGATCTATTTCAGTTGCTATGTATACATCTCATTCAATTCTGATCATCATTGACACTGTGACAGTTAACATTTTCACACCTTTTTTTGAAAACTTCTATGATTATATATGGAATATATGCCTGGGAAGAAAACACTGAGTCACAAGATACATGCCATTAGTTTGCCATAATAAAACAAATTTTCCCCTCTTAGAGACTATACCAGCCTCTATTTAGTGGGAAGTTAAAAAGGATTTGTGTTAAGATCATCTGTCTTGGGGGCCTGCCATGCCTGTAGCTTCAAAAACTAATCACCCTCTTTACAGAAATAACTTTTTTTTTTCATTTCTTCTTGTTCCCCGTCCATTTGGTCTGTTATCATTGTTGTTTTCATCTTTCATAGTTACATCAGGCTTTTCGAAATTGGCCATCCCCAAAAAAGTTGCGTGTCACAACAATCTTTAGCTGCTTGATCTATATTCTGAGTCAAATTTCTTACATTGCATGTTTTAAGTTGAGAATAATTTCGTCTGCTTTCTATAATGATGCACAGTATAGTAATTCTAATATTTATATTTGCCATAGAAGGTCAAGTCTATATTTTTAAAATATTTTATTTATTTATTTATTTATTTGAGAGAGGAAGAGAGTGCATATGAGAGCACAAACAGTGGAGAAGGAGAAGCAGGCTCTATCAGGCAGGGAGCCTGATGCGGCTCCATCCCAGGACCCTGGGATCATGACCTGAGCCAAAGGCAGATGCTCAACTGAATGAGCCACCCAGGTTCCCCAAACATTAAGAATTTAAGAATTTTTATGGAGATGTCACTATAAAACACCTGTTTTTATGATTAAGAGACAAGACAGTTCCAGTATCTTACATTACACCTCAATGAAGTAAATTCATAGCAACCTAGCTTCATTCATTTTATAAATTTTGTTTTACATGGTTTTGTCTGAATTAGACACTCATGTATGATGAGTCAACTTCCAGTAATTAACATTAAGGATAATTATCAAAATTTGAAGCACCGATTTATAAAGAATTAGTGCCACCAACTATTTTCAGGCAGCACAGAAGAATTTGTTTACTTCTCACTACCTTTCTAGCAATGCTTCCTAATTTTAAATAGCTCCAGTAATTTATAGTTCTCATAATTACCATTATTCCTAAGTGTGTCTAAGTTTAATAAGATCTCACGCCTTTTGTTTGTTTTTAACTTCAGCAGAGTGTATCTAAGAAAGTATCCTAGAATAAACAGAATTCCCTCCCTGTGACCCTGAAACAAACACAACAGTCTATTTTCCCTGGAGTTGATTGTATGCTGAATATATTAAGCAATCAATTATTTGGCTAGAAAGTATATTTCTGTTTCTTTTGGCTTTGGTTAAAGCCCATGTGTTCTTTAACATGCCTGTCTAAAACTGTCCCATGTAATCTCCAGTCTGCACCAAGCAGAGACATTGTAACCTAAGGAGTACACACTGGGTGCTTGTTCAACAAAGAGAGACAAAGCTAGGAGACAACATTTGTGCAGATTTCTCACTGTTCAAATGAGCCTTCTAGGCACAGTGTTCTTGGGACAGCTAGCCCCAGGATGCTCCTTAACTCCAGCACTGCGGTGGCAAGTAGCTTGGTGCAGGAGTAATCTGCCGGCACAGTGCCTCAGCAGCGTCCCGTGTCTCTACCTCAACCTCCAAGTTTCTCAGCCACCACCTCATGGCCATCCTGATGAACCCGTGTTAACCTGACTATACTTACCAAGATGGTCAAGCAAAACCATGACGATAGCCAAATAGTCTATCAAAAGGTGAAACACACAACAGACACTGAGAGACCCACAGAATTTTAAGGTTAATTGGACAATTCGTGGTATTTGCTTGGCATAAAATACTAAGTAGATAAGTGAGACAGACTTTTTTCAGACATTATTAAATCCCTTTTTGTCTTAAAAAAAAAAAAAACTGGCATTTACCTCACTAGATTTTATATTTCCCAAGTGGTTATCCAAAGGAAAAAGAAGTGTCAAACTAATTAGAAGGAAGAAATGCTATCACTGTGTTTCCAGAAAGAACTTGCCTTCTCATTTTATCATGGACACAAAAGAGTAAAAGTATGTGCTTCCTTGACGGTCATTAGTTCACTTTGCCATCAATGAAACAAAACTTCTTTTTTACAGCCTCAGGGACATCTTATTAATGGAAATTAGCATCTGACTCTTATTAACATTTCCACTTTATATCCATCAGATCAAAATGTTCAGAATCCATTATTCTTTTGTGAATACTCAACTAGTCCCCAAAGAAGTTCATTAATATCAGATCTCCAAAGTAACATCTTATTTATCTAAGTCAAACACACGTACCCAAACACACTTCCCAGACTTTACACACACAGCTGTAATTCAATCCTGCTGATCCTATTCTCTATTTTTCCAAGGAAGGGCATGATTCAGTCGGTAGAGGTGAAGGCACCATGACGTTAACACCATGTGCCTGGACTTCACTCTCTTACAGCAAAGGGGCCGGCTAGTGACTCCAAAGCCTTCCTACTACAATACTACACATCCGGAAGAAACATGTTTAGAAAAGTATTAATGGATTCATGACAAGCAAGAAAAATCTGCAAGGGTAAAAATTAAGCCCAAATAACAATAACAATTATGAACTTTAACTAGAGAAGGCAGCTGTGAATGGTGTGCAATGGCCATGGATACTAATATCTAGAGAAATATGGAGATTAGAGCCAATGCCATCAGACTGCCCCTCAAGTGGAAGAGCTGAATCTAAAATGTCTGAATTAAGATGGAAAACTGAGGAGGTTACAGTGGCACCCCATGTTCTGGGCTTTAGCATAAACAAGTTAAATTCTCTCCCTCAGTCAATACCATGCTATTCTTCCAAATTAAGTTCAACTGAATAGAGCTGGGAATTTTTTTAATCACACAAAAAAACCACCCCTATAAAATAGAATGACTTGAGGGAAAGTCAGTAGAAACTAAAAGGCAGTAACTTTAGATCTGCAGGGACTTCAGATGATAGAATTAGAAATTATAAAACAATATAAAATAGTCAAGAGAAAAAAATGCAAGTTTTTAAAGAGGATAATCAATAAGAAACTATTGCAAGACTGATGTCAAAAAGAAATATAATTCAAGAATAAAAATTCACAATTAATGGTCAAAGGTTTTTAGAGGACTGGAAAGGAGATCTGAAGGGAATACCTACATCATAGTTCAGAGATAAGGAAAGACAAAATTTTTAAAAGTAAGGGATAAATGAGATGTTCTGCCTTCTAGTTATAATTACAGAAGGAGGAAATATAGACCGGAGGAGGCTAATGGTCTCTGCGGAGAAAAGTATGAAACTTTATTGAAAGATATTTAAAAGCCTCAATTAGACCAAAACACCCTATTCATGCACTGGAAGACTCTATTTTAAATATCTGCTAGGCCACATCTAAACTTTATCCCTTCATATGAATCATAATAGCTACTTTGAACGCCTTTAAATAGCAAGTCTTGTTATGTACACCAAAAGAGATATTCACAACAGGATTATTCAGAGTAGAAAAAAAAAATATATATATATATTGAGTGGACATTTGAATAATGTTGAGTGAATGATATGTATATATCATTTACATGAGTAAATTATGTATATATATATATATATCAGCAACAATGTATTGACAAGAGTATAGATAACATTTTCAATTGTCATAGTGGAATTTTTATGGAATGAGAAGAATTAATTGCAGCAATATAAAACTATGTGGATGGATCTGAGAAACAAAACGAAGGAAAAATGGAATTGAAGGTGGGATGACCTCACGTTTGACAATTCTATAAATCCCCCAAACAAGAAAACTAGGCTAGACTGAATTGTCTAATAGCATTAAACATGTAGTAGTGGTATTAAAAACAATAACAAAGAAAGAGTATCCATTAATATGAAAGAGTAGTGGTTAGTTCTGGTAGAGAAGCTAAGACATGAAATTAGGAAACAAAGAGTATCAATATTAGTGCTATTTAATAATTCCTAAGCTTGATTATGAGTATATTGTTAATATTCAGGGGCATCTACTGGCTCAGTCAGAAGAGCTTCCAACTCTCAATCTTAGAATCATGGGTTCTAGCTGCACTTTGGGGGCAGAGATTATGTAAATACATACATATATATATTCAATATTTAATGTTAAATCTTAAAATCTACCTAGAGATTACTAGTATTTTGTACCTATTGCATATCACCTTAAAATTGTATCTGGTAGTTTATAGATAGTTCTAGGTTGGTGTGCTCAAATTTATTCTCATTTTATTCCAAATTCCCAAAAGCTACTTATTCAGAGTCTTAGGCCGCAACCTATCAGAAGCAGCAGATTGAAAGGTAAAAGAAAAAGTTCCCAAGAGGCTACTATAAACCAGCACCTGTACACTGAATAATGAATGAAATATTTAGAAATAATCTCTGAGATATAGGCTCAAGGGCTGCAAAATTATTGCCATCCAGCACAAGAGCTATTTAATATTATAAGGAATGGGTTGGCACCGTCCAACCTCTAGCACCGCTGTGGAATACAGTAATCTACTTCCCTTGGGGAATCCTGAGTCATGATGCTCCGGAGGCGCTGTTACCTTAGGAAAGAAAGAGGTGGCACCTATCAAAAGACATCTCAACTCCAGTAAATGTCCACTCACAGGGTCTGGAAGGGATGCCCCCTTTAGACTCCACAGAGTCATACTGCCTGCTTCCCTTACTAGGGCACCTTCCTGTTCCTGAAAGCACGTGTCTTTGTGAACCACAGATGAGCAACCCTTACAAGCAGTTAGCGGCAGGCTGCAGGGGCTGTTTCATAGCCTTGGAGAAAGAAAAGAATCTGTGTGTGGGCGACGGGATGTGACAGGTGGATGTAGGGAGACGGAGGGGTATCCCGGGAAGAGAAAGCACTGTGAGTAAAGGCCAAGTTGCCACTTCTCATTCTCAACGCCTCCCAGTGCTAATGGCTTGTTATGTATTTGCCATGTGGTCTTTTTGTGTCTCTGGTGGCACGACATGGAATCAGGGCCAGGATCCCTAGCAAGTGAACATGTAGCTAAAGGATAGGCAGGGCTTTCTGCGTCCCTTTTGGCAGCTTTCCTAGTTTCTGACTTTGTACTTAATGCCGTCTTCTGGAGCTTGGGATATTATCTTAAAACTATCTTCTGCAGCTGAAACTCATCCAGGTTTATTCTGTACAAATTGCCTGGAGCACCAACATCAAATCTCTTCCTAAATCCCTCCACTACACCAACCAAAAATTAATTAATTCAACAATTAATGGTGACCACTATGTGTCTATGCTTTCCATGCAATTAAATCCAGCTAGTTATTAAAAGGAGAGTAATTGAATTATTCGACTAAAATAAACCACCCTAAATGGCGAATGACTCATTTAATATTGAGTAATTCTCTCAAGGACTTTCCATAAGGTTTTTGGTAGAATATACAGAAGAGATGTTTTTCCTTTCCATAACCAGGGACAAAACTGCAAAGTTTATTATTTAGGCCATAAAGCATTAAACAAGTATTTATTATGATGCCAATTATGTAAGGGTCTCAATACAATTGGCAAATTATAAGATGGCAGTATAATATGCCATATTTATGTAGATAAATTGAATTTTTTTATATCGTAAAAATAGCAGTGATCCTGATTCAGGGGATGCCCATCTCTGTTGTTGCTTTGCTATTAGTTAGATCATGGACTTTAGCTACCTTGCTTACTTGGACTATGTTATTTTGTTTCATATCTAGAAATCAAAAGGCAATGTTATTATCTTCATGAGGTAAATAGGACTCCTTGCCCTGCCACTTACAAGTGGCAGTTTTCTAGGTCTCAGTTTTCTAGTTCATGAAATAGAAGTCATGTTAGGAGGAATATCAACCTTAAAGAATTCTCGAGATGGTTGAAATGAGATTTGCAAAGCCCTTAACATGCTGTCTACCTAGAACATGGTAAACATGGACAACATCGTCTTTCACAAACTGAAGAGACCCACAAATCAATACATGAAACAAGAGATTTATATTTTATTTTAATCTCCAATGTTTCTTTGATTTATTTTACATGTATGACCTTGATTTTCCTCTATTTTTCCTGTTTCTCTAAATCTTCTCTAAGACATAGATGGACATACAAAATAGTAAATTGTATCAAGTGGATCAAGTGACTCTAGAAACAAGATATCTAGCTGAGGATAAGATTTCAATACTCATATTTTAAAAGAGAGAGGTCTTTAGTACAAATCCCTTTAGATCTGGCTTCGTTTATTTTGGGCTGAGTTATATTTCTAATGACCTGGATAAAATGCCTCTCTAAGATGGATGGGCAGGGTAAGCTTTGTTCCCAAAGATGCATGAGTGACCTAAAAATGGTACCATGACCCATAAGTGGCAGCTTTGGCCTTAACACTGTGGATGTTGATAGTGTTGGTCTTGAAAGGGTCCCTAGAGTTTTCATGCTGTGAAGAAATAATTGAGATATTTCACAGAAGTGATATTCTAACAAAAGTCCTTGCAGGACATGGGGGCCACTTTACGTAGAGGTGCTTAGCTTTCTATTTTCCATGAGTTTCACATAAATATAATCTTATGACAAATATGTATTTGGTTACTAAGAGAAATGATACAGTTTCTTCCTTGCCCTGGGAAAACAAGGAAGTGAGCCAAAGATAGACATCTGAGGAGAGAACGCTTCCAGGGGCCTATTAGGGAGTTTCCATCAAGATTCCAGAATTCCTAGGAGAAGCTGAAGTGATAGGATGATGTTCAGCAGGAACATTTTCTTGTTTGGGGTTAGTCAGTGTGCTAGGAGATAATTCAGAGGAATGAAAAATAGGGGTGGGAAGGAATATCATAAGGTGAAAACATATCTCATTCACTGTGTAAACAGAAGGGAGGGGAGATGAGGTTAATGGGCCAGAAGTGGTTGCAGCCAAAATATTTCTGACTCTGTGAAAATCACATTCCTTCATGCAAATAGGCCTACCCATGGTTGGCTCTGCTACTCCAGACTCTTTTTAACACCGACAAAATTTATATCCACATATTGGAATCAAAACAGGATTCTGTACATTTGTCTAAATGCTGCTCAACATAATCCCTTTTTGTTTGTGTGGAGTCCATAAAGAAGTCAACATGGCTTTGTAATTTATTGAGATGTCAGCTCCCCAAACGTGGTTGGAGCTTGGAAAGACAGACTACAGCTTCTTTCTTCCTTCTTGAAGATGCACTGACCTCATGCAGGGAGCACTTCAAGGAGTTTTGTCTGGATGATCAATACATTTCTATATTTATAAGCCTAATCAGAGCCCATCTGGTTTTCTGCTCAAGTGCTGCTCAATGAGAGAGGCACATAATCAAAATTATAAACTTTACTGCATTGATTTTTTTGTTCTACTTGTTACTCAGACCACAAAAATAATTAAATATTTTCATTTTAATAACTACGGCTTGACACAAAATCATTTCTCTGGGAATGATTTCCCTAACGGCAGGACTATGGCATCTTCTACTCCCAGTCCTGTCATTTCTCATTCTAATTATTAGATTTTAACAGGTCCAAGACTTGTTTTAAATGCTTTTGTCTCAAAACTTAACAGCTGTTCCGTGGGCCATATATAGAAAACCAGTCAGCTGCCTTGAACTGACCTCAGTGGCGTAGTCACTGAGAGCCCCATCTCCACCAGAGACACTCTAGCTGCACATTATAAATCCTGCCAGGTCATCTATAAATATGAGCATTTCACCACATTTCACCTGCTGTTGTTTTGCTAAGCCAAGTGCCTGCTGCCTTTACTCATGGAGCAGTGAGCGCCTTTGGAACTTACTTTTTTTTTTTTCCTTTAGAAGTAGGGATTGCAGAGCCAGTGACTGTTTAACTGGCTTCATCAAAGTGTGGTGGGGAGTTCAGAAAAGAGAATTGAGGATGACCAACTTGGTGGAAGTATACAGAACGAAATGACATCTCACAATGAAGATGATAGGCTGGCTTTTAATTTGCCGACGTGTTAATAAGCTAAGACATCTTTCTGTATAGTACATGGCTCATCACTTCACTTCACAATGGCCTGTGCAAGTTTATTACATGGTTTGTAGAGAAGGTGTATGTGTGTGTGGGGGGGGGGTATAACCAGATCAATTCTACTTGCCACTGTTGAGCCACTGCCTCTGCTGTCGGGAATTTTCTTTTATGAAGGCAACTTTTCCTTCATAGGAAGATGAATTAGATCTGAAGACACCTAAATGCTTAGCATTTTCACTATGCCTTTGAGTATGCTCTCAGGCTAATTTAGGCCATATGGTGTCTTCACACGGCAATAAATATGCCCTTCCTGACTTTTAGGCTTTCTCAGCTTTGGGATTTCTGAATTACAACCTGCAGTTCTCCCTGGCTTTCCTAAATTCTTCAGAAGCACAAATCAATCAGCATGTTCTCAAGGCCAAATTACCAGGCTAAAGAAAATCAAAAGGGTAGTTGTTGAAAGGCAGTATGCTAATTTTAATTTTTAATGGGCGAAAAGAGTCACAGGTGCGTTCTGATTTTATTTAAGCATCTTTATCATTTTAGTGGAAATGATAAAGCAGTTCTTTCCATCTCAAAATTTTCCAAGATTTTCCTAAGTATTTTTTTCTAGTCAACTTTCTTCATGTCTCATGCTACACAACCAAATTTGTTTTCTAATAACATATATAAAATTGTAAGCAAACTCACGAATGGTGACCAACCACATAAAGGAAGAAATTAACTGTTAACTTTCCAGATGCCAAAAATACGTTATTTGTTTTTCTTTATGGAATGCACAAGGTTTTTGCAAAATCTTTCCACAAAGTCAGTCTTTGAGGCTCTAAGACAGGGAAACAAAATAATGACATACCACAGCAGTGAGTTTCCAGCAAACACAGCTAAAACTGATTATGGACACTTGCCTTTATCTAGCCAGCTTAGACTTTGAAGTTTCATATACAATATTAGTTTCAAAAATTAAGGAACTTATCATTTAAAACAGGTAGCCTTTTGTAGTGAGCACTCAAAATGTTGCATTGTCTGAACACTAATGGTAACAAAGTTGGGACCTCTGAAGTAATGAAGAGTCTGGATGGTCATTTAAGCCAAAATATACATTTTATTTTCTCTACATCCTCTTCACTGTGTACGGCACTTGACTAGCCTGTCATAGGATAGACAGCTCCACTATCTCCTAAGATATCCAGATCATAGTAAGATCACTTTCATTGTTTAACATCACATCAATCTAGGATCTACTTCATAGTTATTGGTCCTAGGCACCAAATAAATTCCCTGCAGCTGAGTTTACCTCTGTTTCTCTTGACCAGAAAAAAACACTGTCTCAACTTTACGTATCTCTTAAGTTTCAGACTCAGAGGAATTGTGGGGTTTGGAGAAATAAGTGTGTGAACAGCATACACAGCAGTATCTCAAATATCTCAACTAGGCTGTTTCCATACTTAGTCAATTTTAATGCTGTAATAATTTGATATGTCAATTGCTGGAATGAATATACATACACATACATCTACTCTTTCAGGTACATACACACACACACAAATACATATAAAGAAATCAGTAAGCAGAAGCAGAAACTGTTATAAAACCAGTATGTATATCTGTATACACACACACACATATATATGAATATATCTATAGAAAAACATACATGTGCATACATGTATATGAAAAATAAGGAATTCCAATATTTCTGACAGTAGCAAGTTTTTCTAGAAAGAGTGTGTATATTATATATAATACCTACTACTGGAATCATGGAATCATACATTTTGTTTTCAGGTGAAAATACAGCTTATATAATTTCCGATGTCCAAAATCCTTAAACAGTCCTTAATGAGAACAAAGACTATAGCAGCTCAAATACAATCCCAGTATATTTCTCTTTCATGTTAGCAGATTGGCCAGTACAGGCTGGAAGAACCACTGTGCTTCACGAGATCATTAGACCCAGTTTCCCTCCATCTTGTTACTCTGTCCTAACCTCCAATATATTACCCTTATCCACATACTATAAACTGTCCCACCACTACCATACTTCCACTTTAATTCCGAGGATGAATAAAGAAAGAAGTAGAGGGCAAGTAGTTTTATTTTAAGGGGCATGACCTCACCACTGGGCACATCAATTTTATTCATGTATCATATATTTCATCAGACATAGCTCGATGTGCACTGCATCTCATTCTGTCTCCACATCTAGCTGTCGGATAGGCCAGCAAAAGAAATGTCTTCTCTCTGTGGTCATGTGTTCAGAGTAAGCTGGTGGCATGAGTGAGAGAGGAAGGAGTTTTATTATTGGAGTTTAAAAGGAGATCATTGTACCAGGGAAGAGTTCATAAACTATTCCATTATTCCCTTGGAATAATTAGGTTAATTCTAATTTCTTTTACATCCCAAAACCAGAAATTTTATCTTTGATGAAAGCACTAATTATATGCAAACCCAAAGAGAAAATTTAAGATCATGACAAAAACTTTTTTAACAAGGAAAAAAAAAACATGCTTAAATCGAATTATTTTGACCAAACTTGTGTGCACATCTGTCATTTCTTAATTGTTTCCTTAGGATAAAATTTCAGAAGTACAATTGCCACATCAAAGAGAACATAATCTTTTAAATTTCTGATGTATGTTACCAATATTTCATCCAAAACTCTGTATCAATTTACACTCCAATCATAAATGCAGTAAGATGCATTTGTTTCGATCTTTTTGTAAAGAGTTTTATTGAGGTGTAATTTATACACTATAAAAGTCACCCATTGACGTTTATATTTCAATGACTTTTAATAGATTTATGCAGTTGTGTAACCATCACCACAATAGTAGAACACTTCCATCACCCTGAAAGATTCACTGCTGGCCAACTGCAATCAATCCTGGCTCACATCCCCAATCCCAAGCAAATGTTGTTTTCTATCTTTTAGAGACCTGCCCTTTTCAGAAATTTCATATTCATGGAATCATGCAACACATAGTTTTTTGTGTCCGGTTTCTTTCACTATTTTACAATCCTTTTGAGATGTATGTATGCCATAGCATGTCCGTGCAATCTGTTCATTATTATTGCTGAATAATACCCCACTGGATAAATATGATGCATTTTGTGTACCATTTCACCAGGTGATGGGTATTTGGATTGCTAACACCTTTTTTTTTTTTTGCAATTATAAGTAATAAATATCTATGAACATTTTGGTTTCAGTCTTTGTGTGCACCGAGATTTCAACTGTTTCTCAGTCTTACTAGAACTATTTTAATACAACAGTCCTAAATGTGAGAATATGTACATTCACTTGTGATACAAAAAAGTACTAATTCCCATATTTCTAAAAGCAGTGGAATGTTTTAAAGGGTGTTTATTGAAAGTGACAGTTCACATTCTAAAGCCATTTCTATTCTGTAATTTTTTTTTCTGATTCTGTTGCTCCGAAGAGGGGCACTGTATTGTTTCAATGGAGAAAGGGTGGCATCATCTTTCCTAAGTTCTGGCACACACTAAGTTATTCAACGATGTGTTAGAAAACACTGCATTTTGATTTACATGTATGATGCGCTTTATTTTTATATTTTAAATTCAGACACCCATTCAACGAATATTTATTCATCATACACAACAAACCAGATCCTATATTTGGAACTCAAGGAACAAAACAGAACAGAATATGGTCCTTGTCTACATGGAGCTTTACAAACCAAGGAGGCAATCACGGTTCACGTTTATAAGAGGATAATTGCTATCTACAACAAAACTAGTTTTTTTTTTTTTTTTTTTTTTTTTTTTTTTTTTTGCAATTAGCAAGAGGGTTTATTGGACGTTTGCGCAAATGGGCTCTCTGCCTCCGAAGAGGAAGAGAGCCCCGATTAGCAATTACAGGTATCTTTTAAAGGCAAAAGAAAAAAACTCGCTTAAAGACAAAAGAACCGCGGGAGTCGCATAGCATCCAGGTTGATTTCTCAGAAGGTCAACATGAACCTATTCAGGGACATTCCAATCAGGGTGTGGGGGGAAATGGTTTTCTTATCACAAACAGAATGCTTTTTGTTGCTAAAACTTCAGGAAGTCACCTGGATGGGCTGCCTCTGGATTAGGGCTGGCCCTACTTACAGGGGGAGGTTTCTTCATTCCCTCCTCTTTGTTTGGGCTGATTTTAACCTTAAAATCTTAGGGAACATTTATTTTTTTCAGTTTGGAGGGCCCGACATTGTTAATACCAGAGCTTGGGTAATGGACAATTTTTCTCGGATGAACTAGAGCAGCCGGTTAAGGATGCAGGGGCCGAAAGTTAGCAGCAGGAGCAGGATAACTAGAGGGCCCATAATGGTAGAGATTAGGGTGGTCAACCAGGGAGACTGATTAAACCAGCTTTTAAACCAGCCCTGCTGGGCCTCCCGGTCCCTTTGTCTTTTATTTAGCCTATCCCTGAGTTTGGCCATGGAGTCTCTGATGACTCCAGAATGGTCTGCATAGAAACGGCATTCCTCTCCCAGGGCCGCACAGTCCTCCCTCTTTCAGGAGTAGTAAATCCAAGCCTCTCCTGTTTTGAAGTACTACTTCTGAGAGTGAGGTGAGGGACTGTTCTAACTTAGAAACGGACTGCTCTAGTGCCCATAGATCCTCATTTACAGCTGCCTGGAGTTCTATATAACGTCGTGAGCCCTGGATCAGAGCAGCTGCGCCAGTACCCACCCCAGTAGCGACCCCTAGTCCCAACATAACGACTAGGGTTAGGGAGACAGGTTCGTGCCAAAAACGGGTGGGATGTTCATTATACTGATTTTCTAGAGTTTCAGCAGGGTGATAGAACACCCTGGGTATGATCTGCACCATGACACAGAAGTCGTTTGAGCTATTTAGAACCTTAGCTGACACACAGGGGGTGAGGCCTTTGTTGCATGCCCACCAAGTTCCCGGCTGGGGCTCCAGGTAAGAGTCAGTCCCTAAAATCGGGGTGGTAGTGTTGCAGAGTCCCTGGTAGCCCCGGGGGGGTGTAGTTAGCCTTGACAGTGATGTAATCCCAGGAGGAGGAGGGCCTCTCATCCTGTGTCTCCCTAGTCTCGCACCCCCAATTTTTACAATAGAAGTATTCCCCTCCTCCACAGGTGGGATTTAGCCTGCGATCTCTGTGGTACCCGGGGCAGACATAAAAGGGAAGAGTGCTGAGCATGGCCCTTCTGTCAGGCGTGCCACATCCTCCCCATGGGTCTAATCCCAGTCGCCCTGGAGGGCTTTCTCGGTTAGGGGCTCTAGAGGTGTCCAAGTATCCCTCTAGGTCCCATGGGCTAGGGGCCCCTATGGTTAGCTTGCATAGGTCAGGATATAGGTTAGGCCACCAGGTCCCCACGGGGGCGGTCTTAGTTATAGACCAGACCTCGTCACCCCCAGACGTTAGTACCTGCCAGGTTAACATTTTGAGGGCATGAGGGTCACCTTTGGCGGAGGTGAAGAGCGCTAGGAGAGGTAGGAATATAACAACTGTCATTGAACAATTTTTGAAAGTCTTATCTTGAGCGGGTTTTGGGTGCGGTGGAGCTTCCACTGAGGTGGCTCCTCCCGTCCGTCCTGGCTGGCGTCAGCGGTGCTCGTTGATGGGGCGCGCTTGACGTGTGAGGCGTGGACCCAAGCAGCAATGCCGTCTACCTTCAAGGCGATTGGGGTGGTCAGTCGTACAGTGTATGGGCCCTTCCAGCGGGGCTCAAGCGTCCTGGACTGATGTCTCCTGATGTAGACGGAGTCACCGATCTGGAACGGGTGTGGGTCGGTTGTGTCTCCGGGGCGGTAGACAGCCGCAAGGGGTTTCCAGATCTGGCGCTGGATAATCTGGAGCGCCTTTAGCCTGTCCTGTAAACCGGGAGTGTTAGCAAGAGGGTCAATAGCAGAATCTAGTAAGTCCGTTACTGGTGGGGGACCTCCATAGAGAATCTCGTAAGGAGTTAGCCCACGGCGCGCGGGAGTGTTCCGGACTCGGAACAGAACCATAGGGAGGAGTTGGACCCAGTCTCTAGTGCCAGTCTCCAATGTCAATTTGGTTAGGGTCTCTTTAATTGTTCTATTTATTCTTTCTACCTGCCCTGAGCTCTGGGGTCTGTATGCACAATGTAATTTTTAATTTATCCCCAGTAATCTGGCCACCAACTGACTTACCTGGGAGACGAAGGCAGGGCCGTTGTCCGACCCTATTACCTTGGGCAGTCCAAACCGGGGGAAAATTTCTTCTAGGATTTTCTTGACAACCACCTGGGCAATTTCTCGTTTGGTGGGGAAGGCTTCTGTCCATCCTCCTGTGGGCCTAGTGCAGCGGCTCGTGCTGTTTCATCGGCCATCCTGTTCCCCTCTGCTACTGGGTCGTTGCCTCGCTGATGCCCCGGACAGTGAATTATCTACCACGGCCGCCCCGGCTTTACGTTCACCATTTCGTAGAAAGCTACTCCCCTCGGTGTACCAGGTTGCTAAAAAACCTAGATCTACAGGAAATAAAGAAAAACCTATTTCAACATTCAAGACGTCTGAAAAGCATTGCCAGAGGAAGAAATATCCAAGCTGAGATCCAAAGAAAGAAAGGAAGGGTAATCTAAGGAAGAAGACAGAAAAATAGGGAGAAAATGAAAGGGGGGAAAGAACATGCACAAAGGCCTTGAGTCATCAGAATACAGCATCTTTGGAGAAATACAGGTAATTGTTATGGATGGGCTAAGCAAAGCTTTTGAAAGGGCAATAACAGCAGAAGGAGCTGGAGCAAAATCACGAAAGGATTTGTAAGCCATAAGGAAGCCCTGTAAGTCAAATCTACTTATATTCCAGGCACCAGGGTCCTCCACAGTCATCCCTGTTCACATCATCAGGCTCAGTTAAAGCCTAAGGAAACCTTTTCTGGGCCTTGAAACCATAAGCATTCATGATACATGGATTCACTATTTCACAGAACCCTAAAAACCTCCTTTAGAATTTAAGTGAGTTAGACGTACAGGGTAGGTCTGTCTCCTCTATTAGAAATGTAAACTCTTAAGACAATGCATTTGCATGTGTCCAGTTCACTCAAAATTTTAGCATTATTCCATAGCCTCTTGATTTTAAAAGGCTCTTAATAAACAAATTTGTGTTGAATCACAAGAATGGATTTGCTCTTTATCATATGGATACTGAATAGGTCCTGATGACTTTGAGGCATATTTTTGCTTTGAGCAAGGCACTATTTTGCAGAGAATGCCCTGAAGAAAGAGGGCAAGACTTGATACAGAAGGACAAGTTAGCAGTATGGACTAGTTATTTATAGTCAGACAATGTCCTAAGTGCTTCATGAATTTTATACCTCTGAATTATCACAACTCTGTAATGTAGATTCTATCTACATCACTACTGAATTCTGTAGGAAAATGGAAACATTATTATTGATGAGAATATAAGTTAGCATACAACTTCAATGGAGAGGAATTCGGTAATGTCATAATTTTAAACGTACATATTCTATTCTTAGGTTTAATCTTAAAAAATATATTTTTATGCATGAATATGTATATATACATAATACATAAAATATGTTTACAGTGGCATTTTACACAATTTTTTGTTGTTGTTTTGTAGTAAACATTGGAAACAAGCTAATTGTCCATCATCAGATGACTGGCTAACAATTTATGGGATAGAGTAGAATACTAAAAAGCTACTTTTTAAAAAATGAAATAGATATAGAAAAAAGCCCCACATAGTTTTTAAGTGAAATTATCTTACATATATTGTATTCCCATTTGTGTAAAGATTTTCTACATACCTATCATCTATTATTGATCTATCTCCTTCCATCTATTGACGTATCTTTGTAAAGAATGAGTAATTTCTGGAAGAGAACACAAAACACTAATAGTGTTTACTTCTAGAAAAAAAGAATACATGAGAGATACAGATGGAAGACAGTTTCATTTCCTCATAAGCTTTACTGTGTTTTAAAAATATGTTTTGCCAATTACCAAAGTGGATTTTTCTCTCTGGAAGACTTTTTAAAATTAACCAAATCCCAAATCCAACACATGAAATTTTAACTTTTTGGCTGAAAAACTTTTGTGCTTAGCATGATATTTGGCTGCCAATGAGACATTGTAAGTTAAAGTATAAAACACAGAGTTTTGAATATTATTATTTTGACCAGGATACCTGCAGAAAACAGATGGCACAATTAAATTAGAATAAGTTAAGGAATGTTTAATAAAGAGATATTTTATTTATAAAGGTTCTGTCAGGATGGGAAAACTCAGGGACAGTGCAGTGCAGTACTCTAAAGCTAATGCTAAGTTACTTCCCTTAGGTTAAAAGGGCTAGAGGAGAAATGTTACCAGAAAACAGACATGGGCACTTCTGGAGAAGGTCTTCCAATAGGAGGTAAAGCCTTTTCTGAAATAGCACAACAAAACTGCAACAACTTTTCAGGGAGAGAGCTGGGACAATACACCCCTCACTGTCCTCCTTCCTTTTGGTCTCTTGCTAGGGTTTGTCATCAACTGACAAAGGACAAAGAAGTCCACTGATACAGTAAGCTTCCCATAGCACCAAGAAGGACAGAGAAGAGTGGAGAGTAAATCTGGAAGAGTAAGTGGATGATCATCTACCCAAAAGTAAAAATGGTTCTGATATCAAGTCCTATAGAAAGTTACCAAAGTTATGACCTTGAGAAAGTCAATTTACTTGGTCTTAGATATTTTTATATGTTACATTAGTTAGGATCCAATGAGAGGCAGAAACCTCATCAGTAATATGAACAGAGAATTTGATATAAAGAAGTGTTAACCAGCTAAAATGTGAGTAACTACTAAACTGAGTAGAAGATTCTACAGGGTACAGAAATAGCTAAAGCAGGAATCAGCTACTACCTCAAAGGTTAAGGCACAATGAGCAATAAAGGAATTAAAAAGTTGTAAGATATAACTGCAAGGACCAAGTAGAATTTGTAAATAAAAAGACAATATCACTGAGGTACCTGATTGACTTATTTGGTTAAGCATCTGACTCTTGATTTTTGGCCCATGTCATGATCACAGGGTGGTGGTATGGAGCCCTAAAAAGGGCTCTGTGCTCAGCACGGAGTATACCTGTCCCTCTCCTCTGCTCCTCCCTCCCACTCCCTCTCTTGCTCACTTTCTCTCTAACAAATAAATAATTTTTTAAAAAGACAGTATCACTTACATAAGAATCCCCAAAGTTGGAATACTTAGGTATAAATTTAACAAAATATGTATATGATCTATATGAACAAAACAAAAACTCAGTGGAAAAGTAGTTCATATCATGGATAGGAAGCTGTAATATCAAGATGTCAGAGCTTGGCAATATGATCTAGAGATTCTATACCACCAGGCAAAATTCCATCAAGCTATTTTGTGGATATTGACAAAAGATTGTAAAGTCATGCAGAAAAAGCAAAGATTCAGAATAGCCAATACAATCTTGAAGGAGAAAGAAGCACAAAGTTGGAGGACTAATAACTACCCAGCTTTAAGACTTAGTATAAAGTTATAGTCATCAAGACAATGTGGTATTGGCAAGAGAACAAAGAGATCAATGGAACATAATAGTCTATAAACAGATCTACATTAATATAGGTAAGGAATATTTGACAAAGAAGCAAAGGAAATACAATGAAGCAAAGATTATCTTTTTCAACAAATGGTGGTGGAATAACTGGATGTCCACATGTAAAAACATGGATGTTCAGATTCTATATTCCTCAAAAAAATGAACTCAAAGTGGATTATAGACCTAAAAGTAAAACATAAAAATATAAAACTCCTAGAAGAGGGATCCCTGGGTGGCGCAGCAGTTTGGCGCCTGCCTTTGGCCCAGGGCGCGATCCTGGAGACCCGGGATCGAATCCCACCTCGGGCTCCCGGTGCATGGAGCCTGCTTCTCCCTCTGCCTATGTCTCTGCCTCTCTCTCTCTCTCTGTGTGTGACTATCATAAATAAATAAAAAATTTTTTAAAAATCTTAAAAAAAAACAAAACAAACAACAACAAAAAAAACTCCTAGAAGATAATAGGAAAATACCTGAAAAACCATGGGAATAGTGAGGAGGTTTTACATACAATATCAAAAGCACAACTCATAAAAGAAGTAATTGGTAAGTTAGATTTCATTAAAGTTAAAATTTTTGCTACATGAAAGATAATGTTAAGAGAATGAATAGATAAGTCACAAGCTAGGAGAAAATATGTGTAAAAGACACATCTGATAAAGGATTTTTACCCTTTATTCACATTTGTTTTGTTTCTTAAATTCAACATCTGAGTGAAATCATATGGTATTTGTCTTTCTCTGACTTATTTCATTTAGAATCATACTCTCTCAAGACATTGTCAATGGCAAGATTTCATTCTTTTTGATGGCTGAGTAATAGTCCATCACACACACACACACACACACACACACACACACACACACACACACCACATCTTCTTTACCCATTCATCTGTTGATAGACACCTGGGCTATTTCCATATTTGGCTATTGTGGACATTGTTGCTATTAAGATTGGAGTGCAGGTGTCCCTTCAAGTCACTATTTTTACATCCTTTGGATAAATACTTAGTGGTACAATTGCAGGATCACAGGATAGTTCTATTTTTAACTTTTTGAGGAGCCTCCATTCTGTTTTCTGGAGTGGCTCAGCCACTCCAGTTTGCATTCCAAGCAAATACAGTACAAGAGGTTCTGCTTTCTCTGCATCTTTGCCAATGTTTGTTGTTTCCTGTGTTGTTACTTTTAGCCATTCTGACAAGTGTGAGGTGATATCTCATTGTGGTTTTCCTGATGATGATGATGCTGAGCATCTTTTCATGTGTCTGTTAGCCATCTGTAGGTCTTCTTTGGAACAATGTTTATTCATGTCTTTTGCCCATTTTTAAACTGGATTATTTGTTTTTTGGATATGGAGTCTGTATGTAGGGGGGATGGGTTAAATGAGTGATGGATATTAAGGAGGGCACTTGTGATGAGCCTGGCTGTTGTAGGTAAGTGATAAATCATTGAATTATACACCTAAAACTATATCATGCTGTCTACTAACTAACTAGAATTTAAATAAAAACCTGAAGAAAAAAAAAGGATTGTTATCCAAAATAAACAAAGAAACTCTTAAAACACACAATAAAGAAACAACCTGATTAAGAAATGAGCCATGGGGCACTTGGGTGGCTTAGCAGTTGAACATTTGCCTTTGACTCAGGGCATGATCCCAGTCCCGGAATTGAGTTCCGCATTGGGCTGTCAGTGAGGCTTCTCCCTCTGCCTATCTCTGCCTCTCTCTGTGTGTCTCTCATGAATACATAAATAAAATCTTAAAAAGAGAGAAATGTGCCAAAGATCTTAAAAGACGTCATACCAAAAAAGAAAAAATACTAATGGCAAAAGAAAGCATATGAAAAGAGGCTTTGCCTATGTCATTAGTGAGATGCAAATCAAAAGTGATGAGATACCATTATCTACTTTGAGAATGGTCACAGTCTGAAACACTGACAACACAAAATGTGAATATGATATGGAGAAACAAGAATGTTATATGTTTGCTAGTGGGAATGCAAAACTCTATGGTCGCTTTAGAAGGCAGTTTGGCCATTCCTTACAAAGTCAAACATACAACCTTGCCACATGATCCAGTGATCATGCTCCATTGCTCTATGGGACTTATCCAAAGGTGTTTAAAACTTATATTCCCAGAAGAAAACCTGCACATATGTGTTTGCGGTGTGGGAAGGCATATACATCATTTTTTCTGCAACAGCCAGAAACCTTGGAAGCAACCAAGATGTCCTTCAGCAGGTGAATGTGTAGAGAAACCATTGCACATCCAGACAATGGAATTTTTTCCCTTTAAAAAAAGAGCTATCAAGCTATGAAAAGACACAAAAGAAATTTAAATGCATATTACTATTACATATTAAGTGAAAGAGGACAATCTGAACTGTCTACACATTTTATGATTCCAACTATGTGACAATCTGGAAAAATGATTTTTTAATCAGTAGCTGCCAGGGAGGAGGGAGAGGAACTGGCAGGGCACAGATGATTTTTAGGCACTGAAAATATTCTGTATGACATTATAATGCTGGATACGCGTTACTATACATGTGTCCAAACTCACAGAACATACAGCAAGAGTGAACTCTAATGTGAACTGTGGACTTTGCGTGATGAGGAAATGCCAGCATAGGTTCATGAATTGTAACAAACGTCCTACGCTGGTGAGGGATGTTCATAATGAAGGAGACTGTGAATGTGTGGGGGGAGAGGCTATATGGGAAATCTGTACCCTCCTTTCAATTTGGTTGTGAATCCAAAAACAAAAAGGAAAGAAAAGAAAAGAAAAGAGAAGAGAAGAGAAAGAAAAGAAAAAAGAAAAGGAAAGAAAAGAAAAGAAAAGAAAAGAAAAGAAAAGAAAAGAAAAGAAAAGAAAAGAAAAAACAAGACTTAGGAGCAAGAAACACGATTTGCTCAAAGGCCTCCAGAAAGAAATGTGAAAAGTTGAAGAGACTTCTATCTAATTCATTATAGGAGGAAATCCATTAGTGTGTCTGACATGCATAGGATGTGGATACTATAGAAAACTTAGACAGGTAAAGGAATGCTAAATAAGTTATCCAAGAAGTAACATAAATGAATAAACGAATGAATGAATGAACAAATGAAAAAAAATTCTAATTGCCTAAAGCTGAGATTCAAACTTATTTGGAGAGGGTCTGGCTACCAGAGGAATAAGTTTGCCTAGAGCAAATAAATTTTACAGAGAGCATGGGCCAGAGCAGGTCCATGAGGGCATATGAGGTGGGCACTGCCTTCCTGCCTGTGCCTCCTAAGCTCCTTCATTGGCTCCTACACCAAAACTACACACTGAAGGGAATCCCAGCCTGTGGTATCCCTCCAGTGATCTAAACTGACAGAGTCTGACATAGAGCCAGATGGCAAAGACAAAAATGTACACAGGAGTCCAGCAAAGTATCAACATCATGAGAAAGCAGGTGGATTTGAATTTGATAGGTGATGACTGATAACTGGCAGATGTAAAATAAGCCTCATAAGAAAAACTGTAATGACAATACTTTAATTACGGAGAGCTAGGTACTTGAGAAAATATTTTATAAATATTATCTCATTTACTTCTCACTAATTCCTATTGTTGTACACATTGTAAAGACGAGGTAAAAATAATACATTTATAGTACCCTGAGAGTGCTGCTGTGAACATTCAGAGGCATTATACCTAAAAGGCAGAACATGTTAGGTGGAATATACAACATGATCAGTAAATGGGGAAGGAGAAGAGGCAAGGAGGAAAGGATGGAGACAGAAATGGAAATTATACTATCTGATTTCATCCTTGTATGATGTACTTTGTTTAAGGTTTCTTTCATTTGTTTGTAAATTACCATGAACAGTCTGTGTCCCACAGTGACCAATTTAGACCAATTTCTTTTTAGGTGGGGAAGTCAAGTGAGAGGGAGAAAAGAATCTTAAGCAAGTTCCACACTCAGCGTGGAGCCTGACAGGAGGCTTGATCTCACAACCCTGAAATTATGACTTGAGTGAAATCAAAAGTCAGTTGGTTAAACTGAGCCACCCAGGCATGCACCCCCAGATCAATTCTTTACATAGGACCCACATGTATTTGAAATGAAATGATATAGTGGAGGCTAAAAAGTGATATATAATATCTTTAAAGCTATATATATAATATATATAATATATTAATATAATTATATATTATTATATATAATTATATATTTATATATGTTATATATTATTTTATATTATATATAATATTAATATAATATATATAATATATATAGCTTTAAAGATATTATATATCATTTTTAGCCTCCACTATATCATATTAATATAATATATAATATATATAGCTTTAAAGACATTATATATATACACACACATATATATACACACACAGATATTATATCTATATATAATAATATATATTATATATGTGTGTATATATATATATATATATACACACACACACACATACGTCACCTGAAACTCTGTATTCAATGAGCCATCTTTCAAAAATGAAAGTAAAATAAAGACCTACTTAGAAGGATCCCTGGGTGGCGCAGCGGTTTTGCGCCTGCCTTTGGCCCAGGGCGTGATCCTAGGGACCCAGAATCGAGTCCCTCGTCGGGCTCCCTGCGTGGAGCCTGCTTCTCCCTCTGCCTGTGTCTCTGCCTCTCTCTCTCTCTCTGTATGACTATCATGAATAAATAAATAAAATCTTAAAAAAAAAAAGAGAACTATAGTTACAGTAACACTCAAAAAAAAAAAAAAAGACCTACTTAGATAAGTAAAAACTGAGAGCATTTGTGACAAGAAGATTTTTTCCCCAAGAAAGAGACATTCCTTATGCTAAAGATGAGTAAGGTAAGATGAAAACTCAGATTTAAAACAGGAAAAATAAAGTAAGAAACAGGAAGTATAGAGTATTAGCAATAGTAAATATGTGGACATTCTTATCTTAATTACTCTGAAAAACATTTACTATTCTTTTTATTTATTTATTTACTATAGTCACATACAGAGAGAGAGAGAAGAGGCAGAGACACAGGCAGAGGGAGAAGCAGGCTCCATGCAGGGAGCCCTTAATCCAGGGACTCCAGGGTCACGCCCTGGGTCCAAGGCAGGCGCTCAACTACTAAACCACCCAGGGATCCCCAAATATTTACTATTTGAAACAAGAACTGTGTTGTGAGGTTGATAAAATCCCCTTAGGGAAAACATGAGGGGAAAATGCTTTATGTTGTCACAACTTTCTTAACATTTTCAATGAAATGCAACGATATTTACTCTGAGGTACAAGATAGTAAGATGTATTAAAACCCTAGAGCAGCATTAAACACACAGTAACAAATAAAGAGCTAAAAAATTTTTAAATGAAATACTAGAAATTATTCAAGCAAAATAAAAGATAACAGGAAAGAAATGACTAAAGAGCAAAGCCAGAATGAATATGAAATAATTTCAAAATGGTAGACCCCAACCAAAGAATATCAGTAATTACACAAGCTGATATAGAAAAAAAAGTACTTAAAATCAGAATAAGAACCAAATATATGTTTTCTAGAGGAAAGGCATTTTAAATGTAAAGACACAGATAAGTTGAAAGTAAAACGATTGGAAAAGATACACTACTCAACTAAACATAAGAAATCTCATGTGAAGAGATTTTTCATAGAGAAAAGTAGGTTTCAAGCCAATAATTATTACCAGAGATAAACAAGGAACTTTTGGAATGGCGCAAAGGTAAATTCATCAGCAAGATCATAATCATTAACGGATATACACCTAATAATAGAGCCTCAGGGTATATAAAGCAAACTTTGATAATACTTAAGAGAGACAGATAAATGTACAATCACACTGGAAATTTCAGGTACTGACAGAATATAAGAATATACCCTATTTGAACCACAATGTCAATCACTTTGACCTAATGGATCTTTATCAAATGCCCACACTCAACAACTATAGATTAGATATTCTTTTCAAATGCACATGAAACATTTATCACATTAGACCACATGCAATGCCATAAAAATAAATGCCAATAAATTTCAAATGATGGGAATGCTATAATGTTCTCAAATCAAAATAAAGTTAAATTAAAAATCAGTCCATTATTTAAAAAGCTTCCAATATTTAGAATTTCAATAACAGACTTCTTAAGACATTCATGAGTCAAAATAAAATCTGATAGTAAATTAGAAAATATTTCAAAAGGAATGATAATAAAAATATGGAGGATGCATCTACAACAGGGACTACCAAGAAAATTATGATCTTAAATGCCTAAGTTTCTCCTTGAATGAGCAGAGAAAAGGGAGCAAATTAAAATACAAGGAAAATAATGATAAAAGCAGAAACCAATAAAATAAAAATGCACACAAGAAGGACATTAACAAAGCTAAAAATCAGTTCTTTGGGGAGATTAATAAAATTAATAGGCTCCTAGGAGAATTGAACTGATAAAAGTGAAAACGCAAATTGCCAATATTGGGTATTACAGGGCACATATTAGTTAGATCATCATTAATTAAAAGAACAATAAGAGTAGTATGAATAATGTATGCCATGGAATAGGATAGCCTATAGAAAATGCAAAATATGTCCTTGAAAAACACAATTAATACAAACTGATACTGCAGGGAATACAAAACCCAAATAGCCAACTAAATGAAATTAAATTTCCATGTAGAAAACTCATGAACTAAATAGCTGCACAATCTCACACTACTTTCTCAGACAAGACAAGAGGAAGTAACAGTGGTTAGCTGATTTCACATGGCTCATATAAACCAAACATCAAAGCCTGACAAGGACATTATCCCTCATGAACACTGACACAGGAACTCTTAATAAGCATTAGCAAATTGTGCCTAATGATATATAAGGAAGGTAATATATCAATAACAAGTGAATTGTATTCCAGGGATGTGACAATGGCTCAAAATTAAACAATCAATCCATGTAACTCACTATGTAAACAAAATAAAAGGGAGTGACATCATCTGATCATCTCAAAAGCTGCTGAAAAAAAATCACTTGATAAAATTCAGTACTCATGCTATAGCTCTGCTTTAATACCCTTTTTTCTAAGAAGTTACTATGAGAAACCTTCATGTAAAAGTTTTAGCTCTTCAGAATATAAATCCAAACAGATAAAAGAAAATCAAAGAGGAGAGTGGTTTTCCAAAATCATCAGTATTTTACTATTAAGCTACCCAGTCATTTTTCTTTTTAATTTGGATTATTGTATTTTTTCCCATTTAAGATTTCCCACACCCCCTATTTCTAAAATTTTAAGAGTGTTGTCCCTTCTTGGAACAAGGTTTTGATGGTTCCCTCGGAGGTTCTGTCTAATAATTCCAACATTTGATTTATCCTGGGTTTGGCATCTTTTGATTGTCTTTTTCCCCTGTGAGTGTGGGCATTCTTGTGTCCTACAAATTTTGCATTGGATCCTGGACATGTTAAAGTGCTATGTGACTCTTTTCCCCATACGGCCCATCCAGAGTCCATGCTGACGTTCTCAAAGCTTCCGATGTGCTGTTGAGGGTCAGACTCTTGCACATGCAGTTTGGGGTGAGCCTGGGGGTTCCTACATCATCAATTTTGGGGGTTCGGTTTCTTGAGCTGTCCCCTCTCTGTAGTCTTCCCAACATTCTCTGGCTATCAAAGTGCCCTTTTCTGGCCATCTGTCTAGAAAACTAGGACTTTAGTTTCCTTGCCCTTATATGAACTTCCAGTAACTATGCCTGGTTCTGAGGTCAAGTGATGGAAGGATAGATGAGGTTATAACCCTAGCACCACCACCCTTCAGTTGACAGTTCATTTGGCCAATGGAGTCTTGTCCCTCAGAGTTTTAGGTGTATGCCTGGCTGACATAGTGATTGCTGCCATAAAAAATTATAACTTTAAAAATGAGGATGCTCTGGTGGCTGGGTCAAGAGAACTAAATACTGAGATCTTTTTCCTATTTTCTCCCTGCAGAAAGCTCTCTTTTCTTGATGCCCAGACCAGAGTTAGAGGGCTTCTTTTTATTTGCTCTTTTTGTTTGCTCCCAGGGCACAATTCCAGAATTCAGGTTCCTTTTGTATCCACGATGAAAGATATGGTAAGAAAACAAAAACAAAAGCAAACAGAAACAGGAAATATACCATCAGATCAATCCCACTTGAAGCTCTCATCTCCTCTCCCATGTTGCCTGCTTTTGTTTATTTTTCAAAATCTTTAGGAAGCTGTCCCACATATTCTACACAGGGGAGAGACATGACCTACATAGAGTTGAAGGCACTAATTCCATGTTTAGAGGAACTACACATATTTTAGCCATATTCCAAAACAAAATATTTTCAGATGTTCAAAAACATGTATTAAAATTTTAGATTTTCAGAGGTGAGCTTGTTTTCCGTTACACTTAATTTTCAAAATTAACATACTTTGTATTTATATACCTTTTTATTAAGACAATGTTTTTTGAGTATTAATCAAATCAAGCATCCAATTATGGTCATGTCATCTCTTTTTGTTTTGGAGAAGAAAGCTCCACATTGGACTCTGATCAGGACTTGCTTTGCTATGACAGTTAAGTCACAAAGGGAGGTAGCTTCAAGAGTCCTCCTTTCCTTTTGGAGTAGTTGTTTTGGAAGCAGGGTAAATTCCATCCAATGTCACTGGAAATACATTGGAATAAAACATGCAGGCATAAACTTTGAAACAGAGATAAGGAATATGAGAACCTTAAGCTTTTTGACTCCCCCTGGTCATCATCTTGTCAGTTACCGGTAAAAATCTTGAATGGAAAGTCCTGGAGTGATCATCAGGGGCAGCTATGTAGGTGGGTTTGCGGTTGGGCGTCTGGGTAGGTTTTTGTCTATTACTGCCACCAAAGCCTGCAGAGAAATTCCTGAATGGCAAGTGTGGGTGATGGCAGTTTTTGAAGAAGTAGAAATCAGACTGAGCATTTACAGCAAAAGAAGAGAAGTAGAGGGAGTGGGGAGAGCCTGATAAAAAGGACTGGGGCTTAACCCATGGAAAGCTCCCAATGAGGTTCACTCACTAGCCACTCATCTAGAAATACGTGGTACTTTCTTAAAAGTTTTAAGTGCATGCTACTAAAAAAGAAGACTCTTTAGCATACAGAAGAACAGAAAAAGGGGAAAATAATTTGTTTTTCACTTCACTGGTTTAAAAGATATTAACTTATTCTAAAACTAACTTTATGCTACTAGGTTTCTTCTACCTTCTTATTTTAGCTCATGGATGGCTATTCCAATGAAAGCTAAAGCAGTACAAAATGAAGGGTAGTTTTTACTTTTATAAAATACTAATATATTTTACTTGCAAAGTCATTGTTTAAAATGACACCTAAAACCACTGGATCAGTGTGTACATTTATTTTAGATAACAACATGAAGATCCTTTTTTCTCTCTGAAAAGCCTCCACTCTACAGAATAAACTCATAGTTTGGGTATTTTTTTTAGAGGAATTTCTTTCCCAAAATGAACAAAATTTTGTTCCTTTGCAAAGCCCTATGATATTTATATGGCTTCTCAAAATGCCCAGAGTGTCCAGTGCCAAGTCCACCACCCTCCCTAAGCTGTCATTATCGTTTTATGGACATTGTGTACAGTCCCCTTTCTTCTTCTGCATTTTCAATCACTTACTGCTTGATATTAGAAAAGATTACACATTTGTACCTGCTTTTCTCATCCCTTACTTTACTGAAATCTGTTAAATTCTCTAATGGGCTCAGGTGTATGCCTTCAACTTCTTATGTTGAGGTCCTAATCCCCAGTACTGAAAAATGTGACTGTCTTTGGGGTTAGGCCCTTTTAAGAAGTAATTAAGATAAAAAAAATCATAATAGTGGGCTCTAATCCAATAATGATTAGTGTCCTTATAAGAGGAAGAGATTAGGACACAAGACAAAGAGGGAAGGCCACAGGGAGACAGTGGAAGAAGACAGCCATCTGCAAACCAAGGAAATTGGTTTCCTAAGCAGTATCCCTGATGACACCTTAAAGTTAGACTATTAGTTTCCAAAAATGTGAGAGCAGAAATTTCTGTTTTCAAGCTATCATTTGTGCGGTACTTTGTTTTGGCAACCCTTGCAAACTAACTGTGCTAATTATTTTAAGTTTTATTTATTTATTCATGAGAGACACAGAGAGAGAGGCAGAGATTTAGGCAGAAATGCAGGAATCAATCCCAGGACCCCAGGATCACGACCTGAGGCAAAGGCAGACACTCAACCACTGAGCCCCCCACCCCCGGGGCCCCATGTGCTAATTTTTAAATGAGTTTCTTCAATGTCTAGGCTTTCCATCATACTGTCTACAAATTCTTCCCAATTTTTGTCTTATTATTTATTCCACCGATGCAATTATATGTTTGGTAATTTCAGAACAATGTTAAAGAAAAGTGGTATTAGTGGGTACTCAAGTATTTACTCTGCCTTAATGGAACACATCTAGTGCTTCAGCATGCAGCAATGATCATATTTCTGGCCTTAAATTGCATATAGACTTTCTTTTAACATTTTAGAAATGTTTCCATTTATTGCTAGTTCACTAAGATTTTTTGTTTTTCTTCTTTTTTTCCAATTTAAGAACAAAATTATTTTATCAAATATATTTCACATTTAGGGGATGACATTAGATTACTATCCTTAAACCTTTAAATATTTGATTAGATCAATAGCATTTCTAGTACTAAACTGCTCTTACTTCTTGGATTGAACCACACTTGGACTGGCTGAACTGTTGCAACAATAGAAGAGTAATTGAAAGAAATAAAATATAACCATAAAACAACACCAGAGCAAATAGGAATCAGGGGAGATAACCTTCACAAGCTAGTGCTTTTACAAAACATATTCTCTGACAGAATTCTCAATGTCATTAACAGTTGTCCTATTTTGATTTCATATCTCTTCTAGGGTTAATTTGAGCAATATTTTGATTATCAGTATTCCTTGCATAGAGAGGATAAATCTCCTTATTCATAATCCTTTTCCTTTTTCTGTCTATGATTGTTCTTTTTAAACATTTTTGCTTACACTTGACTTGGGAATAATATTAATAAATTTAGGATTCTTTGGGGCAATATAACTTTGCAAATGTTTCATGGATAGTTAAAAAAAGTTGTATCTTCTATTTTCAAAGTGGCACTTTTAATGTGTATCTCTTAGATGCATTTTAAAAATGTACATCTCTTATCTTCCATATCCTTATTTTCTGTCTTCATGATGTCTCCTAAATTAAAAGAAGTCACTAAATTCAATTAGTTAGACCCAACAATATTATGAAATACATAGATAATATATATTTAATTCTATTTAGTACTTCTTCAAATAATTAAGAGCTTTATTTACAAGTGTGATGTTCTGCAGTCATAGGGATTTTATTCAAATTCAAGCTCAATTACCTAAAAGTTTTATTAACCCAAGCAAGTTACTTAACTCTCTGAGCATTCACAAATTTTCTCACTTACCAAATGGCACAAAACTATGAAAACTATCAAAAACGATATATATATAAAACTTTGCTCCAAGTAAATGGAAGCTGTAATTACTATTCTGTCCACATGACCTACCATAAATCAGTGGCATACTATACTTTTCATTATTATTTTTATGTTAATAGGGTCACTTTACTTCTAATTGTTTTTCTTTTGTGACTTACTGCTGCTGTAGTTTTAATGAAGTCTATAACATGTATTCGCAGATCAATTATTTTCAGTGTAATTAGCTTCTGTATCATTTAAACCATTTTTCCTTACTTACACCATGTGTGATACTAACACTACCTGCTTTTCTTATCTTTGCATTTACCTGACATGTATTTATCACACAATGAGGACTTTTTATTTAAAAAAAAAGACTGTTTTTATTTGAGTGAGAGAGAGCATGAACGGGGGAGGAGCTGAGGGAGAGGGGGAAGCAGGCTACTCACTGAACAGGGAGCCTAATGTGGAGGTCCATCCCAGGACGCTGACACCATGACCTGAGCTGGAGGCAGATGCTTAACTGACTGAGCCACTGAGGCGCCCCAAAATGAGAGCTTAAAAAAAGTTCACACTAATTTTTTTTGTGTTATTATTGCAGAACCATGCCCATTCACATGTATTGCCCTATTGCTACATTGAGTATATTTCTTGTCTTACACTGAAAAAAATATTTTTACAGTTGGGCAATAGCAAAGGTAAGCCCAGAAAGCAGCTCTTTCAGAATCCAAAGAACAACAAGTTATATCAAGAAATACCAAGGGGAAAAAAAAGAAATACAAAGGGAAGCTATCCCCTTTGGGTCCACAGAACAAAGTTATTTCCTTCATTTGAGTACAAAAGGGAAAATTAAAAGGTGACAAATATCGGAGTGCTTGGGTGGCTCAGTCAATTGAGTGTTGGACTCCTGGTTTTGGCTCATTTCACAATCTTAGGGTCCTGGTATCGAGCCCTCCATTGGGCTTCACACTCAGCATTGAGTCTGCTTGAGCTTCTCTCTCTCTCCCTTTCCCTCTACCCCTTCTCCCCACTCATGCACTCTTTCTAAAATAAATAAAAATAAATCTTTAAAAAATGACAAATATTATACTCCCCACTGATGTTAATTTTCCTCACTATTTTCTTTTCTTAAAAAAAGATTTTATTTATTTATTCATGAGAGACACAGGCAGGCAGAGGGAGAAGCAGGCTCCATGCAGGGAGCTTGATGTGCGACTTGATCCCGAGACTCCAGAATCAAGGCCTGAGCGGAAGGCAGACGCTCACCGCTGAGCCACCCAGTGTCCCTCCTCACTATTTTCTTGCATGGCTTTCCATCTACTGAAACCCACCAACCAACCAACCAACCAACCAACCAACCAACCAACCAAGGTAATTAGAATAAACTTAACATTTGCCCATGAAAACAAACAGGCACAAGTGCTGCAGCCAGGAATTTCCACTCAGGTGCAATCACATTGACATATTTGCCTCAAGGAGCTAATTTTTTTAATACTATAGCTTACTTATCTGTTATCATAGACATAATTTATATCAAGTCGTGACTTTACTAATTATATTAAGTTTGGTGATAATAAAGCTACTGAAACCAAGGATAAACCAAGATTCACTCATTAAAAAAAAGTGTTCTGGGGCACATGGTGGTACAGTTGGCTAAGCTTCTGACTCCTGGTTTCAGCTCAGGTCATGATCTCAGGTTCATGAGATCGAGTCCCATGCCAGGCTCCTCTCTCACTAAAATAAATATGTAAATCTAAAGAAAAAAGTTTTCCTTGACAATTTTATGAATGCATCACATAATTTTTTAAAATATTTACCATATCAAAAACTGAACTTAAAGTATCCACATGCATGTTGTTTTCTTATTCTTTAATTTTGGTAGGTTTGGAGTAGAATGGGGAATTGCTTGCAATAACAGAAGCAGAATATAACCAGATGGGAAGATACACTAAATTCATATAGTCCAAAAATTCACAGTGTCATATTCTGTATGAGAGTGCCTTGTGCTTGCCCAGAGGCCAAAAGATAATGGGCATGTTTTTAAGAACATCTTTTTTTTATGTACTCCCCTCATTCATTCTATAATCAGGAATTCTTCATTTAATCTTGAAAGGCTCTGATCACTGGATTTTCGAATTTTCAAAGGCTCCTCAAAAAACTTGGAAGTTTGATTATCTGATCCTTTACTTATACAGTTTCAATAATCCACTGACTCCAGCCCACTATTTATTAGTTTTGTAAACTTTTGCTGGACTACCACCATTAAACATCCTCTGACTGTTGTATTGATGTAAAGATAATATGAGCTGATTGAATTGTTTTCCAGGACATTTATATTAAGATGTGAAGGTTAATGTCCAGTTGCTGTTCAGATAAAATTTCTCCCTATAATTAAAATCAGCATATACCCCCACATAAATCAAAAGAGGTTTTATTTTAGTAAAATTAGATTTGGTTCTCAGGGACAGATTTTTTTTTCCAATGATGAGAATGAGCAATAAGCAAATGATTATTTGAAAGAGATATTTATACAAATTAAAATACTATTTAACAAATAGGGCTATAAATTAGGTCACTGTACTACGGCAAATGTTTGGCAAATTTTTAAATATTTAAAGATAGACACTAAGGAATAAATGAAAGATCAATCTTCAGTGTTTTTTTAATCTAATATGTAGTAGTCTTTCACTTGAGATTTAAGTTAGTAAAGTGGAACTTAAATCAGACTAAACCATAGACTAATTAATTATCAGATTGGTTATTCTTTTCCTTGGCCTGCCTAAATGCTGCATCATAGACAGTGATTAAAATTATTTTGTGAAATGAATTAATACCTGTCATCTGTGTTAGTTCAAAATGAGAGAGAGTAGCTTTCTTTGAAGCCTGTTACACATTTAATCTTACATTTTAAAACCTATTTTTATAGATGTTTGAAGAAATAGCACATGTGCTCAGTTTAATTGTAGATGTCTAATTTGGAGAACCAGCAATGCACAACTGCCCCTTCATGAGTTTCTAGCGAGATTCTTGTCCAAACAGGTGAAGCTCAGCTAGACATCCTGCCAGTTCTCTTCCTGAATGGAGCTATATGTGGTGTAACTGTCACTGGAAAGGCTTGTCTTAATCCTCCTTCACATGTTCAGTTTTACTATCCATATACTTTGTTTAGTTACTAATTTAACACTAAAATAGTTTTTCATTAGCAAAAAGCATGTGTATTGTAATTTTTCATTAATAAACTTTCTGAATAAAAATTAATATGTAATTAAATAATTTAAACTGCTATTTTCAGAATTGTTCTAATTTGTAAGCAAAGTATCTAGACCATGTTATTCTGTAAAATATTACCTTTGGGCAATGGAATAGGTATTCATTTATAGATTTTAGAACAGGGTTTACAAACAGGATCCTATGGTTCTTGTGAGTTAATGTGCAAAGAAGTGCTTCATCTACTATATGCTATATTACTATTGCAATGCTTTTAAGATTTTAATTAAGCACTATCCACATTTAATCAAATGTATTTTCTGCATTGTTTTTTTCTAGAAAAAAAAAACAGCAAACCAACCAAATACTTAGAAATAAAAAAATCTGTTTATCAAACACCCTAATTAAAAAAAAGAAAGAAAATAGCACCTCAGTTCTAGGCTCCCCTGAAACAGCTCTTACTCAAGTTAACAGTGATCTCAATCTTGCTAAATCTTATGGTCCTCATTTTACTTGAATTTTGAGAACCATCAATATAATAGACCAATTCTTAAAAGACTTCCTTTGGTATTTACTGTGCAATACTCCCCTGATTTTACTTCTACATCCATCTGTATCATTCCTTCAGTATCTACTTTGTAAGTATTTGGTTAGTACAATAAACATTAATATTCTTCAAATTTCTGCCCTAAAGCCTCTCCTCCACCATTTTTTCTCCTTCCACCATCTCATTTATGTACATGACTTAAGCTAACTGATATACAGGTATTTCACAAATATATACCTAGGTCTGCATATCTTCTTTGAGATCTGGACTTTTCTATCTAATTTGCATTTTGACATCTGCTCTTTGATGTCTCAGAGGAGATTCAAAGTCAACATGTCCCAAAGTGAACTTACAGTCTTCATTCAAAACACTGATTCTCTGCCAGTGTTCATTATCTTAGTGAAAGGCATTGTCATTCATCAGAAACCAGGGAGTTTGACACCTGCTTCTACATCCAGTCTATTAGCAAGCACTGTAAATTTCACCAAATACACACACACACACACACACACACACACACATACACACACATATGTAATCTAAAACTTTGGCAAAGATGCTTTTATAATAGGAATTAAAACATTGTTGACCTTACTCTCTCAAGAACAATTAAGTTATTATTAAAGATTCAAGAGAACTAAGTTGTTAATCTACTAGATGGGGTTCCTACCAATTTTTGACATTCTTAAATAGTTTGCTGATTTTTGCCTTCATTTTTAAAGACAATTTTAAAAAAATTAAAAATTCATATTTTATTCACTTCAGGATCAGCTAGGTTGTAATTGGCTACACAACTCTTGGATCCCAGTGGCTCAAAGTGATAAAGTTTATTCTCAATTTCTGTTACATGTCTATTTAGGTGAGCGAGGATTCTGTTGTGTATCTTTCACATTTAGAGCCAAGCAGAAACAAGCCATGATTGGGTATGATGCCAGAAAGAAAGAAAACTCTGGATCAACAATCAGAAGAAAAGTCTGTATCAGCCATCAGACATTCTGTCCCAGAAGTAACACATATCATTCTTGCTCACTGTTCATAGGCCAGGACTGGTCTCATGTCCATCCCCTGATAGGTGGGCCAGGAAGGATGTGTCGAGTAAGGAATGAGCTGGAAATATCTGCTGAGAGTACTCCTGACTTTCACATTACTCAAAAAGAACTGTTATTTTAAAGCATGATTTAATAGCTAAAGCTGAATCTTTAAATTCTTTGGATGTACCCATTATGGGTTAATCATACTGATACTCAAATAATTTGTATACTGGGAACATGATATATGGAAGACAATAATTTTCCTCATTTTCAATTAAATTATAATCTTTAATGATGATTTTATTTTCTTAGTTCTTCAAAGAGTCAGCTGAATCAATCAATTGACCATTGATTCTCATTGACCATTTAGACATATATATGATTATATGAGTTCTCAATTACCATGGCCCATTTGATGGAGAAATTTAATGAAAAGCAGAGCTCAGCCAAAAAATGGACTTATATTCTTTTGGGATAAAGTCTCTTGAAGTTCTCTAGTTTTCCCTATTTTGCTTTCATCCACTCTTAAAAAAAAAAAAAAAAAGTTTCATTTGCCCTTTTTAGTGAGTAGCTAAAAGCATAAGAACTATATTTCCTCAGCAAAACATTATTTTCTCAACAATTCAACAAGTCTGAAAGACGAAATGCACATAATTTTAAAAGTAGTTTAGTTATAGTCGGATTCCCCACCTTCTTTTGAGGATAACAAGGAGCAACTAAGTCAAGTATATAATGCTTCTGGCAACTCCCACTGACTATGACTTCATTCATCTGTAACTTGGTTTCCAAACTGTATCAGAAAAAATTTCCTTTCCATTCAACATCAAGGACCCTTCTCTGCAGCCATGTGAAAGTTTCCTGACAAGGTTTTTAATGCTGTCTTTAAGTGGAACATTGAGTTACTGCACTTCCATTATCAGAATACAGTATGCCTGATTGGCCAAGGCTACAGGAATTTTAGTTAAATTCTTCACCAGGGAAAAAGCAGCACTCAAACCCTTTTCACATAGCTGTAGCTAAATCATATAATGCAAGTTGGCAAGTGTAGATGACATCCCATTATAGTATGTCTGGGTTGCAAGACTCTTAAGAAACTGTCCTGAGTCCCTCATATCAATCTGTAAAAGTCCCCCACACATAGAATTCTTTTTGATGGAAGGGAATAATTATAATTAAATGTGTAAAATCACAGATATGCAACTTTGTGAAAATATCATCATATTTGACTTTACAAAAAGCACGTGCCCACTTTCCAAAGCCTGTTAAGTATTACTGCAGTGATCAGAAGCTTTTATAAAATGGAGCTGGATGTATTTCTTTCTGAGTTGTATATCCTCGAGACGTGTATACACATAGCTACTGAGTTTGACTGAGAATCCTGACAGAAAATGTAAGATTTTCTTCAGGGAATATTCCAAAATAAATTATTTGGGTGAAATAAAATGGTAGCCAGAAGCAATGAATTAACAGCTGAACTGTAAGTATGCAGTCCATTACCAATGATTAATCACTAACTGGTGTGCATGGGCTTCATATATAATGTTTGGGTCTTACTCTCTTCCTGTGTTCATGGGTTTAAAAAAAACATCTTGAAAGTTGTCAAAGGGATTTGGCTCTAAAATAGCAGAGAAAGTCAAGAAAGTCTTCTCTGTTGTGTGCTACTAATTGCTGATAAATTAATTATTTGCCATTGGTCTTTCATAGAAAGATATAATCATTATTTTGTTTTTGTAGGTCATCAAGATGATTCTAATATGAAAGACTTCACTTCTCATTCCCATAAAACAGCAAAAAGCAAAGTGGGGGAAAATCATATATTTGAAATCCCATGTTTCTAGTTGTGTTTATGAAGTATTACAACTCTGTGAAAACTCTGATTACTGACTCAGATTCTGGAGCAATCTTATTATAATTCACTGTTATTATCTGTCTAATCAGAGATAAAGGCACAGTGATTTGTGCCTTTAGGCAAAATTCTCCTCAGACCCACTATTTCTGTTTGCATTTGCAATGGTTTAGTGCACTATCCTGGTTTCTGATTTCTTAAAGATTGACAATCTCAAGTTGAAACTCATCCTTTCTGAGCCTCTGTCAGCACTGTGTAAACCTACTGTGCCTTACAAATAGTGCTCAGGAGGTGTCCATGAGAAACTCAGCTTTGGAGCCCATTCTATCCACATTCCCAAATTCTGAGAGCTCTCACAGCTGCTGACACCACAGACAGCTATTGAATGAGCTTCACAGGTGCTGTGTTATATAGAAACATATTATTTTTTCTTATGAAAATATTATCAGCTATACAATTGAAAGATACTTACAAAATCAAATTGTGGATCTGGATGTCACTTTGAAAGGTCATTAAATCATCAAAGAGTATTGTATTATTGAGGGAGTTCATTACTTGTTTCTCTACATTTGAGATATTTCTTAAAATGTTATTGTTAAAGTTTTCTCCAAATGTCACTCTAACTCTATCATTTATTAACAATGATACAGATGGTAGAACCCAAAACACTGATTCTAATGTGGGACTCCATTTATGGATACTGCAAATGATAAGAGATTGAAAAGGGGCATCTACCTATCAGCCAAGAAATATTATTTGAGGCTTACATTTTGCCCCATATGGTTAAATGGTGATTTCAATCATGCCAACAAAAAACGCTATCTAATAGTGAACGACTGCTTACCATTTGCACTGCAACAGATCTTTTAGCAAAGGGAGTTTTATTACCTGAGTTATCTCAATAATTGTCTGAACACTGTAATTTGTCTGTGGAACATAAGCCAAAACAAGGAAATAAACCTAAAGTGTTAGGCATGAGGGACATCACCCTTCCCGTAAGCACTGATGCTTGGTGCCTGCTGCCAAAAAAGAAAGAAGAGAACTAAAGATTTTTATGGAGACTATCCACCCCATTCTTTGAGGTCACTAAAAATAATTGTGCCCAAAATCAGGAACATGAGCAAAGGGCTTTCTGCTTACTTCTAGCTTCATTCTTTCATTTATTCACTTCGCCTATTCATGTATTCATTTAACTGTTTCCTGTCCTGCACTTACTGTAACAGGCTCTGTACAAGGTACAACTTGTATACAGAGAAAAAAGACAGATTTTTGTCATCAAGATGTGTCCAGGGATTTCAGCAAAGAGCTGAGATGTCATAATATGGAGGAAGTCACTCAGAACCATGGAACATTTTGAGCAAAGACAGGTTTGGAGTTTAGAATGCAACAGAGTCATAACCAAAGGCTTAGTACAACAAAGTGGACTGCAGGCAAGTGAATACCATGGATTTGAGGTTCATTCTCTAATGTACCCCCAACTCCGCTCTTTCTGATGGCAGGTAACAGTGCAGAAATAATTTAGGAGTTCAAAGAGTAAATAGTTAAAGAGAAACTTTTTGAAAAAATTCTCCCTCTCATATGGAGTATCTTTTCTATGAATGGAAAGATATTTGGACCAAAGTCATCTGAGGAAATTCAGATTTTTTTTCCAGAAGCCACAATTCTCAAACTTTAAAGCTACATTATTTTGTCTGTGAAGAAAGCTTCACAGAGCTCCTCTTTGAAGATTACTATTTCCTACTCTTTTTCTAGGAGTCAAATTAAATTTCAATGAATTATTTTTAAAACTAAATTATAAATTCTGGTTTTTATATGTTATTAAAGTGGACAGGAAAGAAGGGGAAGGTTTTAGTATAGCTATTTTCAGTGAAATTTTTCAACTGATACATCATTACCTATATATAATCTTAAATTATAATTCTCTAGCTATACATTTGAATACAATTTTTTATTCAATAAATATTATTATCTATTATATGCCAGTAAGTCTAAATGCTGAGGATAAAAAAGTAAGAAAAACAGGAAAACAATTCCTTCTTTCATGAAGCTCACATTCTTGGATAGAGGGGAGGGTGGAACATATGAAACACAAGTGGATAAGTAATGCATAACTTGTCAAATATTTGATATGGATTATGAAAAAGATTGAGTAACCATTGCAGAATTAAGACAGTTTCATGGAATCCCTGGTGTGAAGCAAGAAAATCTTGCTGCTGAAAACATTCAGCTGGTCTTTGAGTTTGTTAAAATTTATTGAGTTATGTTTACACAGTGCTTGGGAAATGCTATGAGCTATTGGGTTACTCTTAGTAACTCATATACAATATTATCATTCAAAATGATAGCAAATAAGGAAAGCTTTTTTTAAATATATAATTTGAAGATTTTGAAATGTTGTATATTAAACTGAAATAAGACAACAGTAAAGACAGGTCAAAATGAATTAAAATGGTTATATAATTGAGTTTTGCAGTAAAAAGGAATCTTGAGAATAATACAATCCAAACTACTCTTTTTTGTATCAAAATAAAATACATAAGTAAACAACACAAAGACAAAACCTAAGATCCATGAATCATCAGAACAAGTGGACAATAAGAAGGTAATAAAAGTTAGGGATCGTGAAATGAATTACACACTCTAACAAAGTGAGATTTATCCCAAGTATGCAAGACGGGTTCAACATGATAAAAATTGATTAATAGAATCCATCACATCTACAGGCAGAAAAAATATCAAATGATCATGCAAGTAGATGCAGAAAAGCCTAAGCCAAAATCCAGTGTCCATTCATGATAAAAACTCTCAGCCAACTAAAAAGAGAGGAGAAATGCCTCAACTTGATATAAGCACCTACAAAAAACTTATGAGAGTACAACAATGAGAGTACCTAACATTGCAAAACTCAGAGCTTTGTAAGATCAGGTATAAGGCAAAGATATGCTATCTCACAATTCCTCTCCAACACTGTACTGGGTGTGCCAGCTAATGCAGTAAGAAAGAAAAGAAAATACAAGGTATACAGATTTGGGAAAAAAAAAAAAATAAAACCGTGTTTGCTCACAAATGGCACCATCAATTATGCAGAAACTAACTAACTAACTAAATAAATAAATAAATAAATAAATAAAATTCCAGGGATTAGTAAGTGACTGTAGGAAAAGTTGTAGATAAATCCTTTTTTAACTGTTTATTTTTATTTATTCTGTTTAATTTTGTTTAAATTCAATTAATTAACATATAATGTATTATTGGTTTCAAAGGTAGAGGTCAGTGATCCATCAGTCTTATGTAACACCCAGTGTTTACTCCATCATGTGCTCTTCTTAATGTCCATCACCACAACCAAACTCCCCTCCAGCAACCCTCACTTTGTTTCCTATGATTAAGAGTCTCTTATGGTTTGTATAACAAAATATGATCTATAAGAGGAAAGTATAACCTGTATGAGAAAAACTAAAAAAATCTGATGAACAAAAACAGAATTAAATACATGGAGAGATATTCCATGTTCGTATATAGGAAAACTCTTGGCAGTTCTTACCAACAACCTAAAGAGATCTATAAAGACTCAAGACCATATTAATCAAAATCCCATGAGATTACTTTCTGGATATTGATGAAATTATTCTACATGTTTATAGAGGAAGACAAAAGCTTCCTAATAGCCAACATGATATTGAAGGAAAAGAACAATGCTGAAGGACTTATACAACCCAACTTCAAGACTTACTATAAAGTTACAATAATCAAAAGAGTGTGGAATTCACAAAAGATAGAAAAATAGATAAGTTCACAAAATAGCCCAGAAATAGATATGCACAAATAGAGACAACTAATCTTTGACATAGGAACAAAGACAATACAACAGAGCAAAGATAGTCCCTTCAACAAATGGTATCGTAACAAATGGATGTATAAAAAAAAAAAAAAGAAAGAAAGAATCTACAAACAGACCTTGCCCCCTTCAGATAAATTAACTGATCATGGATCACAGACATAAATGTCAGACACAAAACCATAAACCTCCTATAAGATGACACAGGAGAAAACCTAAATGACCATTAGGTATGGTGATAGCTTTTAAACAGAGCACCAAAGACACAATCCATGCAATAAATTGGAAAGTTGAATTTCATTAAAACTAAAAACTTCTGCTCAGCAAAAGACAATGCCAACAGAATGGAAGACAAGCCACAGCCTGAGAACAAATACTTCCAAAAGTCACATCTGATAAAAAATTCTTATCTTAGGAATACAAAACAAAACAAAACAACCCAAAAAAACAGAACCTCTTAAAACTCAACAATAAGAAAGTAAACAACTTGATTAAAAACGGGCCAAATACCTTAACAGACATTTCACCAAAAAAGATATAAAGATGGCAAATATCCATAGGAAAAGATAATCCACATCATATGTTATCAGAGGAATGTGAAATACAACAATGATGAGATACCCTTGACACCTATCAGAATGGCCACCATCTGAACAGTGACAGCACACCAAATGTAGGGAGAATGTGGAGCAAGAAGAACTTAGTGGTGGGAATGCAAAATGGCAGAGACACTTAGGAAGACAGTTTAGTGGTTTCTCAAAAAAGTTCACACAGTCTTTAACAATAGAAAGGGAATCTGACACCTAAACCTAACAATTAGCTCTTATTAATACCTCAATGCTGAATTTGTAAAGTACAGTGGTGAAAAGCCATCAAAAAGTCCTAATGGTTAGAATTTATTGGGCACCTACTGTGTGCCAGTCAACATACAGGACTTGGCTACCGTCGTATGCTCCACCAGAGCATGTTGTCTGGGTCTGGCATGTAGCGAGTGCACGTTCCGGTCTAGATCCAGGCCTAAAACCAACACCTGTGCTGGGGTGTGGAAACCAGAGCTTCGCCGGGAGAGCAGAGCGGCCCGGTGCAAGGCCCGAAGCCTGCAGGCCTCCCTCCGTCCACCTCCCTTCCCGCCCCGGGCGGTGACCGGGCGGCGGCCTGGTGGCCTGCGCGGAGGACGAGGTGGCCTCGGGGACCGCGGGGGCCGCGTGGAGACAGAGGGGGCTTCCGGGGTGCCCGGGGCACGGACCCAGGTGGCTTTGGCAGAGGAAGACGAGGCGGTCCTGGTGGGCCCCCTGGGCCTTTTTTTTTTTTTTTTAATTTTTTTCTTTTTTTTTAAATTTATGATAGTCACACAGAGAGAGAGAGAGGCAGAGACACAGGCAGAGGGAGAAGCAGGCTCCATGCACCGGGAGCCCGACGTGGGATTCGATCCCGGGTCTCCAGGATCGCGCCCTGGGCCAAAGGCAGGCGCCAAACCGCTGCGCCACCCAGGGATCCCCCCACCTGCCCCGGGCCTTTGATGGAACAGACGGGAGGAAGAGGCGGGCGTGGAGGACCTGGAAAAAGGGACAAAGGCGAGCGCCGCCAGGGGCGCAGGGACCCGCCCTGCTACACGCAGAGGCCCCGCAGAGCTGCACCGACTACCAGATTTATTTTTTAAACCAGAAAATGTTTTAAATTTATAATTCCATATTTATAATTTTGGCCACAACATTATGATTATTCCTTGTCTGTACTTTAGTATTTTTCACCATTTGTGAAGAAACATTAAAACAAGTTAAATAGTAGTGTGCGAAGTTTTTTTTTTCTTTTTTCCTTCTTTTAAAGATGGTTGTTTAACAAACACTAAACAATGGGAACCCCTTGTGAGCATGCTCAGTATGATAGTGGAGAACCAAGAGGGCCTCTAACTGTAACAATGTTCATGGTTGTGATTTTTTTTTTAAATAAAACTCCAAATGTTTATAAACAGTAAAAAAAAAAAAAAACAAAACAAAAAAAAAAACGTTGTGTGATTCAAATTAGGAAGTCACATGCCAAAAGAAAAAAAAATGTGCAGAAAGCAGAGAGTAAAGCCCCGGGGTGTGTGTGTATGTGTGTGTATATATATATACACACACATATATATATAATGTAAATATATTACAAATATATTTATAATATATAAACATATATAATATTAGTATTATATATATATAAATAAATGTGACTGGAGAAGCATTATGAGATTCAGTAGAAAGGGGGACAGAAGGGATAATGAAGTACAAAAGTTAATCAACTCTTAACTAGGTGTCTCTTGAAGCAAAGGAAGCAAAACAAAAGCTCAGGTTTACTGATATGAGAAGGCAAAGGAAAGATGGGGAAAACCAAACAGCAAGCTAAAAGATGTTATATGCTAAGAGATATATGTAAAATTAAAAACAAAAATGGATTGGAGTGCCTCAATGGCTCAGTCAGGTAAGCAATCAACTCGATTTCAGCTCAAGTCCTGGTCTCAGGGTCCTGAAGATAGAGCTTCGAATCACTGGGCTCCACACTCAGCAGGGGGTCTGCTGGGGATGGTCTCCCTCCTTCTGCCCATTCCCCATGCACACACTCTTTATTTATTTAAATATATAAATCTTAAAAAAAAAAAAAAAACCTCTATAAAAAATGAAAATGGAGGAGGACAAAGAATGAGGAGAAAAAAGCAGTAAAGAAAGAATTTGTAGGTAGATATGAAAGGGATTCAGAATCAATATAAAATGAAATGTGGTGAGTATACCTGGTATTACCTTAGACGTAATTTTTAAAATGTCTATAATGATTGGACATACACATGGAATTTTTTAATAAGTTAAATATTATAAGTAGACCTAATAAAGGTAAGAAGTATAATAACAGGGTTGCTAATTACATACTGGGGTGGGGCCAGTATACTTTTGATGAGCAAAATATCTGCTGAAAGGATTACATCCTGACAATACTGAATTGCTAACACAATTCAACAACTGATTACTACTGAATGCTTTTCTAAAATTGGCCCATTATGAGTTTTCCATATTCACTTTCTATGCATAATATTATATATAGTATCATAAAAACAATATGAATCTTTACATTGATCTGTTTTATATGCCTTTTTATCATACACAATTGTTTTTCCTTGTCTCACTGACCTAAGTGATTAGGCATTTGAAATACGAAAAATGGTTTAAAAACAAATTATTTATTATCACAGCAGGAAGAGTTTACAAAGACAGGCAGATGATAAATGCATCAGGTTTGTGCACTCCAGAAACCATGTAGATAAACTGTAAGAATTTCTACTCTGATGGAAGAATGCATAGAGGTCACTTTTTTTTCTTAAAATTATTTTTTTAGATTTTTTTATTTATTTGAGAGAGAGGGAGAGAGAGCACAAGTAGGTGGGAGGAGCAGAGAGAGAGGGAGAAGTAGACTCCTCACTAAGCAGAGAGTCCTAAACTGGCCCCAGGACCCTGGGATCATGACCTGAGCTGAAGGCAGATGCTTAACCAACTGAGCCACCCAGGCAGCCCCACAAGAGGTCACTCTTGAGGGGAAGCTCAGTGCTTGCTGAGAGAACAAAGGGGTTGAGGTGGGAAAGACTGTCCCAATACTCACTGGTAGCAACGCTCTTCTGGAGCATATGCTACAGTTTAATTTCAGATCTATGATTTTTTTTTCTATTTTAAATCTACTATTATTGAAGATTTATGGCAAGATGGAAAGGTAAAATCACCTTCCAGCGAAGACAGTCAAAACTACTCTTGTATCTCCGCTAAAATTCTGGAAATGAGACCAAAAAATGGGAGCACAAAGGATACATGCTCTTAAATGGTCTTTGAGTTTTAACTCATGAATCACCACCATGGTTTAGTCAATTTCCACAATGTAAACATTTTTCAAGGAATATTCATATTTGCCTTTGAGACATGTTCTCTCTAAGTTAAGCACTGAGTTAAGGAGCTCTACAAAACTATTCCATATATTTTATTGCCATCATTTCATTAAAAGAGAAAATCAACCAAGTGAGTCACTTGCTTAAGTCCACCCAACTATCAAGTTTCACAGCCAGGAATAAATCTAGAAAATAGTAACTATGATTATGTTTTGCAGTTTCCTGAATCAGACTGTGGAGAGGTAGAGGCCATAATTTTAAAGTTATTTTGATGCACAACCAGGATAAGTTATCACTACTTTATACCTACAGTGTACACAAATATAAATGCAATAACCCAGAGATTGGAATCATCACCAAAATGAATATGTCTAAAAGACAAAAGTGAAATGAAACAAAAATTTTCTTTATCAGTTGGGCCCTGAATTCCAATCAACCTTTCTATAAACACTGTGAAACTGGTTATGTAATTCAGTTGGCTTGTGTACACTGTGCCTAGTCAGGCTCAGTCTGACTTAGACAGAACTCTAGGGATCACTTATATAGTGGCCCCTTCTCCTTTTGGAGGTATCTGGATTTCTCTCTTGCCATCTATTCATTTAATTGCCTCTGTCTCAACTCAGAGCCAGTAAAGCAATACAAGAGCCGCAAAGAATATCCATTTGAAACCATAAGATGTTACAATGGAAAAAATAAATTCAAGGGAGAAATACATGTTGTAAGAGTACAGATAAGACCACATGAAATGCAGAGTTATTTTACAAGGAAACTAAATGCACAACTTTCAACATTGACCCCACTGCCCTCCTTTTTATTTTCATGGCATAGGTGCTTCCTTAAAGCATTTCTAAACATATCTTCTATTTTTGGCAGTTATTGAAATTGAGCAGCTGTTCAGTATGTGAGGAGTTTTGCCTTATTGGAAAAAATCAGAAAAGTGACAGAAATAAAATTGTAGCAAATAGTCAAAGAGAGAAAATAAATTTGGGTTAGAGAAGCAGCAACACATGTAAGTACATAATGAAGGAGAATTCAATTAAATTATCAGTGAAGATATGGAATTACAGAGCTAGAAGAAAATGTAATTTCCTCATTACTAAAAAGAGATGGTTAAGCACTTTTACTCAAGAGATCTAGTAACTTTGGGGCACCTGGGTGGCTCAGTTGTTTAAGCATTTGCCTCAGCTCAGGTCATGATCTCAGGGTCCTGGGGTGGAGTTCCACAGTCCTGGAATCCAACCCAGCATCAGGCTCCAGGCTCAGTGAAGACTCTGCTTATCTCTCTCCTTCTGCCCTTCCCTTATTACTGAGCACATGCCTCCGCGCACATTGTCTCTCCCTCTCTCACACACTCTCTCTCTCTCAAACAAATAAAAAAAAAATATATTTTAAAGAGAGAGAAATAGTAAGTTATACCAAGATTACTTATACCAAGTGTTCTATTAGATTTTATTAATAGAACTACTCATATATAGTGAGGCACTGTGTTAGGCATTTATATTCATTTAATTTTCACAATAATTCTCTGTAGTAGTTATAATTTCCATTTTAGTGAGGAAGAAACTAAGACTCAGAGAAGCTAAGTAATTTGTTTTAAATTGTCTGTTAAAAGTAGCAAAACCAAGACCAGAACAGATTAGATATGCAGGGACAGAGCCTTATCAAATAAAATCAATAAAGAAATCATCTGTGAGACCCATGAAATAATTACCAGAAGAAAGGTAGTGGGTGGGCGGAAGCAGACTGGAGTGTTTCATTCCATATTCAATGGCATATGCTGAATAACTATACTGTCTCAGGCTCTTAGTAGAAATGATCCCTTTTGGGACATTAATATTGATCTAGAATACACGGAGTTAGACACATGTCTATTTCACAGGAATGCTGTAATTGAGTGTTTCACCATGAGCTAAAAATTATTTTAAATGATAATTGATTTGGAAGATACAGCCAAATCAGAAATGTAAAAAGGAATTTCAAAAGTGATGTAATAAAACTCAAGAAAGAATTAGAAGAACTGTTTTAGAATTAAAGACTCAGCTAGAAAAAAACACAGAGCATCTAAGCATAACAGATGATGACTTAAAAGAACAGAAGGTAAACAGAAAGTAACTGTCAGAAATCAAAGAGAAATGAAAAGGGATATATAAAAAATATGAGAAGAGGCAGCAGATGCAGGAAAAAGACAAAAAAGACCCAAGACATGTAGAGTAGGCATTCCCTAAAAAAGAAGTCTAAATCAGAGAACAAAAAATACTGAAAGTTATAACACAAGAAAACATTCCTGAGACTTAAAAAACAAAACAAAACAAAACAAAAACTTGCAACTAGAAAGTAAAGGAATACAACACAAATACAGAAAAATGGTCCAATAGTGGGGCACACTCTAGTAAACTACTAGAATTTAAAAAAAAAAAAAAAAGGTTCTCTGGGCACTCAAAACATGACAACTCTAGAAAAAAGAAATTGAATCATCAGGACACCTGGGTAGCTCAGCAGGTTGAGCACCTGCCTCCAGCCCAGGGCCTGATCCTGGAGTCCAGGGATCAAGCCCCCACATGAAGCTCCCTGGATGGGGCCTGCTTCTCTCTCTGCTGCCTGTGTCTCTGCCTCTCTCTGTGTGTCTCTCATTAATAAATAAATAAAATCTTTACAAAAAAAATTAGATCATCAGACTTTTCACATACTTTCTATCAATAATATACTTAATACCTATGAAATGTGTGAGCCTAGGATTTGATCCAGTCACACTGATTTTTAACTATAAAGTCTTGAGATAAATCGTTATGACAACCTAATGTTTCAGACATTCTGTTCCCATTAGCACTCTGTAAAGAATTTACTAGACCATGAACTTTAGATAGCAGAATGAATGGAGGAACTACAATAAGAGGCCTGATGGTGAGCATTTAATGTATATTTACCTACATAGGACTGTGAAAAAATAGAGTTGTAAGAGGTGGCTTGTAACATATAACAGCTATATGTCCTGACAACAGACACATAGCAATCTATCCAAAACAGGAGAGAATGGGGAAAAAAAAAACATTAACAATAGAACAGGAAGTTTACCAACTACCCTATAAGTATTAGCTTGAAGTAAAAGGATATTACTTCAAATATATTTGGGGGAGATTAAAATAAAGTTCCATTCTCCAGGAGAAAGGACTTTGCCATAGCCTATTCCCACCTGAGGGAACAGAATTTCTGTGACACTGATACTTCTCTGGCCTCCTTTATGCTGTAAGAAAGAAGAGGGGAGAAGAACACACACACACACACACACACACACACACACACAGTCAACAGGGGTCTGTAATTTAAAAATAATAAATTCAGAATGCTACAACCAGGAAGTTAGGAAGCAAGGTGAGAAAAAGAAAGGAAACAAATAAAGAGCTATACCACTTTTGAAAAGTCACAGCACTGCGACACAAGACCACTTGAAAACTGAGATTTATCAGAAAATCATAGCATGCACCCCAAATTTAGATTCAGAGCATACAGGAGCTGTGGGAGCTACAATGACCACAGTTTTACAGAGAAACAGAGCCAATAAGACATAGATATACACCTAGGTATATATGTATATATAGATCATGAGCAATTGGCTCATGTGATTATGGAGACTGAGAAGTCCCACCATCTGCCTTCTACAAACTGGAGACTCAGGAAAGCAGGTGGTGTGCAGAGGTCCAAGAACTAGGGAAACCTAAAGTATAAATCCTAGTGCAAAGGCAGCAGATGAGATGAGCTGTCCCAACTCAAACAGTAAAGGCGGGGGCGGGGAGGTGAACTCCTCCTCCTTCTGCCTTTTGTTTTCAAGACCCTCAGTGGATTTTATGACTCCACTCACACTGAGCAGGATAATCTACTGAGTCCATTGATTCAAATGCTTATCTCATCTGGACACCCTCACACACACCCAAAAATAATGTTTACTCTGGGTAAACATAGCCAGTTAAGTTGACACATAAAATTAACCATCGGAGAAGAAGAAGAAGGAGAAGAAGAAGAAGAAGAAGAAGAAGAAGAAGAAGAAGAAGAAGAAGAAGAAGAAGAAAAAAATTACCACCACAGAAGCTCTCAGCAATATCTTTGCAATTTTCTGTAAATCTCAAAACTATTCTAAAATTTAAACAATTTTTAAAAGAACTCAGAAACATAACAATTAAAATGTGTGGAGTTTTCTTTGATTCCAATATTTTAAAAACAAATATGTTAGTTATATAATTTTGAACACTTATTGGCTATTTGATGTTATTTTGTACTATTCATTAATATTGGGCGTAAGACCATATTTTGTTTACTTTTTTCAAAAAGAATACTTTTGTTATGGAATTACAAACTGAAATATTTGTTGGTGAAATAATCTAATGTCAGGGACTTGCTGTAGAGGAAGAGTGGAGGGGGAAGTAGGTGAGAGTATGAATGAAGCAGTATTGGCTGCAGATTCAGGTTTCTTGCACTGGGTTACAGGTACACGGGGCTCATGGGACTGTTGTGCCTATTTCTGTGTATGGTAGACATTTACCAAAATGGAAGCTTAAAAATATCTCCAAAGCAAACACGCACAACTCCGTAACGACTGTTGTAAAGGATTACGAGTAAACAGAATAAAAAACAGATGGGCTACATTTCTAAGTTAAAAGTGAACAGTTGAGCAAAAACACTTCAAATTTTCACAAATCTGGATTCCTTAGTACATATAATTTCATTATCCTCAACAACCATATAGAGATGTCGTTAACAGACCTGGGTGCTGGCCTGATTATCAGACCTTGCGTTCCCACCTAGTTAAGGCACAGATACTAAGGAGAAAAAAATCAGCAATGTGTCTCAATCAACAAGAAAGCTGCGTGAACTAATAATGAGTTAAAATAGTAGACAGCGAGCAGCAGCTAGATGCACACACTGGATGCGAAGAGAGACAGTCACAGGCGCTGTGTGTGGAAGGAGGCCAACTGCAAGTTGTTAGGCACAGGACTTTCTGCTTCTTCAAAAGCACTGTCATAGGAAGGGGCTGCCTTTTTAGAAACTAAGACTGGTAGTACAGAAATGATCGAAGTATAAATGAGTACTGAAAATAAATTCCATCTTCTTTTTTTGTCCAATCAGCAGTAGCACACTCTAAAGATATTTAAGTTACCCTTATAAAAATTGTCTATGAAACTAGAGCTGAATGGACACCCTGCATGCATGGTCATGCACAGAAAAACACACACATGCACGCGCGCACACACACACACACACGCAGCACCTGGGTGGCTCAGCCACTTAAGTACCAGACTCTTGATCTCGGCTCAGGTCATCATCTCAGGGTCATTGTGAGATCCAGCCCCTGCTTAGGGTCCCTGCCCAGCAAGTCTGCTTGAGATTTTTCTCTCTCCTTATTCTCTGCCCCTCTCCCACTTGTATGTGCACACACTCTCTCTCTAAAAAAATAAATAAATCTTTTTTAAAAACCACATACATGCGTTATTTTGCATTAATACTCAAGAAGATGACATTTCGAAGGAATACATATTGATCAAGAAGATATATAAAAATGTAGAGGGAAAAGAGTCTAGGAAACTATAAAGAATGCTTTGAGGTAAAAATGAAACTCAAGTTGTAGAATTAAAAGAGGTTTAATACCATTCTGGTTTTTGGCTTTCTACACATCATTCACATCTACCACTTTTAAGTCACTTCAAATTAGGCATCCCAGCAGTGAAGTTCATATTCTCTTGCTTCAAGCGAAGAATACAAATGTGAGACAAAAAAAGGGAGGGGGGAGGATTTTAGCACTAAACTTAGTGCTAAAATATGGTAACAAGGGACAAGAAATATAAGGGAAGATGGGAAGGCAACGGATGGAAAATCTGTGGCTCTAAAGATGTCACCTCAGTTCTATAATTTTCAGCTTTGTGGAGATTAGCAATGGTAGGAGGTCTGTTAAATTGTAAACCATGTTGAACAAAGGGGACGCAGCCTCTGTATGCTGGTGACATGGACTCCAAAGAAACCGAGCAGTCACTATCTGACTCTTAGAGTTTTTTTGGTTTTTTTTTTTTTTTTTTTTTTTTTGTTGTTGTTTTTGAAATGAGACATCTAAATGTCCAAGGGGAAATAGGCAGCTCTTACAGTGATTTATTCTACTGAGACATTTGGGGGAAAGTTTGTAATTTAAATTCATCTGTCACATATGTTCTATTTTGTTCTGCATTATAGTATATCCACACAGATTTCTATGCTATATGCTATTATTTATGAGCGTGGAAGAATGTAAGCACAAGTTCTGATAACCAAAATTGTTTCCGGTTGTAAGTTTTCGATCTCAAGCAAAAAGAAATGTATGAATTTGTAGCCCAACGTATGGCAACGGGCATAGGTTAGTGTGAGCTGGGGAGGTTAAGGGAATAGAGTTTTCTGAAACATCTGGGGCTCAGGGATACAATCACAAACATTATTGTGATGTAAATCATAGAAATGTATATTGTTAGAAAGGGAGATCTATTGGCGAGTGCTTGGAAAAGACCAAGCAAAAAGGAAACAGGATATGTAGAAAGAGGTGAAGTTATTTCTTCTGTGTTGATTTTGTGGTCAAGAGTCTCAACTATTACATGAAGAAAATGCAATAGATATAATGGACTTGGTGATTGCTAAAGTTTATAATACATTGCCTTAAAGCATCTCACTGAAGACATAACTCTAATTGGCTTGAAAATCATCTCATAGGAACTGTAAGCTTGATCTAGATTAGATGAACTCAAACCACTGATTGAATCAAGGTAAATGAAGTGACTACACTATAGAGACACAAAATCACTATTTGGTTCATTTTTTCCTTGTACATATTCTCTCTCCTTAGTCTATAAAGTCTTCAGATGAGTGATATTTCACACCTCATTTAATAAAAATGTCTAGAGGGATCCCTGGGTGGCGTAGCGGTTTGGCGCCTGCCTTTGGCCCAGGGCGCGATCCTGGAGACCCGGGATCGAATCCCACATCGGGCTCCCAGTGCATGGAGCCTGCTTCTCCCTCTGCCTGTGTCTCTGCCTCTCTCTATCTCTCTGTGACTATCATAAATAAATAAAAAATTAAAAAAAAAATTTAAAAAAAAATAAAAATAAAAATAAAAATGTCTAGGAAGAGAGGGAATATGTAGACTAGCTATAGATAGTAGAGGCAGTCACAATATCCTTCTAATGTGGTGACCATGAATGTTCTAAGGAAGCAAACAGCATGTGCATTTGAAGACCAAGGTAGGAAAGAAAACTTATCCCCAAAATGGTTTGTAGACTTCATCCAGATATGTATCAATCCTAACGGGACATGTGTCTCACAGAGCAAGAGTTGGAACTGACAGCTCCTATCTTCTCTGCATATGATACAAAATCCAATGTATTCCTAAATTCAAAGATATTCACATTTAAGTATTTGAAATTGCTTAAGATGCAAAAAAATCACACCTACTTAGAGGACCAGGATTTAGTCTAGGAAAAAGTCTATTAATGATGAACTCAGAGAGGAAATAAGAAAAATGAATCTTAAAGATGAAGAGAAAAAGTGACATCAGTCCAGTTGACTGGAAAGCCTTTTCTAGTTCAAGAAGAGAGCTGTATCCTATGAAAACTCATGGTACATAGCACCAAACCCTTTCTCTTCTCGTCTTCAAGATGTCTAGGGTAAGGGAAGATTTATCTCCACCCCAGGCAGGCTTGCTGCTGGCATCCAGGAGAATGTTGCAAAGAAAGCTGAGTAAGAAACACTTTTTTGGATTGCAATTTGAGAAGGTTTAGTAGACATATAATTTCTCTAATAAGGGTAAAAAGGAAATGTGGTCCAGAGTTAAGCTCCCCTAAAAGGGTTTCTGATACCACTTTATATTTTTTAATATCATAAAAACAAATGAGGGAATAGTAAAAGTCCTGCTTGAAGTAACTTGCTATGTATTTCTTATTCTGAAAGTTAAGCCATAAATAATAATTTTACAATCTAATTCCACTGTTCCCCATCTGGCTTTAAGATAAAGGCCATAAGCCGCCAATTCATGAATAAGTCAGATCCATCAAGATATGCCAACAAAAAACCCCACATTTTTAAAAAGATTTATTTATTTTAGAGAGAAAGAAGGAGAGAGTGGATAGGGCAGAGGGAGAGAGAGAAACCTGAAGCAGACTCGCCATTACATGAGGAGCCCAATGCGGGCCCTGAGACTATGACCTGAGCCAAAGCCAAGAGTCAGCCACTTAGCTGGCTGAGCCATCCTGGTGCCCCCAACTGCCAACTTTTTTTAAAAATAAATTTTTGTTAATATTTCAAAATTGAGAGAGAAATCTGAATTTTTCTTTTCTTTGACAAAAAGAATAGCAATCCTAGGGCCAAATCAGCTAGATCTGAGTGCCACAGTTGGCTTTTAATTAAATAGCACCATTTCTTTTCAACATGTCCCATATGAGTGACTTTTTCCATATATTTCCACTGCCTGCCCCATAGGTATTAAGATCTTGCACAATGCAACATCATATCCTTAGGGATGTATTATATTCATTAAGTAAAATATGTTCTTTACATATATTTAATATGCAATATTTTAAATAAGTTCTAGTTGTAGAGAAAGATGAAATTAGCCACTTTTAGTTTTCTGAGTGATCCACATACTACTGGCTGAAGACATGATCAGAAAGTGTACACTGGAGCTGGAGGTTTAGTGCCACCTAGGAAAAACAATCCAGGTTCTATAGTCTTTTTAAAACTTAAAAAAGAAAAAAAATCATTTAACCAACTATCATGCAGAATGGCACATTCTTCTCAATGTAGCGAGGGACATAAATTCTCCTGGCCACCCCTGCTACCTAAGCTCCTCTGACTGACCAAATTTCTGGTAATTTCTTTTCCTGGTTAAATGTAAATTTCTTTAAATCATTAAAGATGGAGGTACTAAGAGTTTCCTCGTCTCGGGATAAGATTTTGACAAGAGGGAGAGCATGTATGAAGAATTTAAAGCCCCCACCTGTAAAAGGACAACAGTCCGGACAGTAACATAGCATTCTGAGGGTCCATCTAGTTTCTGCTCTGGGTTGCAACTGAGCCCTGTTCCCTAAATGTGGTTAAAACTATAAATGGTCTAGCTGGCTATGTTTCTGTCCAAGGACTCCACTATGCCCTGCAGCTCTGTGTAGCAAAACCTATGCTGTCTACTCCAAGTCTAACCATAACTAAGGAGGAGACCCAGGGAAACAGAGGGCTCTGGGTTCCTCCCACAAGCTGCTGGTGTTTGAACCTCCTGCGTTAACTTCTGAGAACACTCAAGGGAATTCAACCATAAAACAAACCAGTCACTCGGGTTGCCAGGGGGCAATAATAAGACTCACTGGTTCAACTTTAGGAGCTCTCCAGGCAGTTTTCCATACAGCAGGGCTAAAGGGGCAGGTGTGACAGGATCATGAGCTAGAAGCTGCCTGTGAAGCTCTGGCCAGGGTTCTCTAATCAGGTGCTGTGGCACTTTCCCCACTCCTGGCCCAAATGCCCCAATTAGGAGCTAACAAAGAGCAAGCTGAACAAACACATCAGGAAAAGAGCTCCCCTGGGAAAGAAATAAGTTCTTATTGATGCAAGCCTTGGAGCGGTTGAAGTCAAACGCCTGGGTACACTCAGCAAAGATTCCTGGAGGAAATGAGGTCTTGCTGAGTATGTGTGAGGACTGCCAAAGGAATCAAGGTGTCAGGTTATTCCAAAAGCTCCAGAGGACTGTTGTCTCTCCTATGCCAAAGGGCCAGGAATTGCTGAGAGTATCACGAGTGATAGGTAGAAGAGCACTCACAGGTGGTGTGATACGGGAGACCATGAAATCACACATATCATGCAACAGCTCTGCTTATTTAGGACAAAGTACAAAGTATATTAACAGGGAGAATAATATAATAATGTTAACTAAGGCCATTGGATGTATTTGCTATGGTATTAACTTTTTTGTTAGATAAGATTTTTTCTTCTCACACATGACTTCTTATCTTTGGACAAATACTGTTGTTTATTAGCCATAAATATTTTTATATATAATGAACAATAACCTTAAGGCAAAATACATGTTTCCTCTGCCCAAAGATTTTTCAAGAAATTATTCAATTACCTAATGCTGATTGGAAACACAAAATGTGCTATACACTTAAAGGATGGATAAAAGGAGGTATTAAGAAAACTCAAGGGATTTTTTTTTTAATAGCAAAACTGATTTTAGTCAAACTTTCCTTTAGGTACTAACCTGGTTAGCCAATTCTCTTACTTGGAATTCCTACAATTAAGTTGGTCATTACTTAATATTTATAGAGCACTTTGAAATGTCCTAGTGTTTAATAGCATTGCTTATGTTTTCTTTACAACATTCCCAAAAGGTGTAAGCAGTAAAAACTTCTCAGGAACAGAACAGGAAATTCTAAACTTCCATCAGAAAAGATATTTTTATAAGGCATTTTGGGTGGTGAACAGATTAAGGAAGTCAGCTGCTTATTCCTTTAACCAACTTAATTTCAAGTCAGTTCTGCCAACATTTATTTGAACTCAGCTGTGACAATAATCTTCCAGGGTTTAATTATGATTAATTACAGCAAAGCCTAGCAAGAAACTCGAGTTTAATAGAGAAGTCTTGAGATCAAGTCTCAAGTTGGAAGTACCTGGAGAGGTCAGTAATTCCAGAACAGCTCTGAAAGGCAGGCCATCTCTAGCAGATGGCAATTGATTTTAAAATGTTCCCCAAACCCTCCATTTTTCAAATCTATTCAGTTGAATGTCTTTTGGTACAGAAATAGCACTTTCCTATGTCCAATCAAAATCCAGGCTTTGGAATAAACCTATCTTCTCTGGTTCATATTCCTTGGAAACAGAGGAATTTGGTTAAAAGCCACTTATAAATTTAAAAAGCTATGACTTACTTTTTCAAGTAAATAAAGTGCCTGTCCTTTAAACCATATGACCTGCATTAAGTGTTTTACTTTCCACTTCCAGGCTCAATTGGGACTGATTAGAATAGCTTCTAGATCTCACACCCACAGCATAGATCGTCTTTAAAAAGAATGGTAAGAGTGATAGAAGTCCACTAAATATTGAACTCAAGAAAAACCACAAAGGCACCATTACAATGGAATTAATTTCAACAAGCATTTAATGAGTTTCTACTATGTGCTTAATAATGGGCAGTAGGCTGCTCAAGTAAAACAAACAGAAACTCCTTTTTATATTAAGGTTGAAATAAAGAAATAACAGCATATTTAACATTCCAATAAGTGAACAATGGCAAGAAAAATGCAAACTCTGTAGTGTAGACAGACTTAAGAGACAGGTCAACGTGAAGAAATACCCTAACATGAGAGATAGGACTTGAACTGAAACTTGAAAGAGTCCTCTATTTAAGAAAAGAAAGAGAAGTACATTCTCAATCAAGAAGGCAACAATTTAAGTAATTACTTAATTAGAATGGCCTAGTGTTAGGTTAACAATGGAAAATGTCTGCATTGAAGAGTTGTTCCCAGAGTGAGGGGAAGATTAAACTGAATAACTTACGGCAAATTATCCTTCAAGAATCTCATGGACAGGAGGTCTTTGTTCCATGTGTGAATTTTGAGCTGACTTTGAGAGTAAGTTAAAAAGACAGAACAATAAGCATTAATGTGGGAGGTCAGTAATCTAATACCTAATAAAGACTGGTGTAATAGATCTACCGAGAAACAAAGATGGGATAAGATGAAGAGGGTGTTTGGTGGAAGAATATTTTAAGACACAAGAGAAGAAAGTCAAATTAGATTGGGAAAATCCATTAAGGATTAAGTCTTTTAGTAAATAGAGAAATGAAGACAAAAAAATACCATAATGAAGGAATTTTTCTTATAAAATGAATATTCCTGGGGTATCCGGGTGTCTCAGTGGTGGAGTGTTGGCCTTTGGCTCAAGTTGTGATCTGGGGGTCCTGGGATGGATGGAGTCCTGCATTGGGCTTCCCATGGGGAGCCTACCTCTCCCTTTGACTATGTCTCTGCTTCTCTTTCTGTGTTTCTCATGAATAAATAAATAATTTTTTAAAAAAATAAAGTAAAAAAATAAAATGAATATTCCTTCTCTCCAACTATTGTGGAAATGACTCTTTAAACTCATCCTTAAGATTTCTTTGCTTCTTCACTCTCTTCTTAGTAACTCTACAAATTCTTCCTGGTTGGTGTATGTGTTCACCGGCTTTAACTCTTTCAAGCATACAACTTTAACTCTTTTCAAGCATACATACTTTTAATACAAATACGAGACCCATATTTACTTTTCTGTTGTTGGACTCTCTCTGCTGAATAGAGTTAGTAGATATTTCATAGACCATTCCTCATATTCACCACATCAAAACCAGAACTCCTAAGTTTAACCCAAATCCAGATCCTCCCCAGCCAACCTCTATGTTCTCTATTGCAAGGCTATCAAATGATTAAAGACTTCATTCTCTCTCACCAAATTCCTTATAGCAGCATCTCACTTAACTTCTCTGCCTCCAACTTCTGTCTTTAACATATATTTAAACCATCTGCTTGATATAGTCACTTCATTTCTACAAATGTGTAAATTTTTTTTGGCTCCATAAAACATATTCCAAATTTTATAGCACAACATCCAAGACGCTATTCTGTTTTTCCAGGGTTTCATTCCAGAAACCATCCAACCCTAGTGTCCTTCCACTTCCAGAATATGATCTGCACTTTCAAATATGGAGCCATGGCTATGGCTTTAGTCCATGTCTGAAAATCTTCCTCAAATCTGTTCTCTTGGAATATTTCTTACTACTTTTAAAACAAGCTCAGAAAACATCTACTCCTTTGACCACTCATCCAAATTTAATCAGTAATTCCTCTAAATGACCACTATACTCAAATATAGTTCTACAGGTAATTTATTGAGTAACTGCTATTTATTTTTATTTTTAGATTTTATTTAAATTCAAGTTAGTTAACATACAGTGTATTATTAATTCAGGGATAGAATTTAGTGATTTATCAGTTGCCTGTAACACCCCTCATTACATCAACTGCCCTCCTTAATATCCATCATCCAGTTACCCCATCCCCTCACCCACCTCCCCTCTAGCAACTGTCAGTTTATTCCCTATTGTTAAGAGTCTCTTATGGTTTGCCTCCCTCTTCATTTTTATCTTATTTTTCCTTCACTTCCTCTATGTTCATCAGTCTTGTTTCTTAAATTCCACATATAAGTAAAATCATATGGTATTTTTCTCTGACTGACCTATTTTGCCCAGTATAATAGACTCTAAATCTATGCACCTCATTGCAAATGGCAAGATTTCATCCTTTTTGATGGTTGAGTAATATTCCATTGTGTATATATACCACATCATCTTTACCCATTCATCAGTTGATGGACTTCTGAGTCTTTTCCACATTTTGGCTATTGTGGACATTGCTGCTATAAACATTGGGGTCCATGTGTCTCTTTGAATCACTATTTTTGTAGCCTTTGGATAAATACCTAGTAGTGCAATTGCTGGGATGTAGGGTAGTTCTATGCAACCACTATATTTATATATCATTCCATTGGAACCTTATCAAACTGTAAGATTGATGGCCTATAGGTTTCAGACACACAGGTGCTCAATAAATGTTATGAGATTTTACTTGTGGCCTTTCCTGAAACCTACAGAAAGATTATAATTGCCTGAAAGAGAGTATTTTCTAAAGTAAAAATTTTAGGTACTTGTCCATTTTTTAATGAATATCTAATTTTTTTGCTTGTGATATCCTTTCTATTCTTCTAATCATACTCTGTATGATGCCAGTCCCTTAGGCACCAGCCCCCCCCCCCTACATACACACGCACACACACACACAAATACACACAAACAAAGCAAAAAAAAAAAAGTCAATCTAATGGTTCCTACAAGGAAAAAAAAAAAAAAAAACAAAGAAATTGAGCACCACTGTGGTGCTATGAACATAAGATGTTCTATACACCTTGTTTACGTAAATTTCTGATACAACTAGTTAATATAAGGACACTGGAAAGAATATTTATGTAAAGTAGAAATATGAGACTCCAACATAGTTTAGGGTTTTTAGGAAAAGTAGATGTTATTGTTCAGGCAGTGGAGTCAGACAAAGAAAACGATGTCTAGCTTTTAAAGACTCACATACTTCATTGGCTGTTAGGAAAATTAAATAGAAGAATGCAGGCAGAAAAGCTGGCATATAGTTACCTAACCTGATTGTTACTCTGATTGTAATTGCATTATCTATAAACTGTGGAAGAGAGAAGAGAGCATGGGCTAGTGAATCAGATGAATCCAAGTTTAAATGTTTGCCAGCTGTGTGATCTAGGATGATTATTTAACTTCACTAAACCTTGCTTTTTTTCCTACTGTATCTATAATCAACATTAGATACAACTTTCTAGTTTTAAAATGAGACAGATATTGCAACTAGCATGAAAACGCACACAGAGGATATAAAATAAGGTTGGTTCTCTTCCCTTTCCCTCATGTAAAAGGCCAATTTTTCACTTATATTTTTATAATGTAATTTTTTAAAGATGTAATAGATTCTTTACTAATTACATCGGAATTTAACAGCCTACTTACTCATAATAGATGTAAGTGTCTTAGTGTTCGCCCTGGCTAGAAACCTTTCACTAAAATGGTGTTTAGGTTATAATCTTTCTAAAATCAACAATAAACAAGCAGAAATGTCCACTTAATGGGACACAGGATTATGCTATTACACTAAGAGATTTTAAAGTAAAGCCTCAGGGGATCCCTGGGTGGCTCAGCGGTCTAGCGCCTGCCTTTGGCCCAGGGCGCGATCCTCGAGTCCGGCTCCCAGCATGGAGCCTGCTTCTCCCTCTGCCTGTGTCTGCCTCTCTCTCTCTGTCTCTGTGTGTGTCTATCATGAATAGATAAATAAATAAATCTTAAAAAGAAAAAAATAAAAAATAAAGCTCGTGTGATTATACATTAAGTAGCTCAAATCTTTTTAAAGCTCCAACAATCCCAACAAAACTAAAAACAAAACAAAACAAAAACCCACCATGGATCCCTGTCATCACCAACCTGCCAATGTATTTCCAATACCATCTAAATTTAATTAAAGGAGAGTAAAGTCTTGCAAAAACAAAAACAAAAACAAAAACAAATTCCTTTTTAAAGATTTTATTTATTTATTCATGAGAGACATAGAGAGAGAAGCAGAGACACAGACAGAGGGAGAAGCAGGCTCCATGCAGGGAGCCTGACACAGGACTCCATCCCCGGGCTCCGGGATCCTGCCCTGGGCTGAAGGTGGCATTAAACCACTGAGCCACCAGGGCTGCCCCAATTTTCATTTTTTAAATCCTACTCTTGGCAATTGAGACATACACCCCTTGTATTTTTCACCAATTTTTAAAAAATGGAGAGGCAAGTGTGGAACATTAGGCAGTGGAAAAACTTTACCTGTTTTTACCAAAGTGGTTAAATTTACTTTTGTGACCTACACATTCCTAGTTGCCACATTATACACAGTTGAGCTAAAGCAATGCTAACTAAACATTTTTCTTCATAATTCAAGAACTCAGAATGTCCTAAATAATCGGCCATACTGTGTCTTATCCCAATGGAATCAGTGCTTTGAGAGGATTAAATAGTGACTTTTTTTTTTTAAACCAATTCTAAGGGCGTGTAAATATGTAATTGTTAGACATTCTTTCTAGGCAGGCTTGACAGACCTCTCTCACTCTGAATTTATTTATTTATTTATTTTAATTCAGGTCAACTTATTGTCAAAAATGGAAGATGTCATCAAGTCTTCCATTTCCCTTATCAGAACCTACTTCCTTCTGCATCTCCTCTCCTGCAAGTCTCATTTATTACAGTTGGAAAAGTTAATTTTGATTAATGACCTAATTTGAAGAAAAAAATGAGTTTGATTAATCAACATTTTCCAGCAAAGTGTCAGTTTTGGAATAAGTCCTCCTTGTGGCAATTTGTAGGTATTTATGATGTCTAAGTACCTGCTAGGCTTCCTAAATACACTAATTATATATCATGGTTCATTGCTTAAAAAGTGTTTTGCATACCTTTACAGAGAAACAATGTAATGCAAAATATATCAATAATACAGCCTTTCTCACAAGACATAGTTTTTGTAAAGCTGAATCATTACCTTTACCTCCTGTGAGTACTGAGTAATACTGGCATGGATATGACTGGCATAGTATCCATCTGAGGGACACCATTTGCTGCTAACTGCAAATTCTCCTCTTCTTATTGTTTAAGTTATTGTCTTGGTGTCCGGATTTCATCAGTTTGACTACATTATGTCAACTTGCGATCAGCTAACAATCAGAAACTACTTCAAATACCTTAAACTATTAAGTTGGAGAGCATTTGTTAAAAGCTTCTATCTATAGACACATCTTCATTGCTCCATCAGGCAGCTTGCAAGTCTGCCCTAGCCTTCACTTCCTCATTGCTCAGAGCCTCAGGGTCAGCCAGAGGGGAATGATTAGTGACCTCTTCAAGTCGTTCCGTGGGAACCAGCACAGCTCTGCCCATGTAAGTGTCCTTTTACATTCCCAGGTATGTAACAGAAGACCTTTCCAAAGTCCCCATGAACACTTCATGTACCAATTTTTCCTTGAAAATTTTTGGTCAGCTTCTTATTAGTACCAACTAATAATTTATTTATCAATGCCTGAGCCATCTGCAGTATTAATGAATTTCTGCTAATTTTTTTTTCACAAATGCTCTAGGAACATGGCTAAAGAGAGGATACAGCTATTGGCACATATCAAGTGCTGAGTCCAGTCAAACAGAGACAAGCCCTGACAATGGACTTTTTCAGGGAACCACCATACAAGTCAAACAGAGACAATTTTTCCACTTGAGGGTTTTGGTGAGCTACAAACCTGTTCTATCCTTTCAATGGCTGCCAGACTACTCATTTTCACAGCTAGCATGGTTGCAAAGCTTTTGGTTTCAAAAACAACATAGTCTGGGAAGAGGGAACTGGGAAAACACCACAAGGTTTGCTACTCTTACTGAGATTCCACTATTTTTCTTGAAAAAACACTCCTTAAATTGTTGCAAGCCTTTGTCTAATTTCCAGAGTTCCAGAAAGATAATTTTGACACTATTTGCTGGTCATCACTTGGAGGGTAGGTTTGGAAGATTCCTTACTCCACAGTCTGAAGTACATCACCATAAATATTAGGTTTGTGGCTTTGAGTTCAATGTGTTTCTTTTTTTCCTTCCTTAAATATTTATAGAAAACTTCCTAAACTGTCCTTAGTTTTATAGTCTGGATTTTTAAAAATCAATAAAAGCAAAAAGAAGACATCCTATGAGTTGCTTATAATGTCATCATGAATCTCCATGGGTGAGCACCATGGGTGAGCACCACGGGTGAGCACCAAGGGTGCTCTTCGCTGCAAAAATACGCCTTAGATGTTGTAAAAATATAGAAGTGGCAGTGATCTTAGCAATTCTCTATCCCATTTCACCATTTAAAAATGTGAGCACAAAGAATTCCACAATTTTGTATTAATCACAACAGAAACAGCCAGAGGTATTAGTAGAAAATGGCATTTCTTTGCTTCAACTAAACGATTACTCTTCTCTATCCTTCAGTCTCAATTTTAAAATAGGTTAGTGAATGAACACCTTTATTAAATGCTGTAGATAAATTAACCATGCTGTAACACATGGAAGGTAGATCTAACCGGGAAACGATGTGATTTTTGCTTATGAATTTATAACCTAAGAAATATTTAGGATGTATGTGCCTGAAAAATAAAAATACATGATTAAAATATCCAAAATTGCAAATTATATAGGAACCCAACTATTTAAATTTGTGGATTTTTTCCAAGTGATTGGAATAAAAATTATAGTCGTAATGAGGCACCCAGGAAAAGACATGTATGGCTAATTCATTAATTTGGGCTATAAAAGACACCTTCAATCCAATTCATGGCAGCCATATTGCCCAGAACAAGTCTTTCCCAAATTCTTCAGCTAGTCATGTTGTGATGGCCCTTTATTCTTGGTTTCTTATAGTACTTACCTATTACTTAATGGTGTAATGTATCTCTTTATCTACTTGCCTTTCCCAGTACATTATGTTCACCTCTGAATCAGCCACTCTGGATCCCCAAAATCAAAAAGAGACAAATGGTATTTATCTAACATTGTTATTCAAATGGATGAATGAAATAATGCTTGAATTTACCTTCTACTTTGCTTGGGCAAATAGAGACTGAAAATAGATATAATCTCATTAATTTTATCCTGGAGATTGAGTGGATCTAGGCAATAGATTGTGTTTCTTAAAGTTCAGGAGTATGCTGAATTCAGCTCCATGAGATAAAGGGACAACTAAAAAAGAAGAAAAAATGCCAGGAATTTGTTGCTTTCGATAAATGCAGGTACCAGAACTATGCCTGGGAGAGTCTGTGAATGAATGAACTACTTGCATCAGGAAACTCAACTCCCCCCTACGCAGAAATAGCAAGTCCAGAAAACAAGCTATGGATGAAGAAGAATCTTATTCTTTATCCTGATGTCATGCTACTGGTGTTTGGTTTTTGTTTTTCCGTAGGCTCCACACCCAATGTGGGGCTTGAACTCATGACCCTGAGATCAAGAACTGCATACTCTGCTGACTGAGCCAACTAGGTGCCCCAAGCCATTTGCTTTTGTACAAAAGATAAATAAAAGGTATTCTCAACCAATGTCACATAACCACTTAAGATTACTTTTAAATTTGGCTTTACCAAATTTAACATCAAGAAAGTAAAATAAATAAAAAATTAAAAAGCACCACAAAGTCTGCTAATCTTACTAAATGAACACGATTCAGTGGCAGAAATGAAGCCAAAGGATTTCATTTGTTGTGAATTAGCTGAGAAACTTTTCTGTTCACATCCACAACTTAGCATAATAAGAGATATAACCTGGGATGCCTGGGAGGCTCAGTGGTTGAGAATCTGCGTTTGGCTCAGGGTGTGATCCCAGAATCCTGGGATCAAGTCCCACTTTGGGCTCCTGGCAGGGAGCCTGCTTCTCCCTCTGCCGTGTCTCTGTCTCTTTCTCTCTCTGTCTCTCTGTCTCTCATGAATAAACAAATACATAAAATCTTTCTTAAAAAATGAGAAATATAACCTGAAGTAACAAAAGCAGACAAAAACCATATGAAGTTGGATAAAACAGATACGTAAAGACAAAATGAAACGGAAAGCTGAAAAGGGCTTTTCTAATCATTAAATAATGGAATTATTCAGCTAATGAGTCCTTATTAACTAAGGAAATTAATGAATTAAACTCATTTTCAAACCTAAGAGTGAACTGTAAATACAGTATTTTCACTTCTATGATAAGAATAGTCCTTTAAGAAATTGGTCTCTTGTGAAAAACCCATGAGGACTATACATTGATAAAGCTGTTTCACATTATATTATCTATATGTTTCACCCATTATTGAAAAAAAAAAAGCCACATCATCTATTCTGAGCCCAAGTCGGCCTCATTAAAATTAGATAGTTATATATTATTTGATATTGCTCTGGGAGCACTCACCAACTCATGGTTGCTATTAAATACTATCCAATTTTTTTAAAAATATTTTATTTATTTATTAATGAGAGACATACAGAGAGAGAGAGAGAGGCAGAGACACAGGCAGAAGGAGAAGCAGGGAGCCCGACGTGGGACTCCATCCCGGTCTCCAGGATCACGCCCCGGGCTGAAGGCGGCGCTAAACCGCTGAGCCACTGCGGCCGCCCTATCCAAATTTTTTATTATTTTCAGGTTCCCAACATTCTGTCTTCAGTAATTCACTTGGTTTTACTTTAATGTAATCCAATAATGCAAGATTTCATGGGGAAATAAGTCCCTAAAGTGTTCTCTATGGCTCCTTATGCACATTTTGATGAAAAAAAAAAAAGTGAGAGTTTGTTACTTTGCTCTCAGTCAAGCTGCTTCAATTTCTCTATATGAAAGGACTTCCCTCTTTTTTTTTTATTTTAGCAAATATGTGTATGCACGATTCCTGGAAATGGTAAAGACAATTGTGCATATACTGATGGGAAATCCTTTACCTTGAGACTAACATAGCAAAGGACAAAATCAAAAGATTCATTTGTAATGCATGTTGTATTATGACCACAGAGGTCCAATCACAAAATGCTCATTTTTAATTTCTTTAAAGCTTTGTTTCATCTACCTATGCTAGATGCTTTGATTTTTTCATTTCTTTCCTAATTTTTCTCCCAAATGTATCTCAACATAAATGGATGCCAAGGGTCAAGCTGATAAACCATCATCTAGAGAAAGCCAAAGCAAAATACAATGTGGTTAGAAGCATCAAACAATGAATTAGGGAATATCAAAATAAAATTTTGGCAAAATTTCATTGCTGCTTTGAAGTTTTCATTCTTTCAGAACTGAAAAATCTGAATGCTTCTTCCCTAATTTTCTATGTGATGTTATGTATGGCTGAGATTGTCCACACTATACACCAGGTCACTCTAGAGAAACACTTTCCAAAAGATAAGAAAGAGGAGGCATGAAGAAAGGAAAAGAAAGGGAGGGAGGGGACAAAGAACCAAGGGAGCTAAAAATAGGAAGCGAGGGATCCCTGGGTGGCGCAGCGGTTTAGCGCCTGCCTTTGGCCCAGGGCGCGATCCTGGAGACCCCGGATCGAGTCCCACGTCGGGCTCCCGGGGCATGGAGCCAGCTTCTCCCTCTGCCTGTGTCTCTGCCTCTCTCTCTCTCTCTCTCTCTCTCTCTCTCCCTGTGTGTGACTATCATAAATAAATAAAAATTTAAAAAAAAAAAAAAAGGAAGCCAGCAAGCAAAGTCTCAGGAAGCTACAACAGTCAACAGGACTGTGCTGAGTGCATTATGGCACAGCACATTTTCATCTCTTATGCCCATTTTCTCCCAAAGTACAACGAATAGCAACAACAAAAAAACTGACACTTCCAGAAATCCAAACTTTGAAACACTAAGAAGTTGGGCAAACAAACATACAAAAAACACTGTAGTGCACTGTGTTTTTTAAATATGTTTTTCAAAATGATATGACAGGAACACAACTCCCCCACCACCACCACCACAACTACCTTTGAGAGAATCATGAAGATTTGGGGGTACCTGGAAACAAAGATACGGTCCAGGGTTCATTCTACTTAATTATTGTTTTTGTATATACCTGTGAGCTTGAGGTCAAAATGAAACTTTGAACAACTTATCTAGAAAGAAAGAGGGAAATGTATAAACATGGGGAAAAAAATGGAGGGGCTTTCCTCAGTTAAGAGCCATCTGTGGAAAGTGGAATGTTAGAAGAAGTTTTTGCAGAATGCAAAGATTTGCTGTCTTTAATTTTTACAAGATAGTTTGTCTTATTTCCTCCCAAATTCTACTGAGAGCTCAGCAATAAAATTTATGTAACTTAGCCAGAATAATTTATCTTTCCATCTCTGTTATAGCTTACAGTCATTAACAAAGTCTATTTTTCCCTGCCATGTCACCTCTGCACTGATTTCTCTCATTTAAACAAGAACACACCTGATTAAGGAGCAGATGTCTTGTCCCTGGGTGGTTGTTTTATTTTTACTTAACTACTGTATTGCAGAAAAGAGGCTAAATTTGCTAATGAGATAACATCACTTTAGTTAGATAACTGCACTGGTCTTTTCCACTTGTTACAAGCCAAGTGTCATATTCCATATATAAAACCAAAATGATGCCATTACCAAAATGAGCTGAGAGATTTACAGGAAAAAGCTCTGGCCTTCAACACAGAAATCTTTAACCAGCTGAGTTACCTTGGAAATTTGCCTTAACTGCTTCCATGGTCAGGTTCTTAATCTGTGACACAAATTTGATAATACTGACCTCTCAGGGTTGCTACGGAAGTAGGGCTACATTGGGCTATGCTTCCCATAGAATTATTCAACAGTAGTATATATTGTAACTAAAAGTTGCATGAACCCAAGAATGGAATGACTCTTCTTGTCCTATAGGAGTTAAAACTCCCAACCGTATGGCCCTCAAAACACACAGGGAGATCACTTTAAAGAATCCAAAGCCAGGACCCATCATTACATTTAGAAAGCAAGGGAGCTATAGCATTGCAGAATTATTCTTACGTCTAGGTTTATTAATCAGCTGGTCTTAAGGAGAGAACAGTTTAGGAATAAATGTCTTCAAAATTAAGAGAAAATAAAACATGCAAGAGTTAAAGAATGTAAGATAAATAAATATGCAAGCAAAGGCAAAGAACTATTTATGATGTGGAATTTTTTTCAGAAAGAAAAAAACACATTGCCTCATAACAAAAAAAATGAAGAAACAAGACAGATACTCTGAGGCTGTATAAATTCTACAAAATAGAGATCTTGACCTTTATAAAATTTAAAAATTCATTGTAGAATAACAGAGTGGCAAAAGCCAAGTGCCTGCTGCATTATGAAAACACGTATGGTGGTCTGAAAGGTGAAACATAAGCTTACAAGTCAAAAAGGAAGTTCCATTACCAGAGAGCAAAGAAGTATTTTTAATTCCCTAATTGTAGTACTGACACCCACAGCCTCCTGTGGGTTCCACTGATGGTAAGAGTTGAGAACTTTATTGTCATCATAGAAAGAAAGGTAGCTAATAATGCAAAAGAAGAGGGCCAGGTGTTATGCACCCTGTTGGCTACAGGACCAAAGAAATTGAGGTAGGCACCTGCTCTTCATTCAACCCTCTACTACCCCTCTATCACCTCTTTGAAAGTAAAGTAAGGTGTCTCTTAGCCATAAAGTATCTGTGCTGAAATGTCCTAAGTACTATGTACTAGTACCTAAGTATCACATAGATAAAGCCACTGTCCTATTACACAATCTTTTCAACCAAAATAAAGATTGATATTTCATAATTTATTTGGATCTTACAAATAAATTTTGAGCATTTTTAAAAACCACACTTAAGACAAATGATGTTATTTTATATAATCAAATATTTGAGGATATCGAGTAACTGAAACACATGCATCTTATTGATTTGATGTTTAAGTAGGAAGAGATGCTATTGCTTATACTTCCTTTAAACACTTAAAGGTTTTAAAGGTAAGAAGAAAATGCTTCAAAATATAGTTTGGATTTTGCTGAATGCAAAGCTTTTAAGAAATGTGTTTGAAGTTAATGAGTCCTGAAACTTTCTCCACTCCTAAGAAGAAATAGTTGAGTCAATGCTAACAGAAAGCTATCTCTTCCAAGAGCACCATGCAGATAAATGTTAGAGTCTTAGAAATAATGATGTTAATTTACAAAATCCTACCATGGCCTTATAATCTGTCATCATAGCTTCTCCCTCTTAAGACAAGGGAAGGGATTTGAATGTGCAAAACAGATAACTAAGAGACAAAGTAACATACTGTTATCCATCTGTGAGATTTATGCCAGCAGAAGGAAATGGAGCTTGGGGTGAACCAGTCCAGAGGTAGACATGCATCACTGACTGAAAATGATTTTGGGGTGGGCTGGAAAGTGATCAACAGATAGGATAGCAAGATATTTCTGTCAGATGTATTGCTAAATGTACAGAACTGCTCTTGTACACTCTTTAAACTTGAATTTCTTCATTATGCATAGCAAAACCCAAAATGCCTCATCACATTAAAGATTTGTTCTCCAGGGCCTAAATGGTGCTGTGGAAAGAGTGTCTTTACAGGTTTATATACAATGTTCTGACGGCTGTACAATTATTTGTGGCTTATGACAATGCACTTTTAAACCAGTCCAGAAAGTTGACCTTTTGTAGCTCATTTTGTGTGTCTGTGTGTTTTGAAATAACTTATATGTACCCTGTTTCCTTAGTTAATTGTAATGTTGGTTCACTGCAGTAATAAAATGGTTATATATTGAGTATCTGGGATGGACCACTCTGCAGTGTTATATTATAACTGTTTATAACTTTGTAATGCCTTCATAAATGTGATTCATTACACTAATAAACATGCAAGACAACTGCAGCATCTTGCTGTTTCTTTGCCCAAATTGCTTTGGCCTTGATACTCAGACATGACTTTCACCTTCACCTTGAACAGAATCATAGAATGTGTATGATTTGATTTCACAGAATTATTTCAGTTTATACTTCCCAAAATTATAGAATCTCATAAAAAAGTAGATTATAACAGGACGTGTTCGAATCACTTATAATTTAAAAAATATATCCCTTATGGGAGAATATAGAAATTATCAAAAGGTGAGAAAGCAGGACCTCTAGTTTTAAAAGTTTAAAAAAAAAAACAGAAATTATTTATACCATAGACAAGAAGATTGTTAGCAAGTTACCTGCTTTTCAATAAACAAAAGGTGTTGAGAGAGAACAGGTCAAATAGAGAATATTTTTCCTCTATTTCTAGTACAGATAGAAATTAATGAAATCAAATTGTAGTGGAGTTTTTGGTGAGGGAGGGAAAGAAGGCAACGTTTCTGTTTTCAATGTTTATGATTACTTGTACTATTAAAAGCATTATAGAAAAAGGCACTGTAAATATTCTGTTGAGATCTTTAAAAATAGAGTTCCATTAGTAAAGAATTATCTAGTCTTTTTTTTTTTTTTTTCTAACGTAGAGAATAACTGAATGGTCCGTGTCTGGCTTCAATAAACAGTTTTGTGGAAATTCCCAGCTTCTCACAGTCCTGTGTTAAAGCTTTAACATCTCCAATTAACATCAACAAGTTACAAAAAAAGATCTGTAAAAGAAAAGCAAGATATTGGGACTCTTTCTCATTCATAAATGCAATTAACCTGCAATGTCTAGTATTTGTCCTGAGCAATTAGGACAACTGAGCTTTAACCTAGTCCCATCCCACATGTGTCACCTCTATATAATGGTATGGGGTGGAGTCACACTTGATTTTCTGATTGGTCTGCAGTCTAGTCTGCCTGACTGGCTTGATATTTTCCTCTCCTTTCTATCAATCTCAAATTCAGGGTTTGTACGATACTTCTTATATTCATAGTTTCTAGGCAGGGTCCTTCCTAATCATAGGGACTACCAAAAATCCAATTGTCAGATGCCTGACATTTTCTATTTGTAAAATAGAAATAAAACTTGCCTTGCAGAGTTTTTCTGAGAGGTAAATAAAGTTTTATGAGATAAAGTATATATAGCTGCAATTTAGTAAATGCTCTAATCATCACTTCTTTCCTCCCTAGGCTCCCAACCACTAACACAGACTCTAAGCTTTAATGACATACCTTTACCAGTACAACAGACCTCACTTAGTCATTGACAATCGCTAAAGTACACTAAGCCCTCTGAACTGGGATATTAGGTCATTTGGTCATGTCTATGCTCTTTTAGACCTTCCAATTTCAACTGTTCTTAGTTTCCTCAAACATTTCCCTATAAGCCCACCACTTAGGCGTCAGTGTGCAATACAACTGAATCAGGCCAGGATAAGATAACATTCTATAATAATAAAAACATGTACAAAGTTCTGAGTCCAATTAGGATGTGAAAGAATGAGGAAGACTGACATTACATGAAATGATAAAAGTTCCTCAGGCTAAAAAGCAGTAGCAGTATGTTGTGGTGTTTGACCATTTGCAGTTATAATAATATTAACAAAAATAGCAAAGAGGATGGGATGCTAAATAAAACTACTGTGGTAATTTTTTTACATTGTGAGTAAAAAGACACTGAATTATTTCAAGACAGACTATGCTTGTTTAAGCAAATGCATTCTAGTCTATAGAGTAAGCACTGGCAAATAAGTAAGTGAATAGAAACAAAAAAAGATATAAAATAGAATACGTAAAAAGACATAATTAATGCAAAAGCAAGTAGATAAGAATCTCAAGAACAAAAAGAAATTGGATAAAAACTAATAGCCAGATGGTAGATTTAAACTAAATACCAATATTTAACATTAAACATAAATAGATTAAATATTCCAATCAGAAAACAGATATTCTGAGATTCAATTAAGAGCAGGCTATTAAGGGATCCCTGGGTGGCTCAGCATTTGGTGCCTGCCTTCGGCCCAGGGCATGATCCTGGAGTCCCAGGATCGAGTCCCACATCAGGCTTCCTGCATGGAGCCTGCTTCTCCTCTGTCTATGTCTCTGTCTCTCTCTCTCTATCTGTGTCTCTCATGAATAAATAAATAAAATCTTAAAAAAAAAAAGAGCAGGCAATCAAGAACTAACTATAATGTTATAAAATATATAAATATATAAAATTATATATAATTTATAAGAGACTTACTTGAAATAGAAAGATACAGGTAGGAAGGTATAGATAAGATTGAAGTATGCAATAAGATATAATATTAAAACATTAATCTGACATTTATATCAGAAAAAGTAGTTACCAGGAAAAAAAGATTCGTTACACATAAATAACTACTTATACTGATTAGGTGCCAATCCATCAGAGTCATGAAAATAATAAATCTGCATAGATCTATAGTTTCAAAGTATCTGAAGCAAAAACTGACAGCTGTAAATGGAAAATAAGACATGCACAATCATACTTGAGTATTTTAATACTCTCCTCTTGGTAACTGTAGAATAAGTAGATAAGAAGCACATAAAAAATCTGAATCATACTATCAACCTACTTTTAACCTAATAAAAATTTATAGAACATGATACTTAGTTGCAGAACAAATATTATTTTCAAGTATACATGTAATACACATCAAGGCACACACTATGGAAGACCAAAGATGTCTCAATTTATTTCAAAGAATTTAAATCATATAGCATATCTAAGAATAAAACTAGAAATCAAGAGTAGAAAAATTCTCTTATTTGTAAATTAAGAAATGTGAGTCCACATGAACCTATAGTCAAAAAAGACAAAAGAAATCAGAAAGTATTTTGAGGTAAATGGAAATGAAAGCATAACGTAAAAATTTTAGGATGTAGATACAATGATGATTGTCTTTAAAAGTTTATTATTATAATATCAGTGTCTAGGGGAACCTGGGTGGCTCAGTTGGCTGAGCATTCAACACTTGGTTTCAGCTCAGGTCATGATCTTAAGTTCATGGGATTGAGCCCCCTACATGGGGCTTCATGCTCAGTACAGAGTTTGCTTAAGATTCTCTCCCTCTGACCCTCCCCACCCATGATCCCTCTCTCTCTCTCAAATAAATAGATAAATATTAAAAAAAAAAGAAAAAAAAACCATTATCTAAAATTAGTAATATAAGCTAAAAAATGACAAACTTTTTTCTTAAGGACAAATAATGTGGGTTTATGGATGATGGTCTGTATAACAACTGCTCAACTCTGCCATTGTATAAATAATATAAAAACATACAACTGGTCTGTATGTATCTGTATGTATCTGGGATGTAATCTATGTACCGTGATCTAAGCTTCCATGTAAAGAATTTAGGAAAAGGGAAAAAAGAGAGAAAAGCAAAACAAACCTACATAAGTAGAAGGGCATAAATAATTAGTAGAAAATAAAAAATAATTGAGTAATTCAACAAAATCCAAAACTTGGTTCTTCATAATGTTAAATGTAATTGATAAACCTAGCAAAAATTATCAAGAAATAGAGAAAATATAAAATACCAACATCAGAAATGAAACATAGGTCATTACTACAGATCCTACAGTCACTGAAAACAGAACTATATAAGTATTAAGAATAACTTTACAGCAATAACTTAGCTATGTTGATAAAATTAAAGTTATTGATCCCTCAAAAAAGAACTTATCAAAACAAACACAAAAGAAATAGGAACTAATTAAATTTGTAATAGAAAAAAAATTTCTCACAAAGTAACTATGGGCACATAGATGAGCATAGTATCTCATATTTATAGTATAAGGAAATAATATTAATAATAATAAATAATGCCAATATGAACAAACTTTTTCATAAAGTGGGGGTGGAGAATAGAACACTATTCAACTCATTTTATGAAGTCAAAATAACCCAAAACCCAAAACTGGACAATGACATTTGAAACAAAAAATGTTTACAGACCAGTATCTTTCATCAATACAGAAAATTCTTTACAAAATCTAAGCATATCAAATTTAGCAATATATAAAATGTGATAATAAATCATGGCTAGTGGAGTGTATCCAGAAATGCAAACTTGATATAACATTTGACTATCAGTAAGTATAATTCACCACATTAATAAAGAAGACAAATTATGCTATCTTCTCAATAGGTGTAGAAAAAGTCATGGGACACAATCTAACAGTTATCTATAATAAAATCACTCAGCCATCTACAAATAGAAGGAAACTTCTTGAAAGTGATGAGTACCTATGGAAAACCTGAAATGTTTTCAGGTTTAATGGTGAACATGAATACTTTTTCCCTAAGCCTATAATCAGGATGACATAAAGATGTCTTTTTTCATCACTTCTATTGAATTTTGTGCTAGAGATCTTATTCACTAAAGTAGCTTAAAAAGAAATAAAAAGTATTAAGTGTCAGGACACCTGGGTGGCTCAGTCAGTTGTCTGCCTTAAGCTCATGTCATAATTGAAGGGGCCTGGGATCAAGCCCTGTGTCATGCTTCTTTCTCACTGAGGAGCCTGCTTCTTCCTCTCCCTCTGCTCCTCCCCACCTCTCATGCACTCTCTCTTTCTCAAATAAATAATAAAATCTAAATAAATAAATAAATAAATAAATAAATAAATAAATAAATAAAGTTTGAGAAAGGAGAAATAAAACTCTACTTGCAGAAAATATGATTATGATAAAGACCTGAAGGAATCTACAAAAACACCCAATCCACTAAGTGAGTTCAGAAAGGCCTAATGATAGAAGGTCGGCATAGAAAATTCATTTGGAATGCACTGGCAACAAAAAGGTGAGAAAATAAAAATAAGTATCACAAAAAAAGCATAAATCACTTAGGAACCAATTAAGTAATATATGTAAAAACTTTGCACTAAATACTATATAACATTGCTGCAAGTATTTAAAGAACAAAGTAGGGATCCCTGGGTGGCGCAGCGGTTTGGCGCCTGCCTTTGGCCCAGGGCGCGATCCTGGAGACCGGGGATCGAATCCCACATCGGGCTCCCGGTGCTTGGAGCCTGCTTCTCCCTCTGCCTGTGTCTCTGCCTCTCTCTCTCTCTCTCTCTGTGACTATCATAAATTAAAAAAAAAAAAATAAAAAAAAAATAAAGAACAAAGTAAAAAGAAAGAGATACCATGTTTATGTGTAGGAAGGAGTATTTTCAGTATGGAAATTTCACCTCAATTATTTATAAAATAAATGCTGTATCAATCAAAATACTGTCAGGTTTGGTGGGATTTTTTTGAGGGGGTGGGGTAGACAAGCTATTATTAACATTTATGTGGAAATAAAAAGATCTAAACTGTCAAAAATTTCCTGAAAAACATGTATAATATTAGAAGAATTAGATGGCCTGATTTTAAGTCTTACCTAAGTTTTAATGAGTGTGGTATTAGTATAAGTAAATGGAACAACAGAACACAAGAAAGAGTCTAGAAATGGATTCACACAAATATGGTCAACTACTCCTTGACAAAAGAGCAATCTAAAACGTATATGGCCATCATTTCAATAGCAATCTAAAACGTATATGGCCATCATTTCAATAGCAACTCATGCCTCACACCATATACAAAAATTATTTCAGTAAGGACTGCAGACTTAAACATAAAATCCAAAAATATAAAGCTCCTAGAAACAAGGAAGGAAGTATCTTGGTAACACTAGTGTAAATAGACAAAGACTTCTTAAATAAATCTGCAAAATGCTAATCTTAAAAGAAAAGACAGTTAATGATTTAGAACTCATTACGATTAAAAAATGTATCTCATCAAGGAGGTAAACAATCTACCAGGATCTGCTTTCAGGGATTATCTCCACTAACATCTGTTATGTTTGGGTTTTCTCAGACAGAAAGACAAGAGAGAGGCAATCTATTTGGTAGATAATATCAGGAAACACTAGAAAGAGAGTAGGGAATTGAGACAACAAAGTAACAACATCAATAATAGCTGTTTCCTAAAGAAAGCACAGCTCAATCCCACTGGAATACACTAGGACAGAGTTTCAAACACCCCTTAAGGGATTTCCCAACTGAAGGACAAGAGACACTGTGCTATTCATTCTGTAACAATAGTACTCACTGGCTGAGAAGTGTTCCTTAGGATATTAACTCCTGGAACTTCCTTGCTTGAGCAAGAGTGTACCCTCTCTGAGGAAACACTGAGGAAAAGAGGGTAGAGACTTTTAACTAAGAATCCCCAACCAGTAGAAGTAAATAGCAAGAGGATATAGCCTCAACACTAAAAAAATATGATACATATATTTCTAAAAATATTTCACCAACATCCATTTTAGGACTAACATTTCCTGTAAGGCATCAAGGAACAAAATTAAATGGAGGCAGAGTTCAGAATCCAAGTGTATGAGGCCCCATGGGTTGAGGTTTGAAGACTCATCTAGGAGAGTTGGGTATTTGCTCTGTTCCTTCCACCTCAAAGGCTCTTCCTGCATACCCTTCCTCCTCCTAATTAACTCCTATCTATTATACAAAACTCATTTTACAAATCCTGACTGATCTTTTCCCAGCACATCATGCCCCTGTAAAAAACCACACTTTAACACCCTTGACATGGCCTTCCTAGCAACCTTCCCAATTGAAATTACATAAATAATGTAACTTACTATTTAGATTTGTCTCACACAAATATTAGCCACATAAATGTGAGGACTGTATGCATTTCCCATTGCTGTATCTTTAACCTTTAACACTATTCCTAAAACAGAGGAGGTACACAACACATATTTGTTCAACTCATGCATTAGTAACCTAGAAACTATAGAATATTTTAGATTCTATAGGTAATCTAAAATTACCTAGGGACTGGTTACCTTTGCAAATTATGAATAATAGAAAGCTATCCAAGGAGATCTAATATAGCCAAACAACAGAAACTTGTCCAGGGAATAAATATACACCATTAAGATATCTATCTTGGGATGCCTGAGTGGCCCAGTGGTTAAGCGTCTGTCTACCTTTGGCTCAGGGTGTGGTCCCAGAGTTCCAGAATTGAGTCACACATCACGCTCCCTGCTGGGAGCCTGCTTCTCCCTCTGCTTGTGTCTCTGCCTATCTCTGTATCTCTCATGAATTAATAAATAAAATATTTTAAAAAAAGATGTCCATCTTAACATCTGACAAAGATGATTCTAGTAAGAAACACATGGACAGGGATAAAATATACATAAACACATGGAAAATCCTTCCATCTTAAAATATACATTTAAGGAATTTATTTGAATAAATAAACTGAAACAGCAACAAAACATTAGGAGAGGATTGTGTGAAATCCTCAGCACACATAAAATATATCACTCAGAACTTGGAACAAGAGCATATGGCATGACATAGTTAGAGAAAATCCCAAAAACTCCATTGAAAGACTGTTAGAACTAATAAATGAGTTCAGTAAAGTTGTAGGATACAAAAATCAATTCACAGATATTTGTTGTGTTTCTATACACTAAAATGCACTAGCGGAAAGAGAACTTAAGAAAACAATTCCATTTATGATTGCATCAAAAAGAATAAAATACGTACAAATAAATTTAATCAAGGAGTTGAACATTTTAAAACAATGAAACATTGTAAGACATTAAGAAATAAAGTGAAGACAACACAAATGGACAGCTATACCATGCTCATGGATTGAAAAAATTAATATTACTAATATGTCCACATTATAAATTCAACACAGCCTCTAGCAAAATACCAACAATATTTTTCACAGAACTACAATAAGTAATCCTAAAATTTGCATAGAGCCACAGAAGACCTCAATTAGCCAAAGCTATCTTTAGGAAAGAAAAATAAAAAAGCTGGAAGTATCACAATTCCAGATTTCCAAGTGTACCACAAAGATAGAGTAATTAAAACAGTATGGTTCCAGCACAGAAATAGACACACAGATCAATAGAACTGAATGCAGAGACCAGATATTAACCTTTGCTTATATGGTCATTAATCTACAAAAATATACAAAAGAAGCAAAAATATACACCCAGGAAAAAGAGCCTCTTCAAAAGATGGTCTTGGAAAAACTGGATAACTTATGAAAAAAAAAAAAGAAACTGGATCACTTCTCATACTCACAAAAATAAACTAAAATGAATTAAAGACCTAAACCATAAAACTTCTTAAAAAAAAAAAAAAGAAAGAAAGAAAGAAAAGCTAACCTAAGCAATAATCTCTTAGACATCAACCTTAGAATAGATTTCTGGTTATGTCTCTCCAAGCAAGGGAACAGAAGTAAAGATAACCAAAAAAAAAAAAAAAAAAAAAGAAGAAGAAGAAGAAGTAAAAATAACCAAGTGGAAGTACACCCAACCTCAAAGCTTCTGAACAGTGAAGGAAACCATCAACAAAATGAAAAAGGAGAAGTTATTTGCAAGTAACATATCCAATAAGGGATTAACATTAAAAATATAAATAATTGATACAACTGAAAACCAAAAAACAAAACAAAAGATTTCAAAGATATTAACATTATTCTCATCACATTTTGAACATATTCCTGTGTTACACACCTGAATTCTTGTCAATTTTTGACTATTAAAAACAAGTCTCAAAAATATTTATCATGTCTTTTATAAGATCAAATCTTAGCAATGTTAAAGAATATGAATTCTATATTTTTAAAATTTTGAATATTAACAAAGCATTTCCCTTTGAAAAAGTGCTCTCTTCCTATTGTAGGAGAATGTTTTCCACAAGTTTGTCAATGCTTGTTATTATTAATCCTCTTCTAAATTGTGCCATTTTTTAAAAGATGTTATTTATCTATTCATGAGAGACAGAGAGAGAGAGAGAGGCAGAGACATAGGCAAGCAGGCTCCTCACAGGGAGTCTGATGTGGGATCAATCCCAGATTTCAGGATCACACCCTGAGTAGAAGGCAGATGCTCAACTGCTGAGCCGCCCAGGAATCCCTAAATTGTGCCATTTTAATGAGCAAAATAAAACTTCCCTTCGAAGTTTGCCTTCTTGATCTTTAAGGACACTGATATGCTTGAGTGTTTTTTTACTTCTTGAATTACCTGATCCCATTCTTTCACTTTTTCTAATAAGCGAAATATATGTCTTCCCACATTCTTGAAGGTCTTTATGTATTTCTGATACAAATATTTTTATACAATATATGGAGTGAACTTCTTGTTTGCTTATTTTCCATTCCACTCCTTATTTACAAACTTTCTAAAGGTGACTTTTGTTCTGATGAAGCATATTCAGTGCATGTGTTAGGGTCAGATTTTATGTGGACAGACCCTAGCTCTGTCCCTTACCACCTAGGTGACCATGTGCAAACTACTTAACTCTGAGTCTTAGTTTTATCCCTTTCCTAAAATGGGTATAGTAGTATTGGCTACCTCAAATTTAATGAGGACAAATAATTAGCTATTATATTGGTTTTGTTTTTATCATTCTGAAGGCTTTTTATTTTTATTTATCTCTTGATTATAAGGCCTATCCCACAACAAACTGAAGGAAAAATACAGATTATTGTTGATTTTTATTTACTTTTTTTTTTATCTATAGGGACCCACATAATATCTGCACACTGAAAATAATTAAAACCCAGACACAGGTTTTTGAAAATAAGAAGAAATCATCTGTGTGCCTGTTTCCACAAACCACAGTCACAGACCACAGTATCTGCCTTTCCCTTGATAAGATAGATCACTACTGGGTCCATGTCAAAATCTATGTACAAGTTTTGAGATTGGATCTTTAGATAAATAATCTATAGATCATTTCATGCACTGACAGGTGGTCCATGGAAGTTTGTCAGCTACTTAAAATCCAAACTATTTCTATTTACTGTGGCATAAAACAGGAATCTAAAAGCCATATGCTGAGGAAAAGAATGGTTGACCACTAAGATGTTCAACACACAGCAAAGTTGATTTGTTTTTTTGTTTTGTTTTGTTTTGTTTTGTTTTTTAATGGAGGGGCATCTAGTCAGTTAAGTGTCGGACTTTTGATTTTGGCTCTGGTTGGGATCTCAGGGTCATGAGATCAAGTGCTGAGATGTGCTGTATGCTCAGTACAGACTGCTTAAGACTCTCTCTTTCCCTCTGCCCCTCTCTGCTGCACTCACACTTACATACTCTCTCTCTAAAATAAAAATATATTTTTTTAAAAAAAAAGCAAAGGAGAGGAAAAGAATCAAAGTAAAAGGACACCAAAAGCAAACAAAAACCTTGTCCCTTTCAATTCAATTTGTTGGAAAGAGTTACTGAACACCTCTTCTATAGTCCCTATAACAATTTTTATCAAACATGTTCTGAGGTTTTCCATCCAAGTCACACTTTTACAGATGTGCTAGACATTGTCAATGGTGCCCTTGACCTAAACAGAATTATCCAGATGTGATAGTGGCCAGAGTATAGTAAAGTGGATGTTTGCCTTGATTTGGACATTAAATTTTTGTAATTGCTGGCCAGATTGTATGAACTCCAAGAAGTTGCATATTTATCTCTGCCTCATGCTAAGCCTGCAATCACTTTAACTCTACAGCTATAGCCTAAGAAGTAAAATTCAGATAACTTCAGGTATTCCTTACATATACTTATTAAGCCATTTTTAGATTAATTTTACACATATCAACTTTACAATGTATCTCTGAGTTTTTATTATAACCTATCAAGTTAATTCAGCTCAGGGTAATAATCCTGCATTTCCCATAACTGCTAAATGAGTAAAGCATTTTACTTCTGATGTGTCATTTACTATCTTTAATATAGTGACCTCCATATTTATTTACGTGTTAGAGCTTATATAAGGCTAGGTGATTTAACAGTAACCATGCAGAGAATAAATAGTGATGCTAGTGACAGAACTTGGGTCAATCTCATTCAAATCCTTCCTCTTTCAAAATACTGTACCGGTTCAGAATGTAGTGGAATACTATCTTATCCTCCCAACATTATTCTTTTTTCAGACCATTATAGGAATTATTTATAAACTAGTTGAGCACAGCAGTGCCAAGGTCAGAGCTCTGAAGCATGCCACCAGAGAACGCTTCTTTTTCATGCAGGCAATGACCTATTAGTCAATACTTTGATAAGAGTAATTTCACCAGCCACAAGCTGACCTAAATTTTGCCAAAGCCCAACCCATATATCATCATCATGTTTATAAGAATACCATGAGGGACTTTGTCAAAAAGCTTGCTGGAACAGGAAACAGTATGTCTACCTGCAGCATTTCCAAAATTGTGTTATAGTTGAGAATGTGGGTCACCACTATGTGAGAGAATGTACTTGGTTTTTGTCCTTTAAGGCTGGTCAAAGCCCTTACAATGCCAGCATCCATTGTGACTCCAAAAGATAGCATGTTTGCTGTAATGTCCTTTGCCAGAGAATCTTCCCCTTTGTGAAAGCATGTACTAGATCTATTATAAGAAAAATATCCTATGAAATATACTTTGCTAAAAAACTGGCTCACCTATCAGTTTCAGTTTGAAATCTCTGATCCAATGTAAATTGCAGCTAGTTCGGCCTAACTTCATTTATCATTGATGACCTGAGATAAATATAAACATAGGCAAACACACACACAGATGAGTCTCTCCCTCTCTCTAATGCAGACACAGACACATACACACATTCATCCCATTTATGAATTCCAGGATTCTAGTAGACATTGGCATCAAATTCACTATATTTGTTTCCTTCTGGTTGTCCCACATGTAGGATGCTTTTCTGTGCCCATTCTCATTCTTTTGTGTTGACTACACAGGAAAAGTGGCAAGCATCCTCTACAGCCTCAACGTGAAGTACTGTTGCATAGACAGCACATAATAATCTCTCCAAAGAATCTGCAATCTCTTGAATCAGCCAAGCTACTCAGTAGTGCATCTCTTGCTTACTTGGCTCCAAACCCTTCTCACTACTTCAGCAAAATAACTTTGAGAAATTATCTTCTGTGCCTCTTACTTTCTAAAGGTTTTCTCCAGTGTTTTATGTGCGTGTATGACTTATTATTTCTGCCTTCAGATTCATTTTGGTTTTTGTCTTCAATTTTTCTCATAGCCTTCCTTGTAGCTATGTGCTTTCAAGGATCAGTGTTGTCCATGAAATACTAGTCATGGAATAACAAAACAGAAGGGTCTCTGAGCTACTCATCTCTTACCTGGGAGAAAGGGGAGGGAGAGAACATCAGTTCACAGCATTGGAAAGAAAGAGTGTCGGACATTTCTTATTCCTCATCTCAGGACCTCTCAGACCATCTTTTATCCTATTGCTACAGTAGGTGCACTCACCAATTTGTATCCTGCCAATACCTCATCACTGAAGCATCCTATACATCTTGCTTCCTTCTCTGAGCTTCTCTGAGTCCCCGCATGACACACCTATGGGAATTCTCATGGCTGTTCCTTATGTTCAGCCTAGAAGAGACAGGAAGTTATGCACAGCTGACCTTTGACTTATGGGGCATGAAAGCTAATGAGTAAATGTTCTTCCTTATGATCCTTAAGCAGGCAATTATGAAGCTCATTCTACATATTAGAAGGTCCCAATAAGATCTAGCTCCAGGCACTCATAGTGGTAGTGACTGTATATCTTCTTAAAATTATGTTTCCCTTCTCTGTTTCACTCTTCAGGCTCCTACTTCTACTTCCCAGGGTTGCTTCATCAATTAACAACCTGGAGGCAAGCCCTTGTCTTTAGCTCTGTTGTGGGGGAACCCAGGCCAGGAAGGGAAGCATTATGGCCTTCAGGCTTGAATGTGACATTCATTTTTAGCTCCTTTTTTCAAGGAGGAAGTTTTCTTGCCAAGATAGGATTAAAATTCATCCTCAAATGCCCCAATATCCAGTGACCTTCCTGTTCTCATACAGAAGATACAGCTGTCAAGTAGTACACAAATACACATATAGAGGACACTGTGTCCTCAAAAGAAAAAGATAAAAGTGCAGGATCACAGCTATTATTCAGGTTAGGGTGGGATGTAGCTTGGAATAGCAAATCATTAGGTAGAAATCAATTGATATGGGATGCCGGGGTGCCTCAGTTGGCTAAGTGTCTGCCTTCAGCTCAGGTCATGATCCCAGGGTCCTAGGATAAAGGCCCACATTGGGTTCCCTGCTCAGCTGGGAGCCTGCTTCTCCCTCTTCCTCTGTTGCTCCTTTTGCTTGTGCACTCTCTCTGTGTCAGGTAAATAAATAAAACCTCCAAAAAAAAAAAAAAAAGGAAGAAAAGAAAAAAATCAATTGATAAACTCTAGGCTACAATATCACCTTCATCATTTTTATCAAGGCATTAAATCCAGAGGTACCTGTGCCAGTGTATTCTGAGGATACAGACCACTGTGCCACCTTTCTAGGGTATGCAGGCTGAGACATATTAATTACCTTAGCCACATGGGCCAGTGGGATGATGAAGTGGTTGCAAATACTTCTTCTACATGTATTACATATAAATGCATAAGATTATCATTTAGAGCTATTTGCAGAAAATCCAGTTAATTTCTCTGTCTCCTTAAAATCTAAAATTTGAATCCCCATACACTAATCACAACCGAGAGTTCATAATATGGGTCCATACAACAGATCTATCTTAATTAGGCTATTTTTGTTTTGAAGTAATAGAAGCATCAGCTTAGGCCATATTAAGGAGCAATAAAACATTTTATCTCCCATAAAAAACAAAGCAAAAACCAAAAATGTGAGTACAGGGGTTGCAAGATTAATTGATCCAGTTGCTCAGGGATTTTAACAAGGACTTAGGTTCTTTCTGTCTCCACGCTGTCAGCTATAACCTCACACTGCTTCCCATTGGAAGGGAAGCTCCAAAGCGCCATAGTTTGGTGGTGGCAAGTGAATATATGACATAATATATATGGCAAGTGAATTCTTGGCGCTTTTCTTAGGGAGGGTGGATTCTTTACATTGAAACATGGATTTCTCATTACCAAGGATTTGGTCACATGCCCCAACTAAACTGATTGCTGGCAATGGAAGTGAAATCACTGTGGCTGACTTAGACTAATGGTCCAAGCTGGCATCAATGTTGACAAGTCAACTACAGTGTCCAGAACACACACCTCACTTGATATGTTAGAATCAAAGGCTCTCACATTCAGAGTAAACAAAGCCAGATAAAGAGCCCCCTTAACCAAATGAAGCTTCTTTTACTGCACAGCCAGCAACACAAAATTATTTTTATGCCACAGGAAAACCTGGTTCAGAAAGATTTCCAGCACAATTTCTCAGATCAAAGTCTTTTCTGCAAGACCCAGATCATTATCTGAACACTGAGCATAATGAGGTCACTATAAACAACACTTCTTTTTGTGTTTATTGGCTTCCATGTCACAAAGTTACACACTATAAAAGTTCTTTGAAGTTCAAAAGAGGACAAATCAATAGCTGATGTAACGAATCTGTCTCATACCTTTTAAATTATACCCTTATGTAATTTATATGTCCCATGTGTTTGATTAGCAATTGCAAAATTTCTGTCCAGAAGTCCAGCCGTTGGCTTGAGGTCAAGCCCAACATCAATGAACACTTATTAATGTGCCAGGTGCAACTCATAACGTGATGAAGTTCTGACATTTTACTGGGGGCTTCTCTCCGGCTTGAATCTTCTGTCATTTTGACAATTGAATCTCATTTGCAAGGCAAGGATAAAAAAGACAAATCTGCATCTTGACATCTTCTGACGTCTCTCTGGAGGTGATGAATCCCTGTTTTGGTTAAGGCTCAAAATAATTGAGCAATGGAAAGTAAATGAGAGAACAGTTTTCACAGTAGCTTCAGTCTTAACCGTCTGTCAAAGCATCTTGTCAGGTTACAAAACAATGATTTAAATCCCAAATGCAACTCATCTTGCACCCATGTGAGGTAGTTACACATGCGTGCTCAAGACACATGCATGCATAGAACAGAAATATTCTCCCAGGTTCTGGAACATGCCAGGTTTTGTGCCCATATTGGTAAACAATATGAAAGAAATATCCATTTTCAAATGTCCAAATCACTACAGCATAGTAAATATAAACTTATTACATTTAGATTATTATTTGAAACTAATTTATTTGATTGCCATTCTAGAAAAGAACAAACAAACAAACAAACAAAACATTGACCTAAAGATTAGTTCCTGAGTTCCAACCCTGCTGCAGATCATCCAAGAAGACAGGGCATTTGTCTTCAAGGGTTTCAATTTTTTTTCAGTTATAATATGTTAAGGATTTATTGTGCATCTATGCCTATGGAATGATCATTTTTCACTTTAATTCACAACTAAGTATGTCAAGAACAAAAAGTCCATCGATCTCCCCTGATTGGTATGATAAATAATAAATAACAATTTTATTTTTGACAAAATTCCCTAGAATATATATGCTCTACTTATATTTCCCCAATGAAAATAAAAGTGTACAATTGATAAAGACTAGTTTGAAAGGAACAACTACTCTAAAGGCTGCTTGTCAATGGCTTCAGTCCTTCACTTAAATTTTATTGACTACTTACTTCTAAATACTGGAACAACAGTAATAAACAAGACAGAAAGTGTATTGGCTCCAGTAGAACCTAACTCTGGTGGCTAAATTCATTCACATGAGTCCTTTGAATGGGGATCGTGATCAGGTGTTGGCTCTCACTCAGAGCAATGAACGCATTCTCCAGAATGAATACAGATAAAGTCCCACTCTAACATTTATAGTGGGAAGGTGCATTTGACCACCACATTTCAGTTCTTAAAAACTCTCTCCCCCATTGTCTCCCTCTGTGAAATATACTCAGCTCTGCATCCTTAAAAACTGGTTCAGTCAATTGCAGCATTTTGCAAAGCTCTACTTAAAGTGAAATATCATTACTCAACATTACAGATTTAAATAAACTGTGTCACCAATTGTCTTTTCTTCCTTTATTTAATCAATGAGGAGAGGGCAAACATCCTTCTGATGCATAAAAGCAGCAAAGGCTGATGGATGGTAAGGAAATGGGTTTCATAGAATGTCATCTCTGCTAATTTTCACTGAAAAATTTTTATTTAACTAAGAATCTCACATCCTCCTCACTGAAAGAGGACTTTAAATGTATATACTATTATTATTTGCACTATCTAACAGTGACAGATCCAGTGGCAGTGCAATAAGCACTTGTGATACTTATTCAATGAATATTTATTGAGCAATTACTATGTATAGGCACTTTCCTAGGTACTTAGGATATGGCGATGAGCAAAACAAAACTCTTTGCTCTGGAAAAGCTTATGTTCATTTAACATCCTTCTCAAGCTCTTAAAATAGGTGCTATTACTAATCTCATTTCTTAAGAGATAGTATAATGGGATTTAAAGGTTAATTAATTTGCCTGATGTCATATAACCATTAAGATCAAACACAGGCTGTGAATTCAGGCCCATATGAGCCTAGAGTCTGAATCCCTAATTACTTTAAATACAAAACCCAATGTATAGTATCTTCTAGTTGACCACAAAATGGTAGCAATTTCCTTCATCTTAAAGACTATGAAATATCAAGACTAAAAAATTTGGAGCAAATTATGATAAAGAGACTTAGCCCTAGCAAATTAGCGACTTCCTTCCTGAATCCCCATTTCAAAAGTTTACAGCCACATGAACAAACATTAGGTGGTGTGAAATAAACAGTAAGTGGAGAAGGCTACAGAGTCAGGAAGATTTCCCATCTGCTCTTTTCTTGCTGCTTATTACATGCATGATGTTGGATAATTACATAATGCCTCCAAGTTTGGGTGTCCTGTAAAATGGCGTAGGCAATACTACCTACCAGAACAAGCTATTATGCAGCTCAGCAAATGAGGCTGCATGTCCAGAGCTCACTACAGTGCCTGACACACAGTCCACGGACCAAAGAAATTGGACTTGAGTCTTCTTTCTTTAAGATTTATTTATTCTTGAGAGACAGAGAATGAGAGAGAGAGAGAGGCAGAGACACACGCAGAGGGAGGAGCAGGCTTCATGCAGGGAGCCCGACGTGGGACTCGATCCCGTGTCTCCAGGATCACGCCCTGGGCGGAAGGCAGGCGCTAAACCGCTGAGGCACCCAGGCTGCCCGGCCTTGAGTCTTCTTACTGCTGTCTGTGAGCAATGCATAAGGTAGAATAACTGCCCATGTTGCGGATATGAGATACCTGCTACATTTAGGGAGGCTAAAATCAGGGGTTTTCATAACTCTTATTTTTTTTCACAGCTTTAGAATTTTCCCAAGCATATACCCTTGAGAGAAGAGAGTTGAAGTCTTCATCTTAAAGACACCTAATTAGTTGCCTCATGCTTAATTTATAGGCACATTAAAAGCATGCATGTGTGTTATAGGCTAGGTACCAAAATTGCAGAAAATTACCTTAAACTAAAAACGCTTTTAATATCAAACTGATTATGTTTCTGATAAATAATGCACTGAAGAAAATTTCAAGTAATATCTATTGCTTTAAAAAAAAACCTGATGATCCTGTTTTTTAGCTTTAGCTTTAAAAGGATAATTCCCTGTGTTTGTATGATTTATATATGTGTGTGTGCATATTGTGTGTGTATATATAAATATATATGCACACACACATATTATATATATAGTTTCCAGATACATATGCTAATCTTAGAGTGTGGATAATTTAAGTTAGGGCATAAAAGGGGTGCTCAGCTGGCTCAGTCAGAAAAGTAATTCTTGATCTCAGGATCATGAGTTCAAGCCCCACATGAGGTGTAGAGTTCCTTAAATAAACTGAAAAACAAAACTGTAAAGGAAAGCCATAACAGACAAAATTGATACGTTTGACTTCATAGAAAATTGAAATCACATACCAAAAATATGCAAAAGACTGGCTTTAAAACATATTACAAACCAGAAGAATAGTAAACATGTGTGATATACAAAATTATTTCTATTCTGTATAAATAGGTCCCAAATCACTGAGGAAAAATTTCAAATTCCTAGGGAAAAGAATGGGCAGAAGATGTAAAAGACATTTCAAGTGCAGGAAAAATAAAGCCACAAATGGCACTGAAGTACTTGAGAAATGATCAAATTTAGTCATAATTGAAAAACTGCAAACCAAAACAAAAAGGCTATGTTTTTACCACTATGAACAGCATATATCAAAAAAGCAAATTAATACCCAGCATTGGCAAAGTATGGGGAAACAGGCATTCATTGTTCATAGGAATATAAATTTGTGCATCCTCTCTGGAAAGAAACTCAATAAAATATTAAGCAAACATATACCACAGTACTAAAATACAAGAATTTTATTACTTAGTATTTCTGCTTCTGGATTTTATTTTATAGGCATGCACAGTTTATACAAAAAGATAATTGACTGAAAATTTTATCATTACTTATGGAAGCCCAAAACTAAAATATACGTATGTGATTGTCAAGATTGAATTGAGAAAGCAGATTATATTAGAGACATACAATGGTATAAGAGGTAGATTTATACAGGTTATGATGGAATTATCTCCAAAATACTTTAAGAGGAAAAAAGCCCACAAGACTGAAAAACTTGCTTATCATAGTAAGCTCCCATTTGGGTAAAAATTAAGATGTATCTGATGGCAGACAAAGAGAAAGGAGATTTATTTTTTCAAGTCTGTGTTGTGCATTCATTGTTTTTTTTTTTTAATTTTTAAGTTCTTAAAACGTATATAAATAGGTACCATTTAAAGAAAAAGAATTCAAAAAAAGAAGAAAATGAAAAAGACAATTCTAAAAAAGAACAGAAATGGTTGGAGAAGGCAAAGGAAAACAAAAATGTAAGAGATACGGAGGAGCAATTTAAGAAGTTCACAGATAGTTATTTATTTTGCATTCCAAATAAAGTTCTAGAAAGATGAACATGAATAAGAAAATAATCACATAATAAATTAAAAATTACCCAAAGCTAAGATCTTAATTTTCACAATGAAAAAAACAATTGAATGACCAAAACTGCACCACCTAGAATTTGGCATTTCAGAAAACTTAGATTAAAAGAATGGCCTAAAATATTCCAGAGAATGAGCAGGAAAAATGCTTACCCACCAAAAACTAAAAAGGACTTTAGTATTGATCATCCTGCCATTATGGTTTCTAAATATTAAGGATGGAACCCATGAAAGCTCTAGATGGAATTGTATCCACAGGCTAATAATTCTATATCCAGCTAAAATATCATTAAGTCTGTGGGCAAAGTAGTGAAGGACTTTGTCAGACATGAAAGACTCAGCAATAATTCATTTAATGATGTACTTTGGTAGAAAACGATAATAAGATGAGATGTAACCCAAAAAAGAATGGTATTATTAGTACTGGAAACCAAGTAACTAAAGCCATGAATAATGACTATCTAACTACCAAGATGGGATGCAAGTCATAGATTTCCAAGAAGTATTTCTTTAATAAAATTGATTAGACTGAACAAAAATTATGTTGAAATATTTTGGTGATTGTAGAGTAACAGTTTACTCCTGTTAGAGCTTATTTACTCTTTAAATAAGCTCCTAAATTTATTTAATTCCTAAGATTATCCCTGTAGAATGTTCTGTCTCTAAAATTACTACTTCCTATTCTTAATACTACATGGCTGTGTTTCACCATTTTGAAGTACATTTTAAATTATTTTATTTAATACTGGCAGCGGAGTATTTATTCAATTTACTAAGCACTTAGCTTGTTCCATATATAAGATTAGAACAGTTAAAAGGAAGTTTCATTTTTATAAGTGACTTCATGCAGAGCTTACCAAAAAAAAAAAAAAAAAAAAAAAAACTAACAGTAAAATCTCCATGAGGTAGTATAAATAGCAACAGAAACAAGGAGCTGTGCATTCAGTGGCATGTGTCTTGAAAAACCTCATTAATTCCAGAAAACATTTCCCAAGTCTTTATTAATTGGAAAGTGCTTGAAAGCTAGGTGTTTGAAGAAACATTCCACAGTACTGTGTGAATTCAGTTTGCATTAAGAAAAAAACAAAACAAAACAAAAGTTTTCTTTACAGAAATTTAAAAAGGTATAATCACTGGCAGGCAGTCATAGTCAGCCCAAATGACATACAGAAGCAGATAAAACATCATTTTGTAATCAGCTTCATGACTTCAACTCCAGTGATGTTTACGGAAAGAAAATGTATATAACTACCAGATTATACTCAATGTCTATAACCACCAGATTATATCACCCTGCCATCCAGAAGTTTTAATGTAAGGAAAACAGTTTTAAACTCCTTTCTCTGGACCTATCATTTAATTCTGGCATCTTTCTTCCCACCACCAGAGATCTACACATTTTATTAAACTGAAGTTTAAGGTAAATTGAAAATAAAATTGATTCCTGACATCATGTAAGAGCTATGGATACATATATTAGTTGAGACTAATCACCGAATATTTTACAAACTAATGGGCAGCCACATAAATTGCTTAAAACATAAAAATTTCTTGCCCAGAAAAAAAAATCCAGGTTATTCTTTAGCTATTGGTGAGCACTACCACCTGCTACATCGGAGAGTCAGGAAATTGTGTGAAAACACTAGGCTTTGAGAGTGGCATCTGTTTAGATGCTTTACAGCTCTGCCTATATAGATGGGTATAAAAAGATAATGGATGGCCCAAATGTAAATCTGATGGAGCATTATAGGGTTTCAAAGGTGTGGTTTTACTTATCTTTTTCATTATCAAATCCCTGGAATAAAGTTTAAATAAGTAACAGAAACAACAGAGCACAGATGAATAAATATTTCTACAGCTGTGATTTATGTCAACATTTTTAAAAAAGCCTTTGGTATAAACGTAATAGTGGATGGGTGATGGTGTTGCAGTCAAAGCTCAGAAAACCCATCTATGTTCAAAACTTGCTTTCTTTCTCACTCTACCCCTCATGGGGAGACTGCTGCTTACTGATTTATCAATACAGCAAACATTTACTGGGATGGATTAGAGAATAGGATTTACCAGGAGCAGAGGCAACTATACTGGGGCAGATACCTCTTCTCTCTTTGTATATATCTTCTTCCATGAGTCTTAAGGAGCAAGACAGGGCAGCCCTCTGAACCAAGGAGCCTCATGAGAGGCCTATGCTCCTCCCTATTCCCTTTCTCTGGCTTCCTGAGATTGACAAGGTGGGTCAGAGGCCTTTGTCTCAACCTGAGGGGATCAGGCTATCGGTGATCTTCTAGACAGAGAGGAAAACTCTCTTCTTTGTACCTCAAGTAATCTAGGCTGGACATCCTTCACCACCAAAGCCTGCAGACCATAGGAATGTAAAAAAGGTGCTTCAACTAATATGACTAATAATCCAAGCAAATTTGTTTTCTACATATTCCTACCTGCTGCCCAAGGGATTACACTGTGGTTTTAGGTCAAAATTCTTGCTAGTAGTAAGTGTTACAGATCGAGCAGTCCCCACTCACAGTTTGATATCTCTGCTTCTATAATTCAATAAGTATTGGGGCAGCTTTGGAACTTAGAGTGAGTTTTTCTTTTGGTTTTTCCCTGCATCACATTCTCCTTATGAGAATTTTAGAGAATTAAGCCTAAGAAATATAACCATTTAAATACTGTGTCTCTCGGGGCACCTGGGTGGCTCAGTCAATTAAGCATCTGCCTTTTGTTCAGGTCATGATCCCTAGGTCCTGGGACAGAGCCCTGATTCATTAGAGTCCCTGCTCAATGGGAAGTCTGCTTCTCCCTCTCCCACTGCCCTGCTCATGCTCTCTCTTATGCACACATATTCTTTCTCTCTCTCTAAAAAACAAAAACAAAAACTGTGTCTCTCAACATCACATTTTCCTAGAGCTGGATTACTTTGAAAACAAAATTGGTTTCTTCTATTTATAGTATAAAAAGGTCCATAATGTCACACTCAAAATCGAGGGAAATTAATATGCATGTGGACATAAAAATAGAACTTGCTGGAATTTATATGAAACATACAAACAATTGACTTTTGTAGGATACTAGAGGTAGAGAATGGAGTCGGCTGGGAAAGCAAATGTCTGAGAGCTCTTTGCCAACATCTATTGAAGTGGACACACATACACACCATTTTGTACAAAAGAAAGCCTCATTCTGAGCCGCTGGCCAGACAAAAGAAATAAGAGATGCAATGACAACTAATATGGCTAAAAAAATACTGATTCATTTGTGGGAAAAATCACCTACAAAAAGGAATTTTAAGGATTTTAGTCTTACTCAAAAGCTTACTTTGGGGGCAACTGGCTGGCTCAGTGGGTAGAGTGTGTGACTTCTGGCCTCAGTGTTTTGAGTTCAAGCTCCACATGGGACATGGAGCCTACTTAAAAAATTAAATCTAAAAAATAAAGTGTATTTTCTCTCAAAGAATGAGCTTTAAATCATGTCATTATTACTCATAAAAATCCACAATTGACCTTTCTCATACTGTATTTACTTAGAAATAGCCCCTTTTTAGCCAATTATCTTCTTTAAAAGACCTCTAAGTAGTTTCTAAATAGCATCCAAATTCCCCTGGGTATTAATTTATTCCTAATATAAGGTACACATTATGGCTTTGGGAATTATGAGGCACTTTCATGGAATGCCTTACTGTAAGAGTTACAGCTGGGAGTTAAGTCTTTGAAATCCCTCTCACGATTGGTCCCCTGATAAGCTCCACCTTGTCACAAAATCCTGCTCTCACAAAAAGACCTGCCGATTCCCTATTAATCTAGCATCTCTCCTCCCACAGACCCAGCCCCAGAATGTCAAAGTACACAAGAAAGAGCACTGGTCTGTTTCAGGTAATCCTTAGTGATTCCCTTTATGTTAAAACAAGGAGGAATGACAATGTGATATGCTCTGGAACCTGGAAATGTTGAATAATAAAAATCATCTTTCATTTTTGCTTCTTCTCGGCTTTCATACATCATAGCCAATGAGACTCACATTGATGTCTGGAGCCGAATCACCTCTAATTAATATCTCATTACTAAAAGACTTGGGATAAACTGGATGAAGGTGAATTATGTCTGGGATGCATTAATATCTGAAATGCACTAAACTATCTTTTATTTTCCAACTGGCTTTTTCTCTCTTTCATTCTTCTTCCCCTGATTGTATAATTGGACAAAGGTCTTTGTGGCAGAGGTACTACTGCACCATGGAAAACATGTATTATGGATAAGAACTGTCATTCTGCCCTCCATTCCCATTTACAGCTGTTCACAAGACATGCAACTTCACCTTGTGAACGGTTCTATTTCTCTGTGCTTGAAGACACAGGCAGACACACTGCAAGCTTGTAAATCCTGCCCAGCTTCACTTAAAGCAAGCTTTCTGCTAATACTAAGGAAATTTAAAAAATCATTACTACATAGTACCATTATTTAATTGAACAAAAGATTCTGCATACAAGAAAAAGCAATTTCCAAGGTATTTAAGTTACTGATTTTTGATATTGCCTTTCATGGCTTTGAAATCATGTTCTTTAAAAAACAGGAAGGAAAAATTTCCATTTAGCAGAGCGATCAAACATATGATTTAACTTATAAGTGGAATCTAAAACAAAACAAAACAAATGAATTAATCAAATAAAAAAGCAGAAAAATATCCCTGTAAATAAAGAGAACAAACTGGCGATTGCCAAAGGGAAGGGGTGAGAACACGGGCAAAATAGGTAAAGGCAATGAAGAGGTACAAACTTCCAGTTATAAAATAAATTAGTCATGGGACTGGAACATACAGCATTGGAAATATAGCCAATAGTATTGTAACAGCATTGCACAGTGACAGGATGTAGCTACACTGTGGTGAGCACAGAATAACACAGAGGGATGTCAAATCACTATGTTCTACACTTGAAAGTAATGTAACATTGTGTATCATCTGTCCTTCAATAATAAACAAAAAATACATCTTCAGGGAGAAACTGGTGAACTCATGCTCACAGGGGTAGGTTTCAGTTGTTGACAGATTAATTTTTTTTAAAAAATCATCCAACTATAGCAAAAGGAGGAGGAGGAGGAGAAGGAGATGATGATGACGAAGAAGAAGAAGGAGAAGAAGAAAAAGAAGAAGAAGAGTATAAAGCAAGAAGGGACAAGAGAAGGAGAAGAGAGATCACATAGGATTGAAAAATTAACTGCTGGGGATCCCTGGGTGGCTCAGCAGTTTAGTGCCTGCCTTCAGCCCGGGAGTCCTGGGATCGAGTCCCACATCAGGTTCCCTGTATGGAGCCTGCTTCTCCCTCTGCCTATGTCTCTGCCTCTCTCTGTCTCTCTATGTCTCTCATGAATAAATAAATAAAATCTTAAAAAAAAGAAAAATTAACTGCTAAGGGGTCTCACTTAAAGGTCTACCTTAAATAATGTCATTAAAAATCTAGTTCCTGTTCAATCTTAAATACACTTACATCACTGTTTAAAAGGCAATATCTGCATATTTACACAAAGGCCTCGACACCAGCGTTCATGCAGCTTTATTCACATTAGCCCAAAGCTAGAGTCAACCAAAGTATCTCTCAGCTGGTAAATGGGTAATGAGAATGTGGCATATGTATGCCATGCATACTACTTGAGAGTTGAAGGCAATGAACTATGCCATCACTACAACACAGATGAATCTGAAACCACTCTGCTCAGTGAATAAAATTGGACACAAAAGACTTCAAACTCTCCTTCCATTTATGCTTCCTTCAGGAAAAGGAAAACCAGAATGGTAGGAAAGAAAACTAGAAGGTCAGAGGCCAGGGTTAAGAAAAGTGGTCAATTGTCAAGGGTCAGAAAGCAACTCTTCGTGGTGATGGTAGTTTCATGACTTCATCAAGAAGAACTCACCAAGCTGTACATTTAAATTGGTCCATTTTGTTGAATTAAACTACATACCTATGCTGTTGATTTTAATTTTTTTTAAATTTATTTATGATAGGCACACAGTGAGAGAGAGAGAGAGGCAGAGACATAGGCAGAGGGAGAAGCAGGCTCCATGCACCGGGAGCCTGACGTGGGATTCGATCCTGGGTCTCCAGGATCGCGCCCTGGGCCAAAGGCAGGGGCCAAACCGCTGCGCCACCCAGGGATCCCTACTGCTGATTTTAAAGATTCAATAATTGAGATGCCTGGGTGTCTCAGTGGTTGAGCACCTCCCTTTGGCCCAGGGCGTGATCCTGGAGTCCTGAGATCGAGTCCGACATTGGGCTCCCTGCAAGGAGTCTGCTCTCCCTCTGTCTGTGTCTCTGCCTCTCTCTGTGTCTCTCATGAATAAATAAAATCTTAAAAAAATAAAAAAATAAAAAATAAAGATTCAGTAATTATCTATCAATGGGATAAGAGACTAAACTAGATAGCACTGGATAGGAGGTTTAAAAAATGAAAGGGAATAGAGGGGAAGGGAGAAGAAATTAGTAGGAATTATCAGAAAGGGAGACAGAACATGGAAGACTCCTAACTCTGGGAAACGAACTAGGGGTGGTGGAAGGGGAGGAGGACGGGACGAGCACTGGGTGTTATTCTGTATGTCGGCAAATTTAACACCAATAAAAAATAAATTTATTATTAAAAAAAATAAGTAACAAACATGAGCATGTCAGCTCCCAACTACAACTTGGGCCAAAATCAAGGGAACAAATTCACATGTCAGTTCCACCACACGTAGGCTGTGCAAAAAGGAGAGCATGTCCTATGTCATGTTTAGAATTTTCGTAAAGCTTCAATGAGTTAAATGTGTAATGTAGAAGAACTGGTACATAGCAAGGACGCAAAAAGTCACTGTCATCGCCAAGGGAAATTATTTAAGCAATCATTTGCAGTGTTAATATTCCTTCTCCACTAGGCTCCCTAGGATTTTATGTTAGTCCCAACCTCTGCTTCTTAGCCAAGGTTCCTCATTTATCCAAATGACCCTCCTATCTAAGTGTGTGCCATTCTTTGTTCATTTATTTATTAGACAGATACTTATTGCTTGCTTTCCATTTGCCAGGCACTTTGCTGAGTGCCAGAGATAAACTGTTAATCATATCACATGTGGTCTTCTACCCTCATGGGAAGGCAGACATGAAACAAACATGTAAGGAAATATTTAAGTTCCAACAATGAAAAGTGCTACCAAGCAAATAACCACGGCATTGAACTAGATAGTACAGAGGGAGCGGATTTAGACTAGCGCTATATCGATGTCTTCCCTAAGAAAGGAATACCTGAGGTCAGATCTAAAACATCGAGGTGAGAAAAAGCATTCTTTGTAGACACAATCCAGCGCATGGGGTGCCTAGGTGCTCAGTGGTTGAGCATCTGCCTTCGGCTCAGGTCGTGATCCCAGAGCCTGGGATCAAGTCCTGCATCAGGCTCCCTGCATGGAGCTTTTCCCTCTGCCTGTGTCCCTGCTTCTCTCTCCATGTCTCCCCTGAATAAATAAAATCTTAAAAAAGAAAGACCTGGAGCAAAAATAAATAAATAAATATATAAATAAAAAAGACTGATGAACCTGAGGAACTAGATAACAAAACAATGAGTGTGCCTCATTGGTCAAGAAAAGACAAAAACAGAAGGAGATGAGCTAGATGGCAGAGCTAGGTAGGTGGCAGACAGCTGGTGGGCCACATTAATGTCACCCTTAAAGCAGAGTTCTCCTTCACAAAATAGTAGCTAGTGTCTATTAAAGTGGTTTCTGTGTACCCAACAATATTCCAAATGCTTCCCATGAGTTATTTCTCTTAATCCTTACAATATCTCTATCCAGATGGGTATTTATTATCCTGCCCATTTTAGAACACAATCAACTGAACTTCAGTCATTTGCTCAAGATCACAGATAAGATCAAAACAGCCAAGAAAGGAATGTCCAGCTTCAGAACCCACCCACTTAACCATTGTGCTATGTGGCTTTTTGTTATGTTCTACTTCTTCTCAGTTTATGACTAAAGCATGTTGTCACAGGATCTATTTTATGAATTGAGACGTTCACCCCATCTGCTGTGGGAAGAATGCATTATAGATGAATAAGAATGAACGCAGGGAGAACAGTTGGAAAGTAACTGTAGAGCCAAGACCAGCTTCATGGCGCCCAAACTGAGCAGGTGCGCCAGACCCCACACTTAGAAGTACGTTGCTCTTGATTTAATTCTGTAATGACGGTCTTGAAAATCGAAATTTATGGGATCCCTGGGTGGCTCAGCAGTTTAGCACCTGCCTTCAGCCCAGGGAGTGATTCTGGAGTCCCAGGATCGAGTTCCACGTCGGCTCCTGCATGGGGCCTGCTTCTCCCTCTGCCTGTATCTGTGCCTCTCTCTCTCTCTCTCTGTGTCTCTCATGAATAAATAAAAGTATAATCTTAAAGAATAAGAAAATCTAAATTTATGAATAAGGGGCTCTGCATTTTCATTTTGCACTAACCCTTGCAAATGACATAGCCAGCTCTAGCAGTATTCTAGTCTGAGAGATTCAAATGGCTTGGATTTTTCAATTAATTTACTCACATTTAATGACTAGGGTGCTGCATTGCCCATACCAATATCCTTCCTTGGGGGCTGCAGAGAATTGCCATTTATTAAGCATTGAGCTAGGCAAGATCCTAGGGCTTTATGTCTATGATTTAATTAATCTGCACAACCACTTTATACAGCAGATTCTATTATCAGCATTTTGTTAAATGAGAAAAGTACGGCTCAGAGAGGTTAAGTAATATGACATAGCTGGGAGATGACAGAGCTAAGGCTCTAATTTCAAACCCATTCTGCTAAACCAAATCTTTTCTCTAGGTTCTTAGTTTGTATTGCCCACACTACAATTCTACCGCCGTGCTCTGCCCACTGGTTGGAGCACCTCACTTCCACTTGCAGCTCTGATGCCAACCCTTTATCCTGACCAGTTAGTGGAGATTGCCTTTCCAGAAAAAAATCCAGTGTAATGCCCATCCTGTACAAGGGCTAGGACTAACTCTTTCCCAGGCCTAATAATCTGGAAACTAATACACATCTCTTACTAAGATTTTTTTTCCAACTATGGTAAAGTTCCACAAAAAGTCCCCTCAAGTTTCCAAATCCTTTTTTCAAATCTTGAAACATGTGCGCTCACTGGATCCAAAGGGTGATGCTATGGTAAGGCTGTTGACAAGCGCACAGCTTTTTTATTTGTTCATGTTATCCTGTTTTCTTAAAAAGTCTGTGAATGTTGCAACCCTGATTCATTGAATCATAGACTGTCTAATCTCCAGGGATGGGAGAATTTACCCAGAGCCAGAATGATGCTTAATTTCCACTCCAATTCCCCTGAATATCAGATAAAAGTTCATACAGTTTAGCTGTACTATCCCAGTAGCAAGCGCAGCAGGGGCACAAGAAAACAAATTCAGCCTTGATGGGAATTCTGCAAGTTTTACTATGTAATGTAAACATTTCTGCCAAACATAAAAATAAAATATATCTTATTCACTGTTGCAGTTTTAGAATTCAGTCACCTCTTAAAAAGAAGCAAAAACTGTTACAATCGTATTTCTAAAAGTACATTTTCATTATCATAAAGTAACTAATTAATGTGTTTTCTGAGAATATTTGGTTAACCATACAAAATCGAAATCAGTATTGTAGCTCTAATTACATGGAATAATATTGGATATGTGTTTCAATTACTAATGAGAATTTGGTTCTCAAAATCTCCATTTCTACTCTATTACATGCCTCAAAGAAGAAAACACAATTCGATTACACTATTTTGAATACCAGGGAAGAATAAGACAAAAAAAAAATTCTATCTTTTGCTAAGAGTAACTTAAAGATGCATCATTTCCCTCTTGCAAGATATTTATTTCTTAGGTCAGATATCCACTTAACTGCACAACTATCCATCCTATTCAAGGGTGGAAGTCTCCTTTTAACATAGTACTGATTTGTTCATTACAAGCAAAAAGCAGGTGGCTGTGGGGACACTGTACCTAATAGCATTCAAACTGAGCGTTCACCCTTCTGCACTGCTCAGAATGGAATTCAACTTGACAATTTTTCATTTCCGTAAAGTTGACAGTTTGAGCCTATTGTAAAGTTTTCTGAAACTTTGATTTCCATCACAAATATAAATGCCACCTGGAAAACCTCCGAATTGCATTAGGTGGAAATAGGGTTTTCTCTGCAGGTTATGGTTTATTTAGCAATTAACACAGAGTAGAAACTTTCCTTGTGATTACATTAGTCACTGATTGTATTTTTCTTTTCAGACTACAGTAGCCATTCCCTGGGAGAATGGAATGAGTCATGAAGATTCCTACATTCATGCCCTAAGTGATATTAGGGGCTGACTCTTCAACAACAGAAAAAAATAATAAATTGTATTTCTTGAGAGAAATAGGAATCGTGATGGGGTCTGGAAATTGTGGATGGTAAAATAGAAAATGTATTGGAAAATACCAGAGCTGGTAATCCACATTATGTGCTCCATACATGACATGTCATCTAAAGATGTGAACTTTAGGTCGTTGATTCAAACTCCATAGTCTTTTAATGGATCAGTCACAAATCCCTAATTAAAAATCTATTTACAGTTTCTTGATTTGCCTTTTTTCCCCTTTGCTCATTTGTTTTATTGTTTAATTTTCGTATATGAGTGAAATCACATGGTATCTGTCTTTCTCTGATTGACTTACTTCCCTTAGCATCATACTCTATAGTTCCATCCATGTTGTTGCAAAATGGCAATATTTCATAATTTTTCATGGCTGAATATTATTCCATTGCATATATATATATATATATATATATATATATATATATATATATACCACATCTTCTTTATCCATTCATCAATTGATGGACATTTGGGCTGCTTCCATAATTTGGCTATTGTAAAGAATGCTGTTGTAAAGATAGCATGTATCCTTTTGAATTAGGGTTCTAATATTCTCTGGGGAAATACCTAGTAGTGTGATTGTTAGATGGTGGTAGTTCTTTTTTTAACTTTTTGAGGAACCACCATACTGTGTTCTACAGGCTCTAATTATGGAAAACAGATCATTATCAGACGAGGGGGATGAGGGGATGGGAGAAATAGGTGATGAGGTTTAAGGAGCACACTTGTTGTGATGAGCATGGGGTGATGTATGGAAGTGTTGAATCACTGCCTTGTACACCTGAAACTAATATTATACTATATGTTACCTAACTGGAATTAAAACAAAGTTTTTTAAAAATGTTAAATAAATAAAAATCTGTGTACAGCTTATAACTAGGGTGCCCCATATACTTTATCCTCAAACAGAGATACTTTTAAAAGTAAAAGGAGTGGTTAATAATTACACCAAGACATTAGGAATAAAACAGTATCATCATGGACAAACCAGGAATATATGCTTGAATTATAGATTACTTTTGCCCTCAGTGCATACCCAATTTAAGGCAGACCACTCAAGAACAAGTAAATAGAGTAGACATGCAAACAGGATATTGTAAAGTTTAAATCAAATAATTTAAAACTGCATGTAAGCAACACATATCTTTTACTGTTAGAAGCAGAACTATGAGCCACAGCTCTAGCTGTGGAGCAGAAAAAAGGTACTACTAAGTATGTAATCTTTAGCTGGAATGAACAAAATCCAGAAAAACAGGGTGGGATAGAAAGGGATCTAGAATCCATGACATTGGAGAGACATTTGAAAGGCCTAATGAGGTTTAGCCAGAAAAGAGAGTGTTTTAGAAGTGGGTCATTAAAATTATTTGTAGACTATCATGAACAAGAAGGTCATGTTTATCCCCTATACTTCCACAGGTCAAAACCAGGATTAAAGCTTGAAAGAAAGAGGAAAATAGATCTTTAACTCAATTTAAAAAAAAAAAAAAAAGAGAAGATCCTTTTTGAACAAAAGAGAGTGCCCAATGACAGAAAAGGCTATCACATAAGTTAGTGAATTCCTCAATACTAGTAGTACACAAATAGAATACGGACAATCATTTATCATTTTCCTAGAACATGCAATATACACCAGGCAGTGTGATAAACAGCTAACAAGCAGAATCCTATCTAAAAATCATGACAGTCTTATATGGTGGTCACTATTACAATCATCTCTGCTTTATAAAGGAGCAAAACAAAACATGTCCAAAGACATAAACCTAGTATATAAGATACAGAGTTTAATTAAAATGATTTCTAAATGTTCTTCTGTAGTCAAGGTAATTTTCAAAGCCTGGTTTCAATTGTCTTAAACAACATTCAAGTATTTCAGATAAGGACAAGTCCAAAGACAGCATGATAACAGACATGCTGCTTGAGTTTTCTCTCATTATCTTGACTCTGACCTCTCTCTGTGCTGACTTCATCTGCAGGATGCTTCCAAGATACTATAGTAATTCCACCCATCATATCCAGAAATAAGAGCATACAAAAGCAGAGAAGAGATCTTGCATGTCTCCTTCTGAAGTGTGAAAAATATTTTCCCGGAAGATTGTAGCTGATTTCCCCCTCACACCTTATTGGCCAGAACTCTCCTATGATTGTCTCTAACCGATCACTGTCAAGGGAACAAAACTATCATAATCAAATTCCAACAATTAGGATTTATCCTTGATTCAAATAGGGAAAACATGGGCACAAAGAAAATCTTTCTCTTAATAGGGAGAAAGTTGTCCAAAGGATATTAGTAGACCCGATAGTCTTTCTACTTAAATTGTCCTTCAGAGATCATCAGTATCTATGACACCTGGGAACTTGGCTAGATACACAGAATTCCAGGCTCCATCCCAACCCCAGTGAATAAAAATCTGTGCTTAGTCATGTGATGTTTAAAGTTTGAGAAACTCCTCCCTTGCAGGGACTGCCATAGGCAGCCCTAGATGGTGTAATCTTATCAAAACATCATATAAAGTAGTAAAATTACAATGAAAGAATGAATTTGGGTTCTGGGTGTGAATTGTGAAGTAAAAACTAATTCAGCACAGAACTCAGGCCAGTCATATGGATCCTGAGTGTTCCTTTCATGTTGCCGGATGGTGGTCCCCATCATACCAGTTACCAAGAGTCTTCATGAATAATGCGTGTGTGTGTCCGTGCGTGTGTGTGTGTGTATATATAAACATATATATACATAAAATATACATTAAAATATATACATATAATATATATACATATATACATGCATATTATATACATATACATAAAAATATAATATATATGTATATATTTAAAGCTTCTGTGGTTGTACAACACCAGAGTATTATTTTTAAAGAGTTATGCAATCACAAATATGTTTGGTAAAATCCACAGCTTTTATCATCTGGAGATTGATCTGCTTTACAGATAATTGGGCTTTGAGGGGAAGGTGGGAGAAAGCAGTGATTTGTAAATTTGTATGCGAGGTTGACTCATTGGAATATTACCATAATTTTGAGACAGCTAATATGCCAAAGACAACATGGCTCTGTGGAGCCTTTTATGGGATGACACAGTAATTAATTGGTTGCATCATGGCCAAAGGTTATTATCTGAGCAGCTGCTTCTTTACAAAGCCTGCATGATCTGTAGCCAAAGGGTTATCATGAAAGGAAAAAAATACTTTTTTTTTTTTTTAACTTGTGATAGTATTAGCCCTGTTCTACTAGAAATTAAGTTCATGCCCTGCATGCCTTTCCTGTGCAGGCCTTCTACAACCTTTGCCTAGCAATGGGAACAGCAGCTCAACCAGGTGGTTGAAATGTGAATACCAAGGGCAATAATCTACTTGGTGTTCACCTCTCATCCTGATTACTAGATCTACGTATCCTTCCTTCTGGGGATGCAGAGCACTATAAGAGCCTGTGATTTAATAAATATACCTTATCTTCAAAGATACAGATCCCCATTATTTTAAAATCTTTTCTCTGAGCCAACACTTTAGCTCTAACATTACTAGGAGGTCATTCTAGCATTCTACGTAACTGGTTGCTTCTTCCATGCTTATGGCCCACGTTCAATCTCCTTGTTAAGTAGGTCTCTTAGTTGAAGGCTAAAGTTTGTTATTCCATGCCTGGAGGGATTAAACATTACAAGCTATCAGATAATGATGGCCATACTTGAAATAGGCATCTTTTTCTATAAAGATGAACTGCAGGCCATCCTAGGATGGAATGGGCTCAATGTGGTCAATTCTACTAAGAATCCGGTTGGTCTCCTCAAGGAACGGTGCCATATTGGAAGCTCAGTGGATTTTTGTTTGATTTTTTTATATTACTAGACAACTTGAGAAAGTAGTAACAGGAACAGTCTTTATAAGGAAGAGAAAATGCTATGAGATGCAGAGCCTCTGTCTGGGCCACTACAGCCATGTTACTCGTGTTCCCATCATGTCAGTTCCGGGTTAACCAACGGCATACATTAACTGATGCCAACTGGTTGATTCATTTGGTGTGCTGAACAAATGAGTGTTTTCTTGCAATTGATATGGAATGATGCAAAATTCTTCACATTCTATGCCCCCATCTATATGTCCATCCATACTCTACACCTCTTGTCATTCATCTTCCAATTTTTTATCTGGAAGATAAAGCAAGGTTGCCACTGTCAAGAATAATAAATATTCTCACCCTGAGCCACTTCTCCTTCTTACACAAGGTGTATAACCAGCTGCACTGCTCATAATACTACACCTAGGAATATTTTTTGTCCCCCCCCCCACTGTCTTTTAAGATCACTTTTTCATGTGGCTGTAATGCAGATGAGATCCTTTTTTGGCTGGTACCCAGAAACTTAGCTGACCCACCTATAAACCAACTTCAGATTTTTCTCTCCTTTTCCAATTGATCCATATAAGATTTCCTACATGGCTTTAGGTGAAAGCTAGGTGAGGAGCAGTGTTAGTAGGTGGTGTGCAGTCTGCTCATGACCTCTGATCTAGCTGAGGCTTAGACCTAGAGGTATAATTTCCATCTTACAATGTACCAATTAATATCAGACCCATTCAGATTTGTAGCTTAGTGGGTCCAACATAATCTAGATCAAAAAAAGGTATAAATGTATAGTCACTTTGTGACCATTATTACATATTCCGTCTCCACCAGGGCCCAGTAGAGCTGAGAGCTATTCCTCAATGTGCACGGAATTATTTGCTTTGAATGGCGAGGTCCTATTCCAGAATTCCAGGGCCTGCATTTTAAGTGTCCCATGGAGGCTTGCCACCAAGGGCCCAAATGTAACTTTCTTCTCCACTTACACTTTTAAAACCATATAGTGCCTGGTGGATCACATAGGCTAGGTAGCAGGACTGCTTACACCACAGGCTGTGATTATTGCAGTTCTCTCTCCTGTTTCAGGCACCACACAAGACTGGTAGACTTCTGCCTCACCTGCTTTATGGGTCTCTAGAATCCAAAGATGCATGTCAGGCTTTATAGGGTTTTGCTTTCATGTAAGAGATTCAAGATGCAGCAATTTGTCCTTTACTTTGGAGAGCATGTCTAAGTACTCTCTTGAACACTGAACTTCTATCAATTTTATTAATGTGGCCATTATTTCAGTGTTTATAAAACTGATGTTTCATCCCCTGGAGGATGTGGGCCTTAACAATCAGACTATCTTGTGACAGAGCGCAAGAGACTCAAGATAGCTTCCAAGGTAACATTGTCAGTGAATGCTGGTAATGTTTCACAGGAATACAAACTGCTACTGATCCTTTTCTAATGTAAAAGATTTAATTTCACATGTACCAAATCTATGGTGACAGAGCATGTATCAAAGATATTATTAATCTTCTCAACAAATAAGATCTATATTTTGAAAACTATAAGACATTGATGAAAGAAATTGAAGATTACACAAACAAATGGAAAGATACCCCATGTTCAGGGTTTGAAAGAACATTGTTAAAATGTCTGGACTACTCAAAGTAATCTACAGATTCAAAATACCAATAGTAATTTTCACAGAACTAGATTAATTAATCCTAGAACTTGTATGGAATCACAAAGACCCTGGAAGGCCAAAGCAATCTTCAGAAAGAAGAACAAAGCAGAGGTATCACAGTCCCAGATTTCAAGCTATACTACAAAGCTAGGGTAATCAGAATATAATACTGGCACAAAAACAGACATTATACCTCAATGGAGCAGAGTAGAAAGCCCAGAAATAAACCCATTCCTATGTAGTTTATTTTAATCTATGAGTAATCTCTAGATTATTCATTTAATCTATGACAAAGAAGGAAAACATGTACAATGGGGAAAACACAGACTCTTCAATAAATGATGTTGGGAAAACTAGACACCTACATGAGAAAGAAAGAAAGAAAGAAAGAAAGAAAGAAAGAAAGAAAGAAAGAAAAAGAAAGAGAGAGAGAGAAAGAAAGAAAGAAAGAAAGAAAGAAAGGAGGGAAGGAAGGAGGGAAGGAAGGAAGGAAGGAAGGAAGGAAGGAAGGAAGGAAGGAAGGAAGAAGAAAGAAAGAAAGAAAGAAAGAAAGAAAGAAAGAAAGAAACCAGACTGCTTAAACCATACACAAAAAATATACTCAAAGAGATTAAAGTAATAAAAGTAAGACTTGAAACTATAAAACTCCTAAAAGAAAACAGGAAGTAAACTCTTAAACATAGGCCTTAGCAATATTCTTCTAGATCTGTCTTCTGAGGTAACCTAAGCATTCATCCACAGATGAGTGGATTAAGAAGATATGGTATATATATATATATTCAATGAAATACTACTCAGCCATAAAAAGGGATAAAATCTTCCCATTTGCAACAACATGGATGTTGCAATACCTAGAAGGTATTGGGATAAATGAAATAGGTCATAGAAAGACCAATACCCTATGATTTCACTTACTTCTGGAATCTAAAGAGCAAAACAAACAAATACAAACAGACTCATAAATACAGAGAATAAACTGATAGTTTCCAGAGAAGAAAGATGTGGCAGATGAGAGAAATTAAGTGAAGAGGATTAAGAGGTACAAAACTCCAATTACAAAATAAATAAGCCACAGGGATGAAAAGTACAGCATACTTAACACAGTAAAGAATACTGTCCTAACTTTATAGGATGACAGATGGTGTCTACCCTAATCATGGTGAGCATTTCCTAATGCATGTAACTGTTGAATCATGATGTTATACACCTGAAACAAATATATTATTTTGTATCAACTAATTCAAAAAAAAAAAGAAGAAGAAGAAAACGAAGACGAAGACGAAGAAGAAGAAGAAGACCAGATTCTATTCAGCAGTTGTTTCAAGATCTATTACCTGAGTAACTCTGTGGTCATCTACAATTATTCTACAGAGTACATCAGATTTTAAAGCTATCAGATTACCTAATTAAACAGAGATGTGATACGGACCACTGCCCTATAGTGTTTAAGTCTTCAGTTATGGCATTAATCTCTGCTATCCCCTCTTGGATTCCATGCTGTTTTCTATTTACTACATCATCCAAGGGAGACAAGTTTGGGAGGTTTCCATTTGGCCATCTTCATAACAGCTGCTCTTGTAGAGACTAGAGACAGAACTGTTGATCTGTCAAATACATCGATTTTAATTATGCACTTAGGGATTACAGACATGGCCACTGAAAGCATCTGTACACCCAGGGTGCTCACAGGGAGTCAGATCTCCATGGCTTATCTGGCCACTCTAAACCTCTGCTCTAACAGGAGAGCTGTGATGATGGGTGGGTCTGGAGGTATCAATGCCTACTTAGAATCTGTGTTCAACAGCCCTAGAAATGTCTGGGTTGAGGCCCCTTGTCCCCTCAAGTGGATTCACATGAGTCTATGTCTGTAGACCTCTTAGAAAAAATTGGGGGACATCATTAGATGTTGCCCCAGCAACGTTACTTGCTGTAATGTTGGCAAAGTTCTTCCTTCTTAGAGTTCTCAGGATAATAACTGTGTCTGATCTACTAACTTAAGCAATGGACTATGAGTTACTCTTGAGGTAATCACTCTATCTTTTGCTCCTACCTTTATACCTCTTTTTAAAATTATATTTGCTAAGCAGAACCTCAGACGCTGTGCTCTTTGAGATAACTATTATCTATTAACCATTTCACAGCTCCTGACTGGTTAACTTCCCTCGACTGCCCCTCATAATCTTACAGCCATTATATTAACTGTGGACTTATGGCTTCAAGAAATTAACCACAATTATCTGGCCATTTTTACTTCACGGCCATATCAATATACGAACAATAATAGGCTTAATTCGCGACCACCTCTTTTACCATCACCCTTGGCAAACAGAGCAGTCGTCCATGCCCATCAAACTTCTTAGTGATGGCAGTACCCTTCACACAACACATTACCAGCAGCCTCAGCAAATCCTGCATTCTTTGGCCCCCGTAATAGAAGGAACATCGTGCTCTGATCTATCCTCTGGCCTTACACAGTATACCCATTCCAGCCAACACACTTTTTTCTGCTTCTTTTTTCCATCCTTTTCCAGGGCAACTCAAGTATTGCCACTTCGTGGACAGTGAGACATTGTTTACTCCAGGCTTCTAAGACCTCAACTATTATTCAGTTTGTCCCCCTCCCCTGGGATTCCTAGAGGGACATTACAAGCTGAGTCCTAGAAGAGTGGCCCAAAATTAAAAGCTCTTGTTCATCCAGAATTACATTCCTGCCCCCTTGACCAAGCATGTTCAAAATATAACCCCAGGAGTATTCTCCTGGCTGTAACAGGTATGTGCAAACTACCCCTTGGATTTTTTTTTTTTTAGGTATATGAAGTCTCTTTCCTTTCCTGTAAAGCTCAGCAGCTCCCCAACCAAGTTCTGTGAGGATTTAACCCTAATTATCAGCCTCAGAACCAAGTAAGGAGGTGGAGGAAGCTCCTGAGGGGGGTGTTATTGTTTTATGGGGAAGAGATTGCTGTAAATGTGATTTTTCAAAGGTGTCATCATACCTACCACAGCATTCCTCTCCCTGTGACATTTTCCCAGGTCATGACTGAGAAGTCCTTATTCACTGAGCTACACCATCTACCCATGCCCAATTGAACAAGCAGGTTATCATCTTCTTCATCTGCCACTTGGTAGATGAGCATGTACTACATCCTCCTCCGACAACCAATTTTCTTAAGCCACATGGTATCACTCTGTTCAACTATGGGAAAGAAAATAGCCAGGAAGATGGGGAGAGCCATCAGATCATCATATGTGACTAAGTCAAAGACAGAGGAGGGAGATTTGGGTGAAAGAGGCCTCACCTGGTGAGCAGTCTAAGCAAAGTTTGGTAAGACTATTCAGCAGTCCTCAAACCAGAATCAGCTGCCAATAGGCTCCCTTGTAACTCATGAATGGGTCTGTTTTTGCAGCGCTGCCACACTCATTCCATGTCTGGGATCATCCCAGGGGAAACTATGTGCTTGATCAGAATGTGGAGGTGGATTTCAGTTTAGTGTCTGAGTTCAGGCCAGTTTCAAGGATGTGCAGACAGACGGTGCTGTCAGACATGGAAATGCACTTGTGTAAACGTTCGGCTGCTGTACTGAAATTCTTAAATATATCTCTGGACTTGTGTTTTGTAAGGACAATGGAGTGTGCTCAATAAGAGACGGAGCATGTGCAACATGCATGCCAGCCATTCCTTGCTGCCTCTTCACACATGGAGCTCATGACACTGCATAAGCACAGGATCCGGGCATAGCCATGATGCATAGGCATGACAAGCCAAACTCAAGACCAGTCCAAGGTAAGTTTGTCTTGTCTACAACTCAGTAAGTAAGGCTACTAACAGAGGCCAAGAGATCATAAACCAGAACTTACCTCAAACCAGAGAAAGGGGAGTACACTCCAAGAAATATGAATGATCATAGAACCACATCATAACTTATATTACTATTCTGTATTACATAATCCCTTATGCTAAAAATGACCTACAGAGAAAAAGTAAGACCCATAGTTTCTTTTCCTTTCCATCTTTCCTTACCCTTCAGATCAAGCTGGAGGTAGAAAACATCAGTAAAATGTGTGTGTATCAAAAAGTGAAATAAAAACATTTGAGTTACTTTGTCAAGTTTTCCTCTTTCTGGTAAGACAAAATACATATGCATGCACAATCTACGAAACAGAATTGTGTAATTCAGGGATCCTACACATAAGTTAAATGCTCATATATTTGCATTTAAAACTGGCATTACACAACATAAAGAAGAATGCTAAAATTCAAGCAAGTCATTTAAAATTTTAAATATTTCTTTACATAGAACAACATTAAATATCAAAATAAAAACCACCATGAAAAGATGAGAAAGATAGCAGAAGAAAGAAAACAAATTCATATTTTAGTATCTTTCTTGATACCTTTTTCTTGCCTTTGGAACAATGGATCTCACATTTTTAGTTTGAAACAGGCCTTGCAAATAATATAGCCAGACTGCATTGTAGTAGTGGCCACATGGGTTTTGGTGTGCAGAAAACCTAGAATACAAACCTAAGACATCTGAATCACAAATAATTGTTTTGCTCACCAACTCACATTCCTCTGAGTATATAATGCCCTCTTCTCTCTCTTTTTTTTTTCCCTGTCAAAACATGTTTAAAAACTCCTAGGGGGATATTCGTCACTAATGTTCTATATCCCAAACCAATGTAAGTGACACGTGATGATTACACATGTCAATCATACTTGGAAAGGGTGCCTGCTTTATCCCTGTATCGGAGTGTGGCTCACTTGTTCAAGGATTTGTTGTATATTTTTCCTTAAAGTAGATACTAATACTTTAGGTTTTGTAGTCAGACTGGCTAGGATGCAATTTAACTACATAGTGTGACCCAAAGCACTATTTAAGCTCTAACAGGCTCATTTTCTTCATCTGAAAAATGGTGCTAATTCAAAGCAATTTGTTGGGTCAAAAAGATGCTCATCATGGTGGCAAACACACACACCTGTCAGTCAGTTATCTATTATTACCAAGCCACGCTAGGGCAATTTGAAATTCTTCAGAAACCAAGATCTATTTCATGAAAATTACCCTTATGGTGAAAGACCATACCAGGGCAACTAAGCTAATGATGCATTTGATCTCTCAGACCATTACCTGCCAACTCAGCCTTTGCTTAACACATTTTTTTTAATAGTTTGCTCCCTATAGGTAAATTCATCAAAGCTATTTTCTCTTTCTGGTTTACCAAAGTTTAAATTAGAAGATGACTTCATTGCCGATCTTTGAGTTACTAAATCTGAACAAAATAAAACAAAACACAGGCCATGTTGCTTCACCGTCCTGGTCTTTGCCATGATCCTGATTTTAAACAAATTATCCAGTGGTCTTCTAGAAATGCACCCATCACTCTTTACCAGTGCTGAGGTTTCACCACAGTCAAAGATCTTTAGAGTAAGGAGAAAGTTACATAGGCTGGTACCTTCAATGGTTCTTCCTCAATTCTATGTTATCCCTAACTATAAAGTGAGTTGAGCCAGAATTCTGCTAAAAAAAACAACAACAAGAACAACAACAGAACAAAACCGTGATTTTGGGCAACTTAGTCAAGACCCAAGGACATTGCTGAAGGTTCTAGCCTGACACAGGATAAATGCAGTATAAATATAATTTTAATGAATGAATGGATGAATAAATTTTAAAAGTAAAGAAAGAGAAGACTCCTAAAAGAAAACACAAGCAATAAATACTTTGATGTTGGCCAAAGAAACATGTTTCTAGATCTGTCTTCCAAGGCAAGGGGGGAAAAAAAGCAAAATTACATTTTTGCACAGAGAAGGAAACCATTAACAAATGAAAAGGCATCCAACTGAATGGACTGAGATATTTAACAAATGATATAGCCTAGGAGGGGTTAATGTCCAATATATGTAAAAAACGTCTAGAACTCAATACCAAAAATAAATAATCCAATTAGAAATGGGCAGAGGACCTGAACAAACATTTTTACAAAGCAGACATACAGATGGCCAAAAGACACATAAAAAGATGCTCAATATCAGAAATGAAAACCAAAACATAAAGCATCATCTCTTTGGCTAAAAACAAAACAAGAAATAATAAGTGTTGGTGAAGACGTAGATAAAAACAAAACTCTCATGCACTGTTGGTGGGAATACAAATTTGTGCAGCCATTGTGGAAAACAGTATGAGGGATCCCTGGGTGGCCCAGCGGTTTGGTGCCTGCCTTTGGCCCAGGGCGTGATCCTGGAGACCCGGGATCGAATCCCACATTGGGCTCCCGGTGCATGGAGCCTGCTTCTCTCTCTGCCTGTGTCTCTGCCTCTCTCTCTCTCTCTCTCTCTCTCTGTGACTATCATAAATAAATAAAAATTTTAAAAAAAGGAAAACAGTATGAAAGTTCCTCAAAAAGTTAAAAATGGAAATACCAATATGATCCAGGAATTCTATTCCTGGAATGAAAATACTAATTTGAAATGATATGTGTACCCCATATTTATTGCAGTGTTATTTACAATGGCCAAGATATGGAAGCAACCCAGAAGATGTGTATATTCACAATGGAATATTACTTCTCTATTTGCAAAACATGAATGGACCCGAATGTATAATGCTGAGAAATAAGTCAGTCGGAGAGAGGCAAATACCATATGACTTCACTGATATACAAATCTTTAAGAAACAAAGCCAACAAAGCCAAGATCCTGAAATTTAGAGAACTGGTGGTTGCCAGAGAGGGCATGGGTGGATGGTTGAAATACAGGAGATTAAGAGGGTAGTTATCATAATGAAGACTGCATGATGTAGTGAACTGTTGATCAATTATATGCCTGAAACTAATACAATACTGTGTATTAATTATATTCAATAAGAAATTTTTAAAAAGAAAAAGGAAAGGATTAATAAATGTGGTAGAAACTACTCCATCTCCTGTATATTCAAACCTCTGTAATAACTGATTTATTCTCTTTTGACTTACCTTTTCCATGTTTCACTCCCCAAATCATGGGCATATACACATGGAAGGACTATTGGAATGTTTGGAACATTCTATCTAGACTATATTCTTCTTACTGAAACTTTTCAAAAACACAGAGGGATAAGGAAAGACAGTTTTCTAGTTTAACTAGTTGTGCTCTTAATGTAAAAATTGTGAATTAGAGTTCTTTAATGAAGTAAGGTGAGTGTCTCAGAAATTATTGAACAATGTCTTCCAATGAAAACCACCACAAGAGATTTCCTATTAGCCAATTCCCACACTCCAACCAATTCTACTGAGGGGGAAGACATAAGTGCACATACATCAGAGCAAAGAGTACAGAATACATAAGGCAACTTTAAGTAAGAGTACAGCAAGGTAAGGAGCACTTAGCAAAAATCTGAAATGCCACCTCATGAGTTCACAGTAGTGATGGTCAGACTGGTCATGAGAAATAGTCAGTAGGCAATTTAGAACAAAAAATAACATCTCTTTTTTTATATATCAAAGTGTATAATCATTTTTTAGCATATCATTTTTCTTGAGTGCTAAAACGCTTTAAAAATTGGAGGAAGTAATCAACCAATTAGTTAAATTTTCCTCTTTTGTTGTGACTTTTGAAGATAGGTAAATTGTCTTAAAAGTGATGGATGACAAATCTTAAAAGACCAAATATGGCGATTTGAGCTGATCAAATAAATGTAATAGCAGGGAGAATACATTCAAACACAGGAGCTTCTTTTTAAATTTTCTTCCTTCAAGAGAGCAATAAATAAAGCTGTAATATCACACATTGTTCCTGGGTCTTAATTAATTAATAGAAGTTATTTTTTTCATTGAGAAGGCTCAATTCTTCCACTTTCCCATAATCTTGTTAATTATCTAGGCTACTTTGAGATGTGTGGGTGTGTGGGTGTGTTTTCCTTTTCATTTGGTCACATAGCTAGACTTATCCAGCTTTTAGAGAAATTATAGTCCTCATAAAACATCTTGTCTTTACTGATTCCTTATTATTTTAATTTGGGTCAGTGGGCCATGGGCAATTAATTAGTTTTGCAATTGACTCAAGATTTCTAAAATTTCATTTGACATTTTATGTCCCTTGAAGTGAAACTAAAATCACATACAAAGCAAAAAAAACAAAGACATGACACACTTAATTATATGCTTAAAAAAACAGCAATCCAGAAAAAAATAAAAAGCCCAAATATGGTTTCTGCCTGTATCAGCTATGCAAATGTATACTCTGACAGTTTTAACTGGGTCACAAGTAATGTAAATGAAAAAAGAAAAAAAAGAAAAAGTCAAAGCTTAGACTGGGACTCCAAACATTACCTAAAATACTAATTCCAGAATATAAATAATTTCATCTTAAAAAAAATCACCATTTTTTCCCAAGTTAAACAAACCTGAACCAAATAAAAATTTATATTCGATACCAACAAAACAATTTGTTCTCGGTTATACACTTTGAATATTTACATCTTGGAGGAGGTTTTTCTGTTTGGCATAACATGAGTATTATCATTTCTGGGCTTCTAAACTCCTTAGATAATGATAAATTAATTTAAAAATCTTTTCTGAACACTAAGCACAAGCATTTGGTACAGATGACAAGATACACTGAAAGAATAATACATGAACCCTCTATTTTCTGCTTTCCAGAATCTGAATCTGAAATGTAGCAATCTAAAAAACAACACTATTTTTTTTTGTCCTTTGTTTGTTTTTAACAAATTAATAAAGCAAGATTTCCTACAATATGTGAAAAAGTATAGGTAAATTCTGAAAAGACATATTCCTGTCCCTGCAGGGCTCTGTTAGGGGCTGTACTGTGTTTCTCCAAAATTTACATGTTGAGGTCCTAACCCTTAGTACATCACAAAGTGACCATATTTGGAGAGAGGGTTTTTAAAGAGATAATCAAATTGAAATGAGTTCATCAGAGTGGGTCTTTATCCAATAGGGCTACCGCCTTTGTAAGCACAAGAGATTAAGACACATGTGCCTGGGGCAAATACAATGTTGAAGACACAGGAAGGAAAAAACAACCATCAACAATTGAAGGAGAGAAGCTTCAGAAGAAATCAACCATCTAGTGGAGCCTCCCATCCCAAAGCCTTAGCTCTTTCCCTACCTTGTAATTCTGTGCTGTGGCACTATCGCCAATACTGGGTAAGTCTGTTAAGAGCAGACTAGAGCAAGTTTCTTGTTAAATGTGAATGTGGCTTCCTGAGGGGTATTCAGGAAGATCAAAATTTCCCATGGGACAGAATAATGCACTCCTTTTGACCCTGATTATTTTCCTCATATTTAATTTTAAAGCCTCTGAGATAACCTGGTATTTTTGAAGTACAATTTCCCTGAGTAGATGGTTCTAACTCAGAACCTGAATCCTTATAGTAACCTTGAGTATCATTACATTCAGAACTTAGAATGCTATTTGGCTTAGGAGGTTTACATTTTTTTTAAAGATTTTATTATTTATCTGTTTATTTTAGAGAGAGAGAACATGAGTGGAAGGAGGAGCAGAGGGAAAGGGACATGTAGACTCCGAGCTATGCGGAGTCCCATGTGGGGCTCAATCCCACTACCCAGAGATCATGACCCTAGCTAAATCCAAGCATTGGCCACTCAACTGACTTAACCACCCAGGCACTCCAGGGAGTCTTACATTTCATCTGTGTTTCCTGCTTGGTAATTAAGAGAAGATTACAGTTTTTTAAAACTTTGTCATGATACATTTTCAATTATGGCAAAAATTGTTCTGTAGCTCATCAAAAATGATTCAATAGGGGCACCTAGGTGGTACAGTCCATTAAGCATCCAACTTTTGGTTTTGGCTCAGGTCATGATCTCAGGATCATAAGATCAAGCCCTGCATCAGGCTCTGCACTCAGCCGGGAATCTGCTTGAGATTCTCTTTCCCTGTCCTCCTGCTCCTCCTGCTACTGCTTTCTCTCTCTCTAAAATAAATGAATCTTTTTTAAAAAAAAATGTATCAATGGAGGAGTGTCCAAGCACTTGAGCAATAATGGACATTGAGTGTCCAGCATGGAAGGGGATATTGGAAAAGAAACATCAACAGGTGCCAGAATATTTTTTAACATACCACAAGACCTGTAGACAGTGAGTTTATATATTCTATCAATATAGTTCTGTGATACTTAATAGAGGCAGGGAAGAAATGAGCTTTAAAAATGCCTTTGCTTGGCTAACAGAAAACCTGGAACCATTTGCCTTGTGTCCACAAGACAGTGCGGTCAGTAGGGCACAGGCAAGACCTGCCACTTGAGAACTAAAAGCAACAAATGGAAAGGCTGAAATTGACAAGGCTGTAACTCACAAGTGTCCAAACCTGCACTCAGATGCTCTTGGGCAGCTCCCGCTGGGGCTCTAGCTGGGATGTCAATTGAATTTCAGTTGCGTGAAAGGAGCTCTTGGTCTACTGGGAGCAACTATTCTCTGCTGAAACATGGACAAAGAGTTTTAGGTAATAATCAGACACTAAAAGTAACCATCTGGATAAAAATACAATTGTTCTCTCTTCCTTATAACTGGCTTTAGACACAGGAACATACATATGGAACTAAACTAAAATGGCATCTTTAGCCTTCATTTCCTATTAATTAGATATCACCTACCCTGCATGGGAGCCTCACTTATTATTCCAGTCAGTGATGAGAATCTTACAAAGACAGCACGCTCACTCTGTGAGAATGTGAGCCCTCTGACCCTTGCCACCCAGGAGAAAGGGAAGTACATATGTAAGAGGCCATGATTACAAAATGAATTATTAAGGAGAGAAGTCAATCCCAAACAACCATCACATTCAAAACAACTTCTATGGCTGTGGCCAGAAGTGGTCCAACAAAATGTCATATGTATGGGGATTCTTAAAAACAAAAGGGTGATGGTGAAATCATCGTTCAGTTAGTCTATCAGATACTATTTATGATAACCCACCATTTCCAAATTTCTACATTATATGTGTCCTGGGAAAATATAACAAAAGCAGAAGAGATGATCTTGGAGTTTAAATCTGAATGAAAAACAAACTAAATTATAAACACAGATTTCCATCCCTATGCATTATAGGAATTCTGCAACAGAGGGAAATAGGTGTGGGAGTGTTAACCTGGACAGGTCTGGAGCAAATAAATTTTAACCAAACATCTCATAATAAAACAAGATCTAAGTCAGAGGAAAGAAAGCAAACTGGCATCCAGAAGAATTTGCATGGAGAAGAAATAGCCTAATGTCATTGATAACCAGTGAATTCTCTCAAAGCAAGGCTCCCTCCAGTGCATGAAAAGAAATAAACACAAGGAGCTGGTCATTGTTCAGGTTGCTCTTTAGTACATAATGGAATGTTTGGGATCAATAAGGAAGGCAACTGAAGTCCACCCATGATTTTCTAATGTCAAGTAACCTGGTGAAAATAAAGCCTATGGAAGTTCTTTTTTTTTTTTTTTTCAGAATGAACTGTATACATATTGGTATAATATTCCACTTAGCTCACACCTTTTGAATTGTTTTTGTGATAATCTGTACACTGAACCAAGTAAATCATCATTTCTAAATCTTGTTCGGTTAGCACAGTTGAGCCCAAATTATCACAATCTTGAATCAGGATATAGCCACATATTCTTATAATAGTCTGTGTAAGACATGCATTCTGCATACTTTGTTTTTTCCTGGTCTCCAATGTTTGACCCATAATGAGCCAAACATACAGAACATCCTCAGTAATTAGTTGTCATAATAAAACTGTCAACAGCGATACCCAGCTGGTGAATATCCACTTTGGTGAATTATTTGTGGACAAAAATACTATCGACTTACTACAAACACTAAAACTGATTAAACCCTCCCCCCCTCCAAATGGATCAGACAGTCATACGTGCGAGTACTTTGCAGCAAGCTAGAGATTGCATTTGGCAGTATCTCCGCATTCAAAATGAATTTAAAATGAAGAAGCATTTGACATCCTTAATGAAATTTTATGTTGCAGCTACCGGTACTTAAACTGCAGAAAATTTGTACAGAATTTCATTTTAAGAGAAAAGGAAATGAAGGCAAATGAGGGAAGGAGGGAAGTAGTAACTGAAACTCACAGGAGTTCAAAGAAGATCTCCAAAACAGACAAAATGAGTTTGTTACTGTCCCCACCAACCCAAGAACTATCCCTTGTCAGTAACAGTTATGGTTATGGTGAATTTTCTCCCTCATGACCACTTAGTGCACTGGCAAAGGAAAGCCAACAGAATGCCTTATGCTAAGTTCTGTGAATGAAAGGATGGTTTTTTGTACAACAAAAGATAACAGAGAAAGAAAGATAACCAATATTTGCATCTTATTGAAGGTTACATTCAGTTTGAAATTGACACATAAAACTCTACAATGAAGATTTCATGATAAATAATCATGCAAAGAAAAGTAAATGAGCTAGTGATATACATATAGAAGAAAAAAATCTAGGAAAACCATTTTTGAAAGAGTTTTACAGAATGTACAATCATTATTTTCTAATTCTATCCTTTTATCCAGGCCCCTGTGTTCCAAATATAAATGATCTCAACTTACTCTGAATAACTGTAGTGATTATAGTAGCCTCTCAGTAATTGCTGTTAGGAGACAGTGATTACATGATACTCTAATGAATTCATTAATTTTAATATCTAAAAATATTTGTGTTTCACATGGCAGTACTAAGAAGTGTTGCAAGAAGATATCAGCCTACATTCAGAAGTAATACCCTCAGAAATGTTGTACGATTTTCAATTTCTATATTCAGGATTTTGTTCAATCCCAAATGCAAGTTCAGATTTCAAAGTCCAGTCTTAGATATAGGTAAGTAACTTCCAGGTTTTCTAACAAAGTGTCCAAGATTAAGGACACTTACTATGACCAGTTTTACAAAGCCAACGGATGCATGAAGAAAAAATGTTTCTGAAATAGACTTTGCTTCTGTTGCGTTATGCATGCATTAACTATTTCACCAGAAACATCTGCCTTGAAAAAGTTAGCAGGAATAAAAAAAATAAAACACTTTCAGAAGTAAGGTTGGCAGCTCTAAGTGCCATTTATTATCCAAAGATATTTCAGATATGGTTTGATGAGAGTTAATTATTTGATCCTATTTAGTACAAAGGGAATGGAAGAAAAAGCATCTAATTGATGCATTAGTAGTCATCCCCACCTCCAAAAGTTGCAGGAGGCACTTTTAACAGCCATCATTTTCTTTATAGGGGATTTGCTCTGAACAAAATGGAATCGTCACTGTTTGTTCTATCTTACATTTATTTAGCAAAGGCATTATCATCCATCCCAAGCTCACACCTTTACAGAGTAAGAGATGTAGAAAGCAATGACGTTTTGAATAAGCAGCTCCTATTTTATTAAGTGCTTTTGGTTTTGCCTTAAGACCTTCTCAACTTGAGTAGGTTCTTTATCTGAGGTGCACAAATGGCCCTTCTATTTTCATTATCATACACTGTTCATCCATAATGATGGTGAAATCAATGGGTTCTTTTTTTTTCCTTTCCTGAATAATCTTCCTTTGGGGTTTGATCCTAATAATTAGTTTTGGGGGGAAATGAATGAAGAGAATCATAGTACTACTTTCTGTGATTCTGTGGAGTAAAAATATGTCAACTTTTCTACCATAAACATCTACCTCTAAAATTTTATGCAACCAACATAAAAATGATCCCTGGGCTGGAACTTAATGTTTCATCTTGCATTTCTTTCCCTTTTTTCTGCCCTTCCTTTTATGCCTTGGGAAAAAAAATGGGAATGTTTTCTCAAAAATTCCTTTTTTCATTGCTAAGAATGGCAAATGGAAAAAGACAGTCTGTTAAATGAGAAAGAAACTTCTATCAAGGTTAATTGTATTTTTAATAACGTGCAAGAAGCTGCTTGCCCTGAAGGGGTTTTTTTTTTCTCTAATAGTAATAACAAACAAATGAAATGATGTATATAAAATCTGGCCCTGAAAATAGGACTGCACCCTAATGAAAGTGCTCTGATGCTCCGGGTTCTAGAATGTTCTAAAGTAAAATTTAAGAGTGGAATGCAAAATAAGAATTCCTTTTTTACATATCACTTACTCCTCCTAATTTTCCTATCCAGAGCTTGCCAAAATTAGCACAGGGTTTCTAGGAAAAAAGTTTCTGTGGTACAGTTCAAACTCTGATCCAGCCAGAAATTAGGGAAGGTGAATAACCTTTCTGAATCTCAGACTCCTCTTCTAAAAAAGCAGTCACCTGGAAGGACTTTGTAAAGACTCTTGTCCTAAATATTAGGATATTTAAATATTAACCTAATAAAAAATAGGAAAATAGGGCACCTGAATGGTTCGGTCAGTTAAGCATCCACCTTTGGCTCAGGTCATGAACCCCAGGTCCTGGGATTGAGTCTGCATTGGGCTCCTTACTCATCAGGGAGCCTGCTTCTCCCTCTCCTCTGCTCCTCCCCACTGCTTGTGCACTGGAGAACTCTCTCTTTCAAATAATAAAATCTTTAGAAAAATAAATAAATTTTACTGCATACATATATCCAGGCATGCTCAATCCTAAGTATTTCTACAAATTACCAAAATAATATTGGCCAACCCCTTTCAATGATCCTGTATTAATTTATTCATTCATTCGAGTAATACTGAGTACCCAATATGTATCAGATTACAACACAGCCACAAAAATAAACTAATCCTCATCCTTCCCTGAACTTATAGCTTCACAGAGAAGGTAGATAGTAATAGTTACCACAAAATTGACAGGGAATAGTATTTCCTTGGGGATACACATTGACAATATAATTTTCAAGGAATCTAGTATCTTCCAGTAACAGAATAATAATGGTGAATATTCCCCTATTTTGATAAACTTTTGTGGGAAATTAGGGAAATCCATAGAACAAATAATAGCCCCTACATTTTCCTCCCCACATATACCTAATCTCCCTGACAACTACATGAAAAATATTCAAAATCTCGGTGAAATCTCTTTATTCATGTTTTAGTCAACTCTTAAATTTATTCAGCTATACGTTAAAAAGAGAGGTTCAACAGTGTGCCCTCTAAAGAAAACAAAATGACATTTGATTAAAAAAGTAAAACCCCAAATTCCAGAATCTTTAATGTTAACCCTTCACCTTAACTCTTAACCTTAATTCTTAACCTTAATTTCCAGAAAGCTTTTCTCATTCAGAGGATTTGTTTTGCTTTTGTTATTTTTTTTTTTTTTACCAAGAGTAGTGTTATAATTAGCAAACACAACACACTGAGTTGTCCAATTGTTTTTTTATCCAAACATTTCCTATTTTATCCAAATACAAATTCTACTTGTATCCAATATAAATTTCCCTTTATGCCTCACTCATCCCTGCTGTCTAGATTGTCTCTAAAGATTTATGGCCTCAAACAATTTCAAATCAAAGACCCCTCAAAAAATGTACAGAAAGGACATCATTTATTATACTCTCAAGGGAGCAAAAACTGTGTAACAATCAACTAAGCTTTGCCGCTCAAGATATCTACTTTTGTGTTACACCTAAAAAAAAAAAAAAAAAGAGTCCAGTTACATCCAGGCCCATGTGTTTTTACTGTTGTCATTGTTGGTTTTCTTTTTTCTCCATGATCTGTGGAATGTTCTGATGGAGAGTACAGTAAGGTAATGTCAGTAGAAAGAATTGCTAAGAGCCAAAATATTAACTGAAGCAGTCCTTATGTGTTCAAAATAAGCTGCAAAATAAGTGCCCAGGAAAGGACCCAAAGGTAAATGCACTTGGTCTTGTGTTTTGATTACATGAGTGACTTGCTAGTCAAATCTCTTTCGATTTGGATAAAGGCTCACCTTTAAAAGGCAATTGCAGGAATGCATATATGCTTTAGCATTGTTTTGCACTCTTCCTTGATCCCACAAGCTTTCTGGCACATGAAAGCAAAGGAGAGAAACAAGATGATAGACAACAGATTGTTTCTCTAAAAGCTGCAGTAGCAGGAGGAAAACAAAACAAAACAAAAAAACCTTCCAAGTAAAACGTTAGGGTAAACCTGGGTTCCTTTTAGTCATGTTCTGTGTTTGCTTTTATGTTTACATGTTCACAAATAAACATGTAAATCCCAATTTTCAGCCAAGTTTTAAATCTCAAGTTTTCCACTTACTGAGAAAAGAAAAATACATAAAAGTGCAGGAGAATGACGTATCCAACTTTTGATGTGACAAAATGTTACTCTGGAAATGGAGCTGAATTACTGGTGCATTCTCAACTAGGATTACACAAAATATTGAATGGAAAGAGTCCAATTCTTGCCAATATAAAGATGACCTCTGAAATGTATTGTTTTATCTGCCTACAAAATAGAATTTGTTCCACATTACAAAGAATAAAATAACAAAAACACAAATCTTTTATATGCAAATTACTTACCTTTTTAGAACAATATTGAACAATTATCAGTAATTTCAACTCAACCATAATTACCTATCTCCAAAAGGCCCAGCACTGAACTGATCTTTAGAATACAAAGATAAAATGGAGTACCTCAAGGAGTTCTTGGTTTAGTAGGAGAGAGAAACGGATTACCAAACTACCACATTCATGAACAACATACAAATACAAATGTGCATTTTATAATGATCTATTTTAAGGAAGACTTTTTGTTCCTTTGGAAGACACATCCATGAACAACCCTGATGGTGATAATTTCTAAATCTGACTTTCCCTGTGTCCCAGAACAGTGGTGGCTAGGAATTGGCCTCACAAAGCAGAGCTTTTTTATTATTATTATTATTTTATTTTATTTTTTTTTTTTTAGTTGACTGTGGTGGTTAGATTAGGCTGATGGAAGAACCTTGATAGGGAGGCGCCCCCTGGGGAGGCAAGAAGGGCAAAGTATGCAGAATTTTTGAGGCTTCTTCTGGCCTGAGTGACCATATACAATTTAAACTGACTTAACATAAATAAATAAATAAATAAATAAATAAATAAATAAATAAATAAACTGACTTAACCAGTTCAGTTAAGTCAGTTAACTGACTGCAAACTTGGAATTTACTGGCTTGCATAAGTGAACACTGCAGGCAAGATGGCACTCATGAGGTTCTCATACACCTATTTCTCACTTTCCTCCAGGCTCTACACTCCTTTGTGTTGGCTTCTTTTATAGGCAAGTTTAAGTTAGCAGCAACAACAGGCTACTACATCTCTGAATTTATAACCTATTAGTTTAATAATCTAAGCCAAAAGAGAAACTTCTTTCTCTAAATCATCTGGCAATTAAAAATTGATAAGTCAACGCTCTATCTCTGTCAGCTTCCTGCCCCAAAACTAATCTGTGTGTATCCATTAGGAATTATATTCAACTGCTATAATGATAATGATTTAGAGAAGTCTAAGGCTTATTCCTCCCTCACATTAAAGACCAAAGACATGTAGTCTAGCACCAGTATGCCAACTCTCTGTGGATTAGAGAGACAGACTCAAAACTGTCACTGAATTATCTGAATAGAAATCCCGACATACTCTTCAGAGAAATCATTCTTAGAAATATTGGCAAGATTGCTGAATATAAAAGCAATATATAGTCATCAGTCACATTCCTATACAGAACCACATGGAGTGATGAAATCTTACATAAAATATAAAATCTTATTAGATTAAATTTATCATTTTCTCTTGCAAGAAAAGTATAAGGCACTAGACTAAACATAAGTGATTTGACTAGTATTAAAAGAAAAATTACAAAATTTTACCTTAATAATTTTAAACATTAGGAAGATGTATATGCTCATGGATAAAAAGATTAAATAACATAAAACTGTCAGTACGTCTTGAATTAACCTAAAGTTAGATGGAGTTCCAATAAAAATCCCCAATGGGGATTTTTTTTTTTTCAAGAAACATGAGAAAAAAAAAAAAACTTATATAAGAAAGCAAAGAGTCTGGAATTTTTTTCAAGGAACTTGTCAAGAAAACTTAAACGGACAAGCCCATAGGCAAGAGAGCAGGTGAGACACAAACTATGGATCCTATAGACATCAGAAGATCATGAAACTAAAGCGATTAAGAAACATGGTTACTGGCATAGAGATAGGGAAGTTGAGCAATGAAACAGAAAAGACCTATAGGTAAATTAATAAATAAATTTTCAATGAAAGTTGTGGGCAAAAGAGACTAACAATAAATTATACTAGGAAAATTGGTTATTCAATTTATTCAATTTAAAAAAAAATTGCATCCTTATCTTACACAATAAAAACCAAAAATTAATTTCAGAAAATAACAAGTCTGACTATATGGTTAAAAAAACTTCACCAGTTTTAGAATGTCTTTATGGCATTAATATTGGAAAATATCTCTAAAAGTGACTTAAAGATCATAGATCCAGAGAAAAATATTGATAAATTGGATGCTATTCTAAATTTTAATTCTTTTGTGCATCGAAAAGCATTGCAACAATGTTAAGTCTCAGTCAGTCATTGGAAGATTATTTGCAAGATGAGTTAAATGCCAAGGAATTATGACCTACAAAATATAAAAACCTCCTCAAAATATGTAAGAAAAAGACAATTCACCCAACAGAAAAACTGACAACAGGTATATATGGTCAATCCACAGAATCAGAATATATATATATATATATCACCAGTTATCAAAGAAACGTATATTCAAAGCATTTTAAAATGCCATCTTGTACCCAAGAAATTGTGAAATCCATTTAAAAACACACATAAGGAGACAAACGATGAGAGACTCCTAACTCTGGGAAAAAAGGGTTGCAGAAGGGGAGGTCGCTGGGGGCATGGGGTAACTGGGTGACAGGCACTGAGGAAGGCACTTTATGGGATGAGCATTGGGTGTTATACTCTATGTTGGCAAATTGAATTTAAATTTTTAAAAATGTAAAAAAAAAAAAAAGCCCACACACATAAATGAGGAAACTTAAAAATACCAGTAGAGTGCAAATTGCTAAGGTCAATTTGGAGGATTATCTAGCAAAATAATGAAAAGTGGAAGATGACTTAGGAATTTAATCCTATATACCTATTCTGGATAAATCCCCACACATGACACATGCAAGTTTTGTACAAGCATGTGCAGAGAAAAAGTTGTAATATCAAAGAAAGAAAAGGAGAAATAAATCTTTATGGATAGATAAATTTATACATATTATGGTATATTCATATATCATATCACAGTGTAAATAAACTCAATCTATATATTTCCACATTAAATATTTGCTATTTAGTTAAAAAGCAAGGACAAGAGGTAGATATGACACATGTAGAAATTTTTTTAAAGATTTATTTATTTTAAAGAGAGAGAGAGCAGGTGCTGGAGGGGCAGAGGGAGAGGGAGAGAGAATCCCAAGCAGACTCCGTGCCAACTGCAGAGGCCGATAGCAGGCTTGATCTTACATCTCTGAGATAACGACTTCTCAGCTAAAACTAAGAGTCAAATTCTTAACTGACCGAGTCACCCAGGTGCTCCCACACACAATTTTATACTAAACTCTGTTTATTAAAAATATACATTAATTTGGCAAAAGTACAAGGCTAAGGAAATGACAAACACTGAATGAGAATAGCATTTATGTCTAGGTGGAAGGAGTAGAGTGGAATTAGGAAAAAAATACTTAGGTCACTTCAGCCCATATTTGTAATATCTTTATATTATTTCATCTGAGTGGTTATTAATATATATCCAATTATTTATTGCAAATACAGTTTTACTTTTGATACATTGTAATAGATTTAAAAAGATACCATGAGCCAGTTACTGCTTTTCTTAAAAAATTTCGATAGGAATGGGGTATGTAAGTAGACAACAGCAAACAAAGAGGTAGTAATCTAAATCAGAGGTTTTCAAACTCTCAGGCCAAATCTATCCCACCACCTGTTTTATTTTTTAAATAAAGTCTTATCAGAACACAATCATACATATCTGTTTGTACATTGTCTATAGCTGCTTTGATGCTACAAGCAGAGAAGAGTATTTGTAAAAGAGATCATATGACCACCAAAGCCTAACAGGGCCTTTTACAGGGAAAGTGTGGTCCTTTACAAGGGAAGGTTTGCCAATGCTTTAAATGGTTGACATATACTTTGGTTGGCATATATGTTTTAGTTTTCTATATACATACTATTAACTAGGCAGTTTAAATATATCATATTAATGATCAATATTTCAGAGAATAGTAATATTAAGCCCATGTACAGATGAAGAAACTGAGATTTAGAGAATTCAATAGCTCAATCTTTCTGAATAATAAAAGACAAAAAAAAAAATTTCTCTTTCCCAAAGCCACATACTCATTTAAACCCTTTAGAAAAAGCCAGAAACGGATTCCTGAGCTCTTGATCTTCAGACTCCAGGTAGAGGACGTTGGGTCAATTGTTGGAAGAGGGTCAAAAGATGCAAATTAATGTTATAAAGAACTCTCAATTTTGTCCCAAATAATTAGGGGTATTAATTTCCCTAAGAAATTACACAAACACATCCACACACAATGCATCCTTTTGTTATTTCTTACACCAAAACACGCTGTTAACTTAAAAAGCCAATTACATGGCACTACAGAACACACCTACTCTGCTGAAGATCTGTTTTTCACAAAGTCACTGATTAAATGCATGAAAATCACTGACGTAAATTGAGCTTTTTACAGTGAAATACAAGAGATTTTTAAAAATCTGCCCCTGAAAGACTATAAATGGCTTAAGGATTGAAAATGTGTATACACTCAATATACATGTCCAGGAAATGAATTAATCATACTTAATCAGATCTGCTCAAGCAGTACTTTGAAAAGTGCTATGCCTAATACAAAGTGTCTTACCCTAAGAGAAAGTGGAAAGCTAGACTAACAAAATCAAGGTGCTCAAGAAAACATACCAACCACTCAGACTATCCAAAGAGCCAGAGAATAAGAAGGTACAAAGGGAAATACAAGAATGATGCAGTCTAGCACTGAGCCTGATGTAACTCTGAGCCTTGAGAGCTGAAAGCATTTGGTTAGGTATACTAAGTTGGAGAGGACCAGAAATGGCAAAGGGAAGAAATCTACGACATATTCAAGAGACAAGATTCAAAGTGCTAACACTGCTCAGGTTGAAGTCGATTTTTCTATGCTTTCAGATTTGTGTTACATTTTCATTTGTCCTGAGTATTTCCAGACACCAATCCTCATCACATGCTAAGAAGATAGAAGACAAATCATCAGTATCCAAGTGAGTCAGATGCTTGAGACCACCTAAACTCTTGTTGCTGTATACTAAGAGGGATGGGATTTGGGAGAACCACAGATAAAAAAAATCCCTGAGAGTCTTTGTGTCCTGCAATGTAGACCTTTCTCATGTAAAGCCTCTCTTCACTGACACTGTTAAAGAATATGGAAGCAGGGTCAGTTATCCCTGTCATCACTGTCTTTGACACATGGATTCAGGAGAAACACCAAATGATCAAGCATTAAAATTCCTGCTACATGGTTAATAATCTAGTCTCTATTGTGAATGTACAAGAAGACACATATCTAAATTTCATCTCCAAAACAATCCCTTTCGATGGGTCTTTAGTGAAGAATGGGTGGGGAAACAAAATCTAGTTTGGGCAAAATGATTCCTAAAGATGTTGGCTTTGGACCCTCTAGGATGTTCTAAGTCACACCCAGAACTTAGTCAATGAGTACAGTGTGATTTATGCTTCCAGGCCATTAGGATATTGAGCTATTGCAATGTGTTACACAATTTCTTTGGTTTTCAAAAAAAAAAAAAAACTCACAGCAATCACTAGCTATATAACCTTTAAAAAGCCACCTTACTTGATTGAGCATTGTTTTCTTCATCTGGAAAATGAAGGGACTATAGATGATCTACAAATGCAATCTTCTGTGTCAATGCATTGACGGAGCTTCTTAATAATGAAAATATAGCTCATTACAATTACAATAAAGAATAAAACTTCCATAATGTAAAAATCATCTGAGGCTCATCCGTGAGGGGATCTACTGGCTTGTCATTTAATTGCAACGGCACACAAAGTACATATATTTCAAAGCTTAATTCTGAAGGGCTATGGGGCAATGTTCTGCTAATGTGTGAACTTAAAGGCATCAAAATCCTTTAAGAGATTGTTTTAGAGAAACACGAGATTTAAGTAAAATGTAGAAATAACATTACTTGAAGTGGAAAAGGATGGAGATGAGGGGAAAAATACCTTCAGTGGAATTCATTTAACTGTGGGCAAAATCTGCATTGAGAGGATGAGAAGAGGACACAGTATGGGCCATGACAAAGAATTAATTCTCTTGAAAGGTGAAAGAGTTGGCCAAGTACATTTGCATGGACTCTTTCCAAGAGAAAAGGAGTGAAATCAAATTCCAACAAGGATAAGCATTAAATATGTATTATATAAAACTACATTTATTCATAAAACCACCATGCTTTGTATTATTAATTTTGAAGTATAGTTTATCTGGACAACGATTATAAATTTAATAGTTAAATTTGCTTTTAAATGTTTTAACTGTATTCTAACAATCTCTAAGAATTGCTTAATTTAAGTTTCAGAAAAAGCAACAACATTTTGTGGGTGGAGAAGTCATCCAATCTTTATGAATTTCCACCCTTGCGAACCAAGAACATAATGCTAAAGATGCCTCATTCTAGGATGTGCAATGAGATTGTAGTTTAAGGCCTGCTGAGCTAGCCAGAGAACTGTCTTGCTAACATATACCCTTTAGAATTAAAAGAGTGCACTCCACCAAAAAATAGAAATTTCTTCCCAGCCATAAATGAAACTCTTTCCAAAAGCACTTGCACAAGGAAGTCTTTGAAACCAAAAAACGAAATGAAATTTCTATTAGCCATGTGACCTTACTCAAATTCTACAATTCTTCCTGAATTTCCAATGCATCATTGTCAGATGAATGCTGTTTTGTGCTCCAGATTCACTTTCCACCCTTGTTGCCTGTCCTCCTGGGATGCTGAGGCCTAGAATACATTCACAGGGAGCCACTGCTTTCAGACTTTGGATATTGCAAAAAAGAAGCTGGTGCATGAAGAGGAGAGATGCATGAAGACAGCGATGTCAGGATCTCTAAATCCCTGTCTGTACCCACTCATCAAAGTGGGCTGCACTTACCCAAAATGCTATTCTTGACTCAGTTCTCTCCACATTCTGGTAGCTGCTTGCTTTCCTCATACCCTGAGGTCTAGGGGTGGTCAACGGTTTCTCTGCTCTCTCCAGATCCCAATTCCTGCTCTAAATGTGGTTCCCCATCCCTTCCCCCATAACTGTACAAATGCCTCCTTTGTGAATAAACCTCTTGAAGTTTCCCATTATGTGAATGCAATGGTTTCCTGCTGCTGCACCTCATTTGAAATGTAGATAGTACCAGTAACCATTTCATAAGGTTGTTACAAGGATTGCATAGCAAAGTACTTGTGGGTAGTCTTCAGGTCATGTTCTACGTTCTCTAAAAATCAACTATGAGATGGGAGGACACTGACGTGGTAATGCCTTCTTTAGGGAGAGGTAATCTCAATCAGCAAAGGTGAGGCAGGGGTGGGGGCAGGGAGAAGGGTCTAGAAAGGATGGGAAGTGATTGAGAGGTGATGTGTCACCTCACTGGCCACTTCACGACAAGCTGGAAAAACACACAGGCAATATTTGGCGGGTCACCCCAGGCACAAAAAAAAATTCTACTCACATGCTGTTTGGAAAAGCTGTATCTTGAGCAATCTGGCAGAGACAAGGAAGGGATGCATTTTCTGGGTGACCCTCTCTTGTTTTCCCTTCATCAAATTTGGTTCCAAATAGCAGTAACTCCCCAGGATTTCAGTTCATGCCATGAGGCACGCCTTTTGCTTCCTGGGAAGCCAAATTTCAAGCCCTCTGGTGAGGGTTTCATCCACTCCCAAAAAGAGCAAATAAAGAGTTATCACATCATTTTAGGCAATAGTTGACATGAAAAAAAATCTATATATATGTTTATGAAAATGGAAGAAAGATGAGGCATTGAAAATCTGAGAAGGTGCCTAAGCTCTGTCTGGTTCTCAGATAAGGCCAGCATTATCATCATTATTATCACTCTCCATACTTTAGACACTTGTCCTTGCTTTCCTGTCATACTACCTTCTCAAATGGTCCCATGTCACAATCCTTCCTTGAGAGGTGAACCCAGAGAAGACAGCACACCATCTGATCCCACACAAGTAATGACTAAGCACAGAGAGAATCCGGGAGGAGGCCTGGGCTGGGGCATCTAAGCAGAACTCTTGCTTCTGGCGATTTTGAACTGCAACAGTGGAAGAGTGATATAAAAAGATCATGAGTGATATCTAGAAAATATCAGTGACTACTTGAATAGAAACTCAGAAAGCTAGGAAAGTGAGATAGTGCTTTGAGGAATAGTAGGGATGCTGGTGCTCACTCTAAGTTACATGCAAGGTATCACCTACTGTGATAAAGAAGCAGAGAGATCACAGGTATCCATACAGAGCAGTTTCGCAAATCATGAAAAATGAAGCAAATAAGCAGAGGCAAGAGGCCATCAACTTCACAAGGAAATGGAGAAGGTCATCAGTCTTGATTCCTGCTCTCCTGTGTCACCCAACTGCATTCTGTTCTCTATGCTTGGATTTTTGTAAAACCCTATGGTATCCCATGCAATAATCAATTTTTTTTTTAAGATTTTTTTTTTTTTTTAGTGACAGACTCTACTCAAAACAAACCTAAACAAAAATAACCTATTAACTCAGAGGCCTAGAATGTCTATAGAATGTTTGTCTTCAGTTAGGGCTTGATCCAGGAATTTAGCGATATCATCAGGAAATGGATCTCATTTTCTTTTTCCCCTTGGCTCTCTTCTCTCTTGCTAAACCTCATTCCCTGCTATATTTCTCTCTCTCTCTTTTTAAAATATTTTATTTATTCATGAGAGATACATAGAGAGAAAGAGGGGCAGAGACACAGGCAGAGGGAGAAGCAGGCTCCATGCAAGGAGCCTAATGCGGGACTGGACCCCTGGACTCCAGACTCCAGACTCCAGGATCATGCCCTGGGCTTCAGGCAGGTGCTAAATCACTGAGCCACCCAGCGATCCCCTCCTGCTATATTTCTCTGTAATGTGGAAGCAGTGATAACCTTTAATGATCCTCAACAATGCTGATCACTTGAGTACCAACCTTAAATTTCAACATCCATGTCAATCCCTCAAAAAAAAAAAAAAAAAAAAAAAAACCTGATTGGCTTGTTTTGAACCATCTTGTCAGTTTTGATTAAATTAAAGATTCTAGAGGTCTAGAGTACTCTGGACAGCCTAGCATAATTGCCAAGTATTTTAGTACTGAAGGTGAAGCTATGTCATTATCAGCTCCATCATACAAGGAACAGGAAAGCTATATATGGAAAAGATGCTGAGCAGCCCAAGATGGTAACAGATATTCACTACATTCCTCTATTCTGTTTTCAGAAATCAAATAATCCCAGACTGAGGGATCTATCCTTTCTATAGTCCCTGACATACTTGGTCCTTAGAGACAGACAAACAAGTAAGTGAAACACAGAACCTTTCTGAACATCTTGTAATTTTCAAGTCCACTGCTGGATAAGGAACATGTTGAAACATAGACAATTTAATTACAAAGTTGTAAGTATGATAATAAAGTATGTAGAAGGTATAGAAACATTAGGCAGGACATTTAGGCTTTCTCTGACTCCTGTAGTTAAACTTACTTTCAAATATATGCCATAAATATCAACTTAGAGGATAGGCTTTTCTAGATTTCATTTTGAGGAGAATCAAAAGTAACACAGATGATCCTGTGATCAGATATGTGATGGGCATTAATTACCCAGAAAGATGGTGGATGTTGACAAGAGAGAGATATTTGGAAGAAAAGTAAGGGCAGGTTTTGGGGGGACTCCCTAGGTTCTTGCTAGCAGGCCAACTACCACTAAGATTGGTCCTGATTTTCATTAACCAGCATCCCCTTAAGAACCCCAAATAGAGGTTAAGTAAATGTGGGAGAGTTCGTGGTCTATTTCCATTACCTTGATTCTGGTCTCTCATGGTAGGAGATGTTTTCATTGGGTGGGCTCTCCCAGGCCCTCTGGATGTTTCTGGAACACAGAAAGAGAAATAGATGTTTTTTTCCTTGTAGTTTCAAGTCCTCTCCTTTCCCTGCTGCTTCTGGCTCTTTCAGTCTTCGGCTTCCAAAATCAACTCGGCCAAATGATATTTAAATTCTTTTAAAATTTATGTGATCTATTTTAGAATTTTATCTATCCTGTCTATTACAGATGTCTACTGAAATTGCTTAATAAGCCTGATGTTGGAGACCAATAACAACTCTTGCTACATATATAAGCTTACCATAATATGGCTAATTTTCATAATAGATTATTTTATGAGCATTTAGCAGGCACATGGCAGACATCTATAAAGCCTCGTTTCCTCCTGTTCTTGAGCACTACTTAACAGAGAGTGTGTATATCAATATGCAAGCATGCTTGGGTAGGCATTTATTACATAACTAATTTTGAAATAATTGTGCTTATTTTTTGGAAAACAAAGTGTTTTCTTATTTTCTTTTGACAAATTTGTTTTGTTCTCAGGGGGAAAAATGCACAGAGAAGAAAGCAATCTCATCACCTGTTCATATTTTAGAGAACAAAGATGTCACTTCATGCATATCTATCATGTTATATCACAATTTAATAATGAGTCGTTTTAATAATAGGATTGTTTTATGCCTTAGCAGACAAGAATTAAATTCTATACTAGGATTTAATTTAAGCCAGTACTTACATTTCATATCCAAATAACCCTTGAAAGGACCACTAACTTTGCATTCTATTTCATTCTTACCTTTATTTGAAAAATGGTGTTTAATTTCTCCACAGAAGCACCATGGTACATTGAAACGTCTATGCCTAATAACAAAAGCCACTGAGTAGGAATACAAAAATTGTCAGATAAACGTCAATTTATGACTCTATAAACATTCGACCTGTCCGGAAAGTATGCACTGATGGAGTCAGTTCTGACAGATAAAGAGGATTCACTGAATATCCATTCCTGAGAAACATCCTTCATTAATATTTACATTCCTCTTGACAGTGCAATTGCTGCAACCATAGGTCGGGAAAACATAGGCTGCATTTGGCAAATATACAGTTATAGTTTTCCATTTGTCTAAAAATCCAAATACTTAGGGCAAGAATATGGGCCTCACTATGGGCTTCCTGGACTTCGGACCTCAAGTGTACTAGTTCAAGGGGGAAAAAAATCCATGACGCTTATTTTAAGGCATGGCTGCACTCACAGCCAGTTAACTCATTATAGAAAAGGAAACAAAGGCTGGTTTTAATGCCCCTCCCCCCTTTTTTCCTCTTCTTCATTTTTTATTCTGCTGTAAGCAGTCACTAAAAATATATCTGGTCAATAAGGGGCAGGTAAAATTGGAAGGGTTGCTATAGGAACACACGAACTGATGCAGAGAAATAACCACTCTAATTTATACTGTGTTTTCATGTTGTATTTCCATTGTAGTTAAACTCAACTTCAAAAGACATTCCTTAAGAAAGAGGCTATTTGAAATGCAGAAGACTTTCTGAGAGAATTTTATGGACTAACTTTAAAAATAATAAATTCTATATTTGAGTAGAGCTACAAGCAGAAACCTGGTATTTCTTCTCTTCGTTCCATTCTCTTTTCAGTGCATTTTAACTAAAATCATTTTTACGCAGCCTAAGACCAGGGAATGCATTTTAATGGTGATGAAAGCATGAGTAATGAGGAGTGCTGCCTGAAGCAGCCCCCTCCAACTGTTCTCCCCCATTTTGACAGGCAGCATCTAATATTCCAACTCTGAGACCCTCCTCATTCCCGATTCTGTTGAATTATCCCACTCAGAAACTATGCTCTCCTCAAGTCTTGTTTTTTTCCAAAGGTGACAGCCTCTCCTGCCTTGTTTCTGACCTCCATTTGGTAAGTCCAGCATAATCACTGGAGGCATTTCAGACTGACAACCAAAATAATTTCACATTCCCCAGACCCGTGACGGAAAGGACAGGGTCATTGCCACCACAGCCACATAAAAATCTTCCAGAGGGAGGGATAGAGAAGGAGCTTACTGCATGACACAAAGCCTTATATCAGAGGAAGTGAAACCAAAGCCTTGCTCATAGCTATATATTTTCGTATGTCCAACTCATAAGCCCAATGAATTTTCTCCCTCCCCTCCAAAGTTGTGGGTGTAGTCAGCGAGCAATTTATTTCCAAAATGAGGGTGCATAAGCAGTTTCTAGGCCAGTGATCAAAAAGTCCCATGGATCAAAACTGCTCAGGAAATAAGATCATTCACAGCATCACCTTAATGGCATGGCTAGATGCTGGTTGCCCCTCCTTCCCTAGTAAGTCAGAGACAAAGGTCAAATGTTCACTCTTTCTTTGTTAAAAAAAATGTTTCATGGTTGACAGGGGAGGAACTGTGGTTCATCTGACAGTCTTATCACTTCATTCGGTTTAGTTCAGAAAAGTGGTTTTTAGCTGGAGTGTCTAGTTGAAGCATAGGGTTTGAGAAGAAAAGGAGCATGATGGAAAACAAACATCCCAAAGATAAAAGCCACACCAAATAAATTTTTGAAGTCCATAAAATGATGTCTGTCAGAGGGGCCAGCAATTAATATCTCTGCAAATTATGAAATGATTAAGCACAAATTATTTGTGTGGGGTCAAACACTCCAAATGTTTAGTACCAATTTATCCTGTCCTAACATTATTGACATAAACAATGTCTTTGCAAGAGCTTTTAATCATGAACATATTTACATGTGCCTGGGAGTGGGCAGAAAATAAATATAAAAGCAATTTCTCTGCCACATATTCCTGACCAAATAGCCCAGCAGTAACACTCAAGACTGTGTTTGTCAAATAACTAGTACACGCTCTACTGAAACACCTAGTATGTATGAAAACGTTGCCTACTTTTTTGGGTGGAATTGTACATATAGTTCTGGAATGCATTTTAAAAGCTTTTCCCAAGACTGAAGCAAAGAATTATCAAAAAACCTTGGGCTGATAAATGTCTTCTGAAAATACCAACATCTCAATTACAAACACGTCCATCTAAAACTCCACAAGAAAACCCATCAATGGGGCACCTGGGTGGCTCAGCAGTTGAGTGTCTGCCTTTGGCTCAAGTCATGATCCCAGGGTCCTGGGATTGAGTCCCTCATCCGGCTCCCCACAGGGAACCTGCTTCTCCCTCTGCCTATGTCTCTGCCTCTCTCTGTGTGTCTCTCATGAATAAATAAATAAAATCTTTAAAAAAAGAGAGAGACAGAACCCATTATCATACAACAGAATGTACCATTCCAGAAAATATTTCTCATATTTCTAAGATGCTCTTTTAAGCTGAACCATCTTTTTGTTTCAAATCGATGTCAAGGACAGTTGGGATAGATGGGGAAATTTGAACCTTCCAAGACCAATGGGACCAGTTTATAAATGATAACTTTCAACTCCAAATCTGTTAGCTCCAAAACAATAATGATTGTTTAGCCTAGAAGATGAATTTAAATTATCCTACAAAATATAGTTTGTGGAGTTAACTAATCACATTAGAGACTGTGTTTTCCAACACAACCCATCGTGTCTTTTTTAACTATGCTCAATCCAACTAATCACAAAAGAAACACATTTGTGTTTGTCTTCAAAGAAGTACTAGCATTTTGAAACTCCATCACCACTGCCCACACAGAAAAAGAACAAATTTTGGAATTACTGAGTTGACTTACATACATGTGTGATTATGGACTATTTACAATTTCTGGGTGGAAGCATTCAATTCTGTCATCATATGTGGATGTGTCATCAGTAGCATTCCTGTTGAGGTCAGAGAACATGTTCAGTTCCTTGGGCATGGACCTATCTTTACTGTTACCCCTGATAAAGGAAAGACAATCTGTCTGGGTTTTCAGGCAGCCTGTAAATAACTACCTGTTCTCTCAGCTGCCTATATTCAGAACCGAGGCAGAGTCATAAGAGTCCAAGAGATGCAAATTTTCCAATCACCTCTCTGCTTAATGACACTGATATTGGTGTCTGTGGCTTTGCTAAGCAAATGGGATTCATCTTTGAATTGCACAGACTCACCCACCACAGTCCCCAGCTGTTAGAAGCCACCACAGGCTCCAGAGCAGGAGTAGGGCCTTCACATTTAGAACCTACAATACAAGACTCTGAGAGGAATGTACACATCCTGAAGTAGGCTCCCAAAAAAGAAGTGAGACAGAACAGATGAAGATCAACCTCCCCCTCTCCATCCAAACTCCAGTGGGACAAATTATTTCTTCAGAGAGGGACATCAGTGGCTCAAAAAGCAAGCTACGATACCCTCCCTAGGCCCCTTCCAGAAGGAAGCATAGAGCCAAGGAAAAAGTGAGTTCCCCTTCCACCCCAATGCACGCCCTTTCCTCTCCTAGCACGCTACAGAAAAAAGTGTTCTAAATGGAAACTCAACAGTCTGAAATAAGTAATTTGCTTTGGTAAGTTCTTAATTTAATATGAAGAAGTAATTTAAATATTGGAAAAATTTAGCTTATTAACTTATATTATTAAGTCATATTTCCACTAGCATGGATCCTTTGATATTAGCCTTACCTTTATGGTGATGGGAAAACTGCTGTAGGAGTTTAAAATTTTCATATTCTCAATAATTTTTTTTCTCTCAGCTTAAACGCAATACACACACACACACACATACACACATACATACACACACTGTTGGGTTGCTCAGTCCACCATATATTTATTACTGTTTTTTTTTTTTTAAAGAAAAAAACTTCCCAAATATCTCACTCCAATACAGTAGAGTAAAATTTGCTTTGTTTACTATGAGTATATCTTGCCCATCATGCATTATCTCTTTATGTATAAAGGCCCTGGAGTCTTCTTTAGATTGTACCAGTACTTTTGAGCCCAACATTTTATTTGATAAAAATCAAAGGTTAGATGAGTTGTATTTACTGCGCTTCCCAGAATAAAAATGTTTAAAATGCTTAAAAATAAAAACCCTTAAATGTCCTTATTGTCTTTGACTTCCAAATGCTTGGGATTAGTGGAAAACTGTGGATATAAAGAAAACATGATATCAAGAAGACTGTCGTTTATGAGTTTCAACTGTTCTCACATCAACACAGAATAACCAGACTACAACAGCTCTGGATTATCATACTCCCTGAGATGTGCTACAACCAAAGTTATTTTCCATTAATAAGAAGAGTGATAAGTTGAACAGAACAAGTAATTCACTCTTCCCTTGTATCATGTGCAGTTGGAAAATAATCACTGGATACTTCATGCCCAGTACTGGGGACACAGATAAATAACCCAAGGACTTAAAGGTGCTTATGCATTAGCAAAGAGGGTCAGCTTGTACAGCTATCTCCAATTTTTTCTCTTAAGGGAGACAAGCATACTGTGTTGTTCATTAAATGTAAAAATGGTGGTTTCTGAGAGAAAAAAGATCCTATGGGGTATCATGGAAAATGAATGTGAAACAAACAGCATGTCAACTCTGTCTTGAAGGAAGAGTAAGATTTAGATCAACAGGGAGGGGTGGAGGAATAATCCAGGTGGGAGTACAGAAGAGAATTCTGGAAGCCCAAGAATGAGACAGAGATGAAACGGGTGCCCTATCCTGGCTTCCCCAGAAATTGAAGCCTCAGACTGAGTCCATGTGATATTATTTTAAGAGGAAATGCTACGCTAGGAAATAGGAGTAAAGGATTAAGAGGAACAAAGCTGAAAGGGAGGAAGAGCCAATATGAGGATGCATTTTTTTAACTGCCAGATAAAACCAATTACTCCATCCTTGGGAATACTCCCCCAAGGCCCAACTTCATTTCAAGACCAAGTGTCAATCGGTGAATCAAGGTGGGGAAAGTAGGAACATTTCCATACTGGTGTCCAACTTCCACTGGTCAAGAGCCCTTTTTTTGTGACATTATCTCCTCCATACTTGCAGGTTGGGCTTGTCTGGGTATGGACACCCAAGAGGCTCCCAGGGAAGCAGCAACAGCAGAGCCCCAGGGCAATTATCTTCAATATTAACTTAAGTTTTAGGAAGCTTGCTCTAATCAGATGAGCAAGTGAATGGGAGATGGGATTGAGAAAGGGGGACTAGAAACAGCAATGTATTTGTCATACTTTTGAAACTGATTCAGCAGAGACGTCACATGGACAAGGACCATGGCTGTGACAAGGGGACTAGTAAAGTGCTGGGCCAGGAGTCAGGGGACTGGGTTCTGGTCCATATGCCATTCATGATTCACTTTCTGAGCTCCAACTCATAAAATCACTTCTCTTGGTCTCTACTTTCTTGCTTATAACATAAAGTTATTGAACCAGCCCTGTTTACCTCACTGACTTAAAAGACAATGTGTTGGGAATAGTTTTGTAAGACTTGAGAGTTCACTGTGATAAGCAGAAGGTATCAACAAGGAGAGTAGCACTGTCTTTTACTATTGCTCCATCTAGATGTATAGACATCAAAGACCCAAGACCAGAAAGAACCCTGGGGCCCATACCCTCACCTTCATGTAAATATCCTCTGCTTACTGAAATAAAATCAATACGGTTGAGGCAATTACCCCAGTGATTAGAAATTCTGACCATTAAAACAACCCACAGTGGAACAAATTTCTGTGTTCTCAGCTAAGCTTACCAGATTGTGTACAATAAATAAATTCTCTAAATTCTAAGCTCTCAGTCATAATTTACTTTGTAAGCACAAAACATCTTGATCTATAACTGGAGAAATTTAACAACTATTGCTTTTCTACAGGAGCAAAATGAATTTTTTTAAATGAGGTAATTATTTAGATAATAAAATCCTTATAACCCCATTAGACTCATTCATCTTAATTTTATGCAAAATAAAGGGCCCTTTACCTACATGATCAAGATAATTACTTCAATGTGTACTTCACAAGCAAACATAGATCTCCTTTGTCTCCATTAGCTACCTCAAATCACTAGGGCCATTGTGTCATAGCTCTGTCATTAAACTGCCCCTAGTACCCGCTCCTCCAATCTCACCTGCAGCCCACCTCACCTCCAGGCTCCGGAAATGGCACAGTCTATGACTGGAATTTCAAGCAATCAGTAATAACAATAACATTTTCTCTGGTTTTAGCATCTGGTGGATATAACTCAATATAGATTAAAAAATTAGATTAAATTAAAAAATAAAATGGCACAAAACACTCAGTGAGTAGGGGACTATAATAACTGAACCATTCTGAGTTACTGTTGGTCTTTGAACCAAGTGACTTCTGTTCTTCTTGAGGTTCCACTAAATGGCTGTGACCTTCAGCAAGTAACAAAGCTTGTCTGAGCCCCAGTTTCAGCAAGTGTTAATGAATACATGTAACAATATGTTCTCAAAGGTATTTTCTAACTCTGATAGTCAGTGGTTATTAAAACAGCAATATGAAATGGTTTTCCCCATGAACACGATCTGTTATAATTAAGGTTTAACTAGTCAAACTAGGTATTATCACACATCATAGGAACAGCAGGCAGTATGACTAAAGTCATCCATGCTCAACTGGACCAAACTCACAGAAGTTGATTGCTTAATTTGTATACACCCGAGTACAGTACTCTCAAGTGCAGAGACAACATTTATGATGAAAACAGGGATCCCTGGGATCCCTGGGTGGCGCAGCGGTTTGGCGCCTGCCTTTGGCCCAGGGCGCGATCCTGGAGACCCGGGATCGAATCCCACGTCGGGCTCCCGGTGCATGGAGCCTGCTTCTCCCTCCGCCTGTGTCTCTGCCTCTCTCTCTCTCTCTCTGTGACTATCATAAATAAATAAAAAATTAAAAAAAAAAAAAACAGGGATCCCTGGGTGGCGCAGCGGTTTAGCGCCTGCCTTTGGCCCAGGGCGCGATCCTGGAGACCCGGGATCGAACCCCACGTCGGGCTCCCGGTGCATGGAGCCTGCTTCTCCCTCCGCCTGTGTCTCTGCCGCTCTCTCTCTCTCTCTCTCTGTGACTATCATAAATAATTTTTTTTTAAAAATTTATGATGAAAACAGAGCAGCTGATATTACAAAGGTCAAATGTGGTAAGTACATACCTTGTCCCCATTTCCCTATGCAAAATATTTCCTGATATATGCAAGAAATACAGAGCTTTGGTTTGTTTCCTGTAATTACTTCCATATCATGCAAGTCTTTACCTTCTCGTGCTGAGTAGTCAAAACCAAGTATAGGATCCTCTTATTTAGCTGAGTCTCCATATCAAGTGCTCACCTGGGTCTATTCTTCTGCCAAAGTTCTCCAATTCTCCTTACCCTATTTTCTATCCCACCCCTTTTTCTTATCTTACCAACCTTCTCTAGATTCTTTATTGTTCTAGGTAGAAGCCTCTTGATTTAATCATTAGTGACTACTCATCTTTAAACCAACAAGCAAAACCTCCAACGACGTATTTTGCCTTGCTTCAGGAATATAGGGCATCTCATGAAGAAACACATAGGCTGGAAAAATGAAATATATTCTCAGTTTGGAAGAGGACTGAGGCAATGAACAACTAAGGGTAATAAATGTGAAGTGCCAGGAAATAAGTAAACAACATTTATGCCATAAAAACCTATGCACATAGTAAAAGTAGATCTCTAATTTGTTATTCTCCTTCTATCTGTCGGCAGGAAGAGGAAAATATGACTAGATCTGTAATTTACCGTGTTCATAAGATAAAGATATATTCAATTGCTCTGAAGAAGCACAGAGAAATACCTCTTCCAGGCTCTTATAAGGATACTCTGTCATGTGCTGAACCAGCAACTTAATCCTTCTAGTAAATAAGTCGCAGAGCTCCATAGCTTTGTTTCTGATGACATCCTTCAATAGAAGTTGATGACAAGCCAAAGGGGCAATGTAAGAAAATCAATAGTACAGGATGTTGATAAAGATGTTGTAATTGGGTTGAATCCAATGATGGATTTTACATTATTGGGAATATTCTATCTCTCAACTGAATTTTTCGTAGCTAGTGTATGGCAGTACAGTTAAGGTAATCTGAGCCAAGGGGTACCCGAATTGCAGGGTGATAGTTAAGGGACCAGCCAAATGCTTTATCAGCTTGCCAGGCTGGGGATAGAACTGCCATTCTTTTATGAAAACTGAGTTGATAAACAAGACCAATTGCCTACACAGAAGGCCAAACCACACATTCTCTGAGGTGACTGAGGGGCGACCCCACCCTCAGGCAAACAGTGTCCTTAGGAAGAGCAATTCTCACAACACACAAACAGGGCAGGTGAGAGCCCTAAATGCTATGCCTCCAAACACAACTGTTATTCAAGCCTCTGAAAATTCTAAAGCAACTAAAACCAAACAATCCACTTTGGTCATTAAATAATAAATCAAGTATCTACAAAGCATCCATTTGAAGTCTAGAGCTTCTTGGGCTATAATTCCCTAATATGCCCTAGAAAGATAAAATTGTTGAAAGCTGGTTCACAGGCATCAAGTGGATGAGATAACCTGTCACAGAGCAGCTTTATTATTTACACACAAGTTAGAAACCGGAGGTTTGTTGAAACAAACCTGACAGCTTAGTGTTGGAAGATGTGATATGTGATCCCTTTTACTATTAAGACCATTTCCAGTCTGGGATAAAGAACCTTGCCATCTGTATATAAGAAAATGTTTGGCTTCCAATGTTTTAGAGAATCTGTATGGGGTGGGGGGGGGTGGGGCATCATCTTTTTCATAAGTATTCAGTTGTTTATCTTGGCATCCAGAAAAACCCTATGCTTTTTAATTCCCTTTCACCTTTATATTCTCCCAGTTTGGCATTTAATCAATTGTCAACAAATACTGACTGAATGATAAATTTGGGTCCAAATAAGATATTCATAAATTACCCCACTGAAAATAATTATTATAGACCAGAAGCTGCCTTTCTCTATTAATGATACATTTAAAAAAAAAAAAATCCCTTGATAAAAATGCATACCCTTTGATTCACACTGAGAAACTGTGATTGGTGGGGCACCTGGGTGTCTCAGTGGTGGAGCATCTGCCTTTGGCTCAGGCCATGATCCTGATCCTGGGATTGAGTCCTGCATCAGGCTCCCCACAGAGAGCCTGTTTTTTCCTTTCTGCCTATGTCTCTGCCTCTCTCTGTGTGTTTCTCATGAATAAATAAATAAAATCTTAAAAAAAGAAACTGATTGGTTCAGTTTGTGGTGGGATTCTGATGGCTGACTTTTAGCAATCATCCCAGATTTTTTGGATTCAAGTGATTCAGGAATTCAGGTCTGAAAAACACTGCAGTAGATGCCAATTTGAGTTCTCAGGGACCATCATCAGCCCAAGGTCTTAGCTCCTATTTTTTTATTCACGATCAAAGGACTATGGAGGTCAGTAAGAGTTGCAAACAATCACATAAATGCTAACACTTACTCAAGTTGGTCAAGTATAAAACGGAGGTCAATAATGGAATACCTGTGTCAAAAATCTAGACTTCTTTTGTAAATACTTGCCTGAAAAATTCAAGCCTTTACGTTATTAAGCAAAGTGTTTTAGAAGGAACAGATGCTAAGCTCCTAAGTCTATAATTTTGGACAAATAAAGGGTGTACTCATTTAAAAAGGAAGCTTAGCTACATTCAGGATTTATAAGCACATATTATGAAAACCCAGCAGAAAGGCTGCCTGGGATCCACAAATTTCAGGGCATTAGCAGACCTTTCAGCCAAATTCAAATGTCTCGCATAGATTTATTATTCCCAAGATTTTATTGTGTTTTGTTTTGCTTCTTAATTTAATTCTTAAATAGCCTCTGGGGTTAACTAATGGTTCTAATATAAACACTGTTAGGGCAGAAACTGGAATGCCTTTAAACTTTAGGGGCCAGATACAAAGATCTGGCAATGTTATTAGCTATAGGTGGTTATTTATAAGTCAGGAATGGGTGTCTCTGGAAAAGCAACTCTGATGCTGTGGGTTTTCTGGTGGAGCAAATATATGAAGGTACACTTTTTGCCCGGTGACATCATTTACTCATTCAAATAATTACTGAGCTTCTATTAAATGTCACAAAGTCTCAGGCAGCCTGGGTGGCTCAGCAGTTTAGCGCCGCCTTCAGCCCTAGGCATGATCCTGGAGACCCAGGATCAAGTCCCACATCAGGCTCCCTGTATGGAGCTTGCTTCTCTCTCTGCCTCTCTCTCTCTCTGTGTTTCTGTGTCTCTCATAAATAAATAAAATCTTTAAAAAATAAAAATAAAAAGATAAATGTCACAAAGTCTGATGGGTGCTTAGAATGCAAAGGTAAATTAATTCAAGTCTACTATCAAAAGCTCACATTCTGTGACTCACTTGCAATAACAACAATAGAGGCACACATATGGAATCATGAGAAAGGAAAAAAGAAGTCCAAGTATCTCTGCAAGAGAGGATGTCTGAATTAAGTCTCTCTCTCTCTCTCTCTCTCTCTTTTTTTTTTTTTAAGAGAGAGTACAGAAGCATGGGGGAGGGGCAAAGGGAAAATAGAATCCCAAGCAGACTCCGTGCTGAGCATGGAGCCTGGCATGGGGCTCGATCTCATGATTACAAGATCATGACCTGAGCCAAAACCAAGAGTCAGTGGATCAACCCACTGAGCCACCAGGTGCCCCCAATCTTAAAGGGAGAATCAGAGTTAGACGGGTTGGGGAGGGAGAGGCAGCTTCAGACAGGAAACCAATGAATCAAGTGAGGAACAGCAAGGAAGAGTCATGGATTACTCCAGAATCAGCATTATGAGATTGGGACATAACATGAGAGGAAATGAGTGATAAGACTTGAGGATGGCAAGTCATGGAGGGGTCTCGAATCATGGAGTGTTTTTCCTTATAAACCTCTGAAGTGTCAGAACCAGTCAATGGAATTCTCAGCAGAACAGGGAATCATTGCACGGACAATGTACTGGGAACCAAGCCTATTTTAATCCTCTAAGAATGACTTATGAGTATTCATTTCATTTAAGGAATGTTGGCCCCAAATGAGGGAGATAATTAGGCCAAAAGGTTGTATTACTCAAGTGTCTGATTCCATCAGAAAACATGGATCCTTAGTGGAATATGACGGGATCATCAAGAGTGATGCTCACTCTTGGCAATTTTTATTCCTGGTCCCTTCTCTTCAGATAAATGAAGATGGAGCTACAATAAATGGTGACCAGACCCCTTTTTCTTCAGACTTCCTACATCAGGAGGGGAAAAAAATCAGTAACCTATGATTAGAGTATCTTTATTTGAAAGATGATGGGGCCAAGCCTAGGGAAAAAAAAAAAAGGAATCACTTTTCACGATCATTGGAAGGATTTGAGTAGTTTGTATTGTTCTAGCAACAATACTAGGATTATGGGATTTTCCAGCCTCCTTCATTCCTGTGTCTTGGAAATTGTGTCCTTTGACAGCCTTCTATGCTACCACTCCATGAATTTTCCTGCTTTTTGCAACATTTCTAGTCAAATGAGAATAACTAAAACCATCTTATATTGAAGAATATCTTTCCACAGAACCATTTGTTTTTAAAGGAAATTGGGTGGAAACAACCCACAATTAGAGAAGCAATAGGTAGGCATGAAAGGGCATTTGTCCTCCAGATTTATGTTTCACTCATGAATGACCTCATCATAGAAAGGAAAGAAATTAGCATAATTTATATCAATAATTTGCTTCTGTGATGTGTGAAGAAAATAATGCCCCACAATAAATTAAAGATGCCTTTATGACTACATTTTCTCAGCTTACTTTCCCTTATTTACATTTAGAAATGCAAAGTCATATTAATAGAGTTATGAAAACAGCCCATGAGTTGCAACCCTCCTCGTTTATAGTCTATGAGGAATGGTACTATTTAATCTGACTCAGTAGAAATGCTGTGCTCAGTCTAACTTCTTAATAGTAATGCTGTACTGATGGTTGAAGGCCCACTTCTAATTCTTTAGTTTCCAAGGCTTGAGCTCACCTAAACAGAGATTCTATCTTGTGTGTAAACTGGTCAATCACTTTGCCCAACAGATTCATTTGATTTGTTTTCTAAAGTGACCTTTTGACTTGTAATCATCCACATTCTCTTCATGCTTTATTTCATCTCACTTTACTAGAGAGCATTTTAGAATGTTTGTCATGAAAAGAGCTACATAAATATTAATGTATTGATAGTGTTATGGCTTTTCAAACCTATATTTCATTTCATGGGTTTTAGGAGCTACAAAATTTACTGGCTGCACAGAAAATATAGATATAATGGACTTACTGAAATGCCCCAAATGTGATAAAATATATGAATTATTAATCCCATGAAAGTCACTGTGATCCTGCTTAAATGCCAAATTTTCTGAACAGATCTTGAATTTTTTTCAACTAACAGAGATAAAATTTGAGATATCAGATAAATACAATAAGCACTCCAATTTTGGAAGTTTCAAGTCAGTTTGGAGATAACTATAATGAGGTAAACAAAAGCATAAACTAAGATCCATGGAGAGTGACAAAAACATGGTAACTTAAGGCTACATGGTCCTATCTCCTCTCCTCTATCTGTTTATTCTGACTCTAAACTCTACATGGGCCATGAGGTTAAAAGTCAACAGATTAACAATTGCCTTGTACGCTTTAAGGCATCTCCTAAACAAACACTTCAGATAAAAAGTCCGATCACCTTTAAGGAGCATTCAACACAACCCCAAAGAAATGAAAATAGCTCACCTGCTGATACTCTTCACCTGTTAAAACACAGAGGGAAATTTAAGGATTGAGAGACTCTGTACTGTATAAGCACTCTATTTCAATACAGAATTTTCTATATTTGACTATGACAATCTGTATAGAACTGACAATTCACAAAGCACATGAAGCTAGCGAGAGGGCGAAATCCGTAAGGCAGGCAAGAGTTCCACTGGCTATTTCTCCTTCTGGAAGTGTTTGCCAAGAATTGACAATAGGGATCGCGTGACACAAGGCACTTTAAGGGAAACAGCACAAGAATACAGGGATTTTAAGTGTTGGGGACACAAAGCAAGTATGAAAATATCTAGAGAAGTGGAAAAGGTTAATATTCTCCAAGGTAGCAGTATGAGCTGCATGAGCAGCTCGAACATCCCCTTAATACCACAATAAGTCAGCACTGATCTAGATGTAGGAACCTAACGGCTTGTTAGGTTGATACTTGTTTCAACCACCCAGAATCTGATGAGCCACAGTGCACACCCCGGACAGAGCCAGTACCTGGTTTCCCTAGTGCTTGTGGCCAATAGGAAAGAGGCACATGACTTGGGCAGGAGCTTGCAATGCACAGAGGGAAAGAGTAGAAAAAGCAAGCAAGGAGTGGAAAATTCAGCAGGTAGTGGCAGCAAGCAACTCTAAGCTCTGAGGTGCTGTGCCAAGCTCTGGTGGTATTGGCGGTTCAAGCCATGGCATCCCTGTTCAGTCCCAGAAGCAGGGTTGCTACCGAAAAAGATTGTGTGGCATGATTTTGCTTTGGTTTTGCTAACAGTCCTCCACTAGTCTTCTGTTTAACTGACTATCTAAATCCTGTTTCCGATGAAGGGAACAATGATCAGTAGCTTTGGCTTCACTCCAGAACCCTGAATGATACGACTAGCCAGCCAGCCCAGATTGACAACAGAAAATGTTTTGGTGATAAATACTTAAATAGAGGACCAAAACTTAGAAGATGATAGCACTGCCCACTTAGCGCTCTTTGGCATCAACTGCAAAAATGCTAGAAAAAATACAAGTCATTAGAATATAATCATATTCATATATAAAAATCAACCACATGAGGGCTAATAGCAACACCTCATTTATAAGTGCACTCACACACTCAAAAAAAAAAAAATACAATGAACTCCAATAAAGATAGCGACATGTAAATATATATAGACAAAACTTTCAAATATATTAAATGAAGGACACCTGGATGACTCAGTCAGTTAAGCATCCAACTCTTGGTTCTGGCTCAGGTCATGATCTCAGAGTCAACCATCAGATAGATCCTAGCATCAGGCTCCATGCTTAGTGCAGAGTCAGCTTGGGATTCTCATTCTCTCCCTCACCCTCTGCTCTTTGTCTTTCTCTCAGTCTCTCTTTCTCTCTCCCTTAAATGAATGAATGAATGAATAAAATCTTTAAAAATACATATATACTAAATGATGACAGAAAATTATATTTAAATAAATGGCAACATAATGTGTTCTTTGCTAGGACACTGAAAAAGCTGTGGTTCACTCCAAACTAATATGCAAATGAAATGTGATGATAATTAAATAACATAGGGCAAAATGTTATCAAGTTCCCAGGCGAATAACGGGACATTTCTAAAACAGCTCTGAGAAAAGGCAGCTGATGAAAAGGGAATAATCCTACCAGATATTAAAATATCTACAAATATTAAAATATTGGATATATTAACATTTAAACCCGTATGATTTCAAAATATTAAAACACTCTGGAGCTCTAGAAATAAAAAGTGGCTGAATGCACATAATAGAGACCAAGATAAATTCTAATGAATATGGGACTTGGGTCAACTCTAAGGATGGCATTACAAACCACTGGGTAAACATGGGATTGAGATGCTAATTTCTCTTCAGTACATGGATAACAGGCTGCCATAAGGTACTGTGTAAAATGGCATCTTTCCTTCAATTCTCAAACCAGCAGTTCTGTATTCGTTTTCTAGGGCCGTCATAACCAGTATCGCAGACTGGGTGGTTTAAACAAGTGATTTTCTCACACTTCTGACCGTGATGTTGTTTCCACACCGTGGCTATTGTGGATAATGCTTTGATGAACACCGGAATGCAGAAATCTCTTGAAGATACTGATTTCATTTCCTTTGGAGAATTTCTGGAGCACAGGGTAGTTCTAGTCCTAATTTTTTGATAAACTGCCATGCTGTTTTCCATAATGACTGTGTCAATGTACATTGCCACCCACAGTGTCTAAGAGTTTCCTTCCCTCCACCTCCTCCACCACATTTCCTAAGTCTCGTCTTAGCAACAAAGATAAGCAAGCGGGACTTTATCAAACTAGAGACCTTTTGGCACAACAAAGCAAACAGTCCATTAATTGAAAACCCAATCAGTAGAATGGGGTTTGCAGACCACCTATTTGATAAAGGGTTAATGTTTAAAATAAAGAAAGAATTCATCCATTTTAATGCAAAAAAATGCAAATAATCCAGTTAAAAATGGGCAAAGGAGCTGAAAAGATATTTTTTTTCCCAAGAAGACATATAAATAGCCAACAGGTATGTAAAAAGGTGCTCAATATCACTCATCATCAGGAAAATGCAAATCAAAACCACATGAGCTATCACCCCACACCTGTGAGGATATATATTACAAAAATGACAGAGATAACTAATTTCCTGTTCTTATAAGGATATTAGTTATATTGAATTAGAGGCTGCCCTAATGACTTCATTTTACCTTGATTACTTCTTTTAAAGGCCCTATATCTCCATATATTCTGAAGCCTGGGGGTGAGAACTTCAACATATGAATTTTGGAAGGACACAATAACAAGTTATCGACATGGGGTACCCAGACCAGAGGCAACCTCAAACCTCTTTTTTTTTTATAAATTCTTTTTTTAAGATTTTAAAGATTGTATTTATTTATTCATAGAGACACAGAGAGAGAGAGGCAGAGACACAGGCAGAGGGAGAAGCAGGCTCCACGCAGAGAGCCCAATGTGGGACTTAATCCCGGGACTCCAGGATCACACCCTGAGCCAAAAGCTGATGCTTAATCACTGAGCCACCCAGGCATCCCATGACTTCAAATCTCTATTCAGCATCACAAATTCTGGGGTTGGAGCCTGACTCTGTAGTTTCACAAATCCTCCAGGTGATTCTAAAGTATGATACAATTTGAAGAAAACTGTGTCAAACCACAATAACTGTCAAAGGGTTCAAAAATTGAAATGAGAAAACCAAAGAGTTTGTACTGAGTTAAATAGCATCCCCCCAAAATCCATGTCCACCAGAACTTCAGAATGCAACTTTGTATGGAAATAGGTCTTTGTAGAGATCATACTCGATTAGGGTGGGTCCTAGCCAGTGACTGGAGTTTTTAAAGAAGAAATAATGACACAGATACATCCATAGGAAGAATGGCATTTAAGGATGGAGGCAGAGATTGGAGTGGTAATTCTAAAGCAAAGAACATCAAAGATTGTCTGGAAAGCCCCAGAAGCTCCAACAAATAACTAAGGATCCTTTAGAAAGAGCAAAGCCTTTCAGATGTCTAAACTCCAGAACTGAGAGAATAAATTTCTGTTGACTTAAGCTTTCTAATTTGTGTTATTCTGTTATGGAAGCCCTAGGAAATTAATACAGAGTTCTATTAAAAACCGAGCATATTATTTTCAAATAAATTTTTTTTCTAAACAGAATGGTTGTATTTATCGCCTTGATTCTAGTGATGGTTTCAGAGGTATATGCCTATCTCCAAACCCATTGAATTATATACGTTAAACGTGTCCAGTTCTTTGCTGCATCAATTGGTTTATCACTTATACTTAATATAGCCAAGCTTTTTGAATCTACAAAATAAATATCTTCCACATGGTTAAAGAAAAGAATAAAGAGATTAATGATAAACTGGAAAAAAAATGTTTGCAATGCTTTATAAGAAAGGCTGTTTCTTTAGTTGACACAAAGCCCATAAAAATGAGTAGGAGAAAGATAGATATAACACAAAAGAGAAAAGAAAGGTGAAAATTTGAGACAAGTAATAGGGAAACAGGGAATCTTTTGCATTCTGGGCAGAAAAAAAATGCACACTTTTGGTAAAGCAATTAGACACTATCTATTAGAATTTTGTATGCACACAGCATATCATGCCCAATTACATACATAATTATTTCAAGATACATGTGAAAGTATACTTACAGGATTTTGTGCTGAGGAAAAAAAAACCTACAAACCACCTAAACATATATATGATTTATATAAATACTATAAACCATCTATATGTTACTAATCCTTTACAAAATATATGAATAGGGATCCCTGGGTGGCGCAGCGGTTTGGCGCCTGCCTTTGGCCCAGGGCGTGATCCTGGAGACCCAGGATCGCATCCCACGTCGGGCTCCCGGTGCACGGAGCCTGCTTCTCCCTCTGCCTGTGCCTCTGCCTCTCTCTCTCTCTGTGTGTGTGACTATCATAAATAAATAAAAATTAAACAAAAAAATATCTGAATTAAGGAAAAAATAAACATTTAAAAGATTGAGATGCATTTCTATGTATTAATATGGAAAACTTATTTTAACTTTTTTCAAGGTCTTATCCTGAAGTAATTTCTACACCTAACATAGGGCTTGACCTCATGACCCTATGATCAAGTCACATGCTCTACCCAGAGAGCCAGACAGCTGGCCCAATATGGAAAATCTCAGATATTTTAATATACATTAACACTCAGGAGCAGAAAAATTAAGCATGTTTAATTCTTTCATAAATTCACAAATAAAATTTTTTACTGGAAATAATTACAAGGAATAATTAGTACTGGGTAACTCTGATACAGGGTCTGTGGGGTATAAGAAAAAAGTACTCTCTCTTCACATATTGTTCTTCTGTATGGTTTATCTATTCTAAGCATGGATACTTAAGAGATACACCTATAAACATGCATAAATAATAGGTCAATTTATATTACTTGGATGGGGACATAATGGGTTTTTTAAATGTTTTTTTTTATTGTAGTTTTCTGTCCTAAAACCACTCACTCACACTTTAAACTTTCAAAAAGGCAGGAGACAATTAACTTTACATTTAAATGCTTCCCACACTATTTTTAAAAAATGGTCAAGTTTTTCCTACTGTGCTTCTTTGCTCTCATCAGCATATGCAAGTATTATTCTAACACAGAAGCCTTTTATTTTGGGGAGGGTGTGCTGGGTGGCTCATTTCCTTGAGCGCTTGCCTTCTGCTCAGGTCATGATCCCAGGGTCCTGGGATAGAGCCCTGCATTGGGCTCCCTACTCAGCTGGGAGCCTGCTTCTCCCTCTCCCTCTGCCTGACACTCCACCCGCTTGTCCTTGTTCTCTCTCTCTCTCTCTCTCTCTCTCTCATTTCTCTCTCTCTCTCAAATAAATAAAATCCTTTTTTTTTAAAGGCCTTTGATTTTTAAGTCATCCTTAGACCTTCCTTCTTAAATTCTGGCATCACCAACTAATCATTTGTTCTCTGGTGGGTCTTTCCACTCCATCACTCATTGAGATGACAGCAGTTAAATTGGAGACATAGGACTCCCACATAAAACTCTGTTTTAAAAAGTGACTTTATAAATCAAGGGACAAGAACCCTACATGACATAAAGAAATAGTGTAGTCCCAGTCACAATGCTCGTCACTTGTCTCAGAATTTAAAAAGATCCATTCTGGGGCAGCCTGGGTGGGTAGCTCAGCGGTTTAGCCACTGAGCTAAGTGGCTAAACCCAGGGTGTGATCCTGGAGACCTGCAATCGAGTCCTGCATCGGGCTCCCTGCATGGAGCCTGCTTCTCTCTCTGCCTGTGTCTCTGCCTCTCTCTTTCTCTGTGTCTCTCATGAATAAATAAATAAAATCTTAAAAAAAATAAAAAAGATCCATTTTGTAATGCTGCATTCGGCGGCCTATGACAGCAAACAAATATGGGAAATTTGGAATCTTGGCCTTTCAGATGTGGTCTTTATCATCATTCACTCTTACACCTCTGAGAGGCAAGGTGAGAAGAAACATAGGGAAGGAAGGCTGTTTAGAAAATTCAAGGTAAACAATTTACTGGGCATCACACATGACAGATGGTAGCTAAGGGCTCACGCTGTGGGTTGGGGGTGGAGGTCCTGACTTTACATCCTTGCTTCACTGTGACTCAGTGTGTCCTACTTGCAGCAACAGAGGATGATACTAGGCTCTTCAGAGAGTTGCTCTGAGTATTCAACTGATGCAGGTGACTACCACAGGAGCTGTGAGTAAGCTACCCGTTTTTTATACATTGGCCATTACAAAAGATTACATTGAAAATATATGAAGAATCTAGGTTTTTACTGCATCAGCTATAATAAAGGAAAGAGACACCATGAACAAGTCCAAGGGATCATGCATACAAATTTCATTGTAGCTGACGGCAGGTTTCGGATGAAATGAATTATCTTAAAAGGAACAGACATGCACAGTTCAATGATGATAGAAATAAATTATGTGCTGTGGTTTTTTTTTTTTTTTTTTGGTTTGGGGGTTTCTTTGTTGTTGTTGTTTTTTACATATCAGACCCACTTCCACTCTATAAAGCACATTTTAACTTTTGATTCAGATTACATGAGACCAAAATCAGTAACAGAGTTAGCAAGATAAAAAATAAACCTGATCCTGTATTTCCACATGGGGTTGTCCTTTTCACCTGTAACTAAGTCATGGTTACATACCAGGTACTCTAGGAAGCATATGGATTTCAGGGAGAAAACAAAGGCTGTTTGGTTTACACAGCACCAGTTCTCTTGCTTGTTTGCATTTATGCCTAGACCCTGGTGATACTGCACTCCTAAAGGGGTGATGTCCTGAGAATTTACTATATTTATAAAAGTCCTTGTGTTTTTGCAGAACTATCAACATGCAATACCAAAAAAAAAAAGTCCTCATAAAATGAATTTATTTTAGACTAATAGGTGGTTTGAAAAGCAAGTTTAAAAAGCAAGATTTATTTTTACCTGTCTCTCAGATACATTCTCCCAGACTTTAAAAGGATATATTAGTTCAGGGCTAGTCACATTATCCACGCAGAACTGCAAAGTGAGGCTCTGTGTGCCCAGGGAGTAGCCAAGCATGCATCACGTGTTACCTAGAGCAGGAGATCTATGAACCCCTCTGATCTGGTATGTAATATTTTATGGGTCTGTACATCACTTTCATCAGATATTCAGAGGGGGTCTTGATACCAAAGCTGGTTAAAAAATACAGTCCTATGGAATTCACAAATCCATATGCATTTTAGAGCTTTTAAACAAAGGAAGGCTGGTGATGCTTAATCCTCAGTCACAGAAAAGACAGAGAGGGTAACATGCAGAGTGAGCTCTCAAAGTAGATCATTTTTGTTTAGAGGGAACAGTGTGATAATCCATTTGGGGAGGAAATGAAACCTCCCTTCTAAGTCAAGTTAACCAGAAGGCTGTTTGTTGATGAGGAGGTCTTAATCTCACCTACTCACAGAGTTTACAAAAGAATATGGTTACGCAATAAGCACACTTCAGTCAACAGTGTTAGTTTACGTTTTCTTTTTCTCTTTTTTTACATTTTACTTTACTTCTTAGTTTTATTTGATAGAAACTATTCTGATCATCTAAGCTATGAAGGCTTTCTTAATTCTTTTAGGAGACTCTCAATTGTATTTTTCATCAAGGGAGTGGAATTGAAGTGGACCTGTATTTGTGGGTTTTTTTAAGATTTTATTTATTTATTTATTTGAAAGTGAGAGAGAGATATCATGGGGGAAGGGGCAGAGGGAGAGGTAGACTCCCCATGAAAGGGGAGCCCGATTTGGGTCTCAATTCTGGGACTCCATGGATTAATGACCTGTGTCGAATGCAGACCCTTAACCAATGAGCCACCCAGATGCCCCTGTATTATGTTTATAATACCTTCATCTTTGTAAACAGATTTCTGTCTCTCTCTCTTACACAGTTAAAAATTGTTTGAAGAAAAAACCCAAAAAACAAAACAAAAAATGTTTAAAGGAAAACAATTATCCAATGCAAAAGAGGCAAGGGATATAGAAGAGTAAGTTGTGTGGATATTTTTTCCTCCAATTATACTTATGCTGATATAATCAGAAAAGACACTGAAAAATAAAACTTTTGTCCTTTTGTTATGACAGTGCATCATGAAGAAAATATTTGTGGGTTGGCTCTAAAAGATTTGGGGGGTTATTAATAAATTTTTATTCTCTACAATAAAAGCTTGGAATCATCATTCACGATGTAACGGAATTTGAGAGCATATTCAAAAGTTTTCTCTCAGGGTCTGTTATGGAAAACAGTTGGAGAACTCCGTCTGTTCAGGTTTAAATTACGAATGTTTTGACTCTCTTTGGGGCATGTGAGGAAAATTACAGACCCTGGTCAGCACACTCCTTTTGGGATAGGGCTGCCTGCTTCTATGATTATCCATGCACTCATAAACAAAGGAGGACATCTTTACCAATAAAAGGTTATAAGTATACAATTTACAGCCCTGAGTATAAAATGCCCCAAAATAATGTGGGTAGACAAAGCATCTTAAATTCCCTTCTGATTAGAGGTCATAAAATATAAACATACTATTTAAATACAACTCAAGAAGAAAAATAAGAAACAGATTAGATTTTTCTTATGGTGCAAATGTTCAGACTTACACACATTAGCGGGGGAAAAAATTAAAGCCTGTAGACCAAATGCATGCTAGAACCAGATTTCAATAAATTGGACCCTCTTCTCAGACATATGCATATAATCTTCCATTTATTGGATGAATGTGGATTAGAAAGAGCACACATCTGATTTGTCTTCCGAAGATAGCTTTATATTTCTTGGCTTCATCCCAGCTTTTTTTCCACTTGATAATCATTGGAGAAAAAACTGTTTTTACTCAATTATCACTCATATGTGTATATTCATATTCTTTTCACCTAAAAAAGCCTAAAAGTGATTTAAAATAACCATCAGTGGACGCCTGGGTGGCTCAGTTGGTCAAGTGAAGGACTCTTGATTTTGGTGCAGGTCATGATCTCAGGGTTGTAAGAGCGAACCCTGTACCAGGCCTCCACTCAATGCAGAGTCTGCTTGACCCTCTCCCTCTGCCCTTCCTCTGCTCACTCCCTCTGTCTAAATAAATAAATAAAATCTTAAAAAAAATCAGTATATCAATCACCTAGCTATGAGATGAAATTCCAGTTCACTATTATCAAAGCTCATCATTTCTGAAGATGTGTCTTTTTATCTTAAATCTATCACTTCTCTATGGAAAGGTAATACATTCTAGTTCAGCAGACAGCTGTGCAGAATATAAGATTTAATAATCTCCCTCGACAGGTAATCAACCTAAATGGGCACAATAAGACAGTGTGAATTTGATCTAGAGAATTTATAAACAATAAAAACATAACCAAAATCAGTCTCCTTTTTATTACTGCTATGCAATGGATTTTTTCTTTTTTTCTTTTTTTTTTTTATGCAATGGATTTTTAAAATATCAATGATTAGATCCTTTTTCTGAAAAAGATATTTTATCAGTCTCAGTTCTGAATAATTGCCTTAGTTAATATTGAGTTTTAAAAATACTTATATAACCTTCAAACTGGCACATTTTTATTACTTATCTTGTAGAGAAAAGTGCATTAGACATGGGAGTCTATTTGGACATCTCATCTTATTCTGTAAACTGTGACAGAAGACAGATATGGACTCAGGTACACATATATATGCACTCAGAGAGTAAATCTGTAATAATTCAAAGTTGTTCAACCTTGAGTCGACAAGTTAGTACACAAGCTGACAACGAGCATCTACACCTCTGTGACACTACTTATTCCTGTGTTTAAACAGTTGATTCTCAATAAAAATTATTAAAATGTTGAAGATGAATAAGAAGATGAAGCTGAACATGAGCATGCCAAGTCTATCTTTCTAATCTCTTAGGGTTGTTACTTATGTTTAAAATGTAAAATAGTGAAATGGAGGCAAAGAAGTAAGATGGTAGAGTAGGAAGATCCTGAGCTCACCTCCTTCCACAGACAAGCCAAGGCTGCAACCACATGCAGAGCAACTCTCTCTGACAATACCCTGAAGGCCAGCAGAACAGCTATTCCACAGCTAGAGATATGAAGAATACATCACAAAGCACCAAAAGAGCAAAGAGCCGCTCTGCTGGGGAATCAGACTACCTGGGTGAAGACCCACAAGTGAGAGAGATATCATAGTACTGAGGTAACACCTGAATAGTGAGGGATTCCAAACCCACATCAGCACCCCCCCCCCTCTGAGGATCTATACCAAGGAAATGGGCTGCCCTAACATGTGTAACATGTTGCTTTAAAAAACACAAGTGCTCAACCCCAGGACAGCTGGGGTGTATGTAAAAGAGATTTATGAACTAATTTTATGATGTATGCCAAAGGACAGGGATCTGTAGGAACTTTCTTTGGGAATAGAAGCATGGACAGGCACCATTTTCTTGACCTAACAGCCTAACACTCCTGCGGGCCAGTTTTGACACTCCGTCTACCTTGATAGTACCTCTCACCTGGGTTGATCATTCCCCTGCAGATGCATTCCAACCAATCCACCTATCCTGGCAGATGTCCCTGCAAAGCAACTAGTTTACTACCAAAAGCAGCAAGCAGTTTGGATACCTCCTGCCCTACTAACAGGGAGGCCAAGCTCTCCCACAAGTGCACCTGTAACAGTCATGGACCAATTACCACAGAAGAGCACATGCAGCTCATCGGGGACATCCTTGGAGCATCTGGTTCTGGTGACCAAGGAGATGGCACTTCTAGGTACCACAGGACACCTTGTATACAAGACCATTACCTGTAAGACCAATATACACATAGCTGATCTACCAAGTAAATAAAAATAAACACAGAGACTCAAGCAAAATGAAAAGACAGAGGAATATGTTCCAAATAAAATAACAAGACAAAACCTCAGAAAAAGAACTAAATGAAATGGAGATAAGCAATCTCCCTCATAAAGAATTCAAAGGAATGGTCATAAAGAGTGTCATCAAACTTAAGAGAAGAGATGGATGAAGTGCAACTTCAATAAAGAGATAGAAAATATAAAAACAACCAATCGGAGCTGAAGAACACAAAAACTGACAAGAACAACACTAAAGGAAATCAACATCAGATGAGAAGCTGCAGAAGAAGGAATCAGGGATCCAGAAGACAGAATGGAAATTATAGAATCTAAGTAGCAAAAAGAGAAAAAAGAAGGTATCAAGCATTCAGGTCCAGAAAGCAGAGAGAGCTTCAAACATATGAACCCAAAAAGGTCTACACCAAGACACATAATAAAAATGGAAAAAGCTAAACACAAAGGGAAAATGATAAAAGCAGCAAGCAAAAAGCAAATCATTATGTAGGCGAGAAACCCTATAAAGCTATCAGCTGTCTTTTCTGCAGGAATTCTGCAAGCCTGAAGAAAATGGCATGATGCATTCAAAATATGGAAAGGAAGAAACCTACAACCAAGAATACTCTACCCAGCTAGTTTATCACTCAGAATTGACGGAAAGTTTCCCAAACATACAAAATTAAATTATTTCACACTAAATTGGCATTTAATGTGAAATTAGAAACATTAAAAGGACATCTTTAGGTGGAAAAAGACAAGATCACAAGAAGAGAATCATGAAAGAAAAAACTTCACTTGCAAAAGATAAATCACTTATAAAGCCAGTAAAAAGGTTAAAAGACAAAAGTAGTAAAATGAACTATATCTAAAATAATTAGTTAAAGGACACACAAAATAAAAAGATGTAAAATATAACATCATATGTATAAAATGGGGAAAAAGATTTAAAGAAAATACTTTTAGAATGTCTTTAAACTTAAGCAACCATCAATTTGAAACAGATGGTTATATACATAGGCTGTTATATGATAACCATAAACCAAAAGTGGTAATGATACATGAAAAAGAGAAAGGAATCTTTAGGGTTTTCTATATTTAGTATTATGTGATTTGTGATAGTTTTACTTATTACCACTTTGGGTGACCTTCTATTTGTTTTTGGTTTCTGATTGCTATGGGTAGGATTTCTAGTCATGTTTGTTTTTCTTTTTTCTAAAGATTTGATTTATTTATTCATGAGAGACATAGAGAGACAGGCAAATACATAGGCAGAGGGACAAATAGGCTCCCCATAGGGATGTGGGACTTGATCCTGGGACCTTAGAATCACACCTTGAGCCAAAAGCAGATGCTCAACCACTGAGCCATCCAGGTGTCTCATGAAAGAGAGCATTTGTAACTTCTCTTGCAACAGAAACATCTTAAGGAGGAAAGAATAAAAATTAAAAATAGAAATGCCATACAATCTAGCATTTCTCCTTCCATGTATCTCCCTCACAACCTGGCCCCCCAAAAAACACAAATTCAAAAGATACATGCATCCTCATGTTCACAACATTATTTACAGTAACCAAGCTTTGGAAGCACTCTTAGTGTCCATCAATAGATAAATGGATAAAGTGGTGACTGGCTGAATTTTTACTTTTCATTTAATTTTATTATTCATTTATTATGGAATACTACTCAGCCATAAAAAGAAAATAAAATTTTACTATTAGCAGCAGCATGGATGGACCTAAAGGGTATTATGCTAAGTGAAATAAGACAGAGAAAGACAAATGCCATACGATTTCACTCATATGTGGAATGTAAAAATAAAACAAACAAATGAATAAATTAAACAAAACAAAAATGTAGTCATAAATATGGAGAACAAACTGGTGGTTGCCAGAAGTGAGGGGTGTAGGGTATTCGACAAAATAAGGAAAAGTAATTAAGAGGTAGAAACTTCTAGTTTTAAATAACTAAGACAAGGATGAAAAGTCCAGCATAGGTATATATTCAATAATACAGCAATAACTTTGTATGTTGCCAGATGGTATTATGGATAGTATTTTATAATGTAAACAAATGTTGAATCAATATATTGGAGGTCAATGACACTTCAATAAAAAATAGTGAAATATACAAACTATGAAGTGTAATATTTTTCTTTGAAATGGCAAATTTTATTTCACACATGAAATATTCTACTTAACTTGAATAATACCTGTAAAATTGAAATTTATTATTCTTTCCAGTCAATTAGAAAATTTAAAAATGGGGGCACCTAGGTGGCTCAGTCAGTTGAGTGTCAGACTCCTGGTTTCAGCTCAGGCCATGATCTCAGGGTCATGAGATTCAGCCCTGAGTTGGGTGTTATGTTTAGCAGGGAGTCTGCTTGAGACTCTGTATCTCTCCCCTTCTGCCTCTCCCCCAACTTGTGCTCACTCTCAAAAACAAATAAATAAAACTACTTTAAAATTTTTTTACATGAAACCTTCACATTTTTGTAATATTGACTCTGATATGATTATTAAAAATGTTTCCACACAAATTAAGGAATTGTTGGCAATGTCAATTATGAGATTAGCTGTAAATGTAATCCTACATTCCTTATGAAAGTAGTGAATACTAAGTATTTTGTGATTCTCATGATCAATCTAATATTCTATTCCTAAAAGTACTGAAGGAGTTACACAAAAATAGGAGTCTGAAAGCCAAAACTCTCGGTCTCCCAGAATCTGGGCACTTAGGCATTTTTGAGCTTTACAGCTCTTCCAAGACTGTTGAGCTTCGAGATGGTAACTTTTTGGGACATTAGGCTTGGTGGGGCCAAATTTGGAGAACCTTACTTCTCTTGGCCATGTACATACACCTCATACAGATAGAATGATACATGCTTCCCAGACCCACACATTTTAGAGCCATCAACCCTTGGTTCCCTCTAGTATGTGAAATAAAATGATTCAATTTTAGATCTGCTCCAACTTCCTCTAAGTGGGACTTTTAGCTCTCATCTCTTGGGTCTCTCCATTTATCTCCCATTCTTTGGCATACACATCCTTAACATCCTAAAATTATTCCAGTGGTCATTCTTACTGATTTGAAGCTGAAAGCAGCTCAAGTACCCACTGCAAAAAAAGTCCACACACACATCTATCTATCTAACCAGATGCACAGAGGCTATCCAGCAAAATTAATTCTTGAGTAAACAGTTTATTTGAAAGTGAGAAAGCTCTAGCAATCTCTCTTTACTCTGAGAAGCAAAATGCTTACTCTGACCTTTGAGACTATTTAATCAAAGATTTTATGTTCTTCTGCTGTCCCTTTATACTGCAAGTGACCATATTTCTAGTGTACTTGTATCAACCCAGGAAAGATGAAAACTAAATGTATCAAGGTTTAGAAGCTTCATGATGTGACAAGTCTCTGCACTCCCAGAAGACTATCAGGCTGCCATCTACACTATGTTTTATATAATGTATAATCTGTTATTAGGAACGAGATATAGGACAAGAGGATCTACTTTCTTTGTTGACATAGCTTCTCACTTCCAAATAGGGCCATCCATAGTTCTCCAAAGTAAGTATGCCGATATTGTGCTAAAATGTGGGTTATTTAGCCAAAGTCCTTTTAAAATTGGGCATGTTCACGCCCAAGTGAAAAACTTAGAAGAGAATGCTTGGCCTTTGGAACTTGTTAAAATGTCATTACTGCCAAGAATGTGATATATGGGGATAACTGGCTATTATATTCACCATGGATGCTGGAGACTATACTCTGGAATGTTACTGAAGCAAGTCTTCCCAGCATATTTGACATAATTTGGCAACCTTCTTTATGAGCAATTCTAAAAAGAGTAGGCCACAAATCAACACAATAAAAATTATATATTTACAGTAATTTCTTATTCTCTCATTGTTAAATGTGTTCCTTATCCACCAATTTTAGACCATGATGTGTATTTTTTTTTCCCTTCTGGCCCTGAATAGGATATAAACCCTGTCTTCTCAATAAACCGATTGATGTTCACTTCCAATGCTGGATGGACTGCTCAGTTTCTATTCATTGATTTGGGAAAACTGTCTCTGAATAAACAAAATATAGTTCACTGGATTGTGAGGATATAATTCCAGAATATGCTAACATTTTCATATAACCACTTCTTTATATTTTCCTTAATTAAACTTCATATTATCTGTAAATGATCCTTTTAACATAATATTGACATGATCTTTTGTTCTTTCTCAAAGTTCGGGAGCTATTTCTTGATTATTAGCAATTTATTAATTCAAACAACCCTTAAAAGCATTTGGCAAACTACAGCTCATGGGCTCATCTGGCCCACCTCCTATATGTGTAAATAAAGTATTATTAGAACCCAGTCACTCCTATTTGTTTATGTATTGACTCTGGCCGCTTTCTCAACACAAAGGCCGAGTTGAGTAGTTCTGACAGAGACCATGACAACACCTAAGATATTTACAAGTTGGCCTTCACGGAAAATGTTTGACAACCCTTATGTTAAACAGGCATTTATTGAGAGACACCTGGGTGGCTCAGGAGTTGAGCATCTGCCTTCAGCCCAGGGCATGATCCTGGGGTCCCAGGATTGAGTCCCACATTGGGCTCCCTGCAAGGAGTCTGCTTGTCCCTCTGCCTCTGTCTCTGCCTCTCTATGTCTCCCTCATGAATAAATAAATAAAATCATTAAAAATAAATAAAAATAAACAGGTGTTTATTGAAAATCCATCTTATACCCAATGCTAGAGGCAGCAATGAAAATAGAACTGTGATAAAAAATTCTCTAAAATTTAGAATTAGACTCTGATATATTTTGTGGCAGAAAATATGAGTAGGAAGAATGAGGACACAAATTAGACATATTATCAGAGGGACAATTTAAGATCAGAAGTGAAAGGCATTCTCCATTAATGAGGAAAATAGTGAAGAAAACTATTATGTATGCTTGAGCAGAGAATAAAAAGGCACAGAAACTTTAACCTACTCTTTACTTCTTAGGACTCTAGTTATTATTGTCCTCAAGGACCACATGACTAGAGAAGCTAACAATACTCTACCAGGGGATCATATTTCAAAAGTGGTATCTGACAAAGGAGTGAAAAATCAATTTTTTATGTGATTCTCTAAGGCTTTAGTTCTACCTGATAATTATTTTATACATTTCTTCTATGGTGGTAAATCAGAATATCCAATTTTTCTTTGAACTGCAAAGTTAAGCACAGAGATGAGCGCAACATGTCGACATTTATGTACTGTTTATTGATTGATTGATTGATTGATTGATTTGGCTTCTCTCAAACAATGATACTTATGGCTCTTTCCAGTCAACCCTTTTCCATGACAGTGAGATAGTCATCTCGTAATTGGGCTGACCTAACTCTTTGGACCTTGACTTTAATGTTCACCCATACAATTAACGTATGCTATGTGTAATTGTCTATTTTCAGAAATGTAAATTTGAAATATACATTAATGGTTTTAATGTGTCTAAGAGGACAACATACATTCGAACAACTGTTCTTAGTTTCTTTTCTAACCTCTAATGTCTCACAAAGATAGGCTAGCTCCTCAACCTGGGATCATTCTTTTCTACATTGCATAAAGTGCTGGAGGCACTCTTCAACACAAAGGGGCACTTAATTTTATTGGTGTTAACAAGGCTGCATTTTTGTTTTATTATTTACTTCTTTAATCCTGATTCATTTTGGTATTCAATGAAGTTTTCAAGAAAACCTTCCAAAAGGTCAAGAAGACTATTACCTATACATTATTTTATGCTAACAACAATCATTAAATAATAACATTTTAATTATAATCCGTTATACTCTCCCTTCCTCCAAAACTATTGTGAAGTGACTTACAATAAAAACCTGGCTACAAAATTTCTACAAACAATTACCACAAGGCTGAAGGCAAGGGTTGTAAAAAACATGGAAGATAGTCAATGCATACATTTTGGCAAGCAAATTAGCTACACATTGGTGTGTAAGTCCATCACAGGGAAACCATGAAGATACAATTTCGGACTTAATGAGGAGATGTTATTTCTATAATGGAAAAGGTTTTTTTTTAAATTATTTTGAGATAATATAAAATTTGTGACTGAGTTCATAATACAATATCCACACATGGTGGGCATTCAAATATCTGTCAAAAGGAAGGGCAGATTGGTTTAATGCTAGTTTTCATGGAGTTTATTGCTTAAGTTAAATACTAGTTGACTTGTCTGTGGGTAACTAATGAAGACATCATGTTGGCAATGTGATCTTCTATCAATTTTATTGCATCCAAGATTATGTTTTTTTTTTTCCATTACCATAGCGTTATATTCTTCTATTTTCCCCATTATCTCATGTTGGTCATACTATCTTAGGAAATACGTGAGAGATTCAGCAGATCACCAAGGTCATAATGTTCACTGTAAGTTAATTAACAGCCTCACCTTTATGGAATCTATTGAGACACATGGACCCCAGTTTCTGGGGTTCCATTCTTTCTTGCATTACCCTAACTTTAACATAAGAGATGGTGCAAGAATATGAACTCAATTTATAATGTAATTCAGCCACCTGCAGCACCAGACTTTGTGTTTGGATTTTTTGAAATCTCAAACCTATAAGTACAGAGAAAGTAGGTTTTTTTTTTTTTTGCAGGGATCTCATAGAAGCTTCAAATACAATTTATTATCTAATTTACTCAAGTTTAGGACTTGATATTAATGGAATCATATATAATGTGTTCTCTTATAACTTATTTTTATAGCTCAATATTATATTTTAAGATTTATTCTTATTGATGCATGCAATGGTATTGATATCATTTTTATTTAGAATATTTCATTATATAGATATGTAGCATTTATTTATGCATCTAATTATTGATATGTGGAATATTTCACTTATTTTTGCAACTTTGATGAATGGTATTAATAGTATTTTGTACTTGGAGCATTCATTACTGAAAGTTTCTCTAGTGTAGAGCTATTTGAACTGAGATTTGAGAACCATTAATGGAATATGAAATCAAATTAGTAATATATAACCAAAGCCTTATACAAATACTATAGAATGAAAAGTATTAAGGCATTAGAGGTAATATGAGTAAAGACTGCTTCATTACTTTTTATCTCCATGAATATGTGTGCACCTGGTCACAGTATAAAGCTCATAAAGGCATTTAAAGAAGCACTACTTAAAGTATATAGCTAGGAATGTAATTGTACATGTACAACTTTTGCAAAATGAATGTATTGATATATACTTCTAGCAACAGTATATAACAGCTTGCATTTCTCCACGTCCTCACTAGTACTTGTCAGAATTAAAATTTGGGCATCAAGATTATCCTGGCTTTACCGAGTACACATGGGGTATCTCTGTTTATACTCTTGGAAGAATTATTAATAACTTGTCTTTAAGATCTTTACATTCTTGGTTGCTTTATAAGAAGTTCTAAATAATGTATAGAGAATTTCTAATCTCTTTTGGAATCAGCTTTGATAAAATGTTACATTCTTCTAGAAATGTTACTTTCTTCTTCATTTCACCCATGTTTTCGAATTATTGGCATAAAGGTGTCCATAAAAGCATTCATAATTTCCACACATTTTTCTTTGTAAGTTCTGCATCACCTTTATATTTCATTCTTATTTTTTAATACATTTACAGTTTACATAATTTTTCTTTGAATAATCTTTTGGGGCTATGCCTGTTCTATTAGGTTTCTAAATAACCAACTTTTGGTAGGTTGAGCCTCTTTATTTCATTACTGGTTTATACTTCATGAAATTCCTATTTTATTTTGATTTCCTGATGAGCGTCCAGGTACATATGAACTTTATGGCTTGGTGGCTCTGACAGCACTCAACACAGGATGAGCAGTTTGGCTTACATAGGTAACCTGAAGGAGGGTGTAAACCAAACAAAACAAAACAAAACAAAACACCAAGAAAGGACCAAGGATTCTAATAAGAAGCCAGAAATGACCAAAAATGCTAAAAAGAGAAGTACGCAAATGTTACCATATAGTGTTTAAAATTTCAAAGAAAACTGAGTAAGCTGAGACATTCTCTCTAAAAAAGCTGCACACTAATATTGATCAGATTTGTTTTTTTTTAATTTTTTAAATTTTTATTTATTTATGATAGTCACAGAGAGAGAGAGAGAGAGAGAGAGAGAGAGAGAGAGGCAGAGACATAGGCAGAGGGAGAAGCAGGCTCCATGCACCGGAAGCCCGACGTGGGATTCGATCCCCGATCTCCAGGATCGCGCCCTGGGCCAAAGGCAGGCGCCAAACCCCTACGCCACCCAGGGATCCCAGATCAGATTTGATTCATAAAAGGCAGAATTGTCTTACAGTACAAAAAGTTCTCACAACCACAACTTGGTTCAACTTGGTACTACATTTTCTGTTGAAAATCAAGTATTAGGCACCGGGTGGTATCAGAAACCATGAAAAATAAAGTCAGCAAAAAGTCAGGACAATATAAACAGACCCATGGAGGAATAAAGTTGGAAGAAATATATGCTAAATTTTATAATAGTTTATTTGCTCTATGCAGAAAGGTAAAAGATGCTCGTGAAAATTCTCTGGAGGGGGAAGAAGAAACTTAAAAGGATACACTAGAAATACAAACGCAAGAGCCTAAATTAAGAATTCAGGAGATGAGTTGAATAGCTGATTAAACAGAGCTGAAGAGACAGTTAGTACACTGAAAAATGAGAAGAAACTATCTAGAATAAAGAATGAAGAGCTAAGATGATGGAAACTGCCCATGAAAATAATAAAGTGTTTACAGTCAGACAGTGTCACAGTTTTAAATATTTGTAACTTAGCTCCTGGAAAAATAGGAGAGAAATAATAGAGCAGAAATTCTCCATCAAGAAATAATGGCTGAGAACTTTCTAAAACCCTCCAAAACTGGTGACTGGACATCACTTCACACATTCAAAAGGCCCCATGAACCTGAAATATCCATATACATTCTAGGATAACTGCTGAAAATATGATGGAGTACAAGTCTTTACAATAGTCAGAATATGGAAATAAATTTTATAAGAGCTTTAAGGGGCAAGAAATAGCCTATGTCTCAAAGAAACAATGAAAGTCAGAAGACAAGGCAATCATATCATTAAATTGCCCCATGAAAATAACTGTTAATCTAAATTTCTTTTACCCAAGAACAATGAAGTTGCAAAAATGTTATTTTTAGACCAAGATTGTCTGGATGAATTCATCATTACCAGTGATGCATGTAAGGTAACTTTGCAGACACTTTTCAAATAGATTGAAAGAAATCACAGATGGAATGTTGGAGATACTAGAAATAGATGAGAAATGGTAAACATGGATTTTGAAATGAGCCATCATTGATATAGTATGTAAATTAAAAATGCTATTTTGTTGATAAGTAATTGTTTCTAGGCTAACTATACAGTTTATGTTCATTATTATTATTCTGGAGGATGCTGGTTGCTGGCCAGCTACTGTCACACTTTTGAGCACCTCTTACTGTCCATGTGACTTTGGGGTGGAAAGTCTTCAATATCATGTTGTGGGTGCAAGAACCAAACCTCACTAGTTCACTTCTAAACAAATCCACGGAAAGTCCTTGACCAGCTTACAATCCAGATTTCTGAATTGCCTGCATACCATATAGACTAAAAACATCTGTTAATTGCAAACCAAGAGGATCTGAAACATGAGACTAAAAAAAAAAAAAAAAAAAAAAAAAGAAAAAAACCATACAACCATACCTATTCTGATTTAAAGACCATAAAATAGTGACTTAATTTTATCTAAAGGTTTAAAGACGATTGGTGTAGAGTGGTCTTTGGTTATAGACCAAATTCTATGTTCTTTAAGATATAGACCTACCACTGGATCTCTGAAACTTGCTAGTTTGTCAATATCCACTTTTTGGACACAGATCTGTGAGCAGACTATTTATTTATACCACATAGGACAATTAATTGGACAATTAATGTTTCCCTGCATTGTCAATAATGTAGCTGGCTTAGCTCAGTCTCTTACAGGTCTAGGGATAGGAGATGAGTCCTGGCTCCACCTTCAGGAGTGTCATATCTCTGCACTAGGAATGAGTAGGGTTGGGGAAGGGAGTTGTACAAAGAAGGGTACAAGTCACATAGAATAAAAAGAGAAAAGTGTATGAAAGTGACCATAGTATATCAGGAGAGAGAAATTTCACTTAGTTGCATGATTTAGTAAGAAAACTAAAATGATTTAGTGGAACACTTAAATTACAGAATATTTTTAGTGAAATGGCCTTGCTATGTGGTAAATCCACAATGCAACAGCTCCCACACAGAGATGTGGCAAGTCTCTCAAAGAAAATGAATAAATCACTTATCGTTAACATGTTGGAAATGGATGATTGACTGATTCTGAGTCCTAAAAACATTGCTCATTACACATTTGCCTGGATATCTGTTGATATTAATAAAGTTGCTTAGCAAAGTTTTTATGTCTTAAGTAAAATTTGGAATTTTGGCCTGTGTATTTCAATAGAAAGAACATGATCAGTAACATACCAATGAATGCACTTATACTATCACTTTAAAATTGCTTTAAATGTATCCCCATGTCTAACAAATTCTACGGTTAAGTGATAGGTAAATAAATTCCCTAAATTTAATTGTCAATTAAGTGATTTGCAAACCTTTAAAAAGAGAAATACAGCAAATTTCATCAGGGCTCAGATAATCTTGTATAAGATGTCTTCTTTTTATTTTGAAAAATCTATTTTTCTCTAACGGGTTGCTATTTATACCATAGGACAATTTCATCCCCTGGAATAATCCATATTTTCCCATTGACTGTCTAGGCAGGTGACCAAACTCCTTTGGAAAAAAATACTTTTTAATGCTGGCCAACTTCTCCCTGCAACAGTGATCACAGCTAACATTCATAAAGGAGAAAACACTGCCAAATATTTCAAACTTTGGAGGACATCTGAAGCTTATTGTTCAGCGCTTTCTTGCAACACCTTTACGAATACTTGATATCACTGTAAGACATGCTGCTTGCAGGGTCTGAACTGAAAACAAAGAATGATGGCCCAGTGCTCGATCTTGAAAGAGATTTTTAGTCTAATATAACTCAGCCAAATTTCACAGAAGTGCTCAGAAAGTAATATGGGAGTGGTTTTGTTTTTTTGTTTTGTTTTGGGTTTTGGTTGTTTTTGGTTTCTTTGGGGTTTTTGTTTTTGCTTTTGTTTTTGTTTTTTGCTCTACAGCCAGCAAACATCAAAATATTCCTCATCTATTATCCTCCTAAAATTGTTGTCATAATGCAATTATGTAAATAAGGACTTGCAATCACACTGAGTATTTGTTCCGGTTTTGAGGCAAATACTTATTAGATCAGAGCAGTTTAAAGAAAACAAGAACTCACCACCAACAGAATTCAGAGAACGTGAAAGAGCATGAGAAATTCCCATTGGAACTTTTCCCAACGTGTTGCATAAATAAAGGTAGGGTTTGTTGAAGCTTTCCTCCCACCCCCTTCATTTTCTGAGAAAGAAGCAGGCTTAGTTGGAGGAATGAAGCATGGCTCGGCAGTCACTACCACCTCTTCTATCCTGAGATCTGGTGTGTGGCTCCCCCCCCTCTTTTTATATCTACCAGCTTTCTCTGGCATTCTCCTGCTCCTCAGACCCCTCCACAAAGGATTTCCAGCAGAGAGCAGCTGGTGCCCCGTATTGGCTGCTTTCCCCAGACTCGGGTGGGGGGTGGGGGGGGGCTTTCACAAGAAATCAATGGCTTATTTTCTCCAGTACTGCAGTTTTATGTGTGGACTGACATGGCCCCAACCATACCAATCCATTCTGCAGAGCTATTTCCATTCAGATGTGCCTCTTTACAAATAGCGGAAATTAGTGGAGGGCCAGTGTCAAACTGCTTGTCACATCTTGTTTTCAGTCTGTTGAAATCAGGTTTGTAGTGTCCTATTCAGAAACCTAGCCTCCTTTTGAGATGCACAATGCATTTCAGGAGTTCCATCAGGCGATAAATGCAGAATTCCACATTGCTATTAAAAAATAATCAAAATGATTAGGCTTTTGAGCTTTGTGGAAGGAACGTATTTGCATGGAATTTGTTGTTTTAATTGCACGATGTCATGTATTCCTGGGTATTCATCTCTCCAATGTATAAAAGTATTCCCGGTTCATTTGTCAGTATTAGAGCTGGAGAGTGTGAATGCGTTCTGGTGATTTTGTCATGATGAATGAACGACAAACCAAGTACCACGAACATGAATACAGTCAATGCCACACCATACACCACGCTCATAGCCAGAGCTCCCGAACAAATGATAATTAACGTGTATTGAATGCATACCGTGCGCCCAGACCACCACTACATGCTAACGACTCATTTAATACTCACAACAAACTTCTGAGGTAGTTACTATTGTGATCCCCATTTTATAGATGATGTAATTGAGGTTTAAAGTGATTAAGTAACTTGCTCAAAGCGTCACAGTTTGCTGGGGATTGAGCCAGTCCCTCCAGCTGCAGAGCCCACCAAGTGTACCCCCTGTGCAATTCTGACTCCTTGCATAGCACAGTTTATGTGGCTTCAGAGTTATTTATAGTGCGGGGGACAGGGCCCAGGTGTACCCAGAAAGCAAAGTGAAGCCTAGACTGGAGCCCGGCATTACAATCAACCATCGTACTGAAGAGAGATGTGAGGGAAAACCTGGCACCTCTGACTAGTCCCTTAGTGGCTGCAGTTGGAGAGTGCCAAGAAAAAAACGGCAGGTTTTATAATATGGGGTGATGAGGGAGGGGATGGCTCAGGCTTCAAATAAAAGAGAGGGATGAAGGCGACAGGTTCCCCATGATAAGACAAAGCAGAAGCACACTTAGCAACAACCCAGGTGTGATCAAGGGTACAGATTCGAAGATAGGCAAAAACTCTATTATTTGCCAGAACACTTGTCCAGTAGAGCTACTAGGACATTGCCAGAGGGACTATGACCCATGAGGACACCCACACTGTTAGGGTAAAGAGGGCTGGCTGTTCTGCACTAGGAGGCTTGCCTGCTTGTCCAAAGTGAAACAATCCTCCTTCCTTTTTAATTACAAATACCTAAGGAATCCCTATGCAAAACAAACAAAAAACAAACAAACAAACAAAAAAACACACCAAGTGGCATTAAGACAGAACATTAGCTCTCTAAAGGAGGGGGCTTAAGGGGGTGGGATGTAAAGAAGATATTACAGACAAACCGAAATCTCTCATCATGTCCTCCCTTTCTCCTCTGAGACCAACATCACCATCCACCATATAAATAACAAGTACATGTTTTTATACTTTCACGGGAGTTTGTATCCAGAAACATTGTGCAAACTTGTTTCATGGGTTGTATGAAACTTACAAATGCTCTAATACTCTACTTGCAATGTACCTATATATAAAATGTAGCACACTCTATATAAAGTGTACCTACTTTATGTTTTGGAAATCAAGGTGGAATGTTATAGATATATTCTAGAACACTTAGTCTTAACTGCTGTAGATGAGGTCTTAATGAATATATCATAATTTATTATTTTGTTGGTTGATGGATATTTGTATGGTTCCCACATTGCCCTATTAACAAAGACCACATGTAGCTCTCTGAACAAATCTCATACAAATGTAATGAAGTTTCTTTGGGGAATATTTTTAGGAATAAAAATGCCAGGTCAAGAGGTGTACGTATGTTCAATTTCAATGTATTTTGCCATACTATTTCCCTAAGTAGCTGGAGCAATGTATACAACATCCAAGAGTTATTAAAAGTTGCTTCCCAGTGGCCTCTTCAACATGCATTATTGCAACTTTAAAAAAAAATCTGTCAATGTGATGTATGAAAAATATTATCTTACAGTTTTCATTTTAATTTTCAGAATTATCAGTGAGGTTAAAAATATTTTACCATAATTACAACCATCCAGCTTTTAAATCATTTGCCCATTTTTATACATTAAGTTTTAAGTTTTAAGTGTTTTTTTTTTTTACTCATTTGCAGGAATTCTTGATACTAATTTATTGCCATTTACACCCACAGCAAATACATTCTTTGAATCAGTTGTCTTTTTTATTTTTATTTTTATTTTTTTTTTATTTTTTATTTTTTTTTTTAACTTTTATTGGTGTTTAATTTACCAACATACAGAAAAACACCCAGTGCTCATCCCGTCAAGTGTCCACCTCAGTGCCCGTCACCCATTCCCCTCCAACACCCGCCCCCCTCCCCTTCCACCACCCCTAGTTCATTTCCCCGAGTTAGGAGTCTTTATGTTCTGTCTCCCTTCCTGATATTTCCCAACATTTCTTTTCCCTTCCTTTATATTCCCTTTCACTATTATTCATATTCCCCAAATGAATGAGAACATACACTGTTTGTCCTTCTCCGATTGACTTATTTCACTCAGCATAATACCCTCCAGTTCCATCCACGTTGAAGCAAATGGTGGGTATTTGTCGTTTCTAATTGCTGAGTAATATTCCATTGTATACATAAACCACATCTTCTTTATCCATTCATCTTTCGATGGACACCGAGGCTCCTTCCACAGTTTGGCTATTGTGGCCATTGCTGATAGAAACATCGGGGTGCAGGTGTCCCGACGTTTCATTGCATCTGAATCTTTGGGGTAAATCCCCAACAGTGCAATTGCTGGGTCGTAGGGCAGGTCTATTTTTAACTCTTTGAGGAACCTCCACACAGTTTTCCAGAGTGGCTGCACCAGTTCACATTCCCACCAACAGTGTAAGAGGGTTCCCTTTTCTCCGCATCCTCTCCAACATTTGTTGTTTCCTGCCTTGTTAATTTTCCCCATTCTCACTGGTGTGAGGTGGTATCTCATTGTGGTTTTGATTTGTATTTCCCTGATGGCAAGTGATGCAGAGCATTTTCTCATGTGCATGTTGGCCATGTCCATGTCTTCCTCTGTGAGATTTCTCTTCATGTCTTTTGCCCATTTCATGATTGGATTGTTTGTTTCTTTGGTGTTGAGTTTAATAAGTTCTTTATAGATTTTGGAAACTAGCCCTTTATCTGATATGTCATTTGCAAATATCTTCTCCCATTCTGTAGGTTGTCTTTTAGTTTTGTTGACTGTATCCTTTGCTGTGCAAAAGCTTCTTATCTTGATGAAGTCCCAATAGTTCATTTTTGCTTTTGTTTCTTTTGCCTTCGTGGATGTATCTTGCAAGAAGTTACTGTGGCCAAGTTCAAAAAGGGTGTTGCCTGTGTTCTCCTCTAGGATTTTGATGGAATCTTGTCTCACATTTAGATCTCTCATCCATTTTGAGTTTATCTTTGTGTATGGTGAAAGAGAGTGGTCCAGTTTCATTCTTCTGCATGTGGATGTCCAATTTTCCCAGCACCATTTATTGAAGAGACTGTCTTTCTTCCAATGGATAGTCTTTCCTCCTTTATCGAATATTAGATGGCCGTACATTTCAGGGTCCACTTCTGGGTTCTCTATTCTGTTCCATTGATCTATGTGTCTGTTTTTGTGCCAGTACCACACTGTCTTGATGACCACAGCTTTGTAATACAACCTGAAATCTGGCATTGTGATGCCCCCAGCTAAGGTTTTCTTTTTTAAAATTCCCCTGGCTATTCGGGGTCTTTTCTGATTCCACACAAATCTAAAAATAATTTGTTCTAACTCTCTGAAGAAAGTCCATGGTATTTTGATAGGGATTGCATTAAACGTATAAATTGCCCTGGGTAACATTGACATTTTTACAATATTAATTCTGCCAATCCATGAGCATGGAATATTTTTCCATCTCTTTGTGTCTTCCTCAATTTCTTTCAGAAGTGTTCTATAGTTTTTAGGGTATAGATCTTTTACCTCTTTGGTTAGGTTTATTCCTAGGTATCTTATGCTTTTGGGTGCAATTGTAAATGGGATTGACTCCTTAATTTCTCTTTCTTCAGTCTCATTGTTAGTGTATAGAAATGCCATTGATTTCTGGGCATTGATTTTGTATCCTGCCACGCTACCAAATTGCTGTATGAGTTCTAGCAATCTGGGGGTGGAGGCTTTTGGGTTTTCTATGTAGAGTATCATGTCATCGGCGAAGAGGGAGAGTTTGACTTCTTCTTTGCCAATTTGAATGCCTTTAATGTCTTTTTGTTGTCTGATTGCTGAGGCGAGGACTTCCAGAACTATGTTGAACAGCAGTGGTGAGAGTGGACATCCCTGTCTTGTTCCTGATCTTAGGGGAAAGGCTCCCAGTGCTTCCCCATTGAGAATGATATTTGCTGTGGGCTTTTCGTAGATGGCTTTTAAGATGTCGAGGAAAGTTCCCTCTATCCCAACACTCTGAAGGGTTTTGATCAGGAATGGATGCTGTATTTTGTCAAATGCTTTCTCTGCATCTAATGAGAGTATCATATGGTTCTTGGTTTTTCTCTTGCTGATATGATGAATCACATTGATGGTTTTACGAGTGTTGAACCAGCCTTGTGTCCCAGGGATAAATCCTACTTGGTCATGGTGAATAATTTTCTTAATGTGTTGTTGGATCCTATTGGCTAGTATCTTGTTGAGAATTTTTGCATCCATGTTCATCAGGGATATTGGTCTGTAATTCTCCTTTTTGGTGGGGTCTTTGTCTGGTTTCGGAATTAAGGTGATGCTGGCCTCATAGAACGAATTTGGAAGTACTCCATCTCTTTCTATCTTTCCAAACAGCTTTAGTAGAATAGGTATGATTTCTTCTTTAAACGTTTGATAGAATTCCCCTGGGAAGCCATCTGGCCCTGGACTCTTGTGTCTTGGGAGGTTTTTGATGACTGCTTCAATTTCCTCCCTGGTTATTGGCCTGTTCAGGTTTTCTATTTCTTCCTGCTCCAGTTTTGGTAGTTTGTGGCTTTCCAGGAATGCGTCCATTTCTTCTAGATTTCCTAATTTATTGGCGTACAGCTGTTCATAATATGTTTTTAAAATCGTTTGTATTTCCTTGGTGTTGGTAGTGATGTCCCCTTTCTCATTCATGATTTTATTAATTTGAGTCTTCTCTCTCTTCTTTTTAATAAGGTTGGCTAATGGTTTATCTATCTTATTAATTCTTTCAAAGAACCAACTCCTGGTTCTGTTGATCTGTTCCACAGTTCTTTTGGTCTCGATATCATTGAGTTCTGCTCGAATTTTAATTAACTCTCTTCTTCTGCTGGGGGTGGGGTCTATTTGTTGCTTTTTCTCTAGTTCCTTTATGTGTAAGGTGAGCTTTTGAATTTGAGATCTTTCCAGTTTTTGAATGTATGCTTGTATTGCGATGTATTTCCCCCTCAGGACTGCTTTTGCTGCATCCCAAAGATTTTGAACGGTTGTATCTTCATTTTCATTAGTTTCCATGAATCTTTTTAATTCTTCCTTAATTTCCTGGTTGACCTTTTCATCTTTTAGCAGGATGGTCCTTAACCTCCACGTGTTTGTGGTCCTTCCATATTTCTTGTTGTGATTAAGTTCTAATTTCAAGGCATTATGGTCTGAGAATATACAGGGGACTATCCCGATCTTTTGGTATCGGTTCAGACCCGATTTGTGACCCAGTATGTGGTCTATTCTGGAGAAAGTTCCATGTGCACTTGAGAAGAATGTGTATTCAGTTGAGTTTGGATGTAAAGTTCTGTAGATATCTGTGAAATCCATCTGGTCCAGTGTATCATTTAAAGCTCTCGTTTCTTTGGAGATATTGTGCTTAGAAGACCTATCCAGGGTAGAAAGAGCTAGATTGAAGTCACCAAGTATAAGTGTATTATTATCAAGGTATTTCTTGAGTTTGGTTATTAATTGGTTTAAATATTTGGCAGCTGCCACATTCGGGGCATATATATTGAGGAGTGTTAAGTCCTCTTGTTGGATAGATCCTTTGAGTATGAGATAGTGTCCCTCTTCATCTCTCACTATAGTCTTCGGGGTAAATTTTAATTTATCTGATATAAGGATGGCAACCCCTGCTTTCTTTTGAGGACCATTTGAATGGTAAATGGTTCTCCAACCTTTTATTTTCAGGTTGTAGGTGTCCTTCTGTCTAAAATGAGTCTCTTGTAGACAGCAAATAGATGGGTCCTGCTTTTTTATCCAGTCTGAAACCCTGCGCCTTTTGATGGGGTCATTAAGCCCGTTCACATTCAGAGTTACTATTGATAGATATGAGTTTAGTGTCATCATATCTATTCAGTCCTTGTTTTTGTGGATTGTTCCACTGAACTTCTTCTTAAAGGGGAATTTTAAGAGTCCCCCTTAAAATTTCTTGCAGAGCTGGTTTGGAGGTTACATATTCTTTCAGTTCCTGCCTGTCTTGGAAGCTCTTTATCTCTCCTTCCATTTTGAATGAAAGCCTTGCGGGGTAAAGTATTCTTGGTTGCATGTTCTTTTCATTTAGGACCCTGAATATATCCTGCCAGCCCTTTCTGTCCTGCCAGGTCTCTGTGGAGAGGTCTGCTGTTACCCTAATACTGCTCCCCATAAAAGTCAGGGACTTTTTTTTTTCTTCCTGCTTTAAGCATCTTCTCCTTATGTTTTGAATTTGCAAGCTTCACTATTAAATGTCGAGGTGTTGAACGGTTTTTGTTGATTTTAGGGGGGGATCTCTCTATTTCCTGGATCTGAATGCCTGTTTCCCTTCCCAGATTCGGAAAGTTTTCAGCTAGGATTTGTTCAAATACATATTCTGGCCCTCTGTCCCTTTCCGCGCCCTCGGGAACCCCAATTAAACGTAGGTTTTTCTTCCTCAGGCTATCATTTATTTCCCTTAATCTATCCTCATGGTCTTTTAATTGCCTGTCTCTTTTTTCCTCAGTTTCCCTCTTTGCCATCAACTTGTCTTCTATGTCACTCACTCGTTCTTCCACCTCGTCAAGCCTCGTCGTTAGGACTTCTAGCTTAGATTGCATCTCATTTAATTGATTTTTAATTTCTGCCTGATTAGATCTAAATTCTGCAGTCATGAAGTCTCTTGAGTCCTTTATGGTTTTTTCTAGAGCCACCAGTAGCTGTAAAATAGTGCTTCTGAATTGGCTTTCTGACATTGAATTGTAATCCATATTTTGTAACTCTGTGGGAGAGTGGGCTGTTTCTGATTCTTTTTTTTGAGGGGTTTTCCTTCTAGTCATTTTGCTCAGTGCAGAGTGGCCAAAAACAAGTTGTATTGGGAAAAGGAGAAAAAGAGAGAGAAGGAACGAAAAGAGAAAAAGAAAAAAGAGAAAGAAGAAAAAAATAGGGGAAAAAGAGAAGAAAAAGAAAGAAAAAGAAAGAAAGGAGAAAAAAGAAAAAAGGGGGGGTGGGGGAAGCAATCAGAAATCAAGAAGAAAGAGAGAAAAAAAAGCACAAAACAAAACAAACAAAAAAAAAAACAAAAAAAAACAAAAACAAAAACAAAAAAACAAAAAACAAAAAAAAACCACGGGGGAGTATCTTCCGATTCTGTGTAGTTTAAGTCCCTTGACTTCCCTTGGAACTGGTCCGTCTCGCTGGTCTTCTGGGGGAGGGGCCTGCTGTGCTGATTCTCAGGTGTTGGCACTTGGGGGAGCTGCTCTGCCCCTGCCTGGTGCAGGGCTCGGTGGGGGTTGTTGACCCCGTGAGGCCCCGGGAGGAAGCCACAGTGGCGGGGGCAGCTCTGGGACCCTGGATCCAGCCCCCGCAGTAGCTCCGGGGCTCTCCTTCTGCAGGGCCTGGGGGCTCCGGGGCGGGGCCGCTGATCTGCTCAGTTCCAGGCAGGAGCGTCCTTGCTGTCCTGGGCCCTCCCGGCCTCTGCCTGTCCCGGGGGAGGCCGGATCCTGGGCTGTGTCCCGGCGCCCTGTGCTCCGGGGCCTGCGCTGTTGGATTCGCGCTCCCGGCGGTGCAGCCCCCTCCGCGGAGCCGCCGCCCGAGCCCCTCCGAGCTGTTCCCGGAGCCGCGCCGCCCCCTCCGCGCGGAGCTTCTTCCTCTGCGCGAGCCGCCGCCGCTGAGCTGTTCCCGGAGCCGCGCAGCCCCCTCCGCGGAGCCGCCGCCGAGCCCCTCCGAGCTGTTCCCGGAGCCCCGCAGCCCCCTCCGCGGAGCCGCCGCCCGAGCCCCTCCGAGCTGTTCCCGGAGCCCCGCAGCCCCCTCCGCGGAGCCGCCGCCGCTGAGCTGTTCCCGGAGCCGCGCAGCCCCCTCCGCGGAGCCGCCGCCCGAGCCCCTCCGAGCTGTTCCCGGAGCCCCGCAGCCCCCTCCGCGGAGCCGCCGCCCGAGCCCCTCCGAGCTGCTCCGGGTCCCGCCGAGCGCTGCAGCCCTTAGGGAGCTCGGCGCACTCTCCGGGGCGCAGTTCCTCTGTTACTGTCCCAGAGAGCCCGAGGGCGTCCCCGCCTTTCTGGGGATCCTGCTCCAATTCCCGGGGAGCCCCTTTCCGCGGGGAAGGTCGGTGCAGCTCCTGCTCCTCCGGGACGGGGCTCTCCTGTCCTGGGGACACTCGCCCCGGCCTCAGCCCGGCTCCTCGCGGGGCCCCTCCCCCTCGGAGGCCTTTTGTGTCTTTATTTCTTTTTCCCCGTCTTCCTACCTTGATAGAAGCGCGAACTCTTCTCACTGTAGCGTTCCAGCTGGTCTCTCTTTAAATCTCAGGCCGAATTCGTAGGTTTTCAGGATGATTGGATGGTTTTCTAGGTAATTTGCTGAGGACAGGTGACCTGGGGACCCTACTCCTCCGCCATCTTGCCCCTCCCCCTGTCTTTTTTATTTTTAATGTTGACTCTTCAAATGTCACATTTAGTAGTCTATTTCATAAATTATTTCCGTTTTGCTATATGCTTTTTTTCTATGTCTCATCTAAGAAATTCTTCTGACCATGATGAAAATCTCTTCCTGGACACTGAGCACTTCTGTGACTATTCTGCATTAGTACTACATTTGTACTTCACTAAGGCTATTGGTATGAAAGAGATAATTCTGAGAATTCCATAATTATGAAATTATTTTTTCACTGTCACAAAGCAGAGTGTCCAGTTTTCATGTTATTATTTCATATGAGTATGAGTTCATTATTTTTCTCTCTGGGGTTCAGATAACAATAACCACAGTTATAATAAATAGTCAAGTCAGGTCAAATAGCAAATAATATGGGTTCTGCCACTAATCAGCTCTATCACTGAAAATCTCTTTAAACTTGAGTGAGTCTATGATAGTAGACTTTTAAAAGTCCTCATTGCACCTTGTCCTGACTAACAAGCTTGCCAAAGGAACAAAGTAAATGTCTTGAAAAATTCTAGGCCAAAAGCAATGTACTGATGTAATTATTTATTGGGTTAATCAGTCCCTCTTCTTTCTCATTTTTATGCCATGATAGATTATAACTTATACATGTACTTATATATATAAAGATTATCAAGTCTCTCCATTGTCTCCATCTCCCATGAATAAAGATTACATACCATATATATAGTATGTATGACTTGTATATGTAATAAATAGTCTCTTACCATTCTAACCATTAATGTTTACTTACACATGGTCTCTTTTGGCTTTCTGACCTTACACTTTTTTTTCCCCACTGAATACCATTAATATTTTTTCCAATCTCTCTCTTTAGCAGCTCATAAAGATACCAACCCAAAATGAATGACTTTCACTTTTTTTAAATTACTCCCAACAACAACATATTAAATACTCATTTTCTCTGGCCAACTGTGAATTTTTCGATGTGTATAATTAGGATAAGTGCCATTTGCCTAGATTATTATTCATTCTTTTACAGAGAATATGAAAATATATAAAAGAACAATGTTCAGGACAAAACAAATGTCCTATCGAAAGAATTTCTTTCACTCAGAATCCTGACATGTCCCAAAGAAAGCTTCCCGAAATGCTATGGGGCAGTCTTGACTGAAGTTACAGAATACACTAGATAAATTTTGTATGTCATAAATCTCCTAACTCTGATTACCATGATGGTTTTATTGTTAAAATCTATACCAAGAAGTTTCATTTATCAATGCCCAACTTTCCCTGAATAAAGAAAACATTTACTTGTAGGAAGTTTTGAGAGAAATAATTTCCTTTCCTACTGCAGGAGGAAATATTTTATGTACCACATGTTTTCATGGAACTCTGTGTGGAGAGACCAAGGAAATACACAACAAAGACCAAAGCTATCAATCCCTTCTAAGAAGCCAATTAAGTTGCTCAGTGAGTTAAGCAATTGACATATCCTGCATTGCTTTCAGGACCCATTACTGACTTAACAAGATCATTTACCAGAGGGCACAAAAAGGACATCATCTGTTTGATCTGTCCTTATCACATCAACAACTATGATAATTGGCAAATGACATGATTTGCCAAATGAGATGGTACTGAAGGTTGACCACCACCTGAGCTGTAGGCAAAGCGATGCATGGTGGTTCTGGAGGTGAAGGACCAGGAATAATCAAGATTGGCTACTGGAAGAAAGACAACCAAAATATAAAGGTCTAGTAAAAATGACTTGGATCTAGAATTCCCCTTTCATCCTGATATTGAATCCAGTATGAGGAAGAAAAAAATTACTAGACATAAAGACACTCAGAAAACTTTGCGCCTCAAAGCCCTCTCTCAAACAATTTCATACAAAGATTTGTCAGCAAAATGAAAAGAGAAAGAAGAAGACAGGCAATGAGTTTAAAACATAAAATAGAAACTCTCAGAAATAAAGGGACAAGTAATCTCATGATTATTTGTGCCACATCAGTAAATAATATCTGAATTTAGAAGAGAAAGCCATAAATTATCTAGAATAACATATAATAGGTTAAGAAGCCAGATTATCCTTTAAATTTATGTAACTATCATTCTTAATAGGAACAAGTCTATGGCAATGGAGTATTTATTACGATAAACTCACACTACTTGACTTTATGACAAATGATATTTATGTCATCATACTATTATGTTGGTTCTTGACTTCAATATTAGACTCAAACTATAGGCAATGCTTGGAACACTCATTTTTCTGTGTTTGGTGTATTACAAGGGTAGATTATCTAAAATAGTAACACGATGGGTCAAGTTTGCAAGATACTGAAAAGAAATGGAGGGGAAAAGAGGCGCATACATTTTGTCATCAAGTATAGGAGTGATTAAGGTGATATCCTGAGTAAACAAAATTATCACATTAGAATATTTTATTATTTCATAATGATGACATTTTTAAATGGATCTGACCAATAATTTGGAAGGGATATTAAGAATGAACAAAATGAGTAATTTTTATATGCCAGAGAGTCTGTAACTATTATGTGAATTTGATAAATCAAGGGGTATACATACAAGGGGATCATTTACAACTGCAGAGGAAGCTAGCCTCACCAGAGGTATAAAAAAAAAAAAAGGACAATATTAGAGAAAAGGAGAAAAATGCCAAAGGCTTTATTTTTTATTATCCCAGCTAGTACTGTTTCAGTTTGCAGCATCCCTTACACTATCACTTTTATAATTAAAAATATAGAGGAAAAATTTTTTTTTTGTTTTGAGAAATTCTGGTCTATACATTTGATCTATACTTTCTTGACTATTCTATGTCTGCACTGGCCACCATCACCACTAGCCAGATGAGGCTACTAAGCATTTGAAATGTGGCTAGTTTAACTGAGGAAGTGAATTAAAAAAAAAAAAAAAGATTTATTTATTTATTTGAAAGTGAAAGAAAGCGAGCCTGAGGGGCAGAAGAAGAGGGAGAGAGAGTCTTTAGCAGACTCCACTCAGTGTGGAGGCTGATGCAGGGCTTGATTCCATGACCCTGAGATCTTGACCTGAGCTGTAATCAAGAGTCAGATGCTTCAATGAATGCACCACCCAGAAACCTGTGAGGAAGTGAACTTTTAATTTGCTAATCTTAATTTTAGACAGCTATAAGGCACCTGGGTGGCTCAGTCAGTTAGCTCAGGTCATGATCCCAGGGTCCTCAGATTGGGCCCTGCATTGGGCTCCCTGCTCTATGGGAAGTCTGCTTATCTCTCCTCCTGCCACTTCTGCTGTTTATTCTCATTCTCTCAAACAAATAAATAAATAAATAAAATATTTTCAAAAAAATTTAAATACATACATGTGTCTCTTGTCTATCATATGGGTCAGTGCATAAATGGTTCCTGATCTTTTACCCTCAAACCTCTAATTATTATTATTTTCCTTCCAGAGACCCCCACGCTTTAAAGGATTTTACCAACCACATTTCAGTAATAACTTATTTGCTTACCACTCTCAATCACAAACAGGTAACTGCTAACTGGAGCTCTGCTGAGCCTGAAGCTCTTACCTCACTAAACCTAACCAAAAGCAAAGCAACTCGACATTTTAGAGGGCAGGAATTTATTTCTAATTAGGACACAATTTTTATTCGTAGTTTATTTATTTTTGAAATAGTAAAATGATTCATAAACCCTCTGCAAGGGCTACAAGAGCCCCAGAAGATCTAACAATTTCTGTTGGATCTTAATGTTCTTCTAAGATCCTATCAATCTGTTCCTTTTTGGGCCTCTGATGGAGTTGTGAAGGATGGTGAATAAATAATGGTCCTCCACATCCTCTTTCCAGCTATAGAAATCCCATTTATCCTCAGAGAGCTCAGCTGTTCTCTGACTGATTCCCAGAAATCAATGCAGTCCTCTAAGGCACCTAGACCTGATCTGCCTTGAAGCACAGTCCTCATTAGCGGGTCCTAGCTACTGCCAGCAGCAAGCAGCTAAGGTGTTGGGGGAAGCATAGTTACCTGTTACCCTCACCCCCCATCTGTCCCCCAAAACCATACCCCATGCGCAATTCCACTGTGCCCAAGTACTGCTATTCTTCTATTATAGTTGCCATTGAGGGGACAAAAACCTTTGGAGCAGAGTTCTGGTGCCTTTACATTTTCATTCTGCTCTATCCAGTCATGGAGAGGTCACTCCATGAAACCAATGACCAGGATGCAGAGGAAATTAGAGCAATTCACTCACACAGTATTTCCGTCACATGGGGTAGGTAGCCTGGTTTCTGCAAGCCAATGATTCAAAGGCTAGAATTCAACCTATGTCAATTTATGGTCAATATTATCAAATGTCACTATAGAATGCAAAAGTAAAGGGCACTGTTTACTGTTTCAATGCTTAGGCACCAATGGAGGCAGGAGGGGAGAATCACTCCTTTTTCAAGGAAGGTCTACTCAATGAGCACCATCTAAAAGCAGGTTCACATTGAGAAGTATGGGATGATGCTTAGGGAAGGGAGATTGCAGTTGTGGCATGAGCGTGCATATGCTCATTTCTAAAGAGATTATTTAGAATCACTGATTTTTACTTGAAAAAAATAGTCATTTTACTGTGATTTGAGATTGTAAACAATGTTTCTGTCATCAAGTCAGAGAAGGAGAAAAAAAAACTAGCACGATTCTAAACACTGATAAATGAACATATCCCGTCCTTGCCTGTCACCATTGTGGAACAGCTGAGATCTTAGCCTATTCTTGGGGGTCAGATCTAGCAACATCTTCATTCATTGGTCTGAAAGAAGAACAACAAACAATTATTTGCACTTACAAATATTTATCTGGTATTGAAATGCTGAGCCATATGAGAAATGGCAGTAGGGGTGTTATGATTCCTCAATTAAGACGTTTGTGCTATTTTATTATAATCTTATAGCAATTACTTCCTTATATCTTTATCACTCTATTAGACTAGGAAGTGTTTAAAAATAGAAATTCTGCATTCCAATTTTTACATTCCTAGCCTCAAGTGTAATCTAAGTACCAAGTAAATTCTTACAAATTTGTTTCAATATTACAAGAACAAACAAATGACTTAACCAATGCCCTTGTCCTTGAAATGCTTAAGTACAAGCTGGAGACAACATTTTGTTATGTTATGTCTCTTTTTTATTCTTTAATAATCTGAAAGTACCCCCTTCTTGGTTGTCAGTGATTTCACTGTCCTCCGCCCCAATCCAGCTTCCTCTGTTCCTGAAACAGGATGATTTACTCTCCTTTCATTTCTACTTTCAATGACACTCATCCCATACAGCTTTATCTTATCTCATGTGGATTATTTTGAGATTTTCTACCTGGTTTTTCAGCAAGGTTTTCTGTGTTCTAGCCCAACCTATCATATTAGTGTCTCTGGTCACTAACCAAGATAGAGCTGACAATGAATCTTAGTGATGAAAAGGATAATGAAATTCATTGCCACAGCAAAATGAGGGAACTTTGTCACCATTTTAATACTCTCAATTATTTTAGAAATATTGAGTATGGAAAGGAGAGCAAGGAAAAAGATTCTATTATGAAGAACATAAAAAATTGCTTGAAATAATGATACAGTATTATTTCTGAGGTGTTCTAACTATGTTCGTGTAATCATTTAAGTTAGCTACATATTTTTTTATCCTAAATGCATTGTACAATTCTTGAAGGGAAGAATTCTATCTCACCCTGGTTTGGTTTGTTTATTGTGTGTGGGCCATATTAGATGTTCAATCTACATAAAGTTTTTAATTTTTTATTGAAAAAAATGCTATCCAACAAAGATAACAGGCAAAACACTCTACTATGGTTACTGTCTTATTTGGAATAGTATCTGTAGTATTCATAGTCTTAATATCAGTGAAGCCATTTTTTCCTAAATTAAAGGCTACATACAATATTGAAAAAGTACCTGTTGGTAGTCATGGGGCTAAACTTCATTTTACAATAGCTACACATAATTCATTCTGCTTGTTAACATGACTAGAGCCATATCAAAGATGAGTATTTTTTTGGATATGTTGAGGGAGTCTGCAAAAGTCAGAAGGGAGCAGATTCTTATTTAGTATTTCCTCACAGAACATAAATAATTCCTATTTGACTCCCAAGACTATGAGGTTAAAAAAAAAAGAAGTAGCACAGTGGAAGGGAGAGTGGGGGGATGGAGAATACTGAGCTGAGTTTCCTGTTTGCTAAAGAGCTGTAAAAATAGACGGTATTTCCATCGAATTGTTGTCATATATAAATCTGCCTATGAACCAGCATACAGATTCAGCTCTAAAATAATGAGTACCAAATCAAGTTCCAATTTCTGTCTAATAAAATGACTATGTCACTACTTTTTCATCTACTGCTTTTTTTGTTTGTTTCCATGATTCAAATATCAAATTATAAAATGGGACACAATAAAGAGTCTGATTCCACTCACTGCAACCAGCTGCTCATGACCCATCTCCATGACATGGACTCTCTTCCCTTAAGAATTCTTCTGTTGTTTCTTTTTTTTTTTTTTTTTTTTTTCTCTTTTTTTTTTCTCTTTTTTTTTTTCTCTCTTCTGTTGTTTCTACATTCAAACACTTACAAAAAAAAAAAAAAAAACTGAACAGACAAAAAAACAAAAACAAAATAAAAACCCCCACTTATTTCTATTTTTCCCCTTTCTTACAAAAATGGAAGCATAGACTCTGTACCATTCTGCATTTTTTTTCATTTAACAATTTTTTTCAGACATCTTTTACATAAGACATAAATAGCTCCTTCAGTCTTTTTCTGGCCACCTAGTAGTCTATTCCATATGCATATATATAAATTATTTGACCAGTGCTTACCAGTGAACATCTGAGACATTTTCAAAATTTTCTTATTGCAAACCAGGTAATTAGTAATTCAGAATATATGTCACTTTATACATATGCAGTTATAAACATGGGATAAATTCCCCAGCAACAAAATAAGGAATATAAAGCATTGAATAAGGTTAAAAATTAGGACAGGCCTCATGTTTCTACACAGTGACCATCAATGACAAAATACAGTCGGAAGTGTCTTGTTACCCAACATAACTATACCCAGCCAATATGGTTTCTTTGTTTTTTTGTTGTTGTTGTTTGTTTTTTTGGGGGGTTGTTTTCAAACAGGCTCCTTGCCCAGTGTGGAACCCAACATGGGGCTTGAACTCATGACCCTAATATCAAGACCTGAGATCAACATGTGAGACCAAGAGTTGGACGCTTAACCAGTTGAACTATCCATGTGTACCTCCCAACCAACATGTTTTTAAATACAGTGGCAGCAGGGAGAAAATCTCAAATATATACTATTTTGAATCCTTCCTGAAACTACCACTTGGAAATGAAATCCAATCAATAACTTAGGAGTAAGAGGAAAAAAAAATTGAAAGTTTGAGTGGTGAGATCCAAATATTTTTAATTAAGTAACTAATATAAATAGTAAATATATGAATAATGAACATGGTGCAATATAAATATTGATTATACACCAATAATCAAAATAACAAAATACTAAGATGAGAGATGACAGTGGGGAGGAGGTAGTTTTGAGTTCTAATATTTACATAAGAAGGCATCAATCAAAATTGTCTAAAGTTTAAGTGTATAAATTTTAAAAAGCCGAGGATTTTAGTTTCATTGTTGCTTTCCTAATATCTCTCTTCTGGTTGGAATCATCTTTCAGAAAATTGAGTCCTGTGGTAAATATTTAACTTGAAATACAGGAATTCCTTGAGTTCCTTTTTTCATTATTTAAAATAAAAAGCTATGTAATGATTTTATTGTAAATTAGAACTAAATATTAGATTTGAATAACATCAAATTATAATCTGGAGTCATAAAAGCAAAAAACATTTAAAACATTTCTATATACCTACTCGTATTATGCACATACACAAAAAACTTGATGCCTGGTATCAAGGTCTCCTAACATAAACAGTGGTTAGATGAGTGTTGGCAAATGGTTGGTTTAGTCTCTTATTTGGTTTGTTGCCTATTTACTTCCCATGTACTTTCTTGGGTTGCTTGAATTTTGTATAAAAGACAAGAATTTGTTAATGTAATTTTTAAAATATAATGTATGAAATGTATGCCTTAAGTAATATAAAGGGAATACATGGACTGCAGCCTTTGCAATAATTACAGTAGTAACAAATGAACAGTCCCTTAGGTAATTACTAATAAATAAAGCATTATTAAGCAAATTGAATACTATACAAAACTTACATGATAATTTTGAGGCCCGTAGGGTTAGCAAGGAACAGTGTTCATTATATGACATCAAATAAAATAAAAACTGAGAATAAATATAGGTGCATATGAATGCAATTACTTATAATCTATCAGTAGGTAATATAAATGAGTTAGAAGTTATTTTGAACTTGGGTAGTGGTGACATGGATGCCTATTTTCTTCTATCTAATGTTCTTGTAATTTTTCTGATGGTGTGTATTATTTTCTTTTTTTAGAATAAAAAAGTGTTTATATTACTATTCAAAGGTCTGAACTGACCTACAATCACTCATGGCTTTCACAGAATTAATGGTCTGAATGTAGGGATCTACTTCTAATAATAGAACAATACTGACTTGAATGAATCCAAAGAGCACCTACTGAAACCATTAGAGTAGGTCAAGTGTTTGCTTGAAGAATCTACTAACCAACTCTTGATTTTTATTTTGTACTAATTTATGAGCTTATCATCCTAGAGAGTAAGAGCACATTAAAAACCCTTACCCCGATTTCTCTCTAAACTTCATATGGATGACATCGGAAATGTGACAATATGTGCTTCTGATTTGGAATAGTTTCTAATTTCAGACTTTTTATTTGTAAGACCCTGATACTTGAGCACGTAGTTAATTCAAACAGATCATTTAAGATTCTGAGAAAGCATAGCTAATTTTAAATGACTCTGTATTTTACAGATTATAGTCAGTAGGCAGGAGAGGTAGAAATCTAAGCATTTCCATCACCTGCACAAAACTTGTACAACACAGAGGTGTGAAGCAGGCTATTATCTCCTCAGCTTTGAATCTTGAATTCTGTTCTGTTACAGTTAAATACAACCTATTATTTCCCATAAAACAGTGAAGCTGTTAGCGACATCCTATACTTGGCGGGGGGAAGGGGTGTTTATTTCTCTCATCTCTTCCATGTGGGTTTCTCTTTCACAAGCAAAAACAATTCTTCCAATGGTACTATGTGAACGATGGAAGTTATTCACTTTGTTCTTCCTTTGCTGGTTACAATACAATAAAAGGTTGCTAAGACATTTACTCTGCCCTCTGTGGACCCCACTAGGTAATGTGTAGATACCTGTCATAATACTTCAGGCTTTCTGATGGGCAGCTTGATACCCAGAAAGACCATAAACTTAGAACTTGTTAGGTGTGAGAATAAAAATGGATCTGGGAATAACTGCTATGCACCCATTATATTTACCTTTACAAGGACAAAAAGAAACAAACCAAGAGACTGGTTAAATGTGTTATCAACATTAGCACATCTGTGCTGGTGTCCCTTATGAGTCCTGTTGTTCCAGAACCCCAGCAGAAGTGAGAAATGGAACAGAATTCAATGTTTTCCTTTAGTAGGCTGCCCTCGGGCTATATTCCTATAGAATTTAGCAAATGAAAAATAGCGTTTTTCAACAAGCCCTTTGTGTACCGCTCTCCGGCTTCACAAAGACAGCATTGATAAGTCACACCAGCACAGCGGAAGGGGAGTGAAAGAGAGCAGGGAACCCGTGTGAAATCTTATGCTCCATATTGAAAATAAAACTTCTTGGTGTTTGTTCGGTTTAAGCCATGGATTGATCCCTAAAAATGAGGAAACACAGGGGTGGTAGATACCAACTTTCTTTATCATGGAATTTGACTGCCATCTTTCCACATTTAGAAAGAGAATTTTCCAGAGCCATTTTCACAGAATGAAACACAGACATGCACGAGGAAGGAATTGAAAATTATTTTATGTAACACAGGAAAGGCAAATTTTTATGATTATTAACCAGAATATTTAAACAGGAAACCTTGGCTTTTGTTTGCCCACTAATGAGAAGTCAAGCCTACCTGGACTTCCAAACTACAGAACTATAAGGTCATAAGTGACTGCTGTTTTAAGATGCTAAGTTGGTGATAATTACATAGCACTAGCAAACAAAGAGCCACATGTAATATTTTTCTCTCCTTCGGAAGCTTCTTAAGGGGAAAAATTGATGTACTCACATCTCTATCCTCAGCACCTAGCATAGTGCTTGGTTTACAGAGTAGATGCTCAATAAAAACTTGGTGAATGAACGAGGAAATCAGAGGTGTTTCTGAATGCTGCCAAGCAATGTCATAAATTTTAGAAAGAAAAAGGATCTGTACACAAATGACCTTGGCTTGAGTGTCCAAATACTCAAGGTAGATTTCAAAGATTAGCATGGTGTTCCAACAGGGAGCCCCCATTAGATCAGAACCCAAGTAACAGGAAACCTAAATAATTGGGATTTCACATACATACTCGCCTTGCATTCTACTTTTAGCAGAAGGAGAAAGGCATAAAGACATATGGTTTCAATCAATCAGAGAAGCCAAACAAAAACTGTCACAACCTCATGAGTAAGACAGGCAGCAAAGCAGAGTAGTTGAAAATCATTCAACCCAGAGTTAGAGATTTGGTTTCTACTCTAAGTTCAGTCATCAGTGAAGTAAGTAAATTCAGGTGAAATTTTACCATCTGATGATGTTCATGTTTAAAAAAAAAAAAAAAAAAAGTGGAGATCACAAACACATCTTGCAATTCCAGAAGCAGGTTTCTCTAACCTAGAGCCCACTCACATCAAGCATCGCTGCTACCCTGACTAGGCAGGCCAGCCAACTTGTTCTAGTTGGCCAGGGCAATGTGCTTAAAAGTTCTCTGCTTCCAGACTGTGGTCCTTCTATCAATAGATTGGTCACTCTTAGAGGTTTACTAAAAATTCTAAAGCCTATGCCCCAACGTGGAACTACTGAATCCAAATCCAAAATGTGAACAAGGCGCCCAAGTCACTGCACATGTTGTAATTTGAAAAGTGATCATCTATTTGTCCAAGGATCTTCTACTTTCCATTCTATTACACCTACCAGCAGCCACATTAATTTACCTGAATGGCTCAAGCAGACACTTTATTTTTTAATGCCCTATGAGGCTTTGAAATTCCTCCTGTAGGAAATGTGTTGACACTGATACATACAATGTCATTGACATTTTATATAGCTTCAGTGAACTTTGTATCCTTGTCTAGAAAATGGGGATAACAACAATCTCCTAGTATGGATAATGTGGTAATTAAATGAAATTAGTCACATGGAGAAGTGACCATAGAATCTGGCATAGACAATGTTCTCGGTAGGAAAGGACCACCACCACCATTATGATTGTCATCCAGAGTCAGTATCACCAAATATGTAATGGATTCCTTATCATCAAATTAATTCTGATTATATGCATCCAGAATATTCCTGGCACAGTCTAGATAACACCAAGTTGTGCTATAATTTGGATTCACATGGAGAAATTACTTGACAAATAGAAGCCTTTTCTCATCCTCGGGGACACTATAGAGATTTCTAAGTGAGGTATTTGACAGCATCTTCTAATAGAACCCAGTTGTTGGAGGATATATTTAGGAACAAATCAAATGGCTCTTTGTTAAGGACGAGGCAACAAATTTGGAAAAAGTGACATCTCAGTTAGATTCATATGGAAAATAGCTTTCGGTCATAAAGACAAAATTCCAAATTGAGAGAAACCCCAGTGAATTAGTCACTGAGGAAAAATTCCTCTGCGAGGAATGATTTCAGCCAGTAATTCTGGAAAAGAAAATGACAATAAGGTTCTTGATATACAATGTGATATCATTAGCTACACTTAGCTCATATACTGTCGATTACTTCAGCGGAATCATGCACAATAACTTTGCCTCCTGAAGGATATAAATGAAAAACAGATACACATGTTCAAATAATTCCTTCGACTCGATATATTGATGCTGCTTTGCAGAAATTAGTGTGCTCGTGAGAATTCCAAGGCAAATGAGCTATATAAAGCAGGTACCCCTATCTCGAGTTTTGGACCATGATGGAGTTGACAGTATTTAAGTCGAGACACTAATGTCCATGAAAGTCCATATTAATTAAATGCCATTTTAAAATCAATCACGATCAATGACCTAGTCCATTCTTCTCATGTGACACATCATCAGCTTATTTAGCAGAGGAACTGGTAACCCATCTGCTCTTGTCATTTGCAATCCCAACCAATCGTACGCCAGCTCAGAGATGCTCATAAATACTTCACTCCCCTGACAAACATGGGAGTCTCAGGGCTGGGACTTCAAGATCAACCAATCAATCTTTTGAAGGCTCTGAACTAGAGTAAACCATTTCTATCAAGCCTCAGGCAAACAGCAAGTGGGGAAGGAAAGCAAACTAAGTGGGAGAACCCAGAGTGAAAAGGTTAAAACAGTTAAAAGGCCTGCCATGGACACTCCAAGTTGGAAACAGCTAACTAAAACCAAAACTCTAGGTTCTCTTTTAATGGCAGGTGTCTCTGGTTCTTACTATGCTCTGTGCCTTGGGTTTCTAGGCTCTGTTGCAGATTAGAGGCAAGTTTCTTCATCAAATCCAAAAATGAATAAGAGGCCCCAGATCGTCCCAGACTGAAAGGCATTTCTTGGTCCTTCTTCTACCTTCCGTTGATAGCAAACTCAAAAGACATTTATTTCCCTGAATTCTTCATATTACTTTAGAATCCAAGTCCATGGAACATGAAGTGCTTCTTTTCCACACTCATTCTACTGCATGAAAACTAATTATTAATGAAAAAGTTACCCTGCCAATCACTAAGAGCCTCACACACCTGAGCAGCTCTAATGGCCCTTTATTTCTAATGGTGCAGCCATCACAGAAGGAACCTCCTGGGAAGCATTTCTGTCAAGGGTTCATCACTGCTGTTATGAAAGGAGAGTACCCTGAAAAAGGCCCCTTTTACACTCCAATGGTTTCATTGTCAAAATTTTATAATGGGTAAGAAGTTGAAGGGTAAGGCTCAGTGGGGGAGCAGTGGGAGGGAGTAAGGCAAGGGGCTCCAACCTGGCCTTTTCAGGTCACAACAATCAAAATACTACCCCAAACAAAATTATCTCATTTTCTTCTTGATATTCTAACAATTAGCTTTTCTAAAGAAAGTCTGCAGTTCCGGTTCCATGGGGGTGGGAGGGAGCTTTTAGAAAAGAATACATGGGAAAAAAATGGAATTTCTGTGTCAAGAGGCTGCTGTCACTTCTCAAACTCCTCCCTATCCTTCCTCATCCTCTCCCAGTCTCCTCCTGGCTGTGCCCATTTTCTCTCCCGACCCACCGAGTGTAGACACAACACGCTCCCTACGCATCTGCTCCTGGACACCCACTTCAAACCTTCTCTTTCTGCCTCTGGTTCCCATTTCTCAAGCCAAGTGCCCAGCCAGTCGGCATGTGTTAGAAAATGAAAGAAAAGTCTTGGAACAAAAACCCTGGGAGGTGAGCAAGAAGTTGGAATGGTAACCTGAAAAACATTCCTCAAGACAGATTCCTCTTACTAGATACAATTGCTGTCATTATCCACTGTTTGCCTTATCTTTTATTGTTCTAAAATTGAATGAAACACAGGCTTGAAACAGCACAGTCCTTATAATTCCCTTTGCCAGTTGCAGTACAGTCTCTGTTGTCATCAGTTTGGCAATCTTTAGATTTTTCCATTGATTAATTGGGCTCCCCATTTTCTTGGCTTTCTTCCTTCTTCTTCTCCCTCCGCCCCTCCCACCCCTCCTTTTCTTCCACCTCTCCCACACACACACACTTTCTTTTTCATAATTCCAATACAGTTCTTCATGTTTGGCAGGTGGCGCAGAGTTGGGTACACCACTCATTTTCTGAGGTAAGCCTTAACTTTACATTCGGCTGGCAAAGAAGTATAGCTACATTCTTCTACTCCTTGATTCCAAAATGGATTTTTTACTAATTAAATGTGGACAGGATGCTGGTTGTCACTTTCCCTATTTTTATGTATGTTGTGTGTGTACCAGTTAGAGTATACAGTCAGTTCTTCCTATTTGTAGCAGTTATGGTCTGTGAAGTCCTAGTGAACACTGAAACACTGCTCCTAAGGGAAATACAGGCGTCCTAAGAGACTCTGATCACAATATGTTCATCTCATCAACTGATCACTGCCTGACCTTGTTTTATTTGTGTTTAAAGACACCTGATTTAAAAAAAAAAAGACACCTGATTTAATATATAGTGATGATACATTAACGTTCAACTCCTGACCAAAAGCCTTCTAACTCACGATGGGCAGAGTTTATCTAATGCAACTACTTTCTCCCTAACATACATCACAGTCTTCTTGAACACAGCTTAGGAACACAGGACATACTTCAGCACTATGCATACACTGCTTTAAAACAGAAAAAAACACCACCACCACCAATAACAACAACAAAAACCCTACAAAGACGTAAAACTGTAGCACTAAATAGGGGCACCTGGGTGGCTCAGAGTTAACCATCTTCCTTCAGCTCAGGTCATGATCCCGGGGTCCTGGGATAGAGACCCCATAAGTCCCCCATCAGGCTCCCTGCTCAGCACGGAGTCTGCTTCTCCCTCTCCCTATACCCCCACCGCTCATGCTCTCTTTCCCTCTCTATCTCAGATAAATAAATAAAACCTTTTGTTTTAAATGTCAAAACTGTAGCACTAAATAGATGATGAAAGGACATTTATTTATAAGAGCTGATCCAAGAAAGGCGAGGATCAGTTTTTTTTTCAACTTTAAGCAGGAATTCGTGGGTCACGTGATGCCAACTTTTTGCCACTCTGCATAGAACCAGGAATGAGCACCAAAGCAGTATGGGTATCGATTGGGGCTGACAAATAAATTACAGCCAGTAAGTAAATTTACAAATACAGAATCCACAAATGATGAGGATCGATTGCAGTAACTTAAGGACGGAGTGTCCACCTTACACAGGCAGGTTGCTATTTCCCTCTCACTTGAAATTTCAGCTCAGCAGGTTGTGAGTCTTCACTGAGTTAGGGGTAGCCACAGGAATGATTGCTTGTGTTTCTTGTCCTTAATTAAAGGCTGTTGGTGAAAGTTTCAGGAGGTATTTTAGCCTATTTTTGCAGCAAGGTGACTGCCGTTTTGTACCGTAGGGTTCTAGCTCTTATTACTACTGCTGTTCATTTTCTGCCAGAGGGAGAAAAAGAGGTGGAGAATTGATTCCAAAACATAGGCTACTGGAAGCAGAAGCAGAAGTCTTGAAACTAGAAGTTCCCAAAGCGTTGGGTACAGGCAGGTCAAACTGCCCCTTAGTGTGTGTTTTTTAAAGATTTTATTTATTCATGAGAGACACAGAGACAGGCAGAGGCACAGGAAGAGGGAGAAGCAGGCTCCCCCTGGAAAGCCTGATATAGGACTTGATCCCAGGACCCCAGGATCATGACACGAGCCAAAGGCAAACACTCAACCACTGAGCTATCCAGGCATCCCAGCCCCTTAGTGTGTTTATTGGAGGAAAGGAGGGAAAACTAGGGAGTTTGAACAGATGGAAAGGAGGAATTTCAAATGCAGTAAAATCATCACAGGGAAGTCAGGTACCAAGGAGTTTTGAGTTGGGTGAAATCAGCAGAGCAGAAGTTTTTGCAGAGCTTTTAGCTAGGGCCATATGCTGAGCAGCATGGTAAGGGACATCTGCTTTACAGGCCATGTGTACGAATGCATGGGACACTTGGGGATCAGGAAGGACCACCAGAAGTCTCCAGCAGTGACCTAGAGAGATAAACTGAAATCTAAGATAGCAGAGCCAGCTGTAAAAGGGATTCTGAGAATTAACAAATATTTCTGAATTACTTGAAGAGGCTGATAAAAATAGTTTAATTGAAAACAATTCTTAGGTTTGAAGTTAGTTGAATAGAAAAATGGCCCCATGACTGCAAGGATCAGGGGAAATTGAGAGGCACTTTGAATGGAACAGGATTCCAGAAGTAATCGAATTCAAGGATGGATTCAATATAGCATCCATGAGAGAGGATTTTCTTCTCATTCCTTTCAGGGAGATGAAACTTTTTCCCCTCTACAAAGCAATAGGTTTTTTTGTTGATGGCTTAATTATCATTCAGTACTTCCTTATTCAAATATTTCATGAGTTTTACCTACTTGCATGATGGTTTCACTTGGAGGAGCATGGAAAAAATAAGTCTTCCTTCTTTTCCACGTACTAGTCCTGTATATGAATATGTGAAGTCCCTTATCAAGCAAATCCTTGGGCTTCTATTCCCAAGGTCAGAAAAAGGTAAGTAAAAGGAAGTAGATGTGTACAATACAGAAAATAGTGCAGCAGAAAAAGTAGTTACACAATGTTTATAAATACAAATACATTTCAAAAACATTGTTAGGTAAAATTTTTAAAAAGATACTTGGTAAAGAAATGAAATCTGTCCTGCAGTATCATTTAAGAAAAGAAAGCACTGGCATATATAAATCATGATGGTCTCTCGCTAGCTTCTTTATTTGTTCCTCTCATTGAATAGTCTCTAGATCCTCATCATTCTGGGTCCTCTCCTCTGGGTGGATCAGGTGTAGCAGGGTTACCACTAACATGAGTTGTTCAGAAATTAACGTAAGTTGAAAGATACACAATGACTAGTGTGGGGTACAAGAGGAATTGCTTCAACTCTCAAACACAAGGGTCTTTTCTTTTTCAAACATAAGGATTTTTAATACTTAAGTCCCTCAGGTATCTATCAACAGAAGAATGGAGTTCAATCCCATCTACACCCTCCCTGTACCTATGTAATTAGGCTTTGGAACTTAATCTAGAATTTCACATAGCGGAGGACCAACACGCTTGCCCTGAAAATGTCTGATGTTAGATAACCAAAGAGGTAGGACACAAGAAAAGTAGACCAAGCAAAGCAGATGGAGAGATGATAGAAAAGAAGGAGAGCCAGAATAGTCAAGGGTCAAATAATTCAGTGAAATGAGTTTCAAAGTGAAAGATGGTATAAGTACATCAAAAGCTTAAAAAAAGTTTTTTTTAAATGTGAAGGCTGAAGAAAATCCTTTATATGTGGCAATGAAATGATCTGCTCTTGAAGACAGCAATTTCAGAATCGTGCTAGGGATGCAGGTAGATTTCAGGGGTTGGGAAGAAGCGAAGCAAGGAAGCTGATCAAAGTCCAGAAATCATACAATGTGAAAATCAAAGAGAGCATGAAAATCCAACAGTAGCCACAAATGTCACCCATTTTCACTTAAGTTATGTCCTCTAACTTGATGTCAATTGTAATTTTGTCAGGACTCCAATACAAATGAATCAAAAATAAAAATGTCTTTCGGGCAACCATGTATTTATATGTGCACGCAAAAACAAAATATGATTACGTTTTCAGTGGATAACAAAGAGGATATGCATTTTTACTACAAATTACCTAGTGAATTCACAGTAGAGTGTGGTTTCAACTATATGACATTCTTTTTGGAACTTCTGGAGAAATAAGAGACATCGTCCTACTTTTGGGTCAATTGTTTAAAATTTTTACTTGGAGCATACAACTGCTATATAATGATATAATAGCAGGGCTTGCATTTTCAGTCAAACTAAGGAAAAGTACTTATTTGCATAGCCTGCCTCAGAATCGATGTCGTTTTGGTGTTTTTCTGTTCTAAATACATGCTAAGATCAACTATAGAAAGGATAAGAAACCACAGAAAGCTTAGGTTAATATTGTTAGGACAGTGTCTGTTCTCTTTAAACAAAATTTTTGAGTTAATGGAAATAGCCAAGTCTTCCCTTTGTCCCATTAATGACTCAGGGTGAAAAATCAGAATTTTCAATGGGGACATTTACATGCTTCTGTTGAAAACACAAAGCAGTAAAAATGTATTGGGTAGCTATTTGGTGAAACGCAGGTTAACTGTGTTCATAAAAGGGCCTCTGTTCAATCAGTGTTACCCGAGAGCAAAGCTCACAGGTCTCTAAGAGGCTGTGCATGAATAGTTCTGCTTCAGCTTTGTAATAATAGCAGGGAACCATGGGTAACCTAGGTGTGTGGCTCTGGGAGACTGGGTAAGTAAAAGGAGGTAGATGTGTACAATACAGAAAATAGTGCAGCAGAAAAAGTAGTGACACAATATTTATAAATACAAATACAATTCAAAAACATTGTTAGGTAAAATTTTTAAAAAGATACTTGGTAAAGAAATGAAATCTGTCCTGCAGTATCATTTAAGAAAAGAAAGCACTGGCATATATAAATCATTATGGTCTCTCTCTCAGGCTACATAGAGCACAGAGGAACTAGAAGGATGGGAAATGACACCATAACCAACATAGTAAAAACAAGTATAATGAGCTGAGAGTTATCATTGCGAGGGGCTATAATTTTAGAAATTTAGAAATCACGGTGAGGGACAAAAATGTTCAGTAATATGTTAAAATAAGAACCGGTAGAAAATGAAAATATATACAAAATAATTTGTTTTATTACCCTCTAAAATATTTAAAGTAACTTTTAGGAACACAGAAATGTTAGATATTATGTATATAATGTCATGAATAAGTAAATATATTATTAATTCAAACTGTGTTTACTTTGGCAACTGGTCAAAAAACATATCCTTCTCTATGTATGGGATACACAGTTACTGTAAACTGTTTAAAATGAAGAGGAAATGATCTGCTTTTCCTCTGAAATAGCTGATTATACTTGGTTATAGCTGATGATGCCACTTACGAAGACTGAAGTGTGGGAACGAAACGTGGAACACCACTCATGTTTATAGTGCACGTAAGCACCATGCTTGGCAGCATTAGCGTTTGCTCAGTACCTGCTCTGAGGGACCCTCGTGCCTGTAATCTCACTTAATCCTAACAATTCTATGAAATAGTGACTGTGACAAACAATTTAAAGAAGGGAAAAAATGAGGTTGGGTGGGGATAAAATAGCTTCTGACTGTAACACAGGTAAAAAAAATGGCAAAGTAGCCATCAAACCATGGTGGGCAAGAGCCTCCACTGCATTATGCTGCCCTTGTGACGGGTTGCTTCAATATGGATTCAATTCCTTTGGAATCCTTATCATTTTTGCTGCTTAATTCAATGGCCAATTCAGCCAGCCTCCTTGCCCTCCCAGCACACTCCCCTCCAAGAGAGCACTCTTAAAACCAATGCGCTGCCCCCACTGCTTCCCCATCTTCTACACAGATAGCACCCACTAGCTAGCAAAGTCGAACTTTTTGAGAACTACTTGACATTCTTCACAAACACAGGCTTCTGAAACATAGCAGCGGTGCGTTGTGGCAAAGACCAGGGCAGCAGCACTTAGATTACTAAAACACATTTCATTAGCAGGGATATAAAATACGTCACCAAGATTTACACAGGCTCTTTCTCGGCAATCAGGAAATTGCATTTCCTTGCTTAGAACAGTTACAACAACTGATAAGGTTTTGGGGTTGTTTTTTTTTTTCTTTTTTCCCCTCACTGCCTCACTCGTTCACATTCAATTAGCTGGAATCAGGTAAATCCATTTGAGATCAGGGCCAGGGCGCATACAGCCGGGGTTGCTATCACTTTTTCTGTCAACATTTAAGGATGCTCTGAATTGCCTCTAGACCTACCTCTGCCTTTCAATAGCTTTGGGAATGAGTGCATTTTTCTTAGGCTTCATGTTCTAACTTTCAGACACTGGTTTAGTCCTTTCGTGGATTCAAGAGGATGGTGCCATTATAATATCTGTCATAGAAACTGACCTGAGCAGGGCAGCACACTGTGCTAGCGGATTAGAACTGCAAGCAGGCTGGAAAAATCCCGGCGGCAGATGGCAATCAAAAGAAAATGATCTTCCAGAATGAAGCCTCTGTATTAGCTCAAGTAAAAAAGAGAATCGGTCATCTGGGTGCATCATCGAGCTTTCCAATAATAGGATCAAGACAAAGAGCCAGTACCAATACAACCGTGATGGAATCAAGATCTCCCTAAATCTAGGAGCTGGCTGGTTCATCTTTTGAGGGCCTTTTTGCTTACGCCTACCAGTTATTTCATTAATTCTTTTCTTTGACTTCCTTCTTAACTTCTTGCAACCTAAGGCTGTTTTTCCCAGGATCTGGGGAGCACCTTTGGAAAGAAACACAAATACATTTTCAACAGTTTAATAGCCGGTGCTCAGTCAAAGGCTATAAAAATGCAGGAGAGACGTGAAATGTTGAGCTCACACAACGTTCTTGGCCAAAATGCCGATGAAAAATAATAGATACGAAAAGAAGCCAGGTCGGGGTCTTCTCCACGATCCCCTAAGGAAGGACAATTTCTTTGCAAATGAAACTGAATACCATCACCTTATTTCAGAGCCGAGGGCTAAAGAGAATATCTTTTAATCCTCAATATTCACTTTTTAGTTAATGTCGCTGGTATTAAAAATAACAAGAAAACAGTAAAACAAAGACTTAAGAACTCTTACTCCTTTAATGGATGTATGGATGTAAAAATGTAATTGACCAGAAAAATCAAGCAACAGCAACCAAGACTAGCATTTGTGGATGTTAGAATAACTAAATACATTTTTTTATACTGAGAGAAAAAACATGGATATTACCTAGGAGTTGAATCATCAACTTATTTTAGAAATGAGTATTTTGTTACCAAGATTTTATTCTAGAAAGGAGGGCTGTATTAATGGAAACGGATTGCAAAGCAGAGTCTGCTTTGTGCAAAGAATCCAGGGTTTGATAAAACCTGAAAGTCAAACACAGATGTTAATGGACTATAAACTCTGACAGTCTGCAATAATAGCAGAAAACTTCAAATAGTATTTTTAATAGAAAAACTTGTTAACAACAGGGTCTCTTTTTCCGGTCTATGATCAATCAATTCTCTGTGGCTTTCTTTAAAATTTCATCTTTATCTTTAATTCAATCACACTTATCATACGGATAACCTTGGAAAAAATAATTCTAAAACAACTTAAAGCAAGAATCATGCCTGATTGGCTATATATTATACATATATATATATATACTGAGTGGTTCCAATCCAGTTGAAGACATCTGGCCTTTTCTGAATATTTTGGAGAACTGTTTGGACTCCTATGGCAGAGACTGTCAGTCGTTGTGACTTTCTTTTTCCTCTATTTCCTTTAAAAACAGAATGCTGGGCAGCCCAGGTGGCTCAGTGGCTTAGCGCTGCCTTCAGCCCAGGGCCTGATCTCAGACACCCAGGATTGAGTCCCACGTCAGGCTCCCTGCAGGGAGCCTGCTTCTCCCTCTGTCTGTGTCTCTGCCTCTCTCTCTCTCTCTCTCTCTCTCATCTCTTATGAATAAATAAACAAAATCTTAAAAAAAAAAAGAAAAGAAAAACAGAATCCCATGTGGATGACCACACCAATAAAAACTGAGTGGTCCGGCCTCCTTTAAAGCGGGGGGCTGCCATGTGATGAAGTTGACAAGAGAGTGGAGGTGGTAGCAGCATGGAAGCAGTACCATTTCTGGGGAGTATAATGAACAAAAGGGGGTGTCCCCTTCTCCCTCTTTCCTTGATTGTGCTAAGCATACTGTAGACCGAAGAACTGCAGCTAGAGTACCAGTAAGTAGTGGTGCATGTAGAGCAGAGGTAGAGGTGAGAATGTTAGCTTCCATCCCAATTTTGAGTCTCTTAGTCTAGGGAGAGTCTGAGAGAGTGTAGGGTTAAGAGAGTGTGGACTACACCCCACAACGTTCTCAGCAACCAAGGGCCTGCTATCTTGGTTAAGCTACTCTGATTTTGACTTTTCTTTCTCCTTGGATCCCCTCCCCCAATCTCATTAAGACACAATGATGTTGGTGTGAGTCCTCGAGTAGAATCAGAATTGTGACAAATGTTTCTCTTAGATCATGAAAAGTAACTAAGAGATGTATTGTAAGGTATTTCCCCCCCAAATCTCCCAGGTTGGCAGTGACACTGTGAAGGACGTCGTTATTCTAAAGATCCTGAGCCTCACAATCTCTGGTCAGAATATATGTGGACAAAATATACCAGTGACAGATCCTTATGTAGCATCTTCCTCACTTCCTCCACCAGCCCCATCACCCTGTTCCCAGTCCCCAAATCTCTCTCTCTTCTTAACCAACTAATTAGATAGAATTATGATGAAAATGTTATTGTATTTTTTTTTCCGTCTTAAGTTACTGGAAGTACAGGGCACAGCCCTCGCTTAGGGGCCCTCTATCCATTCCCTACTTCCATTAACCTTTTTCACTCATTCCACCCTTCCCTCCCATTAGAAGACAATGGTAGAGTTAGAAAAGAATCCATAGGAATCAACTAAGCCAACACTTACTGAGAGACAAAATCTTCCTAGAAATGTCAAGTTAGCCAAAGCCATCAAGTAAATGTTCTATACTCAGAGAAGACTGCTCTCAAAAGCCAGATGACTACTATCTTCCCTTCACTCGATAGCTGCCCACTTTCCATCTAGGTCCTGTCCTCCTTTCTGTCTCTTCTTCTTCATGCCCTTCTGTATTTCTGTCAGGTGATAAGGAAAGAAAAAAAGGAATAAGGGTAGAAAAGCAATAGAACATGTTTACGAGACAGTGGCTGCCTATAAAGTGTTTTCCCAGATGTTTTCTTCCTTATTCTCCTAAATGAATCTCTTCAAATAATTACACTTCCATTTTTGAGAGGTGGACTATTGTTAGGCTGTGTTCCCAGAATCCTTCAAAGTCCCACCAGAGTAGAGAATCATCTTTTCCAAACCCAACCCCACACCACTTATACCCCCAGTAACCAGTAGCAAATCCAACAGACAAATGCAAGCATTATCCTTTACTTCCCTCAGTGGCCTGCCCTTCACCTCCAATTAACAACTGCTACAAATTCTACAGTATTAATATTCCTTGAACTCACTCTGTTACCTTCATCATTGCTGCTGCTCACATAGACCTGCATAGACAATGAAAACAACTTTCTAATTGGCCTTCAGTCTCTCACCCTGTCCCTATTTGATCCCTTCTGCATCTTATAGCTAGAGGGATCATTCTAAAATGCTAATCTAGGGATGCCTGGGTGGTTTAGTGGTTGAGCGCCTGCCTTGGGCCCAGGGCGTGACCCTGGAGTCCCAGGATTGAGGGCTCCCTGCATGGAGCCTGCTTCTCCCTCTGCCTGTGTCTCTGCCTCTCTCTCTGTCTCATGAATAAATAAATAAAATCTTAGAAAAAATGCAATCTAGCCACAGATCTATCAATTTCCTCAGTCAATGTCCTAAACTTGAGGATACCAATTTTTAGTAGGACACATAAGCCCCCGTATGATCCAGCCCTGGACAAAACTGTTTGCATTCTAGCACTTATTACATCGCTCTACCACCCTACTCTATAGCCCTCTGTGTTAGCTCTAGGTCCTTAAGTGGAACATGCATTCTTTCTACAAATGTTGTCATCTCTGGGTTTAGGATCATCGGTAATCAGCTCTTTTAAGAATGACCAGAGTCTCCAATTTAAAATTGGTCCCCATTTCCTGTGCTCCAAATGTTACCTTGTAACTGCTGCTGTTTTACCATCACCATAAGAGATGCAAATGCTTAAACTCCTGTCTTCCCCAATCTACATCTTAAAGAAAAGATGATTTTGATTACAAATTGTGATTACAAATGTCTAGCACACAGAATGTACATGATAATTATTCAACAGAAATTGGTTCAATTTCTTGTTAAACTAGTTCAATAAAATGATTACGTTAACAAAGGCCATGATTTGTGCTACTAGCCATGCCACAATCTACTATTAAATGCTTTTTGAACCTTGACCTTGCTTTTAGCTACCAAGTTCAGGCTAAGCTACCGGTCTACAGCCTACTCATCCCATACTATACCTGCACCAAACAACATACACATATGTACACATGTACATAATGAGATAGAAATGAATAAAGCCCAACTCTGACATCTTGCCTCAAGCTTTTCAACCTCTCACTGATATCACAGACTTTTCTTCTCGGGATGATAGTTGTTGCAAGTAGGCCAGTAACTCATACATTTAAACTTGTTGTGTTTTCCATCCTTATAGAGTGAATATCTAGCCCTTCCCAAATGAGAGCATGATGAATTAACCCATGCCAAGAAAGTTACTGCCCAAATAAGTTGTGAAAACACAGACATTATCTAAGACTTCATGCCCTGTCCCCCACCTAATTTAAAGGAAGAAAATATGTGGAAATGGAAGGATAGGACACCATTAGGCATTGTCTCTAGTTGGTATCTGGGCACAGTATTACCAGACCTACTGTAGATGTAAAGGCCAATTGTATAAAAATATATCCAATTGCACAATAAAAATTAGAGAAACAAGTTTGCCAAACAGAGTGAAAAATTTGAGGCTGATAATTGGATTACAGAGGAGTTCTAACTTTCATTATAGCAAGAGAATGCTATGTGGAAATATTCATTTTTCCCCATTCTTCAGCTACTGAAATGTATGCGTACCAGTGATCCCTTTGAAATTGCTTTGTATAGACTCCTAAATTACCTATTAATCTCAAACAAAAGGAAACATTATAAAATGACAAAAAGTCTTTAAGAATTCCAGCTGTCTCCTTTCTGTCTAGAATACTTTCACAAAGTGCTAATGTGACCCTACTGAAAAGACAATAATGAACAACTAAAGCTAGAAATTAACTGCCTTCTTCTGGAAACCACTTATTTCAAAGAAGTTTGTATTGCTAGTTCATGTTATTGCCACAACACCTCAATACATCTTTAAAAATATATAGATATACTCTTTCTCATGGTAAGTGGTGTGGATCACTAACTTTATAGGCCCCAGTTTAAGTAATTCTTGCTTCAATTTGTTTGGATCAGACTATCGTCGCTGGTAGAAGCAGTAGTGGCAAGCTCTGCACTGGTTTCCTCTGCTTGAGTGTAAAGAAGGCATACAATATCTCTGTAGGTTAATTAACTCACATTTTCTACTTTGCACACTACTTTTTTATTATTATTATTCATTCATGAGAGACACAAAGAGGCAGAGATATAGGCAGAGGGAGAAACAGACTCCCCACGTGGAGCCCGACGTGGGACTCGATCCCAAGACCCTGGGATCACACCCTGGGCCAAAGGCAGACACTCAACCACTGAGCCACCCAGGCACCCCTGAACACTACTTTTTAACACACTTCTAGGCCCTAGAACTATGGCAAGTATCATGGAAGACCTCACATGCTGGAAAAAGCTCTAAGACAAAGATAAGCCGACACACATTGATAATTAGGAAGGGTCATTGTAATATAATGATGGCAGGCAAGATAGGAATTTTTCATGAAATGATGAGAATTTGGTAGAAAAACCTGGGGAAGACACAGAACCAGGGCCTCTGCCCCCACCCCTGGAAACTCAGCAACCATTAATTAGACTATATCCACACAACTCTGTGAAGGTGTTATACTTAAGTATTTCACTATTAAGGACAACAAATGATTCACTCCTATGCAACCCATTTAACAATCTTTCTAAAGACTAATTTTTAGAGGCAATTGGAGTCTCATGAGCAAGGAATTGAGCTAGTCACAAAACCAAAGAGGGATTGGGTAATGCATTTTTACATGATTAAAAGTTTTACTTTTAAGAAAGCCAGTGTATAGCTTACTTAGTCTAATCATTTCTTGTCCCATAATATTTTTATGGGCACAGCTACAGATGACCTTTAAAATCATGTTACTATTAAGATCAAATATGGCACTCTACTGAAATTGATGGTCATGGTGTTAATACAATCTGAAATGGAATACGGAATCTACCTAAATTTGCCCTTTATCAAAAGCAATACAGCATTTGGACACTGATCAGATCTGTAGGCAAGATATTCAGTCATAAGCTATTATTAAACATAATTTACTAGAGTGAAACATTTCACACTTAGAACCATTTCAAATAATGGGCATAGGGCAGCCCGGGGGAGGGGGGGGTTCAGCGGTTTAGCGCCACCTTCAGCCCAGGGCATGATCCTGGAGACCTGGGATTGAGTCCCACGTCAGGCTCCCTGCATGGACCTTGCTTTGCCCTCTGTCTGTGTCTCTGCCTCTCTCTCTCTCTCTCTCTCTCTGTGTGTCTCTCATGAATAAATAAATCAAATCTTTAAAAAAATGGGCACAGGTATCTTTTTTTTTTCTTACATTCTCTGAGAAGATCATTTTTACTGCTTTTGAAACATAAATCACATATATTTTATGAAATACAGGAAGAATAATATGTGATTTAATTAGTTATTAAGCTTTTCCTGCCTTAATTATTTGAGTGTTATTTCTTCTTTTTGGCTCACATAAAGTCAAAGATTTGGCACCTGCCTTTTTTTAATTTTCCCTCCTCAACTTTTTACTTAAAATTCCAATTAGTTAGCATACAGTGTAGTATTCATTTCAGCTGTAGAATTTAGTGATTCAACACTTACAACACCCAGTGTTCACTGGCACCTGAATTATAAAACTAAAGCAACATAACTCTGTGTTTTCTCAAATGTAGTTATTATAGTGTATCAATGGGTCTGAAGAAATCACTCACAATTAGATGTAAATTGGCAGGAGAGGTTAGCACAGAGTTCTAACAAATTTAATATTCTTTCTTAATTATAAAACATCACAAGTTTTAAGAAGTTTTAATAGTTGGGAACTATTTCTGGAAATCATTACTAAATACTAATTGCAGCCTAATGATTCTTCCTAAATAGAGAAGGCATGAAGTATACATGCATACTTGATTTTCTATGAACAAAGTAATTTAGCACTCATCATTAGAGTCAGAGCTTAAAATAAAATTGACAATTAACAAAGGACAGTGGGTGGGCAATATAACCTAATAAAAACATTCCAACAAGTAATATTATCCACCTTAAAGTCCGATCCTTGTTTTAATATTGATGTTGAACAATTCAATCTTGAATCTTTGAGCATTACTGCATTACTGCATTACCATTATATGCCTCTGAGCATATATATATGGATGGACAGTGCTCAAAGGTTGAATATACATATGTAATTATATATACTATTATCTCTTTTTTAGCTTGCAGAATAGACATCAAAATATGAGAGTATCTATCCAGGACCACTGCCATTAGAAGTGATACGGGAGGGGCACCTGGGTGGCTCAGTGGTTCAGTGTCTGCCTTCAGCTCAGGTCATGATCCCAGGGTCCTAGGATTGAGTCTCAGATCAGGCTTCCCACAGGGAGCCTGTTTCTCCCTCTGCCTATGTCTCTGCCTCTCTCTATGTCTCTCCTGAATAAATAAATAAAATGTTAAAAAGAAAAAGAGGTGATATGGGGAATGTATCAAAACTGTTGTTAACCCATTAAACAATGGGCAAATCATCACCACAAAGTGGGAGGAAAAACCCTGAGGTCTGAGACAAAAAAAAATTATCAATCCCAACTTAAAATTTACAGTACTTTACTATAAAAACAAATTTATAAAACTTTTTATTAATATGAAAGATAATTCTATAGCTGTTTCTTCAAATTTGGGGGAAGTCACAAAGGGTTGCTGTCAACAATGTCATAAACATTTTGAAACCCCCTTCCAGAGTTTGCCTATAATTTCAAAGTGCTGATAGATATACCCACACCCATCCAAGGCTTCCATCGGGTCCAGATTAATAAAACTATTTTACAGAAAGCTAATTCTTATGTGCATTTTCATCTTTTATTGTGGGTGATATCTGTAACTCTTTACTTATACCAATTATAAATAAATCATTTGATAAGCTCTGATAAATATATACACCTAAGTAATCCCAACTTTTCTCAACAAAGAGAACATTGTCATCACCCTAGAAAGTTCCTTTATGCTCTTTCAAGTCAATTTCTGTTTTACTCGCTGACCCCCACCAGAGGCAACCACAATCCTGATTCTTTTTCCACCAAGATTAGTTTTGCCTAGAGCCGGACTTCATGTAAATGAAACAGTACAGTGCATCCTCTTTCATGGAAGATGTTCTCTCAGCATTGTGTTTTTGAGATTTAACCCACTTTTTCTCTGCATCAGTTCACTCTTCTTCCTACTGAAACACGTGCCACTGGACCCATTTCTCACCTGTTGATGAACCCCTGAGCTGTTTACAGATTTTGCTTGTTATGAATAAAGCTGCTGTGAACATTCTTGGGGAAACTGTTTTGCAGGTAGATGCTCTTATCTGTCTTGGAAAAATACTTAAGAGTGGAACTGTTACAGGATAAGCTAGATGTATCGTTTTAGGAGATACTGCCGGATGATTACGCCAACTCCTATTATTTCACACTCCTATAAAGGACATAGGAGATTCCACTTGCTTCACATCCTCTCCAATATTTGGTGTGGTTAGTCTCTTTATTTTTACCTACTTGATGAATAGTTAGCAGTCTCTTTTTTTTTTTTTTTTTGAAAGATTTTGTTTATTTATATTCATGAGAGACACAGAAAGAGGCAGAGGGAGAAGCAGGCTCCATGCAGGAAGCCTGATGTGAGACTCGATCCCGGGACTCTGGGATCATGCCCTGAGCCAAAGGCAGACGCTCAACTGGTGAGCCACCCAGGTGTCCCTACAGTCTCTTATTTTGGTTAAAACTTATTAGCCCGCACTTCCTTGAAGATTTAGGAAGATTTGTGCTTTCACACACTTATTGGCCATTTGTACATATTCCTTGCTTAAGTGTTGAGGTCATTTGCTCACTTTTTACTGCACTGTGTGTCCTTTTATTACTGAGTTAGAGGTATTTTTAATATATGCTCAACACCAGTCATGTTCAGTACTGTGTTTTACCAATTTATAAACTGGTTTGCCATTTTCTAGTTGTTATATTCTGACAAGAAGTTTGAGGTTTTGATGGATTCTAATTCATCAAATTTTTCTCTTAGGATTATTGTTCTAAGAAAAGTTTACCTACCCATAATTCATAAAGATGTTCTACTAGTCTAGTTTTTGTTTTTTTAGACCAATGATCCATTCCCAACTAATTTTGTGCGTAATGAGAGCAAGGGGGTAAGGATCATTCGTGTCCATATTCATATCCAGTTGTTCCAGCACCATTGGGTAAGAAGACTTTTCTTCCTCCATTGGATTTCTTTGCTTTCTTCATTAAAAGTTGGCCACACTAGTGTGGGTCTATTTCTGAACTCTCTCATCTCATATACTGATCTATGTGTTTATCCTCATGCCAGTACCTTATCTTCCTGATAACATAGTTTCATGTTAACTCTTGGACAAGCTAGTGGTGATCCTCAAGCTTCATTTTTGTTTTTCAAGATAGGTTTTACACATTCTAGTTTCCTATGTTTTTGAATAAATTTTTAAAAATGTGTTTGTCCATTTCTATTTTTAAAAAAAGCCTGGATGGAGAATTGTGGAATTACATCCAATCTTTAGAGCAATTTGCAAAGTGTCCTATTTCACCATACATGCCCACCTAGCTTTTGAAACATTAGTCCTTTGAAATACCATTAGCAGTATGTTCCAGGTATCATCAGCCTGCAAGGTCACTTTGATCCACTCTGGATTCCATCTTGATCTCTACTATCCTTGCCTTTAATAGCTTCTCTCTCTTACCACTTTTTATGGAATGGTACCGTGAAATGTACCAAGACTGAAGCAAATGCCCAGCCTAGTTCTGGGATTGCTAATTGCATAGGTTTCCAAATAGTATTTTGAAATAGCCAATGACCTGAGACTGTGCTCTTCCACAAAAATGTTCATTGCCTCTAGTCTATATTCCCTAAGAGACCAGATCGACTTTCAAAAAAAAAAAAAAAAGAAGTTTATTATTTTTTGGCACTTTAATTGATAAAATTATGTTTTCCCCTTTTGTGGTCTTAATTGTTATTGCTCTTTCTTGCATGATCTTTAAGGAGGATTGCAATTAGTAATACTGAAAGCAAAATTGACTAAGCGTTCAATTTCACTAGAAGAAACAAACAGTTAGTTTCCACTTAAGTCAAATAAAGTTCTTACTATCTGACCTGCTCCATATCTTTGAACAAAAACACAGCTTTTTTTTTTCATGAATTCTGCAAGAAAGAAAGAACATACATTGCAACTGAACACTGCCTTAGAATTATTTATCCATGTTGCAAGTGGGGAAAGCAAACGTTTTTGGCTTCTTGATGATCAGCTGCTCCATCTCACAAATACCAAAGAAATAACCATAATGATTTAAAAATTCAGAGACACATCTCAAGCTAACTTTCGCTGCACTATTACTGGAACAGGAAAGGCTTGTAGCTGTTGCTACTGTATAAAGTGATAAGGATAACATATGGCTTTTCAAAACACATTTCCTGGGGCACCTGGGAGGCCCAGTCAGACTATTTTGCTCAAGTCCTGATCTCAGGGTCATAAGATAAAGCCCCACATCAGGCTCGGTGCTCAGCTTGGCATCTGCTGAGATTCTCTCTTCTTCTCCCCCTGCCCCTCCCACTTGTGTTCTCTGAATAAACACATACATACATAAATCTTCAAAATGTACTTCCCATTCACCTTCAGCTATCTTTTTTAGGTATTTTAACATTCTTTCTAAAACTACCCAGTAACCAAAAGTCCAACCCCACACCTATACAGCTTATTCATCACATTTTCCAATATATTAGAGCAGTACATCCAGGCCAGACACTATGCTAGACTCTGAGATTTAAAACAAAACAAAACAGGTTCATTGCCCTCATGGAGTTTATATTATTCAAAAAGAGATAAACAATAAGCAAGCAAATAAAGAAAAACAACCACTCTAATAAATGCTTTGAAGGAAGTAGCAACAGAGGTTACTGGGCAGATAACTTTAAATAGATTGCCCAGGGAAGGAATATTTGGGGAGAAAAAAAATGACATGCAAGCTAGATCTGAAGGATGTGAGATGTCTGACCATAGGGTACTTTAGGAAGGAAGTAAATTCTTGTATTTTGTATTCTTCTTACATCAAATCTTCGAATGAACATTTCAGGCGTCTGCTTTGGAAAGATTTAAGGTTCCCCACAGTGATGAAGGCTGGGGAAGTAAGAATAAGTAGGGAACAAAGAAGTTCTTCATTAGAAGCTCAGCTATGAAGCCCTGTGGCCTTTGAGACACAACATCTATCTTACCCACATCAGACATACTGTGCCAGGTTGGGATGCAAGAAAGTGGGTCATGTCCACCCACCTGAAGTCAGAGGGACCTGACACAGTCTTTCCAGTTCAAAAGTTCTATCATTTGAGGGTTATGCAAACCGACTTCTGCTAGCAACTCAAATTAGTCTCAAGGATCTTATTCTGAGGGTGCTCTCAAGTGGTTTAGGCATTGAAGAAACAAGGATCGAGCGGAAAACATAAGGAGATGATAAATCCTATTTCATCTCTTCCAAACAATGATGCAAATCAAAATGCAGAGTCACTCATGTGACTTCAGAGTACAAAGAGACTGACTCACTTAAAAACGATAAATTTAATAACAACCCGTGGTAATGGGTTTTCATGCTTAATACATTACCAGGCTTTCCTACTTTACAGACAAATAAACTAGAGAATGATTCTCTTTGCATTTTTATTTATTTATCTGAGAATAATGAATTTTTATGTGGCTAAAGGCCTGCCTGGACATAGATAAATTTTAGCCACATTATCATATTGTTACAAAATTCAAGATGGCAAGATTTTGAAGACAAGGAGCAGATACACAGATTTCAAAGCATCATAAATATATATTCACATTCTAGTTTATTTTTAATATAGTCACAGTTTGCAAAGTCTGTTTTCCCTTTAATTATTTTAGATGTTAAATAAACTTCTCTTAACCTTGACTCATTCTTCATTCAGATTTTTTTAAAATATCAGGACATGCTCACAAAAATAGTGTCATATATGTCAGTACTTTATAAACTTAAGATTAGAGATCCATACTGGGTTTTAAGAAACTCACAATTCAGTAACAACTTGGCAACATTTTGGGGATAGAAAGAAGGGAACATATGAATTTATTAACATAACTAATTGCTCTACTTTATACATAGCTCTTTGTTTTGATTTAATGGTGTTAAAAACATTAGAACTTAAGTTTCTGATTCAGAAGACAGCTCCTGTTGCTGAGGGGAGGAATGAGAAATCTGTGAGGACCTCCAGGAGTTAAGAGCCTTTGCTCTGGCTGACTTTTCTACAGCCTGGAAAGCTGGGAAGCCACACTGTGTGGATAAGAAGAGGTAAATAAGGAGGGGACTCAACTAAACTTCATGTGGGAGATAAATAATATCTAAGCTACTAGAACATTCTCAAGTAGCACTGCTACACAAAATACAAGTACTGACCCCAGAACTAGATGTTTCCAGTTCTTGGTATCATGAGGAGCTTGGGCCAGAATAGAAGTCAACTCTGTTTCTGAGCATTTTGTTCAGCTGATATTTTTTCCATAGTGTAACTTTGTCAGTGAAGGAAGAAGCAATGTGCTGGCTTAGGTTCTGGGATAAGCTCACCATCTAATATTAATTAATAATCTCAGTTCCCAAGCTAGATCTGTCCACAGAGCACACTGTTCATTGCACTGGTCTACAGGAAAAGACAAAACACATGGAATTTAGACTGGTGGCTACAATCCAGAAGCCTACTCATGGGGAACATTCTAATGCCTGAATTATACTTGTTCTATGCAGGAGTCAATAAGCTAGGGACTCTCTTTGGACCTCTACAGACATTAAATGTAAGTCCCAAGACAAGTAGAATTGATATAACCCTGAGGGACACAAGCCATGTGATGACAGGTGATTAGGAAAGAGCAAGTAGCAAGTGTCTATCTCTGGTGCGTGCGCACACACACACACAGTCTCATACACACATAACCACAGACAGGTACACACAGAGCCACAAAGTACAAATACAGCCACACAGAAACATACACACAGCCATGTATAAAAAGTCTCTAAGTTCCCAATAGATAGACTTCCACCAATGCTAGAGTCATTAGCAGCAGAAAAAGAATTTCATCTAGAATAAGGCACTGTCGGTACCATTGTTAGATGAGGTTTCAAGCCATGCACTTCTGCATGAGAGCCCGAGCTTGCCAGCAAAGCCCAGTGCTGACGGTAGGAACCCTGGGCCTCTGCCTGTATCTCCCTAGAGCAGAAAGTGGCAACATTCTCACCAACAATATCTGTTCACAGTCCAGAGCAAAAGAGATAATTCCAAGGCAAGAAGGACACAGAGGACTAGGCCGAGTGCCAAGGCGCAGACAGGTGCAATGGATGCTTTGAGGAAAGCAGCAACTCATTAGGAAGAGAAGTGGAGTTTTTCCTACTAACAGGAAGACAGAAGAGGTTTATCAAGAGCCACCAACAAGAGGCATTTGGGCAGGTGGGTGGTAAAGACAGTGATGAGCATCACAGTACTGAAGGGAATTGCCAGAGCTGGACACAGAGAGGCTCCATGGGGGCAGCAAACCCTATGACTTGTAACTTGGGCTTTTAAACAGCATTTTTCAATAGCCTAATGTGGTCTGGAAGAGACAGAAGTTTGACTTCCGATCAGGAATAGGAGGAAGCAGTTTTGATGCCTCTATTTTATATCTCAAACTCAGCTGTCTGAGGTGCAATAGCTTTCCTAGTGTACACTGCCCATATTCCTACATCATTTTCTCTCTTCCTAAGGCTACCCTTTGAAGCTCTGATTATATTTACTATCAAAGGGGAATCACAGCAGAGACTCCAGGAAGAGGCTGAGTTTAAGTCATCAACTTCACAAGACTGTTTAGACTTTATTATCAACAATGGCCCCTAGGAATGAGAGAAGTCTGAAGTGGGAGAAAGAAAGTGAGGCTGCTTATCCACAATATGATATAGTCTTATCACATGGATTAGCGAAGTTAGAATTTAGTTCAATTACATTAAGTTGCTAATTACCATATTACTGGCATTAATTTATTACACAATTCTAAAAGAAATTAGATGAAAAAAAATCACATTTTTCTCCTCATCTTCTTTCTTGCTTTTCTTCTATATCCCTCTTCCCAAAAACAACAACAAGAGAAAAATATATTCAAAACTCCCTAAGCTGATTAGGTTCTTGTTGTTTCTTCCACATTGCCCCTAATATTTTCCCTTTTGTGAAAGACCTGACAAAAATTATGCTGACAATTACCCTGATTCGAGGGACAGATTCTTTCAGAGCACCAGGGGAGGAAATATTTCTCATAAACAATCTCTCTCTGGCCTCAAACTCATCCCATTAGCTCTGAAGGATGAGGCAACTAATTATACAAGAGGCTGTTGCCAGAATTTTCGACATGCTATAAACCCACTAAATGTAGAGACTGACAAACTGAATAATAAATTATTTCTGTACTTCACATATGGCCTGTGCTCATTTTGCCAAATATTTCATAACAATGGTGAAGTGAAAGCTAAAATAGACCAGTAGCACAGGGGTTCTTCAGGGTAAATGGAGCTAAGGATGCCACAGATCAGAATGATCAAGCTCAGTAGTATTCCTTTTCCCAAGGTGTCAAGGGTCAGTGGTGAGAGGTAGTCCGACTCGATGTTCTAATTGGAGAAGGGCTTCGAATGTTGTCAGGTCTGCAAGGGCACTCAAAGTGTAATAGTGTCCATCTACCTTAACACGTTGGTTTTTATTTTTGATCAACTGAATGCTAAGGCTGCATAAATGAGGACTGAAGCCTATTTCCTGCTTATCAACTAATTTTTATTGATTTGTCATTCACTATGCTTTGTTGTCAGTTAAAACAAGAGTCACAGTATTTCCTATGAAGGCAGAATTAAACTCCTGGCTTTTCTAAACAAGTAAACAAGCCAGCTAATTAAAAAGATCATGAGGCATACAGACACCCATCAAAGGTTTTGTTGAAAGAATAGTGGACTAGTAACAAAAATGCATTTGTTGTGATTAGGGTGACTATTCCTTTGAAGAAAGATTTCTCTAGCATTGGATAGGATTATTATTAGTAGAGAAGGGAATTGGAAACTTAACAATAAAATAGTCACTGTTTTCTCAAGAAGGACCAATATCTTTGGATGAAAAGAAAGATCAAAACGTATCTGAAGGAACTAGAATATTGCTTTTAGTCCAAAATGTTAAGATAAATGGGAATAATGGGAACTAATGGTGAATCAACGTTTTTAGACACAGCTAATGATTCCTAGTGCATGTGGTGATGCATTTGGAGATTTCCTCTTTTACCAAGTGGCTATGTTGTCACTTGTGATGCCAGAAGAGTGGGGGCTCTCCTAAGGTTACTCAGGAAGAGAGACAGTGTACCTCTAGGGGAAATTTGAACAGGAGGTAAAAATAATTGTAGACTTCTCCAGGTTTGGCTCAGCTGTAGCTGAGACTGACAGATTTATCACTGTTATAGTATCACCACCCCCTATAACTTTGGAATTCTTTTGAATACCTTTAGTAACAGCGAACACAACAGCTTACAAAGCCACCTCACTGTGATTAGTCATCAATCAAGTTGTTTCTAAATTATATAAACACAGGGAGTCGAGTCAAAATCTCTACTCTTGTTCGCCTGAGGTCAGTACCTTTCTGGATTCTCTGTGATTATTTATTATCCATATGGGTATGGGGATATGATTTTTCTTCTTGAATTATGCATTTTATTATGGCAAGACATCCCTTGTTCCTCTTTATTAAAATCCCCATTAGTAAAAGAGAAGAGCCCTAGGAGGTTGTTTTGTATGTAGCCAAAGGTGGCACATTTGTTTATAAAATTAATTAGGCTCATTGTAGTCATCCAGAAGGGTTGCAAAAGTCTTCTCCTAAAGCAGCAGTCTTGGGAATTAAGACCCTTTCAATGAATGGATTAAAGATATCCTGGGTTGTTTTTTTTGTTTTGGTTTGGTTTGGTTTCTTTACCTATTATAAAAGCCTATCGGTTTGATTTGTTTTTTTCAGTTACTGCTGCTTAAAATACCATCTCAAAAGATAATCCCCGGAATGGCACTTTTATTGTTTGAAACTCAGGAAAAATGGCAATATGATCTTCCAGACTGTGTGCCTGTGTGTGCGGCAAGACTAAGGTCATCTTCTGAAGGTTGAAGGTTATTTTCTCTTTATGTTAAATCCCTGTCCTTAAATGGAGAAGAAAGGCAGAGAAAGGAAGCTGAAGCTTTGACCCACAGATACAGCCTCTATAGTTATCCAGTGGACCCAGCTCTGTTTAAATTGAGAAGCCAGACATCAATCACACTTTGCTTCTTCCCTAAAACATTTTTAAGCATAAAAAGAAAGGTAGGAAGGAACAGTCACAAAAGAGGCAGAGAGAAAGATCCCACAGGCATGTGAAACTTGGTAGGACAGGGGCTTCTGTGAGCAACTTTGCCTTCCCAGCCCGGGAAGGGTAATGATGCTTGTCCATTGAAAGGACACAAAACATGTACTTGTGGAAGAAAGCAGAGACATCTGGCAATAACACTTAATATGAAGAGGAAAATACAAATATCGAGTAAAGGCTCATTTAGAAGAGGGGGAGGATAATCAACTAAGTAACACAGATTTTTAAAGGGACAAATATCAACTGGAGAGTAACAACTGTTGAAACGACTGTCGTAATAGGACCACCATGGCCTATTGAATTGAAGATGTTCATCTTGGGGGCACCCGGGCGTGGCTCAGTGGTTGAACATTTGCCTTTGGCTCAGGGCATGATGCCCCGGGGCCTGGAATTGAGTCCAGTTAAAATTTCCCCTAGAGGTACACTGTCTCTCTTCCTGAGTAACCTTAGGAGAGCCCCCACTCTTCTGGCATCACAAGTGACAACATAGCCACTTGGTAAAAGAGGAAATCTCCAATGCATTATGAATTGAGTCCTCCCCTGCAGGGAGCCTGCTTCTCTCTCTGTCTGTGTCTTTGCCTCTGTGTCTCTCATGAATAAATAAATAAAATTTTTAAAAAGATGTCTGTTTTAGTCAATGTTCATTTGGAGAATGGTTTTATGGGTTCTGTTCGGTTCAAAACATCAATTTGTCTACTATGACCATCAACTGGTCACTCTTTTCAGGTATGGAGATACAAAGAAGAAAAATGCATGGCCACTACCCTGAGGAAATGACATGCTCAGGACCATCAGACCATATACAGTTAATTTCAACTTGATGTGCTATGTGCAGAAACAGCACCAGGATGGGATTTCAGGTCTGCCTATGGGATAAAGAACGATTTCCTCGAAGAGATAATGCTTGAACTGTCTTTCATTCAGATCAAAGCTCAACACTATTTAACTCTGTACTATAGGGCAACTCACAAAAATCCCTCTGAGCGTGCTTCCTCATTAATTAAAAATGGGCGCAATAAAACCAATCTCACAGGTTTGTTATGAGGATTAAAAGATTAAACATATAAAACACTTTGCATGATGTAAATGTTCAATAACTGTTTTCCTTCCCGCTGCCTATAAAATGCTGGTGTCAGGAAGTTGAAATACAAACAGCCTCTGCTGTTATTTTCTAAATGGGCATGAAGATTGCACAACTATCCCAGAGTCATACCACCCAGTCACAGAGCCAAGCTTCTTAACTCCTAGCCTAGAACCGGCTCTACGTACCCGCCCCCCACCCCCTATCATTAATTAACCTTAATTAATGAAGATTGACAAATGACTTCCATAAGTACTCCAAAGGGAAGCATATGCATGAGCAATCCAGAGACACTGAGAAAAAGGAGATGGATTGTGAAAATAAATAAAAGTCTTTGAAATAGGTGAGCAATAGATTTTGAAATTAATTTAACAAGAACTTAAGGGTCAGAAACAACAGGTGGACCTAGACTCTTGCATTTAAAATAACACATAGGGGCAGCCCACATATGGCTTAGCGGTTAAGTGCCGCCTTCACCCCAGGGCATGATCCTGGAGACCAGGGATTGAGTCCCACATCCGGCTCCCCGCATGGAGCCTGCTTCTCCCTCTGCCTGTGTCTCTGCCTCTTTCTCTGTGGGTCTCTCATGAATAAATAAAATATTTTTAAAAATAAAATAAAAATAAAAAATAAAATAACACATACAAATGATGTTCATGATTTAACCAAGGGTCATTTTAAACAAGATTGGATATGGATACAACTAGTATCAATAGAGGACAAATTCAAGTTAAAAAGTATCTTAAGGTTTTTGGGGCATCTTGGTGGCCTAGTCAGATAAATGTCTGACTCCTGGCTTCTGCTCAGGTCATGATCTCAGAGTCATGAGACTGAGTGGAAGGCAGCTCCACAATGGGTGTGTAAACTGCTTAAGATTCTCTCTCCCTCTGCCCCGCCACCCACATCCCTCATTCCCCCACTCCCATGCACACTCTCTCTCTCTCTCTCTCAAAAAAAAAAAAAAAAGTGTACTATGAAGGACTCCCATTTTTGGAAGCAACTTTAGAGTTGCTCTAATTCAGAGACTATCAGTCTTGATACTATTGGCATTTGGGGCTCAATAATTCTTGGAATTCTTTGTGGTAGAAGCCCTTGCATCTGGATGTTTAGAAGCAGCATTCAAGGACTCCACCCATAAATGTCAGTAGCAAATCCAAAGGTGGGACAAATAAAATTGTTTCCAAGCATGACCACATGTACCCTGTGGAACAAAATTATCCCTCAATGAGGACTACTGATCTAGGCAAGGTTTCTGTGCATTGTAGGAAACTCATCCTTTCAGCTTCAGACCATTTCCAGGATTGGAAAAGCCTGCATTTTGAGGCACTCCATCTTGTAACTGAACGGCCCCTTATTATTTGCAGAGTTATTTTATGGAGCTGGAATCTGCCCGTGCCTCTTTTTCTGCCAACAGTACACATTTTTCCCTCTTACAAAACATGCAGAGCTTTTCATCCCTCTTCTGCTTTCATTTATTTGTGGACACCTGCCATGTCCCCTTTCATCCTCTCTTCTCCCACCTACAACTCTCTCTATCCCTTTAACCCATTTTTTGTTACAAGATGTACAGATTTCTCATTACCTCTGTCTTCAGCTTTTTGGAGGCTTGGCACTTCATCAACCACCTCCCCCATATCAGGGTTAGCTCCCTAACCCTTCCCTTGCAGATAAGCAAATGGTGAAAAGCAAGAATGGCTGGTTGATGTGTTCAAGTTCACATCAGTAGCCAGTGGAAAGACCGGGACTAGAGCCACGTGTCCTAATTCTGATGGACTGTCCCTTCACCCACACACAGTCATGTATGCCCAAGCAAGGTTGAGTCAGAGAGCTGCTCGACATGGCAACAGTTGCTCCTCATCCTAAGCATCCGTTCTTTCTTCCTAAATCAGAGGTTGCTCTGAAACCAACGGGAAATGGGCAGGTAGAAAAAGCACACCTCTTCCAATAAGATTTTCACTAATGGTCAATATCCACTACCTCGGTCAAGTGGCTTCAGCAAAGTACCGAAAGCCAGTAACCTGAATTATTCCTCGAATTCTTCATTTCCCAGTTAAGTATCATCAGAGCACCTGGCTTTCAGTGTGGCAGCACAAATAAGATCAGTGTTAAATAAAGGCTCTTACTTAATTCCAATTACAGATCAAAAATACTCTCTTGCTAGTTTCTTCTCAGCCACCCCACTGGGTTTGGTGGGCCTAACATGGATGACCAATGTGTCAGAATGAAGAGCCTCTGTTCAAATGAGTCCAGGCTTACTGGAAGCTGAGGTTTCCCTGATACACATCCTCAGTATAACTAAAGTCTTTCCCTTAAACGGTTGTCAAAGAGAAGCAAGGAATTTAAGAATTGTTTTTTTTAAATACAACAGGAATTGTGGGTCCCCGAAGAGCCATTTCCATCACTCTTACTTTCTTGATCCCAAGTGTTTGGGGTGGGAAAGGTAAGTCACAATCTCCCCCAAATGAGAAAACAAGGACAAACATCCTGTGCTCAGAATCACTTTGTTTTATCCCTGAGCTGGGAATCTTCTTTATGAGACCGTCTGGATTCACAAAGTACCATAATACTATTTCTGAGGATCTCTGACTGCCGTTTTAAGCCACTTTGCTTCTTTACAAATTTTAACACAGAGAGAAGGTTCTCCAGGGTCACAGTCTTCCCTATAACTCCTGTCATAGGGAAATATTTTTGTCCCCACTGGGATTAAATTGGTTTCTGCATGAATCTCTTCAGATAACCTGGGCCCAACTGCCTTGAGGATTTTTTTCTCAAGGGTACTCTTCATTTTCTTATATTGCCTTATTTTAAAGCTTCCAATGTACCATGAAAGCAGCTCTTGATTACTCCAGCTCAGAAGGTGATTTCCCTGCTGTGACCTTTTGGACAGGGTGTCTGCACTAAGACCAGGTATAGCTTCGGGAAAGAATGCATGAGAATCATCGGACTCTAAATCATCATTTCTCACACTGTGCCATACGGCTGAGGAACAGACCTTTGCCACTCAACCCCAGGCCTGGGTGGTTCTTAATTCAGTTTCCCAGTCTTCTTTTGCTGCTAGAGGTCTTTAAAAAAAAAAAAAGTTTTATTTATTTATTTATTCATGAGAGACACCAAGAGAGAGGCAGAGACACAGGTAGAGGGAAAAGCAGGCTCCCTGCAGGGAGCCTGATGTGGGACTCGATCCCAGGACCATGGGATCATGACCTGAGCCAAAGGCAGATGCTCAACCACTGAGCCACCCAGGTGCCCCCACTGCTGGAGGTCTTTTAAAGTTATCAACAGCATGCTTTCTGATACCCCCTGTAATGCAGCCATGTGAGTGCCACATATTGGCAGCACTGCTACAGTACATGTATCTACAGGCATTGGACACAATCAAGAAACAGAGAGGCATATCAAAGAATTACATGTATGCACCTTTAGCTGCTCGTTTTGCAACTCCCTTGTGACTTGGGGTAGATCTCCCATTTCTGGAGTTTCCACAGGAGGAGACTTGACTCCTGCTCATCCCTGACAGCTATGGCACAGACATGTGGCTTAGAATCAACCAACAAAGAACTCCTGTGCAGTGGTTAGGACCTAGAGAGTATACTGCAAATATAGAAATCATTCATGGCCAAGGCAAGAGAGCAGAGAAGTCAGTGATGCAGATGAATAATGGTCCAGGGCAGGAAAGCCAAGTGCATCACTTAAAACAATCTTTCATATAACCTAATCTTGGCTGTGTTTTTCTGCTGTATATAGAGACTCAACTGTGCTTCCAGCCTCCTTCTCCACTCTTCTGATCGACTTGGTGAATATTCCAAGATTCCTTCCTATAAATACCTATAGCCATCTCTGACTGGCTATGTCCTTGACCAAATCATCCAACTATCCTCATTAGTAAACTGGGAAAATTATAGTATCTACCTGTCAGATTTGTCCAAAGAATTAAATTAGATACTTTTAAAGTCTCAGCACAATGCCTGACACACTGTACATGCTGAATGTTACCTGTAGTCATTATTTTTTAATTACTGAAGTCCTCAATTTTTATTTACATATATGGGGGTGGGCAGTTGTCAACATATCTAAACAAAAAATTATTCAGAAATAGGATCATACATCCCTTAGATGTATTTATACATTCAGTTATATAATAAACATCTATTTAAGAGACTATCAGGCTTTGCAAAGATATACCAAAGTAAGCAAAAACACACCAAAGTTCCTTCCCTCCAGGCAAAATTCAGTGTCAAATTAAAAAATCTCACCTACCGATAGAGGGCTATGAAGCAAAATAAGAGAGAAAAAAAAAAGGTGTCCTTAGAGTATGAAACAGACCCCCAGGACTCAAGCAGGCCACAAAGGGCATATCCCCAAGATAGAGGGGCATCTTTGAGCTGGGATTCAAAGGATGAATGGGGGAACCAGCAAGGATGGACAAGAAAGGCATGCCACGCTAAAGGACCACATGGCTGAAGGTCCCGTGGTGGGAGGAAACATGGCATATTTGAGGATAGGGGAGTGCCCAGGGACAGTGATACAGCACAAGGAAAGATGGCAGGGGCAAGATCCTATAAGGCTGGCAAATGATGTCAGTGTCTTTGAAATATCCTGTGAGTGATGAGAAAGCACTCAAGGACTCAAGAAGTTTTGCCTTAAGAAATCTGCAGTCTGGCTACAGTCAGAAAAATGGATTGGAAGTAACAACAAATGGATGCAGGAAGACTACTATGAGACTACTGGAAGGGTCCAGTTTTAAGATAACAAACTGAATTAGGGACAGGCTGTACAGATCAAGAGAATTGGAATTTAGGATGTGAAGTCCACCAGATTTGGGGCAGGTTGATTATAAGGAGTGAATAGGGGAAGGAAGTGATGAGGACCATCCTTCATCTCCCTGCAAGATACCTTGTTTTCAGGACGGAGAAGTGCTGTTTGAGGAGGGAACCCCAGTACACTTTATGCTCAGGCACTTCTGAGATAGCAATTCACCTAAGACATTCAACTGTAGCATAGCTTTAGCATTTATGTAGTATGTTCACAATCACTTTCTTATTTCATCCCCATTGAGGCACAAGAGAGCAAGATAAATGACTTGCATCTACATGGCAGAGCTAGGATGTGAGGGAATGAACCCGAAAGCCTACACTGTGTGCCTCCCGGTCTAGCTATGTTCTGTTACACACAGCTGCCATTTGTCCTCATCTAACTGCCTTAAAGCTTCCCCAAAGACTTCCTAGACAAGTTCTCTTTCAGCAAGGCTTGGCCTTTTACTCAGCAGATCATATTTAGTGAACATCAGTGTTATCCAAGATTCACCAAATTACTGGATACCAGAGAGAGACTAAGCAGATTATGATTTTTGCAATCCCTCTGCCAAATCAAGAGAAAGAATTTACAGGATACATAACCTGAAGTCACAGTTTTGGCAATGAGTCCTACTGCATTGTTTTCCTTTAAATACGGTAAAGATAAACGTTATCCATCAGCACAATAAGTAAAAGAACTCTGGAGTCAAAAAAATCTCAATTCCAGTTTTGCCACTTACTAGTAGCTGAATGATGCACAGAAGTTCTGAGGCACTTTTCTTTCATCTGAAAAATGAGAACTATAATAGCCATCTTTTAAGGGTGTTTTAAGGATTATGTTTGATTAGACAGATACAAAGGCTGCCAAAGACCAAGGTCTCAAGAACTGGTAGCTGAAATGAGGGCTGACACCTGTGAGGACCAGTGTTTAATCAGAATGAATGAATAAATAAAAATGAATGTCACATAGACAAAGGACAAGGAAAGAGGGTGAACATAGCTTGCCATTTCAGAAGACTTTGGGGTAGAAGACCAGTAGTTTCTGAAGGAGATGGAGTTACTGATTTAGTCTCTCCTTTCTTCGTGTACCAATTATTTGTTAGTGCTATTATGGAGAAAAAAAAAAAACTAGAATCCCCAGTCCATATAAAACAATATTATTACCACAATTTAACCTCTAAACTAAACAGACCACATAGAGATCAAGAGATCATCTGGGATGGGTCTCACTTTTTTTTTTTTTTTTAATAATAACACCATGTCAACATGGACTTCCATATCTGTATGCAAGAGAAATGGCCTTCAGAAGATCAAAAAACTTGGAACCATCATGGTCTAGAGACATTATTGTCATTTTTAATCTGACTGCTAATCTCAAAAACTATGGCATAAAAATCTATCCTGTCACTGAAGGAATATTAATTAACCTAAGTATAAGTAAAACCGGTATTCCCACCACTCTCTTATATTTGTTATCTAGAAAGTGGATCCAACAGCAAATACAACTATGATATGAAGTATTTAATGAGCACATAGATACCAGCAATTGTGCTAATACAAAAGAGTAAGACATTACTTTTGCCATCAAGCAGCTCCCAGGGTGGTAGATGAAACAGAGGCTTGGAATTGGTTAATTACAATGTAACACATTTGAAATTTTAGTTTTGGTTTCTGTTTTTTTACTGTGTCTGACTCTATGTTCCCTACCTACCGTGTGAGCACTTGGTAAATAAGTAAGAATAACTTCATCGTGGGGTGCCTGGGGGGCTCAGTCACTTTGACTCTTGATTTCTGCTAGGGTCGTGATCTCAAGGGTTATGAGAATGACCCACCCAGAGTCAGGCTCCAGGCTGAACATGGAGCCTGCTTAAGATTTTCTTTCTCCCTCTGCCCCGCCCCCCCTTGCTTACACGTGATCTCTCTCAAAGAAAAAATAAATAAATAAAAATAAAAAGAATAACTTCGCCTCATCCCCTATCTGCAGCTACCAATTCCAGACTAATGGTTCCCAAACCTGGGTCACCTGATAGAAAATATAGTAAAAGCAATCCTCCAAGCGCAAAACAATGTGAGAACAGGGATCATTCCTTTACTTTGTCTCTTCCAAGTTCAACAGAGTACAACCCAAACAACACAGACTCAATACAAGTGTGATAAATAAATGCATGTATGAATAAATGAAACCCAGTGATTTGGGCATTAGTGGAAAATGAATCTAAGAATTCAGGACCACAGACTATGAATTCTAACAAGTTTTGTCTGGTATTAGAGCCCATGGACTCCTGGTTTATCTCAACCAAGTTGATTTCCTGGTGGCTTTCTTGGTGTTGGCAAAAACAAAACAAAAGGAAAAAAAAATCCACCTTCCTCTCCTGTCCCCCCAGTTTCCAGCCATTGAGTCAACCATGTGTGGCCAATAGCTGGAGGAACAGGTCTTGTCCTCTGGTGGCTCCTATTCAAGAAGCTGAGAAAAGCCTGTGGAAACTAGACAAAATGTATGGTATTAAAAAATGACCTTTTATATTGCATAGTTCCTCTGTATCATGAAAGAGAAATATTGTCTGTATTTGGCCAAGCCTGCTTTTCCATCTTGAAGTGAAAAAAAAAAAGAAAAAAAAGAAAAAAGAAATGGTCAACTCTTTGTCCTGAAAGACACAGCAAGTGGATGGGAGACCCAACTTCATACCATGAACATTAAGTCTTTCCTATCAGTTTTGCTGCTTGTGACACAGCGGAGGTTCTTTTCTATGTCATGAAGATTAAAAAATAAATGAATAAATAAAGAATACATGAAGGAGCCCTGGGTGTATGAAGAAAGTTTTACAGAGGAGGTCAGTTATACGTTATAGGAGAGAAAATTTTAACTCCTGATACCATCAGAGTACAATAACAGCAGATTCTTTGTGGATATCTTAGGTTTCTGCATTAAACAAATGAGGCACGGTCAGCTGAGTGCCCAACTCTTGTTTGTGGCTCAGGCCATGGTCTCGGGGTTCTGGGATCAAGCCCCACATCGGCCTCAGGACTCAGTGCACCATGCCTGCTGGGGATTCTCTCTCTGTCTCTCTGCCAGTCCTGCACACATTCTGTCTCTCTCTCTAAAATAAATAAATCAATCTTTAAAAAAAAAAAAAAAGGAAAAAGAAAAAAATTAGACATAGAACTACCATTTATACAAAAATTTTTATTCAAAACTGTCACGTGTCCTGGTTGTTTAATTTTTCTCACAGTACATTTATTAGAGTAGCCTGAAGCCGACTTTAATTTTCAAACCCAGTGGCAAACTTAAATAAACCTTCCGTGTGGTCCTGCCATTTTTGCCCTACATAAAAATAAATTATACCTACTCAAGTTACATCAGATAGAGATGGCAGTTCTCCTAAACCCCGGCTGCACAAAATAATCACTTAATGAGGTTTTAAAGAATACTCATTAATAATAATATATATAATAATCATTGTCTGGGCCCCACTCCAGACTAATTAAATCAGATTCCCACTGAAAAGGACCTAGTCATGGGGTTTTTGTTTTTTTGTTTTTTTTTGGTTTTGCTTTGTTTTAATGTATATCCCAAGTGCTTCCAATCTGTGGTTTGCATTAAGTACCACTGAAACTCATCCACACTTCCTGGCTGGCCTGGATACAGGTGCTAATCCATGCTTCTCACACTTCAGTGGGTGCACAGATAGCCAGGGATCTTGTTAAAATGCAGATTCTGAGTCAGGAAGTCTGAGCTACAGCCTAAGGTTCTGTTCTGCTAATAAGCTCTATGTAGAGCTATGATGCTGCTGGTTGGTTCACATGCCCTATGTGGAGTAGCAAAGGGCTGAGCCTCTCATGAACTGTGGCCTTTTGCAAGTAGCTGAGAAAGGAACAATGTTCCGCAAAGACAACCTCAGGGGGGACATATGGCTGGCACACAGCGAAATGAAGGGCCATTTCAGTTGTTCAAGTAATGAAAGCTTTTTGTCCAGATTGGTAAATGGCCATAGCTCCGAGCTCCCTGCTCTGGCTTGCCTTCACCTTCTCCAAGAAAGCTCAACACAATCAATTCAGCCACTCAAATGCTCACGCTCGGCACATGAGGGGACCTCCAGGACTCTGCTTCGCCTGTGATGGCTTATTTCCCATTCTGATTGGCCAGAGCTTTTGCTCAATTGGCCACTAAATCTTTCAAATATCACTCTTGAGCACCATACCAATATATGACCCCAAGATGGGTCAGACTTAGAAAACTGTCCAATTGCTGTCTGGAAGTTGTGTTAGGTTGAAAGATGATCCCTTCCATCACTAACATGGGTGATTTTGTTAAGAGAAGACAAGATCAGCAAGGCGGCAGGACAATAGACAAGTTCAGAAAATAAAACTTGAGTTGGGGTAAAAAAAAAAAAAAGCATCTAAGAGACATGCAAAAAGGACGAGTCATTATACAAGTTCATCGTGAACAGGCAGATTGAATGAGAGGAAAACCTTCATTTTATTCAAGGTCCTATGGAACTGAAAAGAATAGCAAAGATTTGCTTTACTGTCCTCAATAGAAATCAGAGGCCTACTAAAAAATTATGACAGATCATTCATAACATATTATTGTAAGGCTCTGCCCTGCTTTGACAAATAAGTCATTACAAAGCACCATATGCATTGCAATAATCAGTTACTCTAAATCCAAGTGGAATATTCAGTGTTTAACATTTTTAACAATGATATTTAAACATGTATAATTTCCTTAAAGAAGTAATTTTCCAGATGAATCATAACTCAGTGTCTCTACAGGTAGAGATTTTTAAGAGAAATTGGACAAAAACCTAGATTTTTCTATTTTCTTCCCACTCCAGTTAAGAAAGACATTGGTTAACAGCAAGATAACACAAAGCTAATCAAAGGTGTGTGCCTGGGTTCTTACAAGATGTATCTGAGAAAAACAATTTTGAGATTCCTTGACAATTACACAATGCCAGTTCAATAGAATCAACCCACATTATAGGTCTCCTGTCCTAATGGTGAGTATTCTTTTTAGTTTTACCTCTCCACTTACATAATTGGGGCCACTGAGTCACCATAACATATTTTGCAAAGACTGTGTTTTTAAAGCACACTAAAATCTCTCCTTTAGTGCTGATAACATACAAGATAGTCAGTCCCCAAACACATGAGTAAAAAGCCCTAACAACTGTCGTCCACAGTGTGCATGATTCTGACTCACCTTTTTTCGCTTACATGTATCTCGACCTATGCTTTATCTCCAATTTTTGGAGCACAACAGAATTACTGATGTGATTTCTGCCTTCACCCTTCCCTTTTCCTCTGTGCATCTCAAATACCATGTTATTTTTACTGTACTTGACAAAGAAGGCTTTTGAAGCTCTCAAAAACACATATGGCAAATGGTCTGTAACCAAAAATCTCCCCTTTCCTGTGAGGGGCGTCCCCCACCGCCACCCTCTCACCAGCACTTCTAATATCGGGACCTGAAAATCCTCCCACCATATGTCAGAGATATTTGATCTTTTTCTGTCTAAGCCTGTGGTAGGGCTTATAGTTCACACTGTCTGCTCCGTCTGATTCCTCCTCAGGGGAGTCTGATTTCACATTCTAACTGCCCTAAATAGACTTTTGAAAGAATTCCTCCTTCCTCAACTCAAGAAAAGAAATGCACAAGCGGAGTCCCCCTAAGCCAAAGACACAGATCTCTCCAGGGCTGCCTCCTCCAGGAGACCATCCGAGGCTCCCGCAGCACTTCCATCTCGGGTGTGATCACCAGTGTTGAACACGAGCACAATGCAGTCTCGATCTTGCCAAGTGTGGACAGATGGGGCACAGAAGCAGGTATTTCCAGCCCTCTGCTTCTTGGAGACAGAAATGTATGCGAAGCCTAACATGCGAAGCTTTTCTAGCAGAGCTAATAAAAAAATGTTTTTAACAATGTAATGTGGTGTAAAAAACAGATTCCTTCAGTTTTATAAATAGTGGATCCAGATTCAAGAGAAACACAACAGCCGTGCAACCTGTCCAACAGCAATTTCCATTTCGCCCTGCATTTGGCTGCTGACCACCTGCTCCTCTCGGAGGGACTGGCAGGTGGTGTCCCTCCTCCTGTTCCTCACAATGAATGACCCTGCCACAGCAGATGAGATCTTTGGGGCTTCCGGTGTGAGGCTTTCTGGAGAGGTTTTCACCCTCGCAAAGGCTAATTTAGCCACGCATTGCCATCTTGAAATTGCCTGACTGGGGCTTCCCGTGAATACAACTCCTTTCATGCACATCAGGAGGCCCAGCTCCCTCCCAGTGCAAATTTTGAAGGGTATGGTTTAGACCCCAGGCAGGAGCACCAGACGGACCAAGGTGGTATTCAGGATAGGGCACAGAGGTGGAAGCGAAAAGGCCGCCACTTAAGCCAGGAGTGCTTTCTGCCAGGAAAGAGATGAGATCGTGTCAGAGATGATAAAGAAAAGATCTGGGTCTTAAGGACAGCTGGCTTGTCGGGGGAGGACTGGGGTTACTAGAGAGGCTGGCCCTGACTTTCCCTCAACTAGGCTTCTGGAGGCAGGGGCACTTCGCACCCTACTTCCTTCTTCACCCGCTCCCTAAGGCCCTTCCCAAGCCCCCCGTCCCCCCAAACCATCAGCAGTGGCAGGTGCCAAATACATGACCGGTCTTTTCACAGAAAACAGACTTCTATTGTCCTACCACAAAGAAGAGACAGGAAGCAAAAGCCAAGACCATGACTGACCCTCACTCAGAGACCACTCGCATTTTATGTTCTTGATCAGTGTCTTAGAATTTTTACCTTTTGGGGCGCCTGGGTGGCTCAGTCACTTAAACATCCAACTTTTGATTTAGGCTCAGGTCATGATCTCAGGGTCTTGAGATGAGCCCCACATTGTGCTTTGCGCTCTGGGTGTAACTTGCTTGGGATTCTCTCCCTCTCCTCATCTCTTATTTATTTATTTATTTATTTATTATTTTTTATTTTTTATTTTTTATTTTTTATTTATTTATGATAGTCACACACAGAGAGAGAGAGAGAGAGAGAGGCAGAGACACAGGCAGAGGGAGAAGCAGGCTCCATGCACCGGGAGCCTGACGTGGGATTCGATCCCGGGTCTCCAGGATCGCACCCTGGGCCAAAGGCAGGCGCCAAACTGCTGCACTACCCAGGGATCCCTCCTCATCTCTCCTGCTCTCTCTCTCTCTCTCTTTCTCCTTCTCCAAAAAATAAATAAATTCTTTTTTTAAAAAAAGAATTTTTACCTGCTAAAATAGAATAATTTTTTTTCAAAATTAAGAAATGAGAAAATAGCTGTCTGTATAGCAAAGCTAACCTCCCTAGTCACCCTAAATATGGCCTGTTGGGAGAAATGTGTAACAAGAATGACATGAGCCCTCAGAATTTATGCTTTAATTGGCGTTGAACCTTCTACATTTGCCCAAGCTACTTCTCTTGGAGAAGCGGCATATGTCATGGTATTTGTGCAATTCCCTTACATATTGGGGCCAATGAGAGTAAAATGTTCTTAGACAATATGAAATTATTTAGAAAAACAGAGAGAGAAAGAAGAGGAAAGTAATAGTATGCCAAACACACAGAACAAAGGAGCAAGACTTTATATGGACTTGTCCAGAGGGAGAGACAAACACAGATTAAGCCCAAATGCATTTGCATCATGATATGCTTTTGTTGTTGTTGTTTAATATATACGTACCTCCTGCCCCACTTCAGTGGGTAGGAGAGAAGTGGTGATAACAAAGGGAATTTGGGTGGGAAAAGAGATCACTGTATCAAATCAACTTTGAGATTCTGAGTTTCCATGTCAATTATTGAATATTGTAAAGCAATAAATCTGGCATTTGTAATGTGATATGGCCTCCAAGCCTCTAGAAAGTAAGATTGGGCTGTCCAATAACTGAGGCATTCTGGTTGCTTTCTCTCTCATTGTATATTAATCACATTAATTTGTGATATAATGTACTCCTCCAACCCTGGGATATATGGTGAAAATACTGAGAGATCTAGCTGCTTTCCATTTGCCAGAAAAATAGAGTAGGACTTGAGACTTCAAAGTTAGAACCAGGTCATTCTAGGAAAGTGGTCACTCTGTGCAGCCTCTTGAAAAGCTTCCCTCTTGTCTGTCCCTTGGTGAACATTCCCTCTAAATGATGGTGGTTGAATACAAGCATTCCCACACTAACACTTTCTGGCCTAGTACTTGTCATGTGCTTTCTTAATTACAGTCTTCTTATGAAAAGTCCAAACAATGCACAATTATGTAGAGCAAGGATCAAATTAAAATGCCTTCAGAGCCCAGGCAAGCAACATAATTGTGTGAAGCAAATCCACTGGTGAGGGCCCTTCCACCCCTCAGAGAACACCCATGGCCTCAAGGCTTGCAATTGCAATTCAGCAACCGAAATGTCCATCAATACATGAGTGGATAAAGAAGATGTGGCGTGTATATACATGGACTATTACTCAGCCACAAAAAGCATGAGATCCTACCATTTACAACAACATGGATGACCTTAGAGGGTGTTATGCTAAGTGAAGCAAATCAGAGAAAGAGGAATACTATGTGCTTGCACTTATACATAGAATCTAAAAAGCCAAGCAAGGGACGCTTGGGTGGCTCAGTGGTTGAGCATCTGCCTTCAGTTCAGGTCATGATCCTGGGGTCCTGGGATCAAGTACTGCATTGGGCTCCCTGAAGGGAGCCTGCTTCTCCCTCTCCTTATGTCTCTGCCTCTTTCTGTGGCTCTCATGAATAAATAAATAAAATATTTAAAAAATAATAAAATGAGATTAAAAGCCAAGCAAATAAAAGAACAGAAACAGACTCGAAAATACAGAGAATAATACACTAATGGTTACAAGATGCGCCAAATAGGTCAAGGGATTAAGATGTACAAAATTCCCGTTATAAAACAAGTAAACCGTGGGGAATGAAAAGCACAGCCTGGGGAAGAGAGTCGGTGATAATATAACAACACCTTATGGTGACAGATGGTAACTAAGTCCATCCTGGTGGGCATAGTGAAGGTACGGATTTGTTAAATCGCCGTGTTGTACATCTGAACTAATATGACACTGTATGCCAATGAAACTTGGATTAAAATTTGAAAATAAAGTACTGAAAAAAAAATAAAAATGGAAAACCCAACACATATAAAGGCACTGAAAATCAGCCAAATCTTTAAAAAAATGTGGGGAGGAGGGCAAGACAATAGGGACATCACTTTGGACCCAAAGTGTCTCCGAAGCCACAAGCTGCCTATTTCAGCCAAATAATGGAGGCTTCCCTCACATCCCTGCCCAGGAGTGTAGGTTAAACCATTTCAGAACATTATCTATTCACTGTGTGTATGTCCACGTGTTGTTTGTGTCTATACTACGTCTCTATAAACGTCGTCTATACTACGTTTGCCCAGATGGTATCACATGATTCAAAAGGTATCAGGCATTAAGAAATAAACAGCAGGACAGCATACAAGACAGTGTACCCAGGTGGCTGATGCGTGTTGCTTCGGATGCCTTGACAAGGAGGGAATGAACTGAGTCAGGTTTGTGTAGCTTTGCAAACATCACAGTAGCTCAGGGCATGAAATCTGGAAGTACATTGGAACTACAGCTTGAAGCACAAGGTGGAAGACAAGGCATGTGCCCCTAAAGGCAGCAGCAAAGTGTTGGGGGAGGTGGCTCGGATGCCGACAGGAGTACCAGAGGGACAGAGAAATTTGGGCAGAGTCACATCAGTGAAAATGAACTGTGTTTATAAAAGAGAAATTCCTAACGGCACAAAGTCTGTAAGATGAGCAAATCACTGATTTTTTTTTTTCCCCAGAACAACAGTGCACCAAAATAAGAGAGGGAGAAAGCAAAGCAACTTCTGATGTTAAATGAAGAGGACAGAACTGAATTTATAAGCAAGAAAAGACTGAAACTGGGGAAGTGGATGCTTTCAGAAAAGAAGTCAATCCTACGGAACAGCCAACTACTCAACAGCTGAGGAGCTGGTGGCTTCAGACAATCTATGATAGTCTTTAAATCATATTCCTTATGAATATTCAGATATATATACTCCAACCCCATATAAAAATGTTGAATTTTTTTTTTCGTTTCCACAATAAGCTCTTTTTTTTTAAAGATTTTATTTATTTATTCATGAGAGACACAGAAAGGCAGAGACATAGGCAGAGGGAGAAGCAGGCTTCCTGTGGGGAGCCCAATGTGAGACTCAATCCCGCAACCCTGGGATCTGACCTGAGCCAAAGGCAGACACTCAACCACTAAGTCACCCAGGGACCCCTCCACAGTAAATTCTTTCTCTCTCTCTTCCCGCCCCCCCCCCCCGACTCTCTTCCCAAGAGAGAAGTTGCTATGCTGATAGCAACTAGTAAAAAGATTTCACTGATCCCCAGGCATGTCCGCCATGATGTTGGGCTGAAGAGAGACCTTCCCACTTGTTCTACATCACAGGCAAATAAGGCACATGGGAAGATCTGCTCCTTGCCCTGAAAAAAAATCCCTAACAGCTCTTGTAAATGCTCTTGGTAACCCTCTCACCCAAGAATTTCAGTCCTCCTTTAGATATGGGGGAGCAACCTCTTATGTTATTTCACTTTTGCCCTAACCCTCCCCAGGTTCAGCTGTCAGACCCTCCCTAGAAGCCAAGTGCTGATCAGGTTTTGTCTCCAATCCCTCCCAAGCGATGTTTCTTTCTAGGCCATCTGAAAGCTCAGGTTCATCTGTGATTTAGTCTAGAGCCACTCTAACTTTACAGGGTGGGCTGCCTTTAGGGAGATCCAAGAATCCACGTTAGACCCATAAACCTTAAACACTGTCCATCTGCATTCTAATCTAAGGCAGCTTTAAACACAGCAGCTGGCAGCAGGCTATACTTCATGATGCCCGCCAACGAAGCCAGTCACTGGTGTGTTCGCAGCCATGGAATTATTGCTGCTCGAACAACCGAATTCACGGTGGCTCCGAACTTCAAGCTGATTGGTTTACGTGGCGGCACTTGTGTTTATTTCTTCCCTGGCTTTTGTTAGATTTATTTGACAGCCTCTTATTTGGCATTTTCTCCAAGGAACCAACTAGTCAACATACATAATTTCATGGGCTCATTTTGACTTTCTGTAGAGCATCAATACACAAGGAAAACTGCATCTGGGTAGTATTTAGAGCTGTGATATGTCACCTAAGGACAGGAAATGAAGTTAGGGTAATCACTCAGCTCTAACGTGCTTTGTTGTACTTAGTATCGAAGCACAAAGCACAAGACTTTTTGGTCCCTGCAATGATCTCTGTTTACCTTTCCTTCTCATTATTTTAGAGTCAGTTAACCAGGGTTAACTAGATTCCATGTCATCTTAATAGGCAAGATATCTTAAAAGTCCGGTCTCTTTTCTCACCCTGTTGCCTCTTGTTACACAAATAGCTCTTTTCCTGCACTATTGCTTCTCCAATGTATCCCACACAACTCTGTCCATCTCATTTTCCTGTATTGTTTTGAAATCCTGCACTTGAAAATTTCCATGGGGTCCTGACTTGTCACAAAAGCAGGTCCTTCTATAATCTTCCAGATCTAACCAGGGAGGTCCAATCCCTCTCTAAAAACACTCTAGTGGGCAGTCTGGGTGGCTCAGTGGTGTAGCGCCACTTTCGGCCCAGGGTGTGATCCTACAAACCCGGGATCGAGTCCCACATCAGGCTCCCTGCATGGAGCCTGCTTATCCCTCTGCCTGTGTCTCTGCCTCTCTCTCTCTCTCTCTCTCTCTCTCTCTCTCTCTCTGTGTGTGTGTGTGTGTGTGTGTGTCTATGAATAAATAAATAAAATCTTTAAAAAATAAAAATAAAAATAAAATAAAAACACTGTAGCCACACTCTGACTCTTACTCTTGGCTCACTATACTATGTCTTTAATTCTTTTTTTTTTTTTTTTTTTTACAAATGCAATCCAGCCTTACTTCAAGGATAAGCTCATCTTATTCTGCAGAGTCACTCCAGATCCTCAGAGATAAGCATATGAGCCAAGTATCTCATTCCTGTTCATGCTCAGTAACATTAGCTAAGCACGTTGTTTCACATAACTATCATAAAGCACCTACAAGGAAAGCATTATCCATCATCTTTCCATATGGATGAGGAAACTGAATCATTTGCATGATGAAGTCATTTGCCCAATGAAGTCACTCACCCATCACTACATGGCTACTCAGTGGTGGAGGCAGTGTTTAAGCCATAATGGCATCAATGTACCACCTCCTCCATGGGACTTCTTAGAGATGTTCTCTAGTTCACTATCCTGGCTGGCTTGTATTTGTATACAATTTGCATAGAATTTCCATCATCTTGTAAAAGTCATAAGCCCTTTAGAGGCAGATACAGGGGTGCCTGGGTGGCTTAGTCGGTTAAGCATCTGCCTTCGGCTCAGGTCATGATCCCTGGGTCCTGGGATTGAGCCCTGCTCACTAGGGAGTCTGCTTCTCTCTCCTCCTCTCTGCTCGTGCTCTCTCTTGTTGTCTCTGTCATTATCTGTCTCTCTCTTAATAAATAAAATCTTTAAAAAAATAAAAATTAAAAATAAAGGCAGATACCCCTTCTGACTGCCTTATACATAATAAGTGGGAAGGATGGTTATTTGTCCCACATTCTCTATCAAACCTGTATAGTTTTCTTGAGCATATAGGACAATTGTACCTCACAACTCCTTTGCATTTTGGCATAATCACATGCTAATTGAAGCCAATGATTTGTAAGCAGGAGTGATTATTTTCCCACATGGAAGTTTTAAGAAGCAGAGTGCAATTCACCACTGCCTCTCTTTTCCTTTGCTGTGGCTTTTGGAGAAGATTCACAGAAATGCCATTCTAGGAGTCTGGATTCTAGAGTAAAGACCACACAGAACAGAGTACTCAGTAGATCTATGTCAGACCTGAAAGAAAACACGAAACTTCAGTGATTTTTAACATAGATTTTGGGGGATCTCTTTTACTGCAGCATGGCCAGCCTATGTAACTAAGAATGACGGATAACAGATTTCTATGGAGGGTCATAACTGTGACTTGTCTGCAAGCCATCATGAGAAGACCTCGCTGATTACACTGCAAACAGCCAGAAAACATCTGCATGAAAGCTGGTAAAACAAACAGTTCACCCAGGAGAGTTTGATCCTTAAGAACTTTCAGCTGGGGTCGCCTGGGTATCTCAGGAGGCTAAGCATCCAGCTCTTGAAATCAGCTCAGATTATGATTCCAAGGTCATGAGATCGAGCCCCACATCCCACTCTGCACTCAGAGGGGAGTATGCTTGAGATTTTCTCTCTCCTTCTGCCTCTGCCCCTCCCCCTGCTCTCTCACTCCCTCTCAAATAAATAAGTAAATCTGAAAAAAGAAAAAAAAAAGAACTTTCAGTTCAAATGTGGTCCCAGACAAGTGCAATCAAAATCAAGACCAGTTTTGATTTCAAACTGTTTTTAAGAGTTTTGTCTGGATCACAGTACTCCTGATTCGAGTACCTCTTAGTTTTCTGTTTTCCCTTCAGCCTAACAACTGTTCTCTAGTCCACTCTTATATTTGTTTCCTCTTTCCTTTGATATGTTTTATTCTTTGGGTTTTAAGAGCCTCTAAACGTGTACAATGAACTTTCTCATCACTGAGACTAGAACCGGAACAGTTCTCTCCACCTGCCACAGTTCAATTTCCAGATGTAAAAAACAAAAACACTCAAGCAAGCCAATAAAAAATAAACAAGATAGAAAAAAGAACAGGGTACTCTGCCCCACTTTCACCAAAAAAAGTGGGATTCTCAAAAACATCACTGAATTTTCTCACAGGTAGAAATGATCTGCTCCTATGTTTAACTCAAGATGAAAAGGTACTATTTCACTTCCCAATTTTAGCTTGTGGTTTGTAGTTAATGTAATGTAACCATAAGTTTTCATGCAATCAGAAGTCTCCAGATTACTACTGTACATCACTGAATACCGTACTATAACTTACCTACCCAAACAGGGTAGGAAAGTTTCTGAATATACCTATTTACTTCATGCCACTCCTCAAAGAATGAAGGTAAAAACTCAGATATAAACTATTTAATGTCTTTGATTCGTAGGTTAGAGAATATATAGAGCCTACAAGAAAAACAGGATTGCGGAAGAGTCTTGATTTTAAAAATTCTACTTAAATGAGATCCTTTTGTATTGATGTTGAGACAAGCATTCTCTAAACACTGACTCATCAGAATGTTTGTGAAACTCTTCCTAGTAATGACTTATGAGGCCCCTTCTACGGTAGACACGAATGCGGATTGGACACTTCACAACAATGGACATATCCATTCCATAATTTAAACTGTTGCAGATTTCTGGGGTGCCCAGGTAGCTGAGTTGGTTAAGTATTTGCCTTGGGCTCAGGTCATAATCCCGAGGTCCTGGGATTGAGTCCCACATTGGGCTCCCTGCTAAGTTAGGGGCTTGCTTCTCCCCCTCCCTCTGCCTGCTGCTCCCCATGCTTGCACTCTCTGTCAAATAAATAAGTAAAATATTTTTCTCAAAAATAAATCACTAAATAAAAATAAAATAAACTATTGCAGTTTCAATGTATGGGCAAGTAACAGAAAAAAGAAGACAGAGCCTGAATGAGGTTACTGAGGGAAAACAATTAAAAATACTGCAAGTGCCCTCTGGAGGCAAGAACCTGAGTGCCTTTGGTTTTTTTCTTGCTGAGAACCCACAGCTGATTTGAAACCTTCTGAGCTAAGGGTCACTACAAACCAGATGCAGTTGCACTTGCTACTAACCAATTTAATTTGGACTATCTCGGCCAGCCTTATTGAATTCTCTCCAAGCTCCCAGAGGCAGAAAGGTATTGCCGTTCTTAGCTATTCAATAAGCCTTTTAGACCTCACTGGGGTAGCATGGTTGTACATTCAGCATCATCTAGTTTAAACATATTGAGCAATCAATTCAAACTTGTTATTGTCATTGGAGTTTGAAAATTTAATAAGCAATTACCTGAACACATTCCTTTATGTTTTTAATTTCTACTGAGATGTTGTTCCATTTTCAGGCCTAAAGCAATCATGCCCTCCAGAATGTTTAATTGAATGAGTCCATAATGCAAGTTTTTTTCTTGACTGCCTTTTCCTAGTGTGATTTATGAATATGAATGAAGCCGTGTCTTCTGAAGGAGGGAGCCAAGAAGCAGCGCAAATTTCAAGAATCTGACATGGATGGATGACATAATTCATCGTTTTGATGTGGAAGGAACCAGCAGACCCTTCTTTATATAGGAATGCCTTTCCTATAGAGTATATATGAAATGCTTTATCCTTCTTTTCTGAGGTGATGCTGCAGAACTGCGTGTGTGTATGTGTGTGTGAGTGTGTATAATACGTGCATAGATATGTATTTATACACACACGATTGTATATGTGTGCATGTATTTTATACAGAGATAATTACGTGTGTATATGTAAGCATGTATATCTGTTTTTATTGATCCTACCACACGTGAAGTGGTGGTCTTTCATTTACAGAAGGTTTCATTTAAAGATGTTCTGTAGAAAATTATTCTAAAAATTTACATAGAAAGTTCATTTTATCAAATATTTCTATTTCTTCTTGTCTCTGAATAACACAGGGGTCAGCCTACTTTTTCTGTAAAGGGGCAGATGGTAAATATTCTAGGATTTGCAGCCATAAGGTCCCTGTCTCAACTATTCAACTCTGCTATGTTAGACCAAGAGCAGCCATAGACAATACACAAATGAGCGAGTGTGGCTTTATTCCAGGACAACAGCATGAAATGTAATCCTAACTCTTAAATGTAATCTTAAATAATGAAACACATGTATCAGGTCCAATTAATCTTGGATCCACCATTAATTATTTTAAGATATACAACAAGCTGAATTACTTTCTTGTTTATAGAAACCATTAGTCACTATGTTAATTCTAGAATAGAAAACTCTGGATGAGTACCTACTGGATGCCAGGGCTAGACTTACCAGAGAGAACAAAGTGACAGCTATGGAATTCAAGAAGACAATGTCTCATGAGACCTTAACCTTAGCTCAAAGCCCGTCTTTTTTTGTTTTCACTTTTGTTTTAAATCTGCTCTCTCTAGGCAAGGGTGAGACTCTGGAAGCCCAAAGAAATGCCTAATACACAATAGGTATTTGGTTGATAAATGTATTTTAATATCATGTACAACATGTAGGAAAAAGGCAATCAGAAGTCTGAGGATAATATAAGAATTACTGGATACAGAGATCAAACTTGAACTGGGGAGGAAACTAAACTCAAGTAACAGATCCTTAAAGACTATGACTCAGAGAAAGGATATTGACATTGAAAAGATTAAAAAAAAAATCTTAAATTCAGACCTCGGCAAGACTTTTCTAGCAAAAGTTTTCACCCAGTGCTTTCCGTGTATTTCCATGGCACTTGTCAAGTTGTACTTAAACACTATGATTATACATTCACATCTGAGCTAAGCACACAATTTCTCCCTTAACACCTCCTCATAAAACCGAGACTTATTCTTGCATTAGTATTTTGATAAAGTAGGAGTTTTCATTTTCTTTCCCCTTGATACACTTTAATTTTAATGAAAATAGAAATCATGAATCCTAACAACAAACATCTATGCTGGGTCTTTAGGAGAAAAAGAAAAAAAAGAAGAAGAAAGGAAATGAAGATGTATTTGGTGTGATTATGTACCCCAAAAGAGTATGCTCTATTTGGGCAAACTGTTCATAGCTGGGCTTTTAACTCATTCTATACATGGCCAAGTGGCTCACAAACTGGAAGATGACTAGGGTTGCAGGACCTCCAAACAGTGGTATTCTGTTGGCCTGAAAAGCACTAACAGTGCTTAAATATACAATAAAGGGCTTTTAAAAGCCCAGGATCCTTAAGATATCAAAACAAAAACTATACACCTTTCATTTTAAGATATTTACTAACGATATTCAACACCTAAAGTGAAGTTAACTCTTCTGATTTTTGAGGAAGCAGCAAACAGATCCTGAGGTAGCACTGTTCATTCTCTTTATTCATTTTTATAAATCTTTTTCCTTTAAATATTAGTTTCAGATGTAGAGTTCAGTTATTCATCTGTAGCACTAGTAGAGTGAATGTTTCCCAGGCTGCAAAAGTTCAATTTTATTGCTTAATTTGGAGAAGATGAGACAAAAAAAGAGATGGAAAGTCAGAGTTAGGAGTGAAAGCTGTGTAAGGCATCCCTTATGCAAACGGACATTATTTACTTCCCTCTAAAGTAACTACAATTAATTATGCAAATGCAGGGAGACTCTCCAAGGACAAAATTCCATGTAGATAAATGCCAAGTATGGTACTGTGCTTCTTTATTTTACACATTCTCTCCATTTCTTCCTCTCTGTCTCTCTCCTTCTCTCTGAATTAAATATAAATGTGCTGAGAAGTCTGAAAAGCAAGAAAATATGATATACCTCCTAGACTTCAAAAGTGAAAAAAAAAAAAAAGGCAACAAGTTGTCTTGGCAAAAAAAAAAAAAAAAAAAAAATTTAATATCTAAAAGTGCACATTGCTCTAAAAAGCAAATATTCGCTGACTGATTTAAAAAAATGCAAGAGCTCTGTTCGTCTTTCTCAGCTCTGCATTCCTTCCATTACTTTATTGCTTTAGATATTTGTACTGTGGAAGGGTGATCAATTAGATGAATAGGTCCCATTACTTTGTGGTTAATAAAAGATTTTATATTCTGAGATACACACAAAAATAAGTCAGAGTCAGCAGTGGATTTATGGGATGGGGAACAGAAGGAAAACTGTTTATCTAACAGATCACAGTCTTGAAAAAGCTTTTATTGTCTTGGCAGGCTTGATTCCATTGCCTTCTCCTCCTGAGCCACAGAGAACCTGTCCAGATTACAGATGTGAGGACCTTAAAGTACTTACAACCTAAGCCCACTTCCTCTCGGCGACACTATTTTCGACCAGGTGGCATTCTGGAAATGCCTCTTTCAATAACAAGAAAGATGTTATCCAGAGATTAGAACCTCCACTAAAGAAGCTATCTTTGTTTTCCTCATGCTCTGAGCCATGCTGGGCTAGCAAACCTAAGCCCACCCACTATTTTCTCTACATACAGCCCACCTCCACGCCTGATTACCCTTTTAAATAAATCATTTTCCTCCAACATAAAGCTCTAAAAAACCCTGAAAGTCAATCTTTTTACTGCTTCTTATGTGGTATTTATTTTTCTCTACTTGCCAATTGAAATGGCTGTAATGTGCCCCAAAGGGCACTGTTCCTGTCAAGCTCTGAGGTACATCAGTTTGGATGCAGGCAGGTGAGCTCAAGAGCCCTGGAGTCTCAGAGAGACCTGTAATGTAAAAGAGAGAGAAGAGCGCCCTTGGGAGGCAATTCTATTCAGTAGGAGCTGAAAACCTTGAATTAATAGCAGATAGATAAAGCAGGTAATCCAAAGGTAGAAATGGCAGTCCAGCCAGGTGGCTGCACAATGACATAAAGATTCCTCAGCACCCAACAAACTGCCCCCATTTGGAGCCAAGGAATGTGGTGGCAACACTCTCTGATTTACTCTTTCAACAGGGAGGATGTGAATTAATAGGACTTTTTGTTCAGTAGCACTGGAGAAAAGCTAACGAGGCAATTCCTGTCCTGACTCTTTAACTGTGGACTGTAACTGCTCTCCAGGTAACCCAAATTACACACTTGTGCTTTATGAAGTATGAACTGTGTGTCAGTTTCCTCTCCGGGCATGCTCTGTGACTGGGCTCATTTTGTACATATATTAGCATCCATTTACAAAAACTAAAACTCCCTCTGATCCCCAATAGAAGTATCTTTTCTGAAAAGAAACAGGAAAAAGCCCAAGCTCTCCCAGACTTGTGAGGACAAGCAGTAGTATAGAGTCAGGTTGAGCATCTTGGTGCGTAAAGAACTTCTTGCAGTCAGAGCAAGAACCTCTCCTGTGGGAAATCTTAAAACTAAACAAAACCAAAAAAGGAAGAGGAAAGAAGAGAGGAAAAGAAAAGTTCGTAGGAGAAAATACAGAGATACAGAAAGTTTCCACGGGACCCTCAAGAGTGGTCCTTTTCAAGGACCTTTGAAGTTGTTCATTAGCTTTTAACTTCATGGGTATGTCAAGAAACAGAATAGGGGTTGGCTTTTTTTTTTTTTTTTCTTTAAGACTTTTATTTATTTATTGGTGAGACACACAGAAAGAGGCAGAGACATAGGCAAGATTCAATCCAAGGACACCAGGACCACGCCATGAGCCAAGGCAGAAGCTCAGTCACTGAGCCACCCAAGTGCCCCCAGGGTTGGCCTTTTATGTGCCCAAAGTGTCATAGGCGTCCACATCTGTGTCATTCCATGAGTAAAATAAGCAGATAAATGCAACTGTCCCTGCAGTAACAACACTGTGTACTTGTCCACACAGGTCTTGCCAGCTCCACCCACAATTGTCAGATTCAAGTCCATGACGTGATAATTGTCTTCATGTCACAAGTGTGTCACAAAACTCATGTCATACTTTCTACTTATATCTGATGCTTTCAGATCCCAGCGCGCCTGTCGTAGTTTGTGTGACTCCTATGAACATTCTTTCCAATCTGTCAGAGCGAGCAGAAGTTATAAAGGGACAGAATTCCACTAATCTGTACTTCCTCCCAGTAATCTAAAAGACAGGTACTTTATCACTGCACGAATCCTTGCCTGAAAGTTAAGTATTTCCTAACTGCGAACTCTCTTAAATAAATAACCATGAAGCCGTCCTTCATTCTGAAATACAACCAAAATAAATACCTTGGTTAATGTTCACATATTAACATTCCAGACGATCAGTCTCAACAATCTCTCATAGCTGAACGCTAAGCATTTCCATTAAAATACATTTAGCTCCCGGATTTTGTTATGCAAGATCCTGAGCTGAGCCGTGAAAAACTTTCTAGGAACATCAATATTCTCTTCTTCCTGTGTAGCTTCCAGCACTCTGGGGAAGTGATTGTAAATAATCAAAGAGGAAGCTTGCAGCCCATGCCACCTTTCCTCTGGGGCCTGGGATCCATATCTGCAAAAATGATTAGGATGAGTGTGGGGAGTCAAGTCAAAAGTTAGTGACCAAGGTAAATAGGCCGGAGCATAGAATAGGACTGCAACAATGAGCAAAACAATGGCAGGAGCTTAAAAGGAATGAACTAGACACCGAAATTTTTCATTTTTCATACAATTTAACAAGGACATTCTTCAGTAGCAGAAGGCCTGAGAAGAAGCATCTGATCCTCTACTACCCCAGCCCAGAACTCGAAACAAAGATGACAGAGGTAAGGGGGCTCACTCTGGCTTACCAGAGAAAGATGTTTCTCCACAACTGCAGCCTGCCATCCAAGAGCAAAATCAGCAACTTGAGAGAACTCATCATTAGAAAGATTGATCCAGAGGCAAATGTCTGTCATTCACAATACCCTTCCTTGGAGGGATTCCTGGCACCATTAAGGCAGGACTGCTATAACATCATGCAGCATCTAACCAGAGCAGCAGGAGCCTCCCCACCTTCCCCATTCGCTTCCAAAATGATCTTCTTTCCACCAGTCCAGGACCCATTACCACAACCCCTGTAGTAAGAGGATTATCTCAACTTTCTCTGGTTTCTTCAGAACCCATGTATGAGTCAAGAAAGCAACAACAATGGAATCAATTTCATAGAACATCACTAATGTCACTCGTAGAAATGGGGAAATATTGGCCAACTCATGGTACATTCTTGGATGTGGTGCTTTCCACAGAGTAATACAAAAATATTTTTCTCAAGATAAACTTGAAAAAATAGAGCTGCTCTCCAGTGATAATGATGTGATACTCTTGGAGCACCAGATGTCTCAGTGTGGTCTGGTTAATTGAAAGCCATAGACCTCACATCTACAATCAGCCTCACACATGGTCTGTTAATTTGATTGTCATACTAGCTCACTCATTCATGTTCCTGGAGCTTTGTATATTTCCTTTGTCTTTACCCCCAGCAATTAAATCACATCTTCTTTCCTATCTCCAGTGGCATGCAAAATGTAGGATCTATAGTAAACCGGGTCTTTTTTTTTAATTTTTATTTATTTATGATAGTCACAGAGAGAGAGAGAGAGAGAGGCAGAGACACAGGCAGAGGGAGAAACAGGCTCCATGCACCGGGAGCCCGATCTGGGATTCGATCCCCGGGTCTCCAGGATCGCGCCCTGGGCCAAAGGCAGGCGCCAAACCGCTGCGCCACCCAGGGATCCCTAAACCGGGTCTTTTAATAAAGGCTGACCTGAAATGTTCCAGAATTCTCCATGTTTAAGTTCTTTTAATTTGTAAAAGATGGAGCAGACTTTGTGAATAATTGTCAATATCATTTTGTTTAGAAGAGATTCTTTTTACTCACAAATGTCTTATTTCTAGCCACTTCAATGCAATCACGTATTAAAAAGTATCTAGAAGAAATAACGCTACACATACACACCTCCATGGGTGTACACACAGGCACAGCTCTCAGTGCCTGAGGTTTCTGTCTCGAGGACTCATAAATAAGCCATGAATGTGATGCCATGGAAGAAGACTTAGTCTCTCACCTAAACTGCTGAAAGTCTTAAATGTACAATTCCAACATACTTGTGTATCTGGTTCCCAGCCCTAAGCAAATTAGAAGAAACATACTAAGGGGGAATGAGGTGACTTCAGAAGGATATCAGAGGCAAAGAGGAAAAGAAAGAGAAGGGAGGGAAGTCAAGTGGCATTGCCTAACTAAGTAGAAGAAAATCTCAACAGCATGAGCAGAATTATAAAAATGTTACAGCACAGAAGCACAGTCACATAAATATTCAATAATGTCATAATAATTTGTTTGACAAGGATGACATTATTGAGCAAGCAAACCAACATTTTGTTCATCACAGTGGACCCCTTGGCAACACTACCTTTGGAATCAATGCCATCGATTGCTTCAAGGGACAGCCATACTCAGCCAAGTTCAGGAGGGTCAATGCTTGGCTTGAAGTTTCAAAAGAGAATTTCTAGGCCAATATGTGGTATCAGGTTGAAAAAAGTATTTTAGAAAAATTGCTGGAGCTTGGCTTTATTGAAAGAAAATCATTTCCTTAAAAATACAGAGATAGGTTTTTTGACTATGTGGTGTCATGCCACAGGGTATTTGAGATCATAGAATTTCTTCCATAAGGCACAGAGTAAGAAAGAAGAAAGCTATGCCACAAAGACAGTTCCCTGAAAAGAAATGGAAAAGCCCTTCCAGCGCTGGGGTAAACTGAAAGAGAGTTAAGAAAAGCACAAAGGGTTGGATGTGAATGACATTGTCTGACTGTTGTCTCTTTCCAAACCTCAGGGCTGAGCATCAAGGGTAATGAAATCCTGGAACCATCAGCCAACAGATCACTTTAGGGGGATCTAAAAACACCATATGCTGGAACCTTGTTTTCAGGGGGTACTGCAAGCTGCTCAGAGGATCTGCAGGGGGTATTTTTGGTGCCCCACTGAGATTTTCCCTGACTTCTCTTGCCACTGTACCTGTCCCCCAAATAGTGTGTGCTTTGCTGTTTTCAGAGCCTCTTTTCCTTCAGAGGGCTGTCCCAGGGGGAGGAGTCACAAATGCCTGGGAGTTTCCAACCCCTTTAGGACAGCTAGGAACCAAGGATAAAAGCCAGTAGAGAAGTATATGAGTAGGGTTCTCTTCTCCAAAAGATGAAACAAATTTCAAGGTCAAGTGTATATGCTTTATAGGATGAGGCTGAGCCTAGAACTTCACTGAAACTTCCTATCTGTCTTACCTGCTTCTTTTTCCATATTCAAATGTTCTACTTCACGATCAAAATCAAAGATCCAGCTAGTTATTTTGTGATCATCAATAAACTAATTATGAAGTTAATATGAGAGGTCAAAGACACAGAACAGCCAACACAACACAGAGGAACAAAGTTTGAAAACTGACATTATCTGACTTCAAGGCTTACTTACTGTAAAGCTACAGTAATCAAGACAGTATAATATTGGCAAAAGAAAAGAAAAATAGACCAATCCAACAAAATAGAGAATCCAGAAATTAAGCCATATAAATATTATCAAGTGATCTTTGACAAAGAAGTAAAGGCAATGCAATGGAGAAAAAAGGGTCTTTTCAACAAATGGTATGACAACAACTGGACATTCACATGTAAAACAAAAATTGCATCTAGAAATACACCTTACACCTGTCACAAAAAGTAACTCAGAATGGAACATAGACCTAAATATAAAATGCAAAACTACAGAATTCCTAGAACATAATAGGAGAAAACCTAAACAACATTGGTTATAGTGATGACTTTTTAGATTCAATACTGAAGGCATAATCTGTGAAAGAAACAATTGACAAGCAGGACTAAGTTAAAATTTAAAACTTCTGCTTTGTGAAATACAATGTCAAGAGAATTAAAAGACAATCTAAAGACTAAGAGAAAAAGTTTGCAAAAGATACGACTGATAAAGACTGCTATCCAAAATAAACAAAGAATTCCTAAAACTCAACAATAAGAAAGCAAACAACCTGATTTAAAAATGGGCCAAAGACCATAACAGACACCTCACCAGACAAGATATACAAATGACAGTTAAGGGTATGAAAAGATGATTGTCACACATCATCAAAGAAATGCAGATTACAATGAGATACCATTACACAGCTATTAGAGTGGTTGGAATTGGGATCACTGGAACACTAAATGTTAGCAAGCATGTGGAGCAACAGTAACTCTCATTCATTGCTAATGATAACACAAAACAGTACAGCTACTTTCAAAGACAGGTAGTTTTTTGCAAAACTAAACATATACTTAATATATAATCTAGCAATCACATTGCTTGGAATTTTAATTTTAAAATTAAAAGCTTCACACCAAAAACACCAAACACTTCACCCGGACATATATAGCAGCTTTATTCATAAATGCCAAAACTTGAAGACAACCAAGATGTCCTTCAGTAGGTGAATGTATAAATAAGCTTTTGTAAATCCAGACAAATATTATTTATCACTGAATTTAAAAAATGAGGTATCAAGCTATTAAAAGTCATGGAGAAACCTTATATACATACCACCATGTTAAAGAAGTCAATATAAAGGGCTACATACTATATCATTCCAACTATATGACATTCTGAAAAAAATTATGGAAACAGTTCAAAGATCAGTGGTTTTCAGGGATGGGAGAAGGGATGATTAAGCACAGCACACAGGGATTTTAGGGCAGCAAAAATATTCTACATGATATCATAATGGTAGATGTATGTCACTGTGTGTTCGTTCAAACCTGTAGGACATACAACAAAAAAGAGTGCACTGTAATGTCATAAACCTTGGACTTTGGATGATTGTGACATGTCAACATAGCTTTATCAATTGTAGCATACCACTCTGGTGAGGAATGTTGGTAATGGGAAAGCCATATATGTGAGGGCAAAGGATATATGGGAAATCTCTGTACCTTCTTAATTTTGTTGTGAACCTTAAATTGCTCTAAAAACAACTGTCCTACTTTTAAAAAATCATCATGAAATAAAGTGAAAATGCTAGAAATGACCTGACACAGTATGAAAGAGAACACAAGGCTCAGAGAAGAGGGCATGTTAGTATATATGAACACAAAAAAATGAAACAAACACAAAAGCACTAGCGGACTATGTTCAGGAAGGGCTAGGGGAAACTCTAATTAGTAAAACAATAAAAAATGAATTGGTAGGGGTCACCAATATGGTTGAAGTTTATGACTATCTTCTGAAGGTTTGAACTGGTAGTATAAGATGCTTTAGGAAACTGGGATTCCTAGTACCCACCAGTTGAAAGATTCCAGGGGCCAACTTTAACCATCAGAGACAAAGTAAATCTAATTACCGTAATGGGTAGAAAGGTGAAATAATGAGAGGCCAAATTCTGGGGGATTTATGTCAATGGCTAAAAGACATGGTGAGAGCCTAGGATCTACAGTTTTCTGGTAACTAAGAAAAAAAAGAAAGAGAGAATTTGTGTGTGGATGTGGATACAGATCAAGAAGGTTGCTATCAATCACCTTAGTTAAAAGTTATGATCACTTGCTCAGTTTCCACAATTGAGTCAATTTTCACATGTAGAATTCAAAGATGAAAACACATTAAGTCCCTGGAAAAGGAGGATGTGATGCCACAACATGTCTCAACAATAGTGACTCTCTTTGTCCTTTCCCAATGGGACCTGCAGCCACTCACCTCAGTAGTTGCATTTTCAAAAAGAAAAATGTGTAAATATTCTGGGGGACATTAAGTCTGGGCTGATTCTGACACCAGCAATCCTGGTATCCTGACCCTACTATTATAGTATGGGTATGTGGATATTTACTGATAAATAGAGCCATGGCCTATATTCAACATGTAGAGTGTCCCATGGACCCACACACTCATCCAATGTTCATTAATCTGGTGGAACGTACACACTAAGAATCTGATAAAACCCTAACACTGCTTTGATCTGTGGAGTAAGAGCAATCATAGTAGGAAAGGATATCTACATCACACTTAATGCCCATCATAAAACATCCATTCCAGAAGGGTACTAAATAGTTAGGTGACCACGATGACTCAACAAATTACTATCAGTTGACATCTGTCCTTGATTACCCAGGATTTACACAATGGATTCACCAACGGAATAGCCAAAGTGTCAGAGACGGAAGCTATTCACAGGCCTCCCTCTCATCAGGATAATGTGGTTTTAGACACAAGATCATTTTGTCTAATATGTCAACAAAAGAGACCAAGGCAGAGTATGTGATAAACTACCACTTCTTGAAGAGACAAATATGCTACTTCAAGGCAGGTTGATTAAACTGGACCCTATTCATTCTGAAAAGCAAAGCAACTTTTATCAAGATTAGAAAAGGAAAGAGATTCCCTCCCTTGACAGCAGTCCCTTGGCATGTGCTGTATCTGAGGGCTCACAGAACATCTTATTTACTAACATATGATCCTGAAAAAATTACCTTGGACCCCCTTTATTTTGAAGGATGTACAACAGCAGGCACAGGACCAGAACATCCCTTGGTTTTACCACCTACTACACATTTTAGAAACTGCTGGTCTAGCAGAGTGTTGGAATAACCTCTGAGAGGTCATCTAAGAGATGACCTTCTAGAAATATTGGGAATTATTCTTCAAGACACCATACAAACTTTAAAGTTACAACCATTATATGGTGTTGAGTCCCCCACTAGTGTATCTGATGGGTCCCAGACCAAAAGGTAGAAAGAGAATCCCTTGGCTTACGACTACAAGCATTGACATATGTGGACAATCTATGCTTCCCATCTCTGCATCTTCAACCTCTATGTGTCTAAAGCTCCTAGTTTCCAGATAGAAATGAATCCAGCAAGGCAAACAGTAGAGCCCTACTAAATGTCAAATTTTGATTGCCACTGGGTCTGTTGGACGCCTCACACCAATAGACCAGTTAGGCAAAGGAGGGGATTATCATCTTGACAGGGAAAATTGATGCTGATAATTATAAAGATTTAGTGTTATTATGACATCTTAGAGCTAGGGTTTGGTTCTCAGCATCATTTAGTGTTCCAACAATCACCTTTACTTCAGAAGTGGTACATTTTATTTTTAGTGTTTCCATTTGGCTCTTTCTTATAGTTTCTAACTTTCTGCTGAATTTTCTGATTTTTTAATTCATTGTGAACATATTTTCCTATCATTATTATAAGAGCTACTGTAAAACCTTTGCCTGCTGATTGCAAAATTTGTTTCATCTCAGGGAGAGTCTCCATTAAATAGTCTTTGTCTTGATAATGGGTCACCTTTTCTTGTTTCTCCATATGCCAAGTTATTTTGGATTGTGTAATGGACATTTTAAATGCTGTGCTGTGGTTACTCTGGATTTTGTTACATAGTTCCCCAAAATGTTGATCTTTGTTGTTTGTTTTATCAGGTAATTACCTTGACTAAACTACAACTGGATACTGTGGCAGCTGGGTAACAGCTCAGATACAAGTTCAATTTTTTGTCTTAAATATGGTAGCTTACATGGTTCTTCCCCAAACATAACTGGCTCGGGAGTTATCCAAAGAGTTTTAGAGTTTATGCACAAAATATGCAGAAAATGTGAGATTTGTCTCTTTCCGGCTCCCTTCTTTCTGTGTTCTTCCCTTCGTGATCTGCTGTTACACTTGCCTCACACTTGGTCCTCTGGTTCTTTGGGCCACCAAAAATGCACATATTTCTAGGACACTTCTATAGGCTCTGTATATTACATAAAGAGGGATACCCTTAGGGTAGAAGCTACAAAACAAAACAAACAGAAAATCCTCCCATACACACTACCATTCCCTTTATCCAACTGCTGATTGCTCTAATGCCTCCAGTAGCTATTTTTGTCTATTGTTTGTGTTTTTCTATTTTTTCCAGAGTATGTACTTGTCATTTGTGGGAGTGCTGCCTAATATCAGCTTACTTGGTCACCCATGACAACAACCCCCAAGATAAATTTTACCTGTGCATGAACCATGACAGCAACCTTAAGTGCAGGTGACCAGAGCTCAGGCTCCTCAAATGATGGTCTAGTTCATCCTTCCAAACTATCTACTAGAACAGCAGATGGGCTAGCTAAGGGTGTGTTTGAAACGGGTATAGCAGGAAGATGATGAGAGTCAGAAAGGGTGTTGGGACCAATTCTAGCAGTGCAGATTAAGGCTTGTCACACCAGTTATGTATACAATGGAACATTACTCAGCCATTAGAAACGACAAATACCCACCATTTGCTTTGACGTGGATGGAACTGGAGGGTATTATGCTGAGTGAAATAAGTCAATCGGAGAAGGACAAACATTATATGGTCTCATTCATTTGGGGAATATAAAAAATTGTGAAAGGGAATAGAGGGGAAGGGAGAAGAAATGGGTAGGAAATATCAGAAAGGGAGACAGAACATGAAGACTCCTAACTCTGGAAAACGAACTAGGAGTGGTGGAAAGGGGAGGAGGGTAGGGGGTGGGGGTGACAGGGTGGCGGGCACTGAGGGGGGCACTAGACGGGATGAGCACTGGGTGTTATTCTGTATGTTGGCAAATTGAACACCAATAAAAAATAAATTTATTATAAAAATTTTTTAAAAAAAAATCCACACCAAACAGCAAAAAAAAAAAAAGGCTTGTCACACCAAGCTCTCTTAGAAATTTGTCTGCAGAAATTACCGACCCGTCAGATTTTTTTTACAAGGCATCAACTTAATGGAAAAGTAGTACAAGTTGGACTCTAATATATACTTCTTTTTTCCTGCTCAAACATCCTCAGGTTCCATGATCTCTGTGCAGCCACCCTCAGCCTCTGCTGAAGACACATCTATAACCTTTTACAGAGGAATGCCTTTGGGTGGCAGGAGCAACCACGCTGGAAGCACTTGGGAGCTTATAACCAACCATCTCCTCCCCACCCCAGCTTTACAGCCAATGAGTAACTGGTGCAGAAATGAGAAAGGTCAGCTCCTATAGTGCAACATGAAATAAAATATGAGGCATAATTTGTGCTGCAGAATCATACTGACGCTTAAACTTGACCTTACCCTGAATCCTTGCTTACCTTTCCCTTCTATATCTGCTTCCTCTACTTCTTTGTCAATTTCTTCTGGAAGTACTTCCTTAAGACTTCACATGCACTCAAATTCCTGGCTGGAAGTCTGTTCTGGGAGAGGCCATCCTGAAATGCTCCATATTCAGTACACTGCTGTCCCTCACACGGCATGAGAACAGTAGGGTATTGAAGACTCGGAGGGGTGAGCATGTGATGACAGGCTCATAGAGCTTTGCGCCTGCATGACAACAGGTGCCACAGGCTGGCATAATGCCGCAGATGTCAAAGTGGGACCAGTTGCACCTCAACAGATATAAAAATCTGTCCACACCAGCAGATCCAGGAATCTGCCAAACTGTGTCAGAGACATCAATGGTATGAAGGATAACTCAGAGAAGAGAAGCCCCTGACCAACTGCCCACACTGCTCCAGAAGCTTCTTTCATTCAATATATCCCTGGGGGGAAAAAAGTGGAAAAAAGGATGGTTGAGCATTTTCCTGAAAGTGACCATGTTTTAAAACACACACAACCTGAGATATGAGTATATAAATGTGAATAGAAAACAGAGTAGACTAAATGCGAGAAAGAAGTTATTTTTTTTCTCAGAAGATTTACATCTTCAAAGCAAAGGCAAGTTCAGTTATATATAATTCATTAATATTTTAGATTTTTGCATGTCTACATCTTAGGGTTTAAATTTTTGATCCATAAAAACTTCTCCTAGAGTACGATTTTTAAAGTGATCCCTCCTACCTAATGAGAAAGCAGGAATTTTTATCTCATTCATAGAAAAGGAAATAAAATAACACTTAGATGGTTAAATGATTTGCCTAATGCCACAAACAAACCAGCTACCATGAAACAAATATTCAAAATAATTTTCTGACCTTGAAGTCCAATTCAGTTTTTTCTCAAACCTCGGAAGCAGTGTAGGACACAGTAATTGAAGCCTAGCTGAGACAGTTCATCACTTTGAGTCCCACATTTCTTTCACATTTGGAGCAGGGTCCCCACAGTGTACTAACCCACAATGCTCTTAGCAACTCTTGGAGACATTTTATCATCTAGATGGTTGTGGAAATATTCATGCAAAGAAATGTTTGCTTCTTCAGAGAACAACTTTAAAACTCAACTGACATGCCTGAGAGTTCTGCATATTCCAAACCTAGAATCAGAATTACCTGATTTTCTATACGTCAGAATTACCTAGAGGTTTTTATTTTTTAAAGATTTTATTTATTTATTCATAGAGACACACAGAAAGAGAGACAGAGAGAGGCAGAGACACAGGCAGAGGGAGAAGCAGGCTCCATGCAGAGAGCCTGACGTGGGACTCGATCCAGGCTCTCCAGGATCACGCCCTGGGCTGCAGGCTGCGCTAAACCGCTGCACCACCCGAGCTGCCCCCTAGAGGTTTTTAAAAACACTAACAACTAGAACCCATATCATCTCAGAGATTCAGATTTAGTGGGTCAGAGGTAGTCTTGGCTTACGTATTTTTAACATTTGCTGTAGAGGACGCCCATGCAAAACAGAAGTCTGAAAACTCTTGTTCCTACCTGACTTTGACTACCTAGCCCTCAACTCCGGTGTCCCGTTGTTTAGGTCTTTTATTTGGCACCTTGTTTGGCCTCTGCTCCCCTAGACTCTCATGACACTGTCTCAGTCCACCAATGGATTTGAATCAGTTACTCCTCAGTGAGTCTTCCTCTTCAATGCCATGCCACTTGCTCAGCTCCTATAACTCCTCCGTTGGTTTGCATTAATTCACATGCTTGGATCTCTTCAGCATCCCACCATAAAAGCATCCTGCTCCATTCCTCACTCTCAGTGGCAAAAATTACTTATTTCAACTAAAATTAAGTAGCCTGTGTCATGATGATTTAACCTCTGGTTGGCTATCACTCTCAAATTCAGTGTATTTCTGACATAACCTTTCTACATTGTTAAATAATTTGATGTCAATCTACATCCCAACACACTCTTTTCCTTAGTATATGGGGGTATAGGGATAGCACAGTATTGCCATGAGTAACAGTCCTCCTCTTTGAATCTTATGTTATAGATAAGCTCTTGTAAATCCATGAAAACGGCCTCTTGAAAATGGCATCAATCTTGAATTTGTGATTATAATTCGTCTCCTCCATTTTGATAGTTCTGGAGATTTTGCTTATCAAAGAAATAAATAAGAATATTGCATTAACCACCCTCTGTTCCCAACATACAAAAGAAAGATCAGGTTAAAAAAAACCTCCATAATAAATAGACAACTATTTCATGGTAACTTCATGACAGCTATGTATCCTACAGGCTATGTCAGATAGGAGGCAAGCATTCCTGGGCACAGGGCAAAGACAGGTCCAGTCTTCCAAACACTCATCAATTCTGACAGCTTCATCTATGAACCTTTGACACAATATATGTTTCTCTTACTCCTATCTGCAACCAACGTAGTCCTTCGATATGTGTGTAATGAAGGGAGTGCTAAGCTATGCATACAAATGAATCTCAGGGTAAATCAGAAGCCTTTGTATCCCTGCCAAGAAGATGGCACATAAAGAGCATGAACTCTGTGGACACCAGAAAAAGCACCCTACAGCAGTAATTTCGTAACTGGTGTCAAGTTTAACCTCGTGATATGTATAAGAAATTACCTCGAAAGTACATTCAAATAGTTCTTCATAAAAGCCTCCCTAATGATAGGAGACAAAATATAGACTCAGGATATTTATCAAACACCTAGATTCTACATATAGTAATCAATATCTCAGATCTAGAAAAACTAATAGTTCTACCTAACTAAACACAATGTACTGAAGAGATCCACAGGCACCCTTAATTTAGTTTAGACTCAAAGATGGAAAATAAAAGGAACTTCATAGATGCAAAGATCACTACCATGGTCTTATCATAAGAAGCAGAGAAGTTAATTTAATAGATCTATTTCCCCTGAGAACCCAGAATTATATTACCAAACTGAAGCGCAGTGTCGGAAAAATTTTCAGATCTTATAAATTTCTTTAAAGGTGACTCTTCCAAAGAAGCAAATTTAATGATTACAGTTCCTGAACCACTCAGTTTTAAAGATGCTGCTGGACAGGTGGTCTAAGTAAACAACCTGGTTGGATATGGTTGGAGGTACAGGTACAGGCAATCAAGAAGAGTCACTGGCTTTAGGAAGGAAGATGTCAGGTATCACAAAATTCTTGTCAGCATACAACTGTTCTGCTAGACCACCATTTCCCAATGGAATGGGTTATGCTTCGAGGCAGCTGTGTGACCCAGAGCCTTAGGCTAATGATTTCTCAACATACTATTTCCTACCTCCTCTTCACTAGAAATGGAAAAAATCTGAAATCTCAAAATGTTAAAAGCCTAGCGTCACATGAAATCTGAAATTGTTCCCAATACAATTCAGTAATGCTCCCATATAATCATACTCTTCCCAAGACAATTCAAGGTTATGCCAGGTTCTTTATCATTTTATCCAAGACAATCCAGTCTTCACCCTGTACCTTGTGGTGTGCTGAGAATTAGTCACAGAAATACATCTCTAGCTAGTCTGCTTATAAATGGAGCTCACTAGTCTAACAGAATGGTCGTCAATAACCAGGCCACTTGACTCAAAGGTGTTTACGACTTCCTTTTTGGTACTTAACATTTTGAACTTGAAGTAACTCCGAAGACAGAAGATAGTCTTCTGGGTCTCATTTGTTCATTCATGTTGCCTTGTGTCAAAACTCATGGTATTGTCTTTGAAAAGAGGTAAATTTTACCCAGTGGAGTCTCTGTGCGTAGTAGAGCGAAGTGGCAAAAGGATGACCTCTTATTCTGGTGTCAAGATCTGTCTGTGGTTCTTGTTTCACTATTGTACTTCTTGTCTGAATCACTTGATAATCTTAGCAACAAGGAATTCTGAGCAAAACAGTAGAAGGTGAAACAATGCCTGCCCAGTAAAATAAAATTGACAAATTACTCACTTTGGAGCTCCTGATTCTTACCTACTATGGCATAGATGAGTGGCTGGATGTACAGCTGAGAGGCAGAACTACAGAGTAATAAAATTTTATAAAGACAAATATCCTTGTATGAGGGTATTAAAGGAACCACTTACATCTCTGAAAATTAAAGGAAAGAAACAAAAGAGATCCGAGGGTTCCAATGCTACTGCTAGCACTACAAAAGTGGAAGAACGAAATCGGACCAGGAATGGGGAGCGTGAGGGTAGTAGCAGCATGAAGTTCAAAGGAGGTCACTTTCCCAAGTTGATTTCAACATACAAGTAAAAACATATGATCTAGAACCTCAGTCCACAAAATTAAGGGTTCAAGAAATACAACTTTTGAAAGTGCTCTACTTATGCTCCTATTGCACCAAATAGCAGACATAAGTCTACTGTGAGTCTCCTCCCCCAATTTTCTCTGGGTTTTGGTCAAATTGGAGGTACCAAAGGATGATACAGAAGGGAGGAGACACTGGGCCTTCTTTTATTTGTTTTTTTGGGGGATGTCTATTTAAGCACTACTACTCACAATACTTCTTGACTTTATTCACCAAGCACCTTCATGCCCTGTGGCTCTTTCTGCTATTCATCAAAGCAGGGGAGGCATTCTTTCCTCCCCTACATTCCCCAAAACCAGGAACTTTCATCATGCCCTCTCTGTAGCATCTAGTCAGCTGATTCAAAAAAATCTATGGTTGGGGACGCCTAAGTGGCTCAGTGGTTGAGTGTCTGCCTTCAGCTCAGGGCATGATCCCTGGATCCTGGGATTAACTCCTGCATAAGGCTCCTGGAAGGAGCCTGCTTCTCCCTCTGCCTATGTCTCTCTCTCTCTCCCTCTCTCTCTCTCTCTCTCTCTCTCTCTCTCTCAGGAATAAATAAATAATTTAAAAAGAAATCTATGGTTGGTACCTTCTTAAAGTTTTGCTGTTGCCCTGAGAACAACATGGAATGGAAGCTCAGTGCAGAGTTCAAGAATGAATACAGCAGAAAAGGTCTGCAGTAGGTCTTGAAAGGCAATGAGAACTGGCCAAAGGAGAAGGAGACATGAAGAGCAGAAGGTATCCTAAGCAGAAAGTGGCTCACACATACAGGCAGATGGGAGTAACAAAGGTTGGTGTGTATGGGGGAACTCTAAGAAGTGGCAGGAGATGGAGCTGAAGGATGAAGCCAAGTCAACTCACATGGAACCTTAAAAGACTGCTAAGGAGCTTATACTCGGTCTGCATCAGGCTTCTTCAAGAATGGGGCACACCAGTGGAGATGCAGGCTGACCATAAATGGGGAAGAGGCATGGCAAATCTGGGGGAATGGATTCCACTGCCCTGTCAACACCACCGTGGCTATAGAATAGAGTATTACTTACACAATCTTCACCTCCATATTGGCAACACTACCCATGAGGACAGAAAAGGAAGATCTACATAAAGTTTCTTCTTACCTCTACAGGTGAACAATCATACTCATCATCAGTATTTACAGTTGCCTTGCAACTATACCTTTTTTTTTTTTAGAGAGAGAGAAAGAAAGAGGGAGAGACATGGGGGAGGGGCAAAGGGAGAGAAAGCTAGAATCCCAAGCAGGCTCTCCATCCAGTATGGAGCCAGACATGGGGCTTGATCTCACAACCCTGAGATCATTACCTCAGCCAAAATCAAGAGTGAGACACTTAACTGACTGAGCCACTCACTCGTCCCTACAATCACATCTTAATCATGGTCTATAATAGCCTTGATAGTTTCTAAAAATATTCTGTTATATATTTCTTTACTGAATAAAAGCCACTGTGAATATATGAATATATAGACTTTTTTTACTGTTCTTTAAGTTCAAAAATTCCATTTATAGCACCCTTACAATATATGATGAAATAAAAAAATTAGTTGAATTTATAGAAATAGAAAACTTATGTGATGAGTTTAGCATCTAACTGATATGAGAAAATGAAATGTTAAGGAGAATTATGAAGTATGAAATCTTGGAATACTTTTGTTATGAAACATTTCAAAAGTATGGGTGAGTGGAGCAAATAGAAGATGTATTTATTCACCATGCAGATTTAACAAATGTTACTTCTATAACATATGTAACTTTTGTTAAATCACTTTATCTTTGCTAGAAGTTTTAAAGAACTACAACTTCCAGATATACTTGAACCCCTTTTGTAGTCCTCCCCCATTCCTAGAAGTGCTTCCTCAAGTTCATGTGTATCTTTGTATTTCACATTTTTCTGAAAACAGGTGTATCTAATAAGCATATATAGTGTCCATTTATTTACATATATGCCATCATAACATAGTTTACCTTTTTCCTAAAAAATGTTTAAAAATTAATCCATGGTGAAACATGTCATCTGTTTTTCATTATCTAAATAATTTGTTGTTTATTTATCCAGTCCTCTATTGATAGACTATTTCTAACTTTTGCCACTGCACCTACATGCATTTTTTTTTCAGTCTGTATTCAAGGGACACTTGTAGGTCTATATTCAAAATAGGAATTGGGAAGTAACTGCTAGTGCTTTGTCAATTCTACAAACAATTACCAAATGGCTCTGGAAAATTGTTACAAAATTCATACTTTCTTGGGTGTAATATGAGACTTAGTGTTTCCTCATGTTCTCACCAATGTTGATAATGTCAGCCTTATTTTTTGCCAATGTGATGGGTCACAATATATCTATGATTTCAAAATGCATTTCCCTCAGTGCTAGTGATATTAAGCAACTCTACCTGTGTGAATTGGTCATCCTTTCCTCTGTGAACTGCCTGTTCATGCTATTTGCCTAGACTTCAATGATTTGTTTTTCCGTATTTGTTTGTGTATTCTTTATCAATTTTGGTTTCTATCTCTTTGTTAAGTTATATGTTTTACAAGTATTGTCTCCAGTCTGTGGCTTGCATTTCTCATGAGCAATTTCTGATGTGGGCACATTATCAGTATTTTCCTTTATCATTTGTGTTTTTTTTTTTTTTTTTGAGACTCACAAACCATTTACTAAGCCAGTATCATAAAAAAGTCTCATTTTTTCCAGAAAAAATTTATAGTTAAGTTTTTCAAATTCGTATTTTTACTTCTTTTGGATTTTATTTTTGTGCATAGTGTCAGGTAGAGGTCAAATTTTATTTTTTTCAAATGAACTAATTGTCCCAGTGCTTTTTAGTCTGTCCTTTTAGACTTTGTAGAATAGTTAGTCTTTTTGTGATTGCTTTGTGAAGACATACCTTCTATATGTCATGCTCTCACATGCTCCTAGCTAGGCTCTGTTGTTTTATTGATATATTGTTTTCTTTGGGCTAATGATCACTGATGATCATTTTTCTAAATTATAAGTTGAAGGTTTTACAAAGTAATGTGGCCCAAACTCCCCACATCAAAATTCAGTTGTGACTAGAATAACTATTAACTGAATTTTCTTTAGCATTAGCATATTGTAGAAAGGACATGCATGGGCTTCAGACTCTGATGGCTGGATAATCCCAGCTGGCCAGGGGCCATCAACATGTGGTTAAGTATTCTCTGCCCCCACGTCCTTACCTACAAAACAGAGAAGAAAAACAATCCCTCACCTGCTTATGATCTATTATTCTTCTTATTTCTTCTCTTTCACAGCCCTTGTCATAAGCCATAATAATCTCCCTCATTTGTTTTCTTACTTATCTCTCCATATAAACAAGAATATAGAACAGATCTATCCATTTACCATCAGATTCAGGACCCTACAACAGTGCCCAATAAATGACATATAATTTATAAGTTTATGTCAAATGGTGAATGAATAAATAAAGTACTAGATTTAAAGGAACAAGATTTAAGTAAAAAAAAAATCTTTGTGCATTTCCTACATACATGCTATAATTCATTATATTATTGCAGAGCATTTTAATACTTTAAAACCTCGTGATTATTTCTTGCTGAAGTAACTGATAAAAAATTTTACCTTCTAAGCATACTGAGAGGTGAGAAGTTGCAATACGTGTTGGAATAGTCATGAAAGGCCATGTAGGTACTCTTAGCAAAAACCTCTGAAAAATAAGTAGGATGTAGCCATATAAAAAAGGAGCAGCAGAGATATTATCAATAAAGGGGATAGCAAGACAAAAACTCTCATCTGGGAATGAATATGAAATGGTTGAAATGAGAACCTAACTAAAAGATCAGAAGATATGGAAATTTATGGAGTGAATTTTATCATTTTACCCTCTAAAACACATCCCCTTTATGCTGAAAGAGAGAGAGAGAAAGAAAGAAAGAAAGAAAGAAAGAAAGAAAGAAAGAGAAAAGGCAAGCAGGCATTAATAATGCCCTTAAAATATTTCTTCTCAGTAAGCAAATTAGGTTAGAGGTTGAAATTTTGTATCCTTCCAGGATCAGGATACATACACAACATTAAAACCTCTTTCACCTACAATCTTAAAGAAACCAACTCTTCTGTTGGATCTCTGGTATTTTCTGCTTCCTGAGAGGATGTGTTCTGAGTATCCTAACAGTGCTATCAAAGTAAAAGGATAATTGAATTTTTCCTATTATGTTAACACTTTAAATATCTAAGTAAAATAGCACTGATTTCAATTACCAAATTAAATTAGCCTAATAGGGCAGAAATTTATGAAACCGAAAATTTATTTCCAAGCTTAGGGCTTCCTAAAGTGAGTCTGATTTCACAAAATCCCTATTTGAATTTAAAACTTGGCTCTTCAACCACTCTAACATCAAACTAAATTTTATTTGAGTTTAATATTAATAACACTGTGGTATTTCATCAAAGTAAGAGGATAAAGATGATATAACCAAATGTCAATTAGTAAGTGCTTTGTCAATATCATTAGCATTTGTGTTTTTTAAGAACTTTATGATGTTAATAGAAGGGTGATTTTTGAAAAGCCCATCTAACCCATCTAGAACACATTCAGCCAGTCAAATACCACTAGAGGGCAATGAAAAAGATGTTAGCAGAAAATGTAATCAGACTAAAGTTCTCATCTCTATACACTGACAATATTTTCATCATTAGGCATATTTAAATAAAGTTTTTATGAAATGTATCAATTTCCTTGTTTTAGGAAATGAGATTGAATAAAAATAAAAGACTGATTATAAATGTTATGCAAAAATAGTAAAGTTAGAGTACATACCTAATGAACAACTCAAGAAAGAATTTTCTGGAAGCCATTTTATTATTTTCAAATTTGATCAATACAATCAGTATGTTAACTGACTGTCAAGCCAAGTCATTTCATATCAGCTTCTACCTCTTCACTGTAAAGATATCTCACAAATTTTTTTTTTCTGATTTCCTCACATATTTGTCAAACTTGATATTAATTCTGTCTCTAGGAGCAGAGTACTTTCAACACTCAGCCTATACAAGTGTGTCTAGAATCCTCAAAAGTGTTAATGCCAAGGGACTGGCTTAGAAGGGGGTTGGGAAGATATAGGGAGGAAAATATTTCATATCATATTGCTAGAGACAGGACTCTGTCTGAAGTGGAGATAAAGGGCACCTGGGTGGCTCAATGGTGAAGCGTCCACCTTTGGCTCAAGTCATGATTCTGGGTTCTTGGGATCAAGTCCCGCATCAGGCTCTCTGCAGGGAGACTGCTTCTCCCTCTGCCTGTGTCTCTGCCTCTCTGCGTCTCTCATGGATAAATAAATAAAATCTTTTTTAAAAAAAATGGAGGTAAAACTCTCCTCATAGCTACTTTTCCTCCCCACCCTCTTATGAAGGCTCTGGGAAAGCCTATTACCTCACTCTCCTCATCAATTTTCATATTCATTCCACTATACCAAAAAACATTTATTATCTCTGACTGAATCTGTTCCTTGGTGTTCTATTAATGTATCTAGAGTGGTCACAAAGTCAGAAAGTATTTGGGAATATGGTTTAGAGATATTTAGATGATAGAAGTATGACTTTACCTCTCCAGAATCAACAAGAGTAGAAAATCTAAATTTCAAGAATTGCACTGTACAAAACCCAATTTTTTCACTTCACTACTTACAAACTTATATAAAATAACTACTCCATGAAAATACTTAAAGTATTTCCAAAATTAACAAAAGATAAATGGCTGGCATTTGCAGACTCTAAAATTCATTCTTTTGGGGGCACCTGGGTATCTCAGTGGTTGAGTGTCTGCCTTTGGCTCAGGTCATGTTCTCGGGGTCCTGGGACCGAGTCCCACAACAGGCTTCCTGTGAGGACCCTGTTTCTTCCTCTGCCTATGTCTCTCCCTCTCTCTCTGTGAATAAATCAATAAAAATCTTTAAAAAAAAAAACTAAAATTTGTTCTCTTTAGAAATTTACAGGTTTTTTTATTTTAAGCTTTACTCTTCAAAGAGGTATTCAGAGATAAAGTTACATGTAGTGCCTTAATTTGGCTAAGATTAGTAGTTAATTAAGCGATTTCTTATTTATTAAATCATTTTAATTTTCCCACAACTTCTAAGAACTGGTATGGATTACAGCAACCTCAATACAGTCTCTGTGAACACAGCAAGGACAACAGGAACAACAAGACTATCCTAATTCGTAGTGAGTGTCGCTTTCCACAGTGTATAAACTCCCACGGTGGCCATTGCCAGTTGCCATAACCATGAGGTCAGCACCTGTAGAGTGGGAGTTAATGCTGTGTCTGGGGAGCAAGCCCCAGTCCACCGTAGCCTTCGAGATCGGAAGATCTGAGAGCCTAAGTGACTTGTGCAAAGTCACACAACTAGTAACAACTCACAGCTCAGAGCCCTGAATTTTTGAATTGTCTCTTCCAATTCAAGTTCAGGAGTTGTTCTGCTATAGCAAATTGACCTCAGGTGTCTTAATCCTCTCAATGCTGTACAGTGCATAAATTAAGATTTTCAAGTGAAGGTATGTTTACTTCCTAAACTGTCGGATAGCATCCACTTTCTGCTGTTTTCCTAAAGCAAGATTAAAAAAAAATTAAACTTTAGTATGGGTTTAAAGGTCATCTTAGAACAACTTGGAAAATGAAAAACTAAGACAAACTTTTGACATATGCCTCCCTTATTACTAATAATTTCTTATTAGTCAGTCCTGAAGCCTGCCAGCTCCTTCTCAACATTCAGGATTGTGACTGTTCAATTGTCCGATGCCACTTATCTCTTATTGATGAACTGCTCCCTCTCGTCTCATGGGTTTTTCTGTTTCTGTTAGTAAAAATTATCTGAACTAATCTCAGATTACTCTTAGTTAGCCTTTGAGAAACCTTAGCAGTGTCCAAAATCTTGCTTTCTATTAACTTGAACAAAGGCAAGGAAATGAAAGAAAAGAAGAGTAAGCCTCAGACAAGTTCTGTCCTATGGAAACACAAAAATTCTTGTGATTTACTGTTCCCTCACAAGTCAATAAAGTAAAATGTCTACTGTGCAAGATGTGTGCAAACTATTTGGGAAATCTCTTATAATTTGAAAAAGAACACTAAGGAGGAAAGACATGCCTTAACAAATAATAAAATAAATTATAAAGGTCCATGAACTGGAGGATTATGGCACAGGCCAATACAGAGACAGATTGATAAAAAAGCATGGATCGAGTTTGCCCAAATACGCACAAATGAAATCCTTCCCCAAACCATTTCCATGACAAACACTCCTCAAAAATATGACCTCCTTTATCCACCTCTTAGAGATTTACAATCTATTTTAGCACATTAAACCATCTGAGAAGTACTATTTTTTGGAAACCTGTCTCAATTTACATAACACTACATTTTTCCCCAACTTGTGTGACCATGACATTCTTCTCCAGAGAATTCCTAAAATTATCTTCCCAAGAACACTGTTTGGAATATGTTGAAAATAGAGAATCCACTAATGGATCCAAATATGGATGCTAATGCATAATGTGAAAAAAAAATGTGAGAGAAGCACTCGTCAGTAAAAGACAGTAGGAAAAAATGGATACTAGAAAACCTATGATTTTTAGGACCTCCCGACTGGTTCAATTGGAAGAACATGCAACTCTTGATCTGAGGGTTTTGAGTTTGAGCCCCACATTTGGTGGGCAGATCACTTAAAAATAAAGAATAACTGATATGTTAATGTTTAGAAATTTAAAATAAAAAAGGCAATTCTCTACCTTACTTCCTATAGGCAAATAAAAATTTAAACATGAAAACTAAAGCTATAAAAGAAATACAACAACGCATTAGTTAATGTGCTTAAAATATCAAGAAGGGAAAAACTTTCTAGAGCTAACATTGGAGAAAGACACCAAAGACATCTATAATTATCACTAAATAAAAATTTCAACTTCTATAAAGTACATGAAAGATAAAGGACAACTATCAACATTAATAGTGATCAAATAAAAATGCAAAGTGACTAAAATTATTTGAATTTGCAATACCTATAATGGGTCTCATATTAATAAAAGGAAACACACAAAAACTGGCACCATAATTTAACAGAGAAATCACAAAGGTAAAAATGTTAGTGGCATTTAAATTCCAAAATGATGTTCAATCTAACGACTAATGAAGTTAAGTACAAATTCAAACAATAACGAAATTGCATTTTTCATCATTCAGATCAGAAAATAATTGAAAAAAAAATTAACAATACCCAGTGTTGATAAGAGAACAGAGTAATAGAAATTCTTATTTCTTCTTGGTAAGCAATGATACAAGTTTTCCAGGACAATTCTGCAACAACTATGAAAAGTTAAGTACGGTTACCTTTTGACTCAATTCCACATGTGGAAGTGTATTTAAAAGAAAACGTGCAAAGATGTGTGCAGTTGGCAATAGGGCACGTTGATTAAAAGGTGGATTTTAAGTGCAATGACATGAAATTTTTCAGTTCGGAAGTGTTTGATTTTGATTAACATTCATGAGGTATCTGTGAGTACAGATATAACCGAGACAAGTAAGGCACTTGACTCATGAAACACCTATTGTGGTGGGGAAAATAATAACCAAATGTGCAAGAAAAATTATTAGTACTTGTAGTGATCTGTAAGTAACAAGGTGACTACTTTTACAGTGAATGGTCAGGAACAGTGTACCTGAATGTCACTTAAGCTAAGACCTGAATGTTAACAAATGTCACTCAGACAAGATGGTAATGTAAAAGGAGTTTTTATTTTATTCTAAGTGTAATGGGAATCCACTGCAGAGATATTTTAAGATGGAATTTTCATTCTAGAGGCATCAAAACTGTTGGGTTGACAGGACACCAGATAGAGGCAGTAATGGAATCAGGTAGACCTATGTGAAGCCTCCTGCTCTAGAGCGGATGAAATGCAATGAAATCTTGGACTGGGGTGGCAATATTAAATATGGAAAAAAGTGAGAGGATTTGGAATATATTGTAGGGGTAAAACAGATGGCACTTGCTGATTGATTAAATACAGCGATGTGAAAAAGACAGGGATTTTAAAAAATCATTAATTTTGATTTGAGCAACTAGGAGGAAGATTGTGATATTGACTCAGATGGAAAGAGAGAAAAGGTCATTGTAGGACCTGGGACATTAGTAATTCAGATCCCTACTTTAACTATTTATGTTTGAGATGCCTACTTCTATATCCAAGTAAAGATTATCAACCAGCCAAGTAGATATACGATGTCAGAATTCCAAGAGAGGGTAGATCTGGAAAATAGATCTTGGAATCACATAATTAGTGTTTACAGCAAGAACCCAGGATGTGAAGGAACCAGGGCAAGGTGGGGGGCAGATCTCGCTCCTGGCCGTGCCATCATTAGAAATAGAACAAGAGTCTGAATCCTGGTTCTGCAATCTTCCAGCTCTACAATTACACACACATTAGCATCTCTACTCCGCAGTTTTATCATCTGTAAAATGGAGATAATCTTAATAAAAAATTCCCAAAGTCTGCTGGAGGATTCATGGAAGTAACCATGAATGCACAGCATTATCTCCAACACACAATAAGTGTTCAACAATTGTTTGTTATTGCACTGCAAAGATGTCCACAGTTTTCCTAAAGTATTTATAAGTAATGAAAGTATTTTTTAAAAGATTTATTTATTTGACAGAGGGAACATAAGCAGGTGGAGCCGCAGAGGAAAAAGGACATGCAGACTCCTCACTGAGCAGGGAGCCCAACTCGAAGCTCGATCCCAGGACCCTGGGATTATGACCTGAGCTGACTAACTGACTCAGGTGCCTCAGTAATGAAAGTATTTTTAGCAATCAATGAAAACACAACTATATGCAAGCCGAGGAAAAGAAAAACATAGAAATACAGATGGTGCCCAACGTACGATGGTTTGACATACAACGTTTTGACCTTACAATAGCACAAAGGTGAGCACATTCAGTAGAAACCATACTTCAAATTTTGAATTTTCATCTTTTCCCAGACTATTGTTTTTGTGTTCTTTGCTGGACAGCAGCAGCAAGCTACAGTTCCTGGGCAGCCGCACAATCATGAGGGGAGTAACTGATAGACTTCTAACCATTCTGTTTTTCACTTTCAGTACAGTCATCAATTACATGGGATGTTCAACAGATTATAATAACATAAGCTTTATGTTGGATTATTTTGCCTATCTGTAAGCTAACGTAAGTGCTCTGAGTATATTTATGGTAGGCGAGGCGAAGCTATGATGTTCAGCAGGTTGGGATATTAAATGCATTTCTGACTTAAGTTATTTTCAACTTATTCTAGGTGTATTGACATGTCACCCCATCATAAATCCATGTAAGTTGGTATGAAGTCAGTCCAAGTAAAAGTCTACTAGAAAAAGTAGAAACTAAGATTTGGTTCAAACTAGAGAATTGAAGAAAATTCTAAAGAAGTAAAATCAAAAATAGTTCAGGGGAAAAGGACCTCAGAATATAACTAGGTAGGTAGGATCTTAAAAATGTGTCATCTGTGGATGAGACACTAGGATCTCTGCCACACACCAGCCCTGTATATGAATTACTATACGTCCATGTCACACAGGCCACCATGGATGCCAGACATGTAGCTCTCAAATGCATACATGAGGCTTATTTTACAATGTCCACTGAATTCTTTTTTAATTAAAGCATCCCTTCACTACCCCTTAATGTTTACGACTCCACAGACTGGAGGAAAGAAAGTACTATTTCAAATAAAGGGAAATATTTTCCTCAATTTTCATTTCTTCATTGGGTCACTGGAGGGGGAAAAATAAGCACTCACAACTGATTATTTTCTTCAAAGCGTATGTGGCTTATGGCCATTCAAAAATGCAGAGTTGGAGCATTCTACATGGTGTTAATGAGACAGGTAGAGTGAATCATTCTTTGAATCAGTATTTCAACAAAAGGATGGGAGAAAGGAGCTGAATTCTCTCACTTCTCTGACTTGTCTAAACATTTAAGAAAAATATTGTTTTTTCCTCCCTCCATTCAAGGGTAAAATAATATCCTCCCCCTACCCAGAGTCACTTAAGAATTGAAGAAAAGACAATAAAATTCCGTATCTGTGTAGTCACTTATGTGCAGCTGCTATACTCTACAAACAACAGCTGGGCAATTATGAATATCACCCTTGTATTCTCAAACAGTCGGAAAATCATTTGTATTTAAGCTAAAGCTTTAATGCTTCTGCTATGTGTTAATTCTCTCTTCTGCTCATCATCCCTTCCCCCCTTGGCTTCCCTGCTTCCCTATCTCTCAATATAAAACTCTATCAAATGCACTCAGCATAATTTTCCCTGAGGGAAAAACAATGCTAAAGTTTATTGCCTGTACAGTTATTTGGGCAACTTGGAAAAACTTTCAACTTGGGTTTTTCTATCAAAAAATGGATTCTGAAGGGAGTTAATACAAGTCCTAATATGTTTCTAGGAATACTGGGGATTCAGTTCTCACTCTTTACTTTCTAACTCCTGCCATATCTATTTCTTATAAATATTAAAGGGAATGAACATAGGGTTCTGAATTGTCTTTAACCAGGGAAATTGCAAACTTCTTTAAGAATTATTTGAAAATGATATATAACTCTCTATGACTTTATTTATATGGATTTGAAATTCCTCTCACTAGAAATGATTTTTTAGTCTATGCTATCCTGTCCTTTAATCTTAAAACTGTATCCTTTACAGGTTAAATTGGACCAATCTCCTTTTCACGTACCTCTCCAACCATTAAACTCCCTCCAAACCAACTCACAAAGCTCCGGCTGCCAGTTAAGGAATGCAACATTTTGTGTTTGGGGCCCATCGAGCATAGGTGATTGACTATTACAGCACAATGGTACCCTTGCTTACCTCCTGACATCTTCCACCCATGTATCCATATACCTCAATAACTTTCTGTTTCTACTCCCCAACATTGAAAGGAAGGAAGAAAGAGAGGGAGAGAAACTCAAGGTAAGGAGAAGGAAAACAGAAAGGAAGAACATATGTTGCATGTCTTCTTGTAGAGTCAACAAGGAAATGGAATAGGTGAGTTATACATTTATTTTAATACCACCCATCAGTGAATCCTTATGTCAATCCCTTGGCCTTTCTTATTCCCATGATACAGGTAAGAAGAAGTTCTGAAAACTGATTGCCAGATGGTTTGTGCAATATACTTCAGGTCACATACCTACAGAGTAGGAAGCAAAAGGACCAGGACTGAAGGTCACATCTAGTAGATTTCAAGCCCCAATTATTTTTATTCTTTTTTCCTTAAGATGTTTCTGTTGCAAGAGAGGTTAAGAATTCTCTCTCATGGGATATCTGGGTGGCTCAGTGGTTGAGCACCTTTGGCTCCGGTCGTGATCCTGGGGTCCTGGGATCAAGCTCCACATCGGGCTCCCTGCAGGGAGCCTGCTTCTCCCTCTGCCTGTGTCTCTGCTGCATTCTGTGTCTCTCATGAGTAAATAAATAAAATCTTTAAAAAATAACTTAAAAAGAATTCTCTCTCTCATATACACAATCATATGGGCCATGACTTTACAAGTCTGTGTGACACTGCTACCCACCAAAGGAGCAGACAGGACTATTATTTTGGGGGGTAACACTGATCAAGGAATATCACAGAACTGCCTGGCTAGAATCTCATCCACATCCTCCCCTCCAACTCTACTAAGAGTTTCATCTACCAGGAGAGGGAATCTCAGGAACCTGGCTCCACTGAGTTTAAGCAGAGCTTAAATGGTTCAAGTTGATGCTGTAATTAACTTGACTTCACAAATCCCTAGAACCTTGGTATAATACAGGTTGTGAAAAAAAAGATTACAATCTGGACATGAATGGGTCACTATTTTAGAAATGATGATGGGCTAATATAGATACAGATAGATCAATTCCAGTTTTTCATTAGCTATGCCTGGTGACCAGACATCTACAAATGGATAGATGTAGTTCATGTACTAGGCGAGGGAATCTCAGGAACAAGAAACTCTTAAGAGTCAGCCATTGGTGGAGCTCAAAGGCAGTGGAAGAAGTGAGAATGGAGTCAGAGGAACCAGGGTGGGAAAATCCTGTAGACACAGTGGGAACCATGCAGGAGGACCCACTGAGAAAGCATATATTTGAATGACTATCACAATGAGGGCACTGATGGCAGTCAACTGGTTTTAGCCAGGGCGAGAGCATGAGAAGAAGTCCTAAAGCCAAGATAAGTACCAGTTGTGTTTTTCACCCCAATCCTTTCTCCTTGTTCCCAGCCTGAACTAATAAAAGTGCAGTCTATCCCATGTTTTGTTTTGTTTTTTTTTGCAAGACCTGAAGTCTTAACCAAAGTTTTAAACTGAACTATACCAGCATTTTCAGTGGAAAATAACCACAGAGTCGTCAAAACTATCTCAAGCATTAGGGAGATGGAAAGATTCGGCTTATATAGATGGGAATACAAAATGGAGAAAAATTAAACCTTGAATTTGGACTCGGGAACCTTCCACTTCTACAGGACACAATGTAGGACTATTGAATCCTCAGGATAAAAACCAGTGAAGTGGGTACAGTTGGAGAGTTGACATTCAGAGACATAGAGATTTTGACAGATTCACAATTAGTACATACCATAATGTCAACCTTAAAACACACACACAAACACAAAATGAATTGAAGGATTTATACCTTAGGTCACAATGTTTAACAATGGGAGGGTAGAGTAGGAAAAAGGAGTTAGAGTTTACTTTTTTCTGCTTCTTTCAATTCATTGTTTTACAAGTAGCTTAATGTGATCTTGAATGACTTCATAATTATGAAAACTAGGAGACTTGGGGGGAAAATCATTCTGCTAGTCTGCCACACATTTTGTACATATTGTGTAGGAGCTTGACTTATTTATTCAGCTTCTCTTGACATTACTCAAAGAAGCCCAAAGTTTTCAAACTTAGATGTTTGTAGAACACATAACTTAATCCAGTGAGAAGATTTTAAAAGGCAGCTGAGTGATTTTCAGTTGTCTGAGCTTCTAACTTTTTTTTCCACCTCTTAAAATACAGTGCCATTTCAGAACATTTCCCTGATGCCAAGTTCTCATTACATGTGTTTATTTCAGTTAGTAATGAAGAATGTTCAGAAATAATCTTACTGTATGTATAGAGTTCTAGGGGAATCCAACAAAGTGTCAACCCTATCAGCAGCTTTTTCTAAAGTTACAAAGCATGAAGGCCAAACTTAGAAAATTGCTAATGTTCCACAATAGAAGTGCAAGCCTGAAGCTCAGACACAGAATTAATACAGAATCTACTCACACACGTCACAACCACCCAGCAAAGCCACTGGGGCCTCTGGCAGCTGTCTGGAAGCCAATGAAAGATGATTAGAAGTCACAAAGCAATGGGAGGCACCGAGAGTCCTCTTGTTCTCATGCCACATTCCTTCCCAGTGGCTTTCAGATTCAGCTCCCCCACACTGTATTTTTGGTAATGGTCTCTCTGTGTATAATACCCCTTTGAGGTCACAAAAGCAATAGAGTAATAACCGTTTGGGCAATTGTCTTATTACAAATTCCCCCATGTAATTCTGCCAACAGACAGTCTGGAACATCTGGCAAAATCATTTTAATTAGGACTCTAACCTGCAGAATACACCTCAGAAAGGAACAGGGTCTTGAGGTCCCTGAGCATTCAGATAGTGCCAGGGAAAGGAGTGCTCATCTCATGGGTTTCTATTTTCAGGGCATTTCATTCAACTGTGCCTTGGTTTCCCCATTTGTAAAATGAGAAAACAAAGAGAAGCATCCACCTGAGAGAAATGCAGAAGGATCAGTGCAGTATTTTCCTGAGTGTTGTTCAGAGATGTGACATCATCACAGGATTAATAGAGAGAGAAGTTGCTGAAAATTTTAAGTTCTATATAATGGATATAATAGTATTATTACTATTATTATATACTGGGGCCTCCCCAATAGTGGATCTTGTATGAAACAGTAACTAGAGATGAAGTTTAAGTATGGGCCCAGAAGTGGTTTTTATCCAAGCAGCAGTTGTCTGAAATATGATTCTTTGGGGGATTTTCTCTCCATGACCCATGCTCCATTTCCCTTGACCTCTGTATAGTCTTTGCTCCTTGCAGTTTTATGGTTGCATTGATGACGGCATTCCAAGGGGCTTTTTTTTCCTTCTCCCCTTCCTGTAAAGAATTTCTAATTTAATTATTCTACTTTTCACCTAACCTCTGTGTTTACTGATGAGAAGAAATACAAATGCTAGCTATAGATATGTATGGTGCTATGTTTTAAATTATCCAATATAATTTAGATCTGGGTACTAATTTTAATAATGGATAACACATCATGTATCTTCCCTTCCCTTTCTTTTAGGATTTAGCTCTTGGTAAATTTCAAATTGAAAATGTATTTGGTCAGAGTATAGCACTTACATAAAGGAAGACAAAGGGAAGCCTTTGGGGAAAGAGACAAGAGAGGTAGCCTAGAGTCTGTAAGTAGAGAAAATAAGAACATTGAGGAATCTTTGTTCTATAAGACATCACAGTAAATGCTGTTTCATCCTACACATAATTAAGGGTAAGAGGGAAATGGGCTGCACTATTGTTTAGTGGAAGGTACAGGAAAATGTGAAGCAGCTTTCAAGATGGGAAGTCAGTAGTAAAATTGTTGCAAAAGGATATGTTAAATGTGAAGTCTGTATTTTTTATTTTTTTAAGCATTAGGTATTTTTATTAGTATTACTTACTAAGTCAGCCCTCTAGTCAGAAGTTATCGGAACAAATGTGTAATTCAATTTAATAAATATGCAAGGGTCCACTTACTTGGTGTAAGGCATCTCATCATTTGCTATAGAGGCAAGGGTTCTTGAACTTCTGAATGTACCAGAATTGCTTGGGAGATTTGTTTAAAATGCTGAGTCTGCAATTTTTAAATAAGCCTCTCAGATGTTTCTTTTTTAAAATATTTTTTATTTAAATTTCATTTGTCAACATATAGTATAACACCTAGTGCTCATCCCATCAAGTGCCCTCCTCAGTGCCTGTCACCCAGTGACCCCATCCCCCCATCCTCCTCCTTTTCTGAAACTGAATGGGGAAAAATTTGTGTAGTCTGTATTTTTTAGGCGCTAAGCTCTAGTACTGTTTCCCAAATAATAAAAACAAATACTCATATATCTTACACCCTTTCAACAGTTCAGTAGTCTGTCATAAGAAGGACAAAAGAAAAGCTGGTTGACCCGGCATGATGATAACTTTTTTCTACATGATTAAAGAAACAAATACCCACTAAACATAAAACATTTCTCAGAACAGCTGGGTAACTTTATAGCCCTCTGTAACTCACATCTTTTAACATGAAGACTTAGTGTCTGAAGGCTTATAAAAAACGATAAATGGGCAAAATACATGGTCTCGATAAATAGTCAACATGGTCTCATCTTGTAGCAAATCAGACTGTTCATCCATAAAGACTTTATGATCCATGGGAACAATTTGGGTTCATCCAGGCTCTCAGATTTTAGCTAAGAGCAACTAACTGAAACCTCTAAGACTCTCTAATATTCTGGCTCTGAAACTTTTAAGCTTCAGTTCAAGCCCATGTAGTATTTTAAACTTAAATTGAAAGCTTCAGTTACTCTCTGTTGACTATTTTCATCCTGTCAATACCATCTGATTTCTTGAATTTTTTTTCTAACAGTCTTTTCACCAGCAAAATATACCCCATTAAAGATTTTCCTTTTTATTCTTCTCTTGTGAACATAATCCCAACTGGGGTCATATCAGATTTCCCTATGATGATTTCTCAAGTTTGTAACTCATTCCTACTCTGCTTTAGAATTATAAGCTTCCCTCACAAATGCTTTCTTTCCTCTGTAGGACAGGCTGGTCAGCAGAGAGTCTACTTAAAAAGGGGGACACTTCAAGCCCATAATGAAGAAATTAAGTCCACTAACAGCCCAAAGTTTCTCTACTTTTTTTTTTTATTTCAACACTGAAAAGCCCAGGAGAAGGGGGACAAAAAAGACTCACCATCTGACACAAAACTCCATCACCAAGCAAGATAGAAGTATCTAAGGTAAAAGATGGCTTAGTGTTTAGTTTAAAAAGGATTATCTGGGCAGCCCGGGGGGCTCAGCGGTTTAGTGTCACCTTCAGCCCAGGGCGTGATCCTGGAGACCTGGGATGGAGTCCCACATTGGGCTCCCTGCATGAAGCCTGCTTCTCCCTCTGCCTGTGTCTCTGCCTTTCATTCTCTCTCTCTCTCTCTCTCTCTCTCTCAATAAATAAATAAACTCTAAAAGAAAAGGATTATCTGGTTCTTCTATAAAGGGCTAGTTTTTAATGTGTATCTGAAAAATAAGATGCTGAGGAAAGAGGGAAGTGAGTGTTGACAGAGTTATTGCCTGGACACCGGAAAGTATGGGGATGGGAATTCAAGGGCCAAAATACGTCAGGACCACCCACCACCCACTGTCATCCACCAAGAATAAAGCAGCCTCTGAGGACACAAAACCCAAGATGACTAGGAGCCAAGAAGAGAAGTCTGTTGGGATAACCCAGACATGAACTTGAAGGAGATAAAAGGAGAGCTGGGACAGCTCCATTCAATCAGTTCTATAAAAAGTTAAAAACAGAACTACCCTACAACCCAGCAATTACACTACTAGGTATTTACCCCCAAAATATAAAAACACTAATTCAAGGGAATACATGCACCCCAATGTTTATAGTATCATTATCTATAATAGCCAAATTCTGGAAACAGCCCAAGTGTCCTCCATTGACTAATGAATAGATAAAGATGTGGGATGTGTACATACACACACACTGGAATATTACTCAGCCATAAAAAAGAATGAATTCTTGCCATTTGCAAAGACATGGATGAAACTAGAGAGTATGATGTTAAGCAAGATACATCAGTCAGAGACAGACAAAAACTATATGATTTCACTACTGTGTGAAATTTAAGAAACAAACAAACAAACAAACAAAAACCACTCATATTGGGGGGTGGGGCAGAGAAGAAAACCAAGAAACAGATTCTTAATTCTAGAGAACAAACTGTAAGCCACCAGCAGAGGATGGGAGAAAGAGGTGATGGGGATTAAGGAGGATACTTGTCATGGTGAGCACTAGGTGTTGTATAAAGTGATGAATCACTAAATTCTACTCCTGAAACTAGTATTATACTGTATGTTAACTGACTGGAATTTAAATACAATCTTTTAAAAAATCCACTCAATAATTACCACCCTAAAGAATGATGGCAACAGAAAGCATCTTCAAGGTCAGGTTTCCTAATGAGTTTTTTAATAACCACTTTCCTACAAACATAGACAGATCTTCTGCATAAAATGTGGCCTCTGACTGGTTAGCTGGTTAGTGCCACCTAGTTGTGTCAACTGAAAGAGAAAACCAAAGTAGATCAGGAAAAGATGTCAAGAATAACCTAAATGAGAAAATCAAGTAAGAAGAAAGACTGGAGGTAAAGGAAATAGCAAAGAAAAAAAGAGACAAAAGAGAAATAAGAATGAAAGATGCACTGTATAGAACAAAATTCAAATGGAACAAAAATGCGGGAAAAAGTGAAAAAACAAAGTCTATTCCTAAAATTAAGAATAAATGTCATCTTTGGTCAATTGCAGTGATAATCCAATTTAACCTAGTCTCAAATATTTAATGAAAAAGAGTATCTACAACAATTTCTCCTATTTTCACCTACTCCCATTATTAGTTCATAGTCTGCTTTGCTAGCGGTTGAGGAGTTTCACAATTTTTATCTCTGTGGCTTTAGTTTCCTAAGGAGAAGCACAATGGAAATCCAAGTTTCTTTTACACATAGTTATATGTGAAAAGAAAAAGCATGCATTTCTCTCAAGAAGAACTCCAGATGTTTTTGAAAGGGAGGTTGGTGGGTTTTCTTTCTCAAAAATAATGAAGTACTAACATGTTGGTGTCACTTTCCTTAAGCTTTGCCGTTGTATGTGGCTCCTTTAGCACATGGTTGTATGGTGGTGGTCATCATCACCAATGGTGGTCATTGTAACCAAAATTAGCATGAGCATGTCTAAGCTTAAGGCATCAGAGATGTATCCTGTGATCTAAAATGTAAGTGACTGACTTCTATCAACTATCCACTTCCCAGACTTTAACGTCTATCAGTTGAATACGTGACTCAAACTTATCCAATTCTAGCAATCCCTGAGCTGCCTTGTGAAAGCTCAGACTCTTGGTTTCATTCAAGGATTAATAATTCCGAATCTAGAATGAAGAAAAATTCAGTTTCTCAACAAAAGGTTCCAGGTGATTCTAAATTGAGGCACTTTTAAGAACCATTGCAATAAGGAGCAGTCCTTAGAGTATAAATCAGGTCTGATTTTGTTTTTCCATTTTGAGTGAACTATGACAAAAAATAAATATCATACCATGGGAACCATTTCAAAAGACTTATAAAACTTTCACTAAAAGACACTTTTAAAAATTATGTATCAAAGTGTCATTTGATCGCCTTCAAAAAATCTCAATAGGAGCCAAATAGCATCCCATGGGAATAAGTAGTCTCAATAAAAAAAAAAAATGTGCAATGCTGATTGCTTATTAATCCAACCAAGAGCCAAATGTTCATTCCAGCCACCTGTGAACAATCCGTGTTTGACATGTGACATGGAAAGTGGTCATTTGTTTTAGACTCCATGGCTAGCACCTATATAGATTTATGGTGATAGAGATAGAAATTCATTTCCTTAGTTTTTAGTCCAATAGAAGTTAAATTCTCTATTACTTTATGACCTTTGCCAAAGGAACTAGTTGAATGCAATAAACAGAAAATTCTTTCTTTGGGGGATTCAATACGCAGCCACAGAAGATGAAGGACTTTAAGAAACAAGAAGTGTTTTCAATTTGATGTCTCACATGGCCTGAGAAAATAAAAAAATAAAATCTTAGATAATCTACGAATTGATTACAGTGTTTTCTAAACTCTTCTCAAGCTAACAGCTACTCTCTAAAGCTTTTTAGATTGGCACGGTAAGAACTAATTGGCTTAATTCCTTTTAAAGTTCATCACCTATAATTAATGGACTAACAGACTGGGAGCGTGAAGATTTTCAGGTCTCCAAGTGTGTAATCCTTGGATTTTAAATGTACTTGACCTCTGATCTGACCTCTACCCTCTCCTTCCCTTTAAACATCATATTCATGAAGAAATAGAGGATAATTTATTACTCATTGTATTGATTTGCTCTGAATCACAGTAAATAGTTGAAATGTTATATCCTTAGTTATGTTTAGCCTCTTCCTTTATCTTAGGTTTTACTAATTCTTACATAGCACTAATTTCATGCTCTTCAACAAAACATTCTCATCATCATTTTGCTATGATCCTTCAGGTCAGCTAAGATTGACTTGGGCCTTCCCTATTAACATCCTCCCCAAAATTACCTGCTACATGAGACTCCAACCTAGACACTAGAAGAAAGTCCTAGAGAAAAAGATTTCTGTTTAGTTTTACAATATAAATAATCTTATTTTACTAGGGTATAAAATCTAGAGCTAAGTAGCAATTTTTAGAATATCACAATAGTCTGAACTATTATATAATATGTTAATATTCCATTAATATTAGTATCTACTTATAGTGATATTCATGTAAACTAGTTTTGGATTTCTATTATAAAAACAAAATATGCAATTTAAATAAGGAATTAATATAAAAATAAGATCATTTATTAAACACATGCTATGTGTCAAAACAACACTCTACAACTTCAAGTGAGTGATCTCACTTTGTGCTCTTTTTTATAGATGGAATACTCACTTCGAGTAGTTAAGTCATTTGCCTATCATGCTAGGTAGTAAAATATAAATTCAGGTCTAACAGCAAAGCTCACCTTCTCAAATAGTACACGAGCTCCTGTTTTCCTTAACTGTGAATGGTCCTGTGAAACATGTGAATCCATTACTGGACTAGAATGATCTTTTTCAAGAATGATTGCTGTATTCTCCATTTGTGGAAAAAGGGAAAAAAGATTGTCTTGTAGTCAGAAGGTCTACCTTATTTGGACACTGCTATTTACACTTTTTTATGATCTAAAAAGTCATTTGAGGCCTCTCAGGTTTAGTTTCATTCTTTTATAAGGTCATGAGGATGGGCAGGCTGGTATTTTCTCACCTGAACTGGCTGATCCATCCAGAGGAATGTCCATCCAAAAGTACCCAAAGGCAAACTCAACTATTACAACCACCATTACCCAACATCAAATACACTTCAGAACAAACTTACCTTCTGATTTCATATTTTACAGAAAAGGAGACAGATCTGAGTATATTATCCCCTGGAATGTGAGCTGTTGTCATGGCAAAGGATGATGTCTGATGACCAGTAAAACTATTGCACAAGGAATTTTCACAAGAAGAAACCATCTTAAACATTTGCTAAGATTTAAGAGTATTGGTTTTTTGTAGTCTTAGAATGCAAAACAAAAATAGATACAATTTTCATAGATTGTTGGGAATAAAAATGAAATTATTTTCATGGTATTTGACTCAGATCTATTGACATTTGTCTGTTGATACCATCCAACTAAGCTGGTGTCTATTATAAAATTGTGGTGTGATTATAGCTATACAAAATTTAGTTGGCCTAACCCTTCGACCTTAAAACATATCCTCAATTTACAACAAATATGTACATTCTCATCTGACATTCAATGTACCTCGAAAATCTGGCTAGCTGGCTGAATTTGCCAGCAGAATTGTCTCCAAAAGAAGATTGTCATTATTTGTCAAAACCATTAAGTTAGATCATCTATTATGTCCCCAAAACACCAATTTTTCAGATTTTTACATAAAAGAAAATGTCTGCTTTGGCTTCTCTACGAGAAGACACCAGTCAATATGATTAGATGCTCAGAAAATACAAATATGGCAAAACAATCTTCAATTTCAAAATTCTAAAAGTTTCCAGATCACTCTTACATGTTACCAGGAGGAATGTAAGTCTGTAAACTCTTTTTTAAAAAACAATTCAGTCTGTGCTAGGAGCCTTGAAAAAATGTTAATTCCCTTTGATCCCATAATGCCACTACTCAGAAGACAGCCTAAGAAAATAATCTCTAAGATACAAAAGAAAGGGGGTATGGAAAGAAGCTGAGAGGTCAAGAGACATGGGGAGGAAATGCTTTCATTTCCTTCATACTGTAAGGTGCAAAGGATGGTGTGGGGTTTTTGCATTATTAAAAAAGTAATTTATGACATAAAAAAATCCACTGATAAAAGCTCAAAATTCATAGGGGTATAATAGCTATATGACCCATGGCACAGGCACTGGGAAGATTTAACAGGCAGTCAGTAAAAATGTCTCTATAAAAAGTTTATAACCAAGTAGAAAAGTATTCGCAACAAAGTTGAATTTTAAAAACCAGTTATCAAATGAAATGTAAAGAATATATGCAAAAAAATCAACTGGAAAAGTGTTTGCTAGCACTCATTATCCTTGTTGAGTAGCTGGTATGATTTTTTCTCCCTCTTTCTCCCAAATTTCCAAATATCCCAAAACAATGATGTATTCCTCTTTTAAAAAAAAATCCTGTTTGAAGATTAACATTTGTTTTTTTTATATGCTAGCAATTTTATGAATTCTGAATGTATGTTATCCAGTTACATCACCTTTTCAGGGTTAAGGAAAAAAAAAACAGATTATTTTTTTCTCCCTAATTCTGAAATTTAGATGACCTTTAAAATAATGAAGTTTATGTCTTCATCTAAGGATAATATGTCTTCAGTAAAGAATAGATGGAAGTACAGAAAAGTAGCAGAGAGACAAAGCAAAAGAAAATTGACAGTACCATCAGTGAAAGACAACTCTCACTAATAATGTATCTGTTTTTTTCTGTGCATTTTTCCTCTTTTATTATATAGTTATAATCATACCATAGGTCTAATTTCATTTTTATGTGTTTTTCTCTATGAAATCCTTTTTTTTTTTTCCTTTATAGGGAGCATCACATATTTTTTTAATGGAAGTGTATTTGACATACACTACCTGATGGGTTTCATAGTTAAAAACCACCACTTTTAAAGAGATCTAAATTCAGGCAAACAATAGATACATAATCCAAATTTACCATAGTTCCTGAAACTGAAATATACTAATAAAAAGAGAACTTAAATCATACTGAATCCAGTTCAAGTTGCTCTCTGAAAATATGACATCCCTAATTAAGAGGTTAGTATTTGTGTAGAACATGTTTTGACACAGGATGGAGTATTACACATCTTTAAGTATCAACTAATTCATAAGAAACCAAACAATTACACCACATGAGTGCTAGAATGTTTCTGCTTTCTGTGAAGCCTGGTTGGACAGCGTCGGGCCTGGGCATTTTTCTTGTTTTCACTTTAACTCATGTTTGTGAATATGGACATGAAACCACGTTGTATAAATAAACAGAGGGAGAGAGAAAAGGAGGAGGAGAACAAATTAGCTATCTAAACAGTGCCACAGAACAAATTTCAGTTGTCTGAATGAGAATTGAATGAATGGGTCTCAAGGTTTGTTGGGTACAGTGATCACCCAGGAGAGTGGTTAGAATGCAGATTTCTGGACCTTGTCACCAAAAATTAATGCTCAGTCTTGGGGGGGGGCTTTTTTTGAGTACTAAGGTTAATATTCAAGACAGTTAGTTGGTACTTAGACTAGTTTGTGAGAAACACCCACTTGGGTAATCATTTCCTATTTTGAAAAATGTACTTTCGATGGCTCTCAAGCATGTTTAAGAGGGGCCTCACCAGTCTCATCAGAACATGTGAAATGAAAATTAAGGAAGAAGAAAATATCTAAACAAAACTGTAAACCATAATCATATAAGGGTGGACAAGTCCAGAAATACTCATGAGAATGCAAGATGGAGACCCAGAAACACTTGTTATAGCATCATATACTTGCCTTCATGCTTATCAGAGAGGGTAGTAAGCCCAGGAAATACAAAGTTTTGTTATTAATAATAATACCCCATATATACCATTCAGATATGTTTTGAGTAGTCTGGGGCTTATCATTAGAATATCGTTTCAGAAATGTGTACTTTATACATACAATAAATACTTAATGGAAAATATAAAGCACTGATATTGTTTATCATATAAATATCTCTCTATCTATGAGTCTTTATCATAGAAAGCTGGGTGGGTGGGTACAGAGAAAAAGAGGGGGAGAAAGACAGAAAGAGATGGAGCCACAGACAAAAAGAGAGAGCCTGTATGCAAAAATCAATGAAAAAGAAGTAATGTGTTCAGGAAAATATATATGACCAAATTAGACTTGAGGTATGCTAGAAGCTTGAATAAAGCAACCAACATATACAAAACTGAAAATTTCATTCAAAACTCTACCTCTTACAGTTTTAATCATAGTTACCTACATTGGCATTGACTGCACGAAGAGTAATGAGTAATTATGAAGAAGATATTTTCATAGTTTATTAAGTATTATAATTTTGGTTACATTATTTATAATGTTAATGGATTAACTTCATTGCTTCTATAATAAAAAAAAAAAAGCAAAAACAACCCTAGCAATCCTGTCTTATGGTAATACAGATAAGAGCACATCCATCACTTCCGATCCCTCATTCCTAAATAAAAATACCCAATAAACATTGTTATTTTCCCCTGTTTCAATTATATCATTTTATATAATTTTCATTCATTACATGTTATTACATTATTTAAACATTTTCATAAATATTTTAATGTTTGCATAACATTCTATCATGCATGTATGTTCAATATGTAACCTATCTTCCCTCTTTTTGAGATTTCATCAATTATTAAATTTCTTTTCTAACAATGTGCTATTTTACAAAGTGGTGAAATCACCAGGGCAACTTGTACTGTTGTTCTAGTTAAAATGAAAAAAGATATAACGCAGAAAAAATTTTAAAAGTGACTCCAATAGCTTAGAAATCAAAACTGTGCTGGGAAACTCTAGGTACAATCTGAATTTTGTTAAAATTGTATGAAAGTTAACGTTAAAACAAATAAATGATTAATGGAATCCCATTTCTAAAAATCCAGCAAGGCATCATTACTTAGTAGGGACAGAAAGTTAAATAAAATAAAAATAAAATAACATTAATATAATCACAATTATCTATCAAAAGGTGGGTTTGACAACACAGCAAACCTATAAAACTCTGGTGTTCCTGTTTTGTTTGGTTTGGCTTAGTATGACAGATGATAATCATGATAGGACCCCACGAAAGAGAAATACCAGAGGAGCACAAATACTGTCATGAAACTCAAAGGCAAATAAAAAGACAAAAATGCTTTTTTTCTTAAACTAAAGTTAGAGATAACTATCAGACAGATTTTCTCCTATGTTAAGAGCCTCAATCTAAGAAGGGGGAAGGATTTGGCCCACTGCTTAGGGTAAATGGTTAAATACTAACAGGAAGCAGAATTACTTTTTTACAAGTGGTCCATCAAAGAGAATAATTTGTACTTCAAAGTGTAGAACACACATGGTTAAAAGGAAATTGGAACCAAAGATAAGGTAAATAATAGTAGATAAACACTCAACCGTTTAATGAAACTGACTCTCTAGGCCCATACAGATTACTTCCTAGCATATAGAAAAACTTGGAAGATGTGTTTGGCTGTTCTACTCTTGATTATCTTTGAGGAATCATGGGAGAGCACTTCCATGAGCAAATGTTCCCTGATTCAAAGGGTATTTTTTAGACCCACTAATTTCCTTAATAAGGAATCCTTACCAAGTTCCAGAATTACTTCCGAGCAGTTAGAAAAGAAAATAGTCAGCACTAGAGGATTGAACAAGCCTTACTGTGACTAAGGAATGAAATTTTAAAACTACAATTACTGCTCTAGCAAGGCAAAGCGGTATACACTGGGCAATGTTCTTCCAAACAAGAATCTGACAATATTTCCAACAATACTCTTCTTTACAGGATGAGGAAACATTGCTGACATGAAATTAGAGTTACTCATAGCTTAACCTTACTCAAGAAGTCAATATAGAGCAAAAATTCTACTGATGTGCCATGTCATTCTACTGACAATATCTTGATCCACATTCCTATTCATTAGCATCAAAAAACACTTGGAAACTAAGCTTATTGAATTGATGGATGCCAAAACTGTTGGTGGGATGCCTGATTCAAGCACAGAAGACTAATCCATGGGATAATCAAGCTGGAATCATGAAACTATGTTTTTTAAAGGAAACTAGATGTAACTAGAATCTTGTACCAGGTTTATAAAATTATTTGCCCAATTAACAGAAAAAAGACAGGAAATGTAGTTTAAAGTCCATTAGAGTAAAAAAAATACATAAGAAAATTCATAACTATTACTTTGCAATCTTAACAAATGAACAAAATAAAAGGAAACTCATTTTACCATCTGCACCATCCGAGAGCTATCCAGGACAGCTTCACCAGCCTAAAATTTTATCTTTTTAAAGATTTATTTATTTGAGAGACAGAGAGAGTGTGCACAAGCAAGCACAAACTGAGGGAGGGGCAGAGCAAGTGAGAGAGAGAGAGACAGAGAGACAGAGAGAATGAGAGAGAATGCTCAAGCAGACTCTTTGGTGAGCGCAGAGCCCAAAGCAATAATGGATCTCACAACCCTGAGCCAAAATCAAGAATCAGACACTTAACCAAATGAGCCACCCAGGCATACCAAAAAAGCTGTTATTTTTATTCTTAGTTTATACCTGTATTAGTTTCTCAGCAGGATCAGAAGTTATAAGGGAGAGAGGTATGATAAAACTGAAAGAAATGGTTGATATACCTGATTATGTTTTTTTTCCCTCTTTTTATTCTCATTTTATAAATGAGAGAACAGAGGCTTATGAGACTTGACTGACTTACCAAAGCCAGCCCATAAGTCAAGGTAAAAATTTGAGCCTGGAACTGATTGGCTTCAAATCCCTTGCCATTAACCACACTTCTCCACCTTCTGGAGGCAGGAGGTTAAGGTCCTTCCCACACTGGGCGGAATTCTTTTTAAGAGGAGTATGGACCAACTAATGTGTGCTTGAGGAAGTGAATGGGGAGGGGTGAGGCCAGGGTGATGGGATTTTTAGACTATGCAAGATGAGGAATGGCAAAATGAAATTTGAAAGGATTACAATGAATAGAGAAGACAGAGAAAGGACAAGTACACTACTGTCCATCATTTCAAAGGATGCAAAGTGGAAGAGAGATTGGATGTATTCAATTTGTAAGCAGAAAGCTGATCTCTGCTGGGGGAATGAATTTAAAAAAAAATGTGGAAAACTAGTTTTCATTAATCTGTAAACAAAAATTTTTATTAAAACTATTCAAAATTGCTCCTGGCTTTTCTGAATTCCATCTCAAACAGTGGCTGGACTGTCAATTTTCAGGAATCTATAGAAGAAATAGCTGTCCAGGATTTATTCACTTGTTTAGTATAGATGAATTGAGCATCTACTATGAGACAGGCGTTCTTCAGCGTGCTGAGAATGTCACCCTGGGAGAGAGGCAAGGAATCTATTTATAAAATAAATTTTAACCCTAAAAAACACAGTGTTGAATAAGAGGCAGGACCCTTCTCTCAAAGTTCCATTCCTCTACCCCTCTCCCTCACTTTCATGCAAATGCTCTCTCTTGCTCTCTAAAAAAAAAATAATAATAAAAAAAAAACTTAACCAGACTTTGAAATGCAACAAGTTTCTGAAAGCTGGGTGGTGGAGATTTGGGACTGACTTCATAGAGCTCTTGTGTATAGATTATTTACCTCTTCACACATCTCATGTCCCCTTCAACCTATATCTCAAAGCCTAGGTGGCAAATTTATCAGAAAAGACCTCCCTACACCAAATTTTCTATGCCTCACTCACTCTCATTGCTCCCATCTCTATAAAACTACCTAAAATTCTATCACCTAGGAGTTTTTAGGGATCAAACTTTGCCTATTATTGAGAATATACTATGACAGGATGTATATACTATGTTCTGCAAAGTCAAACTCAAAAGTCTTCACTAGCTCAGTGCATTATGAAATACATGAAAATGAGTTATAGGGCAGGTTGTTGGCTTTTTGGAGGAGACGGGGAGGCTTGTAGAAGACAAGAATTGGCTTGGCAGAATCAAGTCTCCAAGAAAATTGACTCTGAGTAAAACTGCATTAGACTTCTATATGAGTTTTGTGAGGAGCTTGGGTGACATGGAGCCACAAAAAGGAAGGATGTTTAGAAAAGGTATACGTATATCAAAGTGTAACTTGTTCAACATCCTAATTATTCTTTGACATTTGGCCAGGTTACCATACCCTTGTCCCACAGAGAAAATAATCACTACAAAATTCTCATCATACAGCACTGATAATAGATATGAAATATTCAAATTTGAATTTGAATGGGTATGTAAAAATTAAGAAGTATAATAAATCATGTATTTTTAAAAGGTCAGAAAAAAATTATCCTGTAAGCTACCTCATTAATTTACAGATCATGATTTGTGGGTAGGAGGAGGGAGAGAATATGAGTGCCGTTCTTGCTTTCTTTAGTTTTGAATCAATGTGTTCTTTGAATCATTACTTTTAAAATAAATGAGAGAGAAGAACAGATGAATCAACAGAAGAGTTTTGTTTTTGTTTTTGGGAGGGAGGAAGAGAGGGAAACCCTTGGAAGTGGGGATACTAAATATAAAGTGAAAAGCAGTAGAGCCTCCATGGTGGCAGTGGGGGGAGGGGACATGTACCCAGAAACTAGTCTAGAGCTGTTTAACAAATTGTATGTGAGAATCAGGGGTGGCTTCATGATTCTGGCAACTTTCTCTGTAGCATTCCAAACTCCTCCCTGAGTATCTGTGTTTTCTTCCCATCCTGCACTTCCATTACCTGCTTTGAGACCTCCTTTCCTGAGCAAAAGAATATGGGCTCCTATGAGCTCAGGCAAGAGAAATCATCAAAACAGATGAAAGTTTTTAAGTTAGATTACAAAATAATTAACTTTGACAAATGTCAGTGAGGTGAGGGTGAGTTTTGGGAGTAGAGCCCAGGATTCCCAGCGGGGCTGTTGACATTTATAACATAGGAAGCCTGTGAATATTATTACCTTTCTAAAAGATATTCGGAAATGAGTGCAAAGATCTGATTCCCAATTCTATAATTCTATGCTAGTTTGATAAGCATATTTGTAAGTGATTTTCCAGCTTCCTCAGACTCATTTCTTAAAACTAATTGCCATGTTCTCAACTTAAATATACAAGTTCATTTTCTTCCAAACTGAGGAAGAAATATGTATAAAGCTATCATTCCATCCCCAGGCATTGAAAGTTTTGAAATAACATTCCAGGCCTGAGACAGAGGTGCTCCTGCCGATGGGTAACACATGGCAACTTTGAGAACTTTCATGTCCCTATAAAAGCTCTGCTTGACCAGAAACTTGGTATAGGTAGTCAGCCAATCTCCCAACACCAGTCAACTATGGGCCTTCTCACCCCCCAATAAGCTGACTACATGGCCCCCGCCAATCAGATAATTTCTATTCATCTTTTCGTTATTTTTCCCTCTATCTTCAAAGACTCTTGCCTTCTGGCCCATCTCACAGGTCTCCAAAAGGAGATTGCCCACTTCATTCATTGTCAAATCCAGTTTGTTTGTGTCACCTAAATTGTCTTCCTTGGTCCTTTTATTAACAAAAACTTTGGGAGACAAGTTGCTGAATTTTGTCTATAATCCTTACCACATTGCTGTATTTCACATACTGAAAGTAATATTACGTGGTGTTTCTGTTTCTTTTGTACAGTATTAGTGTGGCAATTTTTGGTGCTAGTCTCATTTTCCCAGTCAACTGTAACAAACAACAGTGAAAAAAATCATGGTATTTTTCTACTTTGATTTGTTAAAAAAAAAAAAAAAAAAATTCTCTTGACTCAGTTCAAATAGGGAAACAAACTTCTAATGGCATCCATTTACACTGTTGTTAAAGACAACTGCCAAACTTGTAACAGCATATACAGGACTACTATCTATTTAAACAAATTTAATATGCTCCAGAGAATTCCTAAAGCATTTCTGTTTGGAGACATCCAGGACTTCCACACCACATACTTATGATTTCTTGTTTTATTTTTTTCCCCCTCTCAAGTTGTTTTCCCACAGCATTTTTCTATGAGGGCATCTCTGTTAACTATAAGCTTTTAGAATCTTATTTTTAACCCTTGCATCTGGACCCTCCTGCATCTATAAAACACAAATCTGTCTTATAAAACAACCCACTCTTTTCAGTTCCAAACTGGCATTTCAGACTGACCAGTTGGACAGACACTTAATTTAGTCACTGACAGTTCATTCTAGTCTCATGAGTGCAGCTGGAGGATTAGAACTTTTACAGTCATTGAGTACATTTCACTAGAGAAAGATCCACAGTCTTCAAAATGGGTTAATTTATTCCATACATCTGTAAAGTGCCATAAGCAATCTAAGAATTACCCAATCAGTACTTTGTTCTTGCTAGCTGCATAGGAAAAAAATTAGCAAGAACAAAAGGAAATAAAAAAAAAACCTTGGGAAAATATCCACAGTGATTTATGTATGCCATATTTTTTAAAGATACTTGCACAATTTTTACCCTGGGATAATTGCTTTAAGACAAGTCAAATATGTTCTATCTGGCCAGAATTCACATAACTTCAACAGTTATTTATACTGGAACTAATCAATGGGAATACACATAGAAAAAGATAATGTTCTCATTCTCAATATCCTTGTTAGCAATCTGTAGACAACAGATAATTCTTACTGCAGTTTCTACAGAGTGCTCAGGAAGAGGAGGGTGAGGAAGGACTTAATACAATTTGGGATATGTGGGGCAGGAAGGCAGGTCAAGAAAATATCCCCTGAAATAACTCATGAACAGAGTCCTAAGAATTAATAGATTTTTTAGAAAGGCAAATTAAAGAGGGAAAGAGTATTCCAGGAAAACAAAACAAAACAAAACAACAGCTCACACAAAACACTGGGTTTTGAAACAGCATAATGTCTATGGTCAACGATAAGTGACTGTATTTTTGCAATTTGGAGTTATGGACTATAGATTCAGGCAAGCAATGGAACTCAGGACATGAGCAAGGCCTGGTAGTGAAGGGCCAAGGACATCATGGTAAGGAATCAGAACATTTATCTGCAGATTACAAGAAATTGAAGTATAACGCAATATACATTTTTGATAGACCAAATCAGTGACAAAGTTTAGGGGAGCAAGGCTGAAGGCAAAGATATGTAGGGAGGAAAAAAATCTTTTTCCTTTACCCATCTTAGATTTATTGGCTGGGTCCTTGCAAATCAGACAAAAGTCAAATGAACAAAAGAGTGACAAACAAATTTACTAACGTATATTGCTCATACATGCACAAGTACTCAGTTATGAGTAACTCAAAAGGATCGTTAGCATGTATACAACATCTTAGCTAAAAACAGAAATTTTGCAGAATACTGACAAAGCCAAATGGAAGGACTTTGAACTTTTAGGGGTATAAATTGTAGAAAGACAAATAGATGGGGAAATGATGATAGGTAAGAGCTAGTTAGAAAGTTTGTATAGGCTCTTCTAGGTGCTATCTCTTGGTTGAGAAAGGTCTAAAGTTGTCTCTTGTGATTAAATTCTGTCTTCTCCAGGTAGAGAAAGGAGAAGAGAAATCTTTACAAATTTATGTCTTGCTTTTCTAAGATTTTATTTATTCATTCATGAAATGGGGGGGGGGGGCGGCGCAGAGACACAGGCAGAAGGAGAAGCAGACTCCAGGCAGGGAGCCCAATGTGGGACTTGATCCCGGGTCTCCAGGATCACACCCTGGGCCGAAGGCAGGCACCAAACCGCTGAGCCACCCAGGGATCCCCATATCTTGCTTTTAAGCAAGTAGGATGAGGGCAGAGAGCTTTTCTTATACCGGGTTCTTCTCAATTGCCTTCTGATCAGAATAACCCCTAAGCAAAAGGGATATATTTTGGAGAAGCATATTCTGTGACATCCTTCAGAGGCTAATGAAGAAGGTTCTGTAAGTAACAAATGAAATATAATGGGATTCACATAAGGAAGAGATACTAGGGGTGAACAGAGACTGAGTCAATGCAAATTTACCAAACAAACAAACAAAAAAGATCAACATAACTGTGCTGCCTGATTCTACAGCAAACAGAAGGAGGTTTTTGGTGTGGCAGTCCCATCAACTGAGGAGAATATGAAAAACAAAAAGAAGATGCAGCCTTGAAGATCACTCTACTTTCAGACGAGGGATGCCCAGGAGCAAACTGGACTTCTCTGTATAGATCTCATGAAATGAAAGCAAGTCTACATCAGGAGTCAATTATGTAACGTGGTTAAAAGACAAGCATGATTGAAATCAAAGAAGGGGGCACTGAGTAGAAATGAAACCAGAAAGGGTCACAGATGAGAGTCTTTGACACCAGCCAGGTTAAAGGACACCAAGGGAGTCTGTCTCAGAGGCGATGAGAGACACCAGGAGGGACAGAGCTATGCACAGAGCTCTCCCAAAGGAAAGTGGGAGTTTCAAGGATGGAGTAGGCAAAATTGTTTCAGGGGTGGCTGCCTTCTGTCAAATCAAAGCTGGAGCCATTTTCTTTACTAATTTCGAGGTCCCTGGGGAAATGGAGGGCCGAGTGAGGGTGGGGCACTTTTAGCGCCATGAAATGGATCAAGAGAAGTAGAGAAAAACAAATCCCAGGACTCATTTTAAATGTATATATGATACACAAAATGTCTATTCTCCAGTCAGAATACATTATTCAGGAATTCCACTCCCATCCCTACCCTCCTCATGAAGAGGCACACACTTTGTTCGTGTTGTATTTGAATGGGAAGAATGGAGTATGTTGACAAGGTGACAGTGAAGAGACCATAGAGAAAAACAGTGATGATGATACAGATGACCAAGGATTACTGAGCATCAGGGGAAGGGAGACCATCAGTTCAAGAGCAAATGTTGAAGAGTTTTGCCTGACACAGGAGAAGGGCCCCCACAGACTTTCTAAAACTGCAGGGAGAGCAGGGAGAGGAGACCTAACTGTGCTTAAATAGATGCATTTATTGGATTAACTTATTCAGATTTCCTCTGCAAGTGTTACAATGTACCTTCAAATGAATCAAAACTATAGATCTTTATTGCACCATTTTCGGGGCTGCTTCCAGGAGCTTAAGCACAGACATGAAATGCCAAGGTCAAACTGTGCTAACACAATAGAAATGCACAAGCAAACTAAAACTACAGCCCGCAACACAGCATTAAGATAAAGCGGTCTACTACGTACCTACTCTGTTCAAGGCACTATGATAAACATTTTGCAGACATAAAATAATTATCCTCACTTATTAATCACAATAGTGAAATTAATTTAGTCCTTTTCTTATTCCCTTCTCATAGATGAGACACCTGGGTCATTTAAGCCAAGCTACAAAGAAAGAGCTTTACAGAAAAATGACCTGATAGGAAAAAATAAAAAGGCAGGAATGGGGACAGCGCATAAGCAAACGTTGTTCTGTTTCAGAATCTGTGAACCTGGATTTTAAAAGAAAATTCTTCACCAGCAGTCCGTTTCTTTTTTATTCACTATTGTTGCCCTTTTTTAAAAAAAAAGAAAGAAAAGAAAAAAACTTCTCTCCAGCTAGCTGGTTAGCTTGACACTGCTGAATTTCTACAAACTCTAATTTGAGAGGCCTCTTTCAAAACCTCTCTCCTCCCATAACCAGAGTAAGCAAAAGAGAGTTTTAGATCTTCAACAAGACAAGGTGTGAGATACTTCAGTTGGTTCTGAAGGAGCCCTGAGACATCTTCTAGCTTTAATTTGAAAGGATAGATTCTTTTCCTGGTTTAACTTGAGTCTTCCCTGATGAGAGAGGAAAAAAATGAGCTCTCAAGACCTTTTGATTTTTATAAAGGTAAGTAGTCACTCAAGTTGAAGAATGCGTTATTCTCCACATCCTGAAAACAATTTCCCAGGGAGCATCACGGCTCTGCAACTTTCAGCTGGTAAATTCGCTGGGTGTTTACCTACAGTCTTGTTACTAACTCTCTCAATTTAAAAAACAAAAGGGGGGGGGGCACAACGATGGCTTTTTGCTACGTCTTCCACTTTTGCCACTATTTTTCAAATCAGAACTCTACAGAACCATTTGTGGGAAGAAGCTTGAGCGGGTTAGCAGGTATTTTCTGGAAGTCACACTTAATCCAAATGCCTAATTCTTTTGTTTGTCATGGGGGGGTGGAGTATGGTTCTGACAAACTGAATTATTGCCATTTCTTTCAAATAAACTCCATTAGAAACTTGTCCAGTGATGGAATTTTGTAAGTTAAACTATGTGGTTCCAATAAAAATCTTGACCACAAATTACACGAGATGGCAAACATTCATTAAATTATAATTCTCCATATCAACTACATACACTTATCTGAGATAATCTCATTTATAGATCAGGAAAGGGTCATTGTACTTACGCTCTATCCATGGGTAATAATCCTCTCTGGAATTAGATGCTAAATGAGCCCTATTTTATTGGTTTCTAGACACAATTACATTTAGTTTAGAGTCATGTGTACACTTTTGCAGTACATAGACATTAAAAAATAATGAGAGTAAATTGATTGGTTTCTATTAAATTTATGTGAGGCAATACTGCGGTTTATGAAGGGCTTTCTAGGAGAGCGGCACATTTGGCTATATTTATTTTCCTGATAATTGTCCTACACAGACTGATGTTTGCTATCTATTCCCTTTTTTTTTTCCTTTCATGCCTTCGATAAAACAACTTTCAAAAACTTGTCTCAATCCTCAAAGATACCACCACAGGAAAAGGAACAAAAGAAATTACAAAAGGCAGAAAAGAAATTATTAAAAGGCAGATATTAACTGATTTAAGAGATCAGATGAAAAGAATTAAATTTCTACCACCTGACTACATAATAAGTAAGCTACCGGCTTTGCATTCAAAGTGAAATAAAGGACTGAGGCAAATTTATTTGCATAATAAAAAACAAAAATGTCACTTTTACCTAAATATTCAGATTAATGGCAAGATGTTTTTATATTGCATTATACAAATAATTGCTCACAGTCTGTCATTTACAATCAATCTCTAAATTGTCTTCCAGCTCCACACCTCCCTGACATGTTTTGAAAACAGACATGGAGTCTGTTTTTGAAAAGGGAAACAGTAGCCTCTGATTGTCTAACTATAAACATAAAAATGCAGTTTTAGGATAAAATGCTGCAAAATTAGAAATACAATTATTAGCTGAAGAAAAATGTATGTAGTTCATTGAGCTGGTTGCTAAGGGACTAGTAAAGAAACAAGGAAGATAATCCACTCATCTTTACTAGGAATGAAATAGGAACTGTCCTAATTGGTAGACTTATAAGATAAGCTATTTACATAGACTGAGGCAAACGTACTGAGGAATTTTCTCCTGTTAGGACAGGAAGACTCCAAAGCCCTTGGCCTGGGTTGGTAGCAATCATAGTGTTTTTGTTTTTGTTTTAAAGATTTTATTTATTCATGAGAGACACACAGAGAGGCAGAGACACAGGCAGAGGGAGAAGCAGGCTCGCTGCAGGGAGCCCGATGTGGAACTTGATCCCAGGACCCCAGGATCATGCCCTGGGCTGAAGGCGGCGCTGAACCACTGAACCACCCAGGTGTCCCGATAGTGTTCTTTAAACTGGTTCCTTGATTCTCTGTACCTAATTTTTCAATCCTGCTGGTCTCCTGCTTCAAAAATTGTTACAGTACCTTGGATTATTAAGATTATTCATTCCTGGGGCACCTGGGTGGCTCAGTCCATTAAGCATCCCCCTTCAGCTTAGGTCATGATCCGGGCATCCTGGGATTGAGTACCTCATCAGGCTCCCTGCTCAGTGGTGTGCCTGCTTCTCCATCTTCCTCTGCTCCCTGTTCATGTTCTCTTTCTCTCCTTCGAATAAATAAATAAAATCTTAAAAAAAAAAAAAAGATTATTCATTCCTCACAGGCAAGAGCCCTGTCTTGAACTTCTTGGTCTCCTCTATATTGATTATCTAGCTTGGTACATACAGATATTCATCTATTATTTGCCAGAAGTATAGTACCTCTGAAGGACAAAGCACTCTAGATACTGACCATCAGCTAGATATACTCTTCTTACTATTGAAAATAGGGTTTGAAGAAGCTGCATTTGGTACATTTTCCTCTTCCAGTCATCACTGGAGGGGAAAAAGACTATTGTTTTAAATATGTATGCCTGATTTCAATCAGTTATCCCTAAAAGTTTCTCATACTGATTGGAAAACATGGTCGTCTATGTGCAAAACCATTCATAGATATTTATCAGAATTCATGAACTAGCATTTGCGTGACTTTGAGGTGTTAGATGCTCTGGCCAGAGAATGCTTATTTAATGATGCTTAACAACTAAGATTGTAACTAATGGGAGTTTAAATAGGCAGCGGAGCAATTGTATACCTCATTGCACTGGTAATACTTATAGATCTCACTGGGTAAAAGGGGGGGACAAAACGTTGGTTTTGAATCCTTGAGCTTCTAGAAAGGTCAGGAGAAAAAAAAACAACAATTCAAGATTCCAAAAAGTCACCCAAGTGGACTGAAATGAACAAAATATGAGGGGGAAAAAAGATTATCTCTCCCTTTCATAGATTATGAAAACAAGACAAAGTAAAACAGAAGCAGACTAAGCTAACGGAAAGGTTTGTAGATGTATACATGTTGCATCAGCACTTCGTCAGATCGTGTGCTAAACAAGCTTTCTTGATTCCTGCGATTGTAGGTCTGTGATGCTGGTACAGGCATCAGGAGACATTTCCTTAACTAGACCCCATGCTGAGAGCTCACAGACCATCTAAATTGTTTCTCTAAAAAAATTGTTTCTGTAAAAAAAAAAAAAATTGCCATTTTGAAGGAACATTGCTTTCCTAATGAAGGAATGCTGATGAAAGCTCCAAATGTTTTCCTTAAAGAGTTTTTAGACTATGAGAACCTAAGAAAATCACAGGGCAAGCATGTTAATACTGTCAGCCTTTTTGATCTTCAAGTATCTTCAGTGGCTTTGATAATAATGTCCTTTTTTCAAAACTTGCTTTTACTTCCTAATGTGTTTTTTCTAAGTCATGAGGAAACCCCATTATGACGTATATAATTGACGGTATAATTCAGTATACTGCATAATGTACATTAAAAGTTCAGATATCACAGAGATGTTTGATTACACATTAGTTTGCATATGTATAGGTACTTGTATACTTAGACATACAATACATGTGGAGGAATGTTTGTATATATAACTATACACAAACACATGCACATACATATACACATACAGTTGGCCCTTGAACAACACGGATTTGAACTGGACAGATGCACTTACAAGTGGATTTTTTCCTATAAATACAGTAAAGTACTGCAAACTTTTTTTCTCTTCCTTATGATTTTTTAAATAGCATTTTCTTTCCTCTAGCTTACCTTATTATAAGTATATAGTAGGTGATACATAAAATATACAAAATGTGTACTCATTAACTATATTATCAATAAGGCTTCTGCTCAACTGTAGGCTGCTAGGATGTTTTGTGAGAGTCAAAAGTTCCATGTACAATTTCAATTATGCAGGGGTTGATGCCCCCAGCCCCTGCATTGTCCAAGGGTCAGCTGTATGTATCAACTTTTAATTAATTCTCTCTTGTGTTTCACTACCTCATCATCTTCAGTAGAAATATCAATATCTCCATCTGCAGCATCATTCATAATGAGAGTCCTATAGCCCTTCTACAAAAGGAGCAGTAGAAGAAGAACTTGTTCTTCTGAACAAGTCAGCTGGTGACAGAGATGCCACTCCTTCTGGACATCTGCCACTGCAGAGAGTGCTCTCTCATGTTGATCCCTTATGGACACTATAGAAAGGTACAGGAAGGAGTCAACTCTGGGAGTCCTTCCTACCACATCTGTGGGGACCAGCCTCCTGCCTCCCTGCCAACCAACACTAAAAACCATTCCCACATGGCACAGAATGAGGGTGAGGTGAACCATTCTGAGGACCACATCCTAAAATGGAAGGGAGATGTAGCCACATTTCTCAAGTGACAGCACTCCCTGGCCAACATTTTCTAATCCCACCAGAATCTGTGTAGGCAATTTTCCATATGTATTTCTAAGTTATATGAATGAATGATCTATTCCCAACCACTTGTTCTTTTACCATTTATCTGTCTCCTTGTGGAGAAGGAGTTGCTTGGGCCTCAAGGTTGACCGGATGGACCACACCGTGGTGCAGATACCGCTTGCTTGGTACATGGAGGACCTGGTGTCAGAGCTCTCCTTATTCTCAAAGGATCCTGGCTACAGTCTGTTGCAAGTGACCAAATCCACCTCTAACAGCCCACTGTAGACACTAAATCCACTCACTTACTTGGTGCAGCCTCTCATCAATGTCAGCCTCTTACTGGTTTCTGATTCTCTACCGGAATTTAGAGCCCTACGTTTGCAAGGCCATTAAGTCAGAAAAGAAAACATGTGACTGTCGTGTCCGAATCAGGATAGCATTCTTGCTCTCACGGAGAAGGAAAGTCAAAGAGGCATGCTGCAGTGAAGTGTTTTGCTTATGTGCTCCATCAACGCAGAGCCAGGAAGAGGACGTAACTTTTGAGCTTCCACCCCTGACAATGCCAAGCACTCAGACAAAAGAGAAGTTTTATTGCTTATGACAGCAGCCAAGTAAAATAAAACAGAGCAAGAATCAGCGGTATATGTTTTCACCATTACCAACACCCTTCCCACCATTGTTTTAAGCAGGATCATTAGGTGTTAACTCCTTGAAAGCCACCCATCTTTTTCTATGGAGGCAATTGTCTATTATTCTCCATGAACAATCCCTTGCACCGGCTGCGAGGCTGGAATTAAGGAGGAGCCCTAGATGGCCTAGCCAAAATCCCCGACTGTGAACATTGTCATTGAGAAGAGCCAGCAGTGAACTCACAGCCCTGCCAGCTCCTTCGAAAGAGAATCTTTGTGTTGGCTGATGCTCTCAGAAGGAAATGAGGCTAAGGATGGAGAAGAGGCCAGTTGGAATACAACATCCATGGGAGGGTTGGAATCCACCCGAAAAGAAGTTTACTCCCTGACAGCTGGGATGTATCCATCTCAATACCTAGGGCGGGGCACTTAGTGTGGTTGGAGTTTTTTGTTTTGTTTTTCCCACTTCCCAAACTTAGAGGATCATGTGGCAAAGACAGAAAATTAGACCTTGAAGGGAACTGTTCTCTGGCTCTGCTAAACCAATCTTTTTGTGAAATGGAGTCAGGTAGAAAGTAACCGTCCTAGCTGGAGTCAACAGCACCATGATTCATCATCTTTGTAAGGATAAAGCCAGTATGGCTGGGCAAAGGTAAACTGTACAAGAGAGAGACAGAATAAGGAATGCCACCCTAAGTCTACCAGAACTGCAGGGAACTTACTTTCATGCCCCCACCCACCACCACATGGACACAAATAGACTGTCTACCAATTTTCCATGTGACACTTAACTAGGGCATCAATTAGGATTATTACAACAATGCATCTGTTGATCTAGTGATCTTCATTCAAACGGAACTCTATCCCAAGGACAGTTAAGAGCAGAGACTCCATGGCAGGGCTGCCTCCCTGCAGATCCCCAGTTTACCACTTTGAGCCCTCTAACCTTGGCAAATTACTCCATCCTTCAGGGTCAGCCACCACAAAGGCCTCATCCTTCAGGGTCACCCCATAGACAGGTACGTGCATGCATGAGCTCATGCACATACAAGGGTGCTAAGTCTGAGGTCGTGCTCACCTCCACCCTGCCCCTATTACCAGCAGTCAAATGTTCTGTTCAAAAGATGCTTTCGACACATTTCTTCTATAACTGTAGTCACACTAATTAAAAATTCCCTGTGTCATAAATCCTAGAAATTAGGAGATCAGTGTGGCTTTGGAGACTGGCAGCCTGGGTTCAAATTCTGACTTGGCTAGCCACTATGTATAATTTTTCAGTTTCAGAGTTTTTACATGTAAAAAAGGAGACTATAGCACCTAATTGTTTACTGTTTTGTGCTAAATGAAGAATCAGCTAGTGCATATCCTTCTATTCCCCAGGAACGTATAAGACTAGCTCCATAGCCCATCCTCATACCTTTAGAGTTCACCGCTATTGCCAAGATGACAGAGAAGTGCAAAGAAGAAAGCTTCACTTTTTGTGGTTTCCTTAATCTCTTAATTATTCCTAAATATGCATTGTCGTTGTTGGCATTAAACCAATGAGCAAAATTGACACTATATGCTACATGGCGCATCCCAGAGCAAGAAAACTCAAAAGCCACATCATACATTCCTCTTCTCTGAAGTTATTATTTGTATGGGTTTGGGTTTGTTTATCTGTGTTCACCTCTATTGGTCCCCTCCTGACCCTGATTCTAGCCTCACATCCCATAGCTGAGGGCTCTCCCCTGTCTCCCACATTGTTCTTCAAACACCAGATTCAGAACAATTTAGCTCTCCCCAGTGGGACTCCTAAACTTGCAGAGCCTAATCCATCAGGTACTGAACATACAAATGCCTTTCCATTCAACAACTTGTTCTTCCCCCTCAGAAAACCATTACCATTGTAAGTAGAACTTTTGGTTAATTTTGAATATGTTTGTCACCTATTCAAGACTTACCTTATGGTAGCTGCACAGAAAAAGATAAGCTTAGACGGAGAATGTTGAATAAATCAAGTCTCCTGCTCACAAACAGGTCCCATCCAGTAAGTCACAGTATGTGAGCTCCATATTTCAGTGTTTATAAAAATATGCATCCATGTGGATAAACGGCTGGCCATGTGTGACAAGTAATCCTCTTTAATTCTATTGATGCCATATGCTATTACTTCTTTGCACAGGGCAAAGACTTACGCAAAATGCTCTACATTTTTACAGGACACATATTTTGTCTTCAACTGAGGTGCATTCCATTTTCCAAAAATGCAATAAAAAGAACACTCAGGGTTTAACGTGACTTTTCATGTGTTTGCTCTATTGATTGATTCTATTCATTTCTTAAGAGCTTCATGGAAGGGATGCAATAGGCTTGCAAACAATCCTCAGGCCTTAAGTTATTGCTGGTATGTAGGTATGAAGTTGGCAAAAGCTGTTCACAAATGCATTTACTAAAAAAACTTAGATGAGAATTGGTTCTCTTTGGTTTAATCCTTCAGCAAACGTTTATCCAGATGCACTCACTCCACCCTGTCACAGGAAGGAAATAGTAATTGTTTCTGTGTACTGATATGCTCTTATAATTAAGGCTTTGGGGATGTGGGTAAAAAGCTGCTTGGTATATTTAATTGAAGTTAGTAGGAAATTTAAAACCAAGCAAGCATTGTCAGGAGCACTTAGTGTTTAACACAAAGAAACCCAGGTGCTGAGAAATTTATGCCAGGAGAACAGAGAGAGTTGTTATATTCAGAAGGAAACATCATACACCCAGTCCTTCAATTATTCATTAAGAACTAACGAATCTTAGATTTTTGAGTAAATAGAACCATGATTTCACAAATCAACAGACTCATCAGCCAGACTAGAGTAATCTGAGTACCTACTATGTACTTAATCCTGAGATTCAATTATTACTCTTGAAAGTGAAGAGAAAATTCAAGAGATGTAAGAAACCATGCCTAGTCTGGGAGATGAGACAAGAGGATAAGAAAAAAAAATAAGTGAAAGGAAAAGTACACAAATCTAAGTGCTAGCATGTGGTACTAACTTTGAAGTATGGTAAAAATTCATAAAGGAACAGCAAAATTAGAAGCAGCATCATCAAGGAAAGCTTCACTAATCAGCACATGGCCAGACTTCAAGAATGGGAGCCAACTTAGAGTTTCCAGTGACCAAATCCGGGACTATTTCAAAAATATATATATATAGGATAGTAATGGATTATAATCCATGAACCTATTAGGAATCAGTGAGACCATACAAATCCAAGTAAGTAATTTTAGAAATGCATGCATGGGAGGGGTGCTTGGGTGGCTCAGTCGGTTAAGCATTCAACTTTTGGTTTCAGCACAGGTCATGATCTCAGGGTCGTGAGATGGAGCCCCACATTGGGCTCTGCTCTCAATATGGAGTCTGCATGAGATTCTCTCCCTTTCCTTCTGCCCCTCCCCCTACTTGTGTGCACACACACTCTCTCCCTCACTCAAATAAATAAAATCTTTTTTAAAAAATTCATGCATGGGAGAAAAGAGACATATTTATTTATTGTAGAACTCTAACTAATAAACCTAAATCAGAGAAAATTAAATTCATTGTTCTGCAAACACCACAGTAGTCAATGTTACAGGCAAGAATCACTTCAGAATTCTAAAATTGGTGGGCAAAAGTCTAAGGAGAAACTGAATATTTGCATAATCTCAAATTAACTCCCCACAAAGTACTTAAGGTACAGAAAGAGAAATAGTAACACTATTGGACAGTCTGCCCCAGCACTTGTATTCTTCCTGGACCCTGAATCCAATTTAATTGGCTTCCTTATAAGAAGACAAAGACACAGAGCCAGAAACAAAGAGAATGTCATGTGTCCATGGAGACAAAGGTTGGAATGACGCCGCCAGAAGTCGAGAAATGCCCAGAGCTGCCAGAATCTGGAAGAGGCAAGAAAGGATTCTCTACTAGATTCTTCTGTGGAAACATGGCCCTCAGATTTCTAGCCTCCAAAACTGTGAGGGATTAAGTATCCACTGGGTTAAGCCACTTGCCTGTGGTACTTTGTCATGCATCCCTAGCAAACCAATGCAGTAACTTCATAGTAGCAAAACACAGAAGACCCCACCCCACTTTTAGTAAGTGACTGAAGAGAGTATCAATAGTGAAAAGACATATCAACATCAAGTTCTTCCCGATAGGATGCTGTGAGAAGGGCACATTGACAAAAGTGCTCTTGACAAAAATATGGAACACCCACCTAAGAAGAGATCAGAAAAATACAAACTGAGGAATTTTCTATGATGTCATTATTGGTCAGTACCCTTTAACAGAGTCAAGGACATGAAAAACAAAGAAAGAGAGATGAGAAACTATCCCAAGATTGGAGGAAACTAAGAAGACATAAGAAAATGATAAGTGGGATCCTAGATTATAAACCAGGAAGGACAAAGAGGGAGAGGGAGAGGGAGAGGGAAAGCGAAAGGGAGAGCAAGAGGGAGAGGGAGAAGGAGAGGGAGGGAGGGAAAGAGAGAGAAAGAGAGAGAGAGAGAGAGAGAGATTAGGAGGGACAATGGGAAACCTTTAAATAATGTATTTTGATTAGTTTATTTCCCAGTTTGGATCATTGTAGGATGGTTACATAAGACATTATCATTTGGAAAAGCTAGAGGAGGGGTATTCAGGAACTCCATGTACTATTTATGCAACATGTATCAAGTCTCAAAGTACATCAAACTAACATCATTTTAAATAGAAATGTGAGGCACATCCAGGGTCACAGTGAAATGGTAGTGTTGGGCCACATAGAGAAGATAAAGGATCCCCGGCCACATGAGGTTGAACAAAGGCAAGAATTGGAAGGAAGAGAACCCAGATGGCAAGTTCTGCATCCTGAGTGGGAGGAGGGCACGCTGAGCCAGCAAAGTCCCCAGAGTCAGACGGGAATCTCACAGTGACATAGAACAGAGTCTCAGTAGGGTTTTGAACCAACAGGTGAAGTAATAAAAAGCTTTATCAAATGACAGTTTGTCTGGTAGGAAAATGCAGGGCTGATTCTGTTTATAGAGACTCCTCATCAGATGAATGTAATCCTCTTTCGGACTGTAGCCCTCTGAGGAGCTTGTCATGATTTCTGACTCTATTCTGAGATGCTTTCTCTCTGGTGTTCATCTTTCTCCTTCCTGTGAGGCAGAGAGGTAAGGTACCAGATGAGACGTGATACAGACACTAGAAATACTGTCCGAAAAGCACAAAGAGAAAAATCCAGGTGCTAGGATTTATGAAACAAAAAAGAATCCAACTGCAAAATGAACAGAAATTGTATAGGTTAAACCAAAGGAACAATTTAAGGCCTGAGTAATCACACTGTGAGCAGCAATAAAGATCAAAATATTTGGACAAGTAGTAGAAGAAACTTTTCTCTGCTTTTGAGTTGGTAGGACTCTTTCTACAGTGCATTTCAATGTCTAGAGTGCAGAATGAATAGAGATACAAAGAAGCAAGGAAGAGGCAAATAACCAAGCATGTAGAGGGTTCAGAAATAACTATAACAAAAAATACCCAAAGACCCAAGATTAAAAAGGTTAGGGGAAAAAATTTTTAAAAGACTGTGCCATCATAGAAGCTCATGAATTCCAGCTCAACTAATGGAAGTGATGATCCCTTCTCAGAGATGAGGCTGAAATTTCCCTTTATGTTAATTTAAAGAAGTAATTTGATAAATAAATTAATGATATAAACTAGAGCCCAATGAGTTTCTATAGATGATTATCTATAGGAAACAGAGTGAGGATCGCTGGAGGAGAGGTGGGTGGGGGGATGGAGTAACTGGGTGACAGACATTAAGGAGGGTACATGATGTAATGAGCACTGGGTGTTATACGAGACTGATGAGTCACTGAACTCTACATCTGAAACTAATGATATAATGTATGTTAATTAACTGAATTTAAATAAAATAATAAAAAAATGAATAAAAAAAAAATGCTTTTCATGGGCCAGGCATGCCCCAAAAGGAAAAATAGCAATATTAGAGCAAGTGAGACTCAAATGTTGCTGGTGAGTCATTAAAAGCTAAGTTTTCTTTTCTTTTGGAAGGTGTTTATGCTGAGGTAATGTATGTTAAATCTCACCATTTAAAATCTCAACCTATGACTATCCCTATGTCCCTAGAGAACTCAAAATTATGATGCAATAAAACCTTCGTGAAGCAATTTAAGCTTTTTTTTTTAACCTCTAGGTCATCTGTCTCTAAGGAGTCTACTTCACACAAATTAAGCAGAAATATCTCAAGTAAATATCCACGGAGATCTATTGGAGGGCGTGTGTGGGGGGGGCAAGTGTTCAGGGATCCATGTAAGAAGCAGGTGGCCCATCCTTTATAAATAAACAGAAGAAAATATTTCTAACATACAAGCAATAAATGAGGTACCAGGGATGTTTTCCAGAAATATAAAAGGGAAAGAAGAAAAAAAAAGGGAAGAAAACAATAAAGACAAATGGCCTCCATCCAAGATCTCACACCAAACTATGGAAGGATTATGCCCCTGGACAAAAATATACAGACGAGTTATTTTGTCCTTTTCTTTCTCTCATTTCCTCATTGAGCAAAATCCTTCCTTCTTCTCCCCAAAATGAGCTGCTGCCCACAGCCAGCTCTTTTAGTCCCAGGGCCTTTCTACTGTGTGTACTTGTCAGTGGTAGAGAGCAAGTCTCTGTACCTGGGCTCAATCTTACTGTCCTATGTCCTGGTTCCCTGGAAATCCCCAAAAGGGCTTGTAACTGTGTGGTCTACACTGAGGTGTCAGAGTCCCTGCAAAGTCAAACAGCCCACCTTCCATGCTCTGCTCCCGAAACTTCAGAAGCACGAGCAAGTACAATGTCCAGTATCAAGACGCCTTAGAATAATTCTACTGTAGACTCTAAGCCTGCAGTTTGTCTCATTTTCCCAGTGATCCCTACAGGAGCAAACTCAAGCTTGTTCAAAAATATACCTGCTGCTCTACAGGAATCCTGACTCAGATCTTTTCTCTCTTCCCTATGAATTTGTGTTTGGAGTTCTTGGTAGTAATGAAAGCTCAAGAGAAGGTTTTAGGTTTTTCTTGGCTTTTGCTGCTAAAGGACAACAGACCTGCTAACAAGGGGTCTTTGTAATTGGGTGTCCCTAGGAATGACCTAAGTACCTAGTTTTATGAAGAGCATGCTTTTCCTGTGTGGGTACGAATGAGGTCAGGTTCTGCCTGGGAGAAAAAGACCCTAGGAAAACAATCACTGGTCTCTTAATAGTGGCAAGGCTGCAATCACATCCTATTCTTCACCAATTCCTAATCCAACAACCTCTAAAGCTCTCAGGAAAATTAGGACCTGGTGCAGTGTAAGAGTTCAAAGAATGCTAGATCGACTTGTAACCACTGAGATGTGACTGCATAATCCCTAATTTGGATGGGACAGATAAGTGATCCATTTTTGGAAAATTGGTATCTATGCATTTACTTACCAGGAACTTTTTAGTTTCAAGTGACAGAGGTTCAACCCAAACTGGCAAGAGATTGAAGGGCTCTGTGCACAGAAGCAGGTTGGCAATGGGGAGAGATGGATTTCCTCGCATAAATAAGCCTATCTTTTGCTGCCATTAGACATTGTTGGATCCTATCAAACGGTGTTCTGTAGAATCATCTCTATCCCTTATCCTTCTTATTTCTTGACTTTATTTTCACATAGGGCTCCTCAATCAGTGGCCAAACTGATGTCTGAAATTTAAGGATTTACACCCTCTTACCTTATCGATCATGAAACCAAAAGAGGATCTCTTTTTACATAGTTCCAGGAAAAACTTCCCAGTTTAAATCTCAATGGAAAACACACATATGCATGCATGCACATACAAGGCACATGCGTACACAAGCAAACCACACTACTACCGCTGCCGTCAACAAGAGCAACATTCCTTATCCACGTTTACATCTGAGCCTATCACTGTGCCAAGAGTGGCATGCTGTCATTCCGTGGCTGATTTATGTGCCAACAGCTAGAACATGGAGTGAAAGAGAAAAAATCCCATTTTACAGCCCATGAACAGAGAATGAGGGTGAAGCCTCTTCCCAAAGGAAAACCAAGATTTAATTATCTCAAGGGAAGAGAATTCTTGTTGGGAATGGCAACTCTAGATCTCTTCCAACCCACAGACTCCAAGCTTCTAACCACCATAGCATATCTCAGGGTATTTTTTCCCCATAATACCATGATAAAATCCTACCTGTAATGAAATGTTTAAGTCCATTTTTAAAATATTCTTCTGTTAGATGCTCCTATCAACCACTAGGATATACCATCATCCATTTTTAGAACAAGAAGTTGAAATAACCCATTTATACATAAATCAATGTATACCGACTGGCAGCTAGCTGCCATTACATGGGGACTATTTCATTTTGAATTGAGTATACATGACTCTGAGTTTTATAAAATTACTGATTCCAGTTCCCCAAGTATGCCAGAGAACATAAATGGGAAACTCTTATAAAAACAGTTGAAAATGTTACACTAAAAAGATGTAAGTGTTGAATCACTGAATTGTACACCTGCAACTAATATGACACTGCATGTTAACTAACTGTTATTTAAATAAAAACTCAAAAAAACCCGAATGCTCCTGGAATGGCAATGTGAGGAGATCTGTAACCTGCTTTTTTTTTTATTTTTTAAGATTTTATTTATTTATTCACGAGAGACAGAGAGAGAAAGAGAGAGAGGCAGAGACATAGGCAGAAGGAGAAGCAGGCTTCACACAGGGAGCCCGATGTGGGACTCGATCTGGAGTCTCCAGGATCACGCCCTGGGCCGAAGGCGGCGCTAAACCACTGTGCCACCCAGGTTGACCTGCAACCTATTTTTGATAAATTATTGTGACTAGTAAAAATCATTTAAAACATAAAGACATTTCAAGTCTCTAGAAATTGTCCTAAGGGCATACAGCATGTGGTAGACTGGACAATGGCCACCCAGCAACAGCATGTCCTCATCTTCAGAACTTGCAACTGTTATCTTATAAGAAGAAAGTTTATTTGCAGATGTGATTGTGTTAAAATGGAAAGATTATCCTGGATTATCTTAGTGGATCTTAAATTCAAATGAAAGTATCTTTATCAGAGTGAGCCAGAAGAAGATTTAAGACAAAGACAGAGAGATCACAATGATGTGGCTATAAACCAAGGACAGCTAGTAGCCACCAGAAGCTGCAAGAGGCAAGGAATGGGTATTCCCTCAAAGCCTCCAAAACAAAACAACTCTGCTGACACCCTGATTTTAGTCCAGTGTTGCTGATTTAGGACTTCTGGCCTCCAGAACTACAACATAGTAGATTTCTTTGTTTTAAGCCATCAGGTTGGTGGTAATTTGCTACATCTATAATATGGAACACATACATACCAACTAAGAGAACACTTATTTAAGAAAATTTACTGAATGTACTTAAGACAGGCAGAGTCTCTAGTACTTGAGCCATGATCCAGGGTTACTCTGATATCTAAAATAAAGACATTGCAAAGAAAACAACTATAGAACAATTACTCTTATCAATACATATGCACAAATCCTGACCAGAATTTGAGCTAACAAAATCTAGCCAAATGTAAAAGTGATGCTATACCATGACTAAGTGGGAATTTTCCCACAAGTGAAAACTTGGTTTTAACATTCAGGTCAGAAACAAGATAAGGATGCCTGATCTCATCAATTCTACTTAGCATTCCATTGGAGGATCTATCTAGGGCAATGAGGCAAGATGGAAAAATAGAAGACAACCAGATTGGAAAGATGTAAGCCTACCTCTATTTGTAGGTGACATTATTTTATATATTCACTACACTTAGAACTAAAAAACTGGTTCACCAAAGTTACAGGATACTAATATTTTTAAATATCTTTTTAATTAAATTAATAATTAAAGTATATAAAAATAAATTTTATTCCTGGACTCCTATCGTGGATAGTAATAAATATCAAGAAAGCTATCCTATTTAAAATAGTATCAAAAATTGTGATTTAACAAAACAGGTACACAACGTTTACTGTGAAAACTACAAAACAATGTTGAAAGAAAGTAAAGATCTAAATAAACGCCAAGACATGCCATGTTCATTAATTGAAAATTTATTGGTATTAAGATGGCAAAATTCTCCAAATTAATCTACAGATTTAATACAGTCCATACAAAATCTCACCTGCCCAATTAATCTATGACAAAGGAGGCAAGAATGTACTATTGATAAAAGTCTTGTCAACAAATTGTATTGGGAAAACTGGGCAACTACATGCAACAGAATGAAACTGGACCTCTTTATTTCAACATACAGAAAAAATAAACTCAACGTGGATTGAAGGCCTAAATGTGAAGCCTGAAACCATAAGACCCGTAAAATAAAATATAGGCAAAAATTCTGGCATATTAGCCATAGAACTATTTTTTTCTAGAGATATCTCCTCTGGTAAGGAAAACAAAAGCAAAGTTAAATTGTTGAGCCTACACCAAAATAAAAGGTTTTTTGCACAGCCAAGAAACAACCAACAAAACAAAAATGCAGCCTACTAAATGGATCAAGATATTTGCAAGTGCTACATCTGGTAAGGGGTTAGTATCTACAATATATAAAGAACTTACACAACTCAATACCAACAATAGCAACAAAAACCCCACAAGTAATCTAATTCAAAAATGGGTGTAGGATCTGACTAAGCAATTTTCCAAGGAAGATATGCAGAGGGCCAATAGACGAATGAGCAGATGCCCAGCAGTCTCATCATCAGGGAAATGCAACTCAAAACGACAATGAGATACCATCTTACATGCAACAGAATTATTAGAATCAAAACCACAAGAAATAAGTGTTGAGACGGATGTAGAGAATAAGGAACTCTCATGCACCGTTGTTGGGAATGGAAACCACTGAAAAACAGTATGGATATTCCTCAATTAAAAATAGAATTATCATATGGTCCAGTGATGCCACTACTTGGTCTCTACCCAAGGAAATTGAAAATACTAATTCAAAAAGTTATATGTACCTCTATGTTTATAGTAGCATTATTCACAATAGCCAAGACATGGAAGCAACCCAAGTGTGTGTTCACACCAGAAGATGGATAAAAAAGATGTGGCATATATATAAATGTAACATTACTCAGTCATAAAAAGGAATGAGGTCTTGCCATTTACAACAACATGGATGGCCTTAAAAGGTGTAATGCTAAGTAAACTAAATTAAAGTAGGACACACCATATGATTCACTCATGTGTGGAATTTAAGAAAAAAAACAAATGAACAAAGAAAGACCAAAAGAAAAAAAAAAAAACTCAAATACAAAGAAATGGTGAGTGCCAGAGAGATAGTAGGTGGCAATATGTGTGAAATAGATCAAGCAGATTAAGAGCACAATGATCTTGATAAGCACGGAGTAATGTATAGAATTGCTGAATCATTATATTGTACACCTAAAACTACTAATACCATATGTTCTTATACTTCTATAAAAATAAGGAAATAAATCCCCCCAAAACCTTGCCTGTTTTTTTGTAGCAATTGATAAGCTGATCCTAAAGATCATACAGAAATACAAGAAATCCAAACCAAAACAACCTTGAAAAGTAACCAAGTTGGAAGACTTACACTCTCATACTCTGTTTCAAAATTTACTACAAAGCCCGAGTACACATCACAGTGTGACAATGGCTTAAGTACAGAGGTGTTGATACAGAACAAAATTGAGAGTCCAACTCTACACCTTCACATTTATGGTCAAATGATTTTTATCAAGGTTGCCAAGATCATTCTAAGAGGAAAGAATGGTCTTTCCAACAAGTGGTGGAAAGACTGGATGCTCCAATGAATTAATCTGGATTCCTACCTCACATCATATACAAAAATTAGTTCAAACTGTGTTCAATACTTAAATGTAGAGGCTAAACCTACAGAACTCTTAGAAGAAAACATGCAACATTGGACCAGGCAATGGTTTCTTAGAAACGACAGAAGAAAAAGCAAGGTGAATTTACATCAAAATTACAAAATTTTGGGATAGCAGGTGAAGAGTCAACCCAAAGAATGAGGGATAATTTGTGCAAATGAAATATTTCATAAGGAACTTGTACCTAGAATATATAGCAACTCTTAGAACTTCATTATTAGAAAAACAAATATCCAATTAAATATTCCCATATGGGCCAAGGATAATGAACAAGTATCTGTCCAAAAATGATACACAAGTGGCCAATAAGCACATGAAAAATGCTCAACATGATTAGCCATTAGGAAAAGGCAAATCAAAACTACAATGAGACATTACTTCACATTCACTAGGATAGCTACAATCAGATAAAAATAACAGCAAGTGTTGGAGAAGATGTGAATAAGGGGCAACCCTCATCCACTGTTGGTGGGAATGTAAAATGATGTGACCATCTGGCAGTTTTCCCAGAGTTAAACACAGAGTTACTCTAAGATCCAGCAATTCTATTCCTATGTATATAATCATGAGAAAAAAAACATATCCACACAAAAATGCATACATGAGTGTTCATAAGAGTATTACTCATAACAACCAAAATGTATAACTACCTAACCACTCATTAACTGATAAATGAAAACCTAACATTTGGTGTACCTTTACAATGGATTATTACTTGGCAACATAAAGAATGGACTGGAACATGCTACAAATGGATGAATCTTGACATTATGCTAAGGGAAAGCCAATCACAAGTGACTACATAATGTATGATTCAATCTACATGTAACGTTCAGAATAGGTAAATTTATAGAGACAGAAGTAGATTAGTGGCTGCTTCGGGCTGTGAATATTGGGGGAAATTGGGAGGGTCTGCTAAAGGATTTGGGGTTTATTTTTGAGAGGATGATGATATTCTAAAATTACTTGTGGTGAAAGTTAAAAATTCAGCATACTAAAACTTATTGAAATGTTTGCTCTAAACTGGCAATTTTATGGTAGGTGAAGTTTATCTAAATATCTGTAAAAAAAAATAGAAATAGAACAGTAAATGAGGAGTGAGAGTAGTCATTGTGTGAGGATGCCATTTTCCTCAACAGGATTTTTGGTCTCATCTCAGTGTGGGTGTTTAGGCACCAAGAAGAAAAGACGAAGGACCTAGGAAAAGTGGAATGAAAGTGAGGCATCTCTGCATTAAATTAGACCCTGTCTCAGGTTCACAGTGAAGGTGTCAACTATAACAAACCATCTGCCAACACATGGTCATCAGCCAATCTTATTCAGGACTGAGGCAGAATGCTTAAGAGTGACCTATACCTCTTGTCAGTTTGGAATTCCAATTTATACTATTCACATGGTTTAGTAATCTCCAAATTGAGGAAGTACATAAAAAATTGCCCCAGACTAACAAGAAGGCTGGGCACCTGGCAGAAGCAAACACCTTACAGGCCTCACAGAATTTCCCACATCAAAATCACCACAGAGGATAAGCTCACATCCTGAAATTACAAAATGCAACACCACAGAATTTCCAGGAAAAAGAATCAGCAGTGAAACAAATATTACCCTAGACACCATTAGAAAATGGAGGGATGTGATGGCAACTATTTTTTTTTAAAAGTAAGGGTGCCTGGGTGGCTTAGTTGGTTAAGCATCTGACTCTCGACCTCAGCTGAGGTCTTGATCTCAGGGTCTTGAGTTCAAGACCCACATTAGGTTCCACACTGGGCATGAAGCCTACTTAAAAAAAAAAAAAAAAAGAAAGAAAAAAATCTAAAAAAGCATGTTCAAAATGTTCAGAGTTGTTAGATTTTAAAAGAAACTAAAAAGAAATTCTGAATAAGAAAAGCAGAAATGAGCGTTTTTCAATGTAGTGGATGGATTCAACAGCGAATTAAACAAAGTGAAAACCAGTGAGCTGGAGGTAGGTATGAGAACATCTTCTAAAATGAAGTGTAAAATAAATAAATAAATAAATAAATAAATAAATAAATAAATAAAATGAAGTGTAGAGAAATCAAGCCAAAATATGGAGAAGCTGCTAAGAGACACCAATAAGACCATGAGAAATTCCAAACTCTTCCTGAGTCAGTCAAGAGAATGTCAAGACTCAATATCAAAGTGAGAAATACCTGAATTCTTTTAGAGTACTGATTCTAGAAGCCAGAACAAATCCTCACCAAGATCCTTTTTAAAGCCATGCCTAGATACACCAGAGACAGCAGAACAATAGGGACAATGAAAATATCTCAATCATCCAGAGTTAAGAATTGTACCTTTACTCATGAAGACCAATTCTGTCACTTATACTGACAAGATTCTCACCAGGAAAAGCTGAGGCCAGAAAACTGTATGGTATTTTCTAAGAACTCAGAGAATATAACTGGCAGCCCTGAATTTGACAGCCTATCATCCCAAATTACAAATACCTCAATAAATTAAAATTTCTTGAATGATTACACTTAATGAATAAAAGCTAATCACATTACACTTCCTCCCTCCACTCACAAGGAGCCCTCCTCATAAGCCAAACCCACGAGGAAACCACAGCAAAAAAGAACCTCTGGCTGCAGGACATAGAGGTTGGACTCCCAAGGCAGAGAGCAGTAGGTGGAGAGGAATGAGAAGACAGAACAATTTATTCCTCTAAGCTGCATGGTATCTTGTAGCACTTCGATTATTAAGCTTTGGAACCACAGTGGTATCTACACTACTTCATAATGCCTGGTCACTTTAAGATTCAAAACAAGATAATAGCAGTAATGGATTATAACCTATTCAATAAAAGAAATTAGTATGTATTGATATAAATAAGGAAAAATTAAAAAGCCACTGGAAGGCCCACTAATAAAACGTAAAATGACCAAATTTTAAAAATCACTCCATTTCAAAACCACCCTTGTCATCATTGACCGAAGCAAGAATCATCAATAGACACTACAGTTAGCGAGTCAGTGTTTGATTAGGTACAGCATATTTACATTGTCCACAAGCATCTCTTCTCAAAACACCTTTAAGTCATAAAAGGAGAACATTCATTTTCGAGTTGAGAAACCTAGTGCGAACTACCTTAGCCAAGTGATCTAAGTTAACAGAAAAAGGTGACCACATGGGCCTTTCAGCAAAAGTGTGATGTGAAGCTAATTAAAAGGAAAATTGAGACAAATCCAAATTGAGGGATGGCGTGTGAAATAATTTACCTGTACTCTTCAATAATATCAATTCATTCAGAACAAAGTGAGGCTGGGAAAGTTCTTTAGAGTAGAGGCCAAAGGAGCATGACAACAAAATGCAATGCATTATCTTGAATTACGTCCTGGAGTGGAGAAAAACAACTCTCTAAAGGAGCCTATCTGTAGAAATGGCAAAATGTAAATAGATTCCATCAACTGATTAAGAGTACTGTCTTATAATATATGTGGGGAAAGAGAAGTATCATCTGCAACTCACTTTCAAGTGGATTAGAAAAAGAGGTAATATTGATATGTGGAGTGAGAATATGAGAAATCAGATGGGGCCAAATGCTCATAACTAATAAATCTGGATGAAGAATTCATTAGGGTTTTCATATTCTTCTCACACATTTAAATTAGAAGTTATTTCAAAATAAAATTAATAACCCACAGCAAACAAATCAACTCACAGGTATGAATTCTGTAAACTTAACAATGCTGATCTTAGCAATTTTTACTGTGATCCAAAATAAATGCACTGACATTAGGGAATTTTTTCCATTTGTTATGTTATATGTGGTATGAACTTCGAATGATCAAAAACTCAGTTGGAAAAACCCTACTCAGCACAGCCAAGTTTAGCCAGCAGGCCATTTCCTTTTATGGAATATGTACCTTTGTTTCTGCAAGGACATAACACAGCTTTGAATTAAGTTGTCTTAAGTTTAGTGGCTGTTTAAGTCTTTTCAGTGAATCTGTAAAGGTTTTCAAATGTCACCTGAGTGTTAATCTCTTCCATTAAAATAGTTTCAACAACCAACCTGAAATTATTTTTCCTTTTTCTCCTACAATAGTATGCTTTCATTTATTCAACTATATAGAAACTTAAATTTATTTGATATCCTTTGTATCTTCACTTCTTAAGGGCCAAAAAAAAAGAAAAAGAAAAGAAATTGTAGTAGCATCTCAGTTTGTGAATGAAATAGCCCAGCTTTTCCTATTGGGAGACTAACAGCATCATAACAGAGAAGGAACAGATGAGCCAGGGAGAGCCCATGACCTTAGCAGAGAACATCAGCTTCCTGGGTCTTTAGCTGGAGTGTGATGATGCCCACTCATATTTATTACTGTGTTCTATTCATTGCTCTTGTTCTTTGTTCGTATCTCTACAACCAAATTTAAATTTCATGGAAAGTGCCTCCTCTGTACCCCGTGGAGAGCAGAGACCATATATGTGCTTTGGGTTAACCTTGGAAATTACCCTGAAGGAGAGGTACTTCTTCCTAACCCATACCACACCACACCAACTATATTTGAATAACATGGTTGGCATGAAAAATAAACCGGAACTTAAATTCCTGCTTGCCTACTATTAAACTCCTCCTCAGGCCCTAAGAGTGGTTGAAATCTTACAGATGACTTAAATTGGGTTGCCTTGCTCAGGGTTCACACCCAGCACACATTAGAAAGGGATTGGATGGGACAGGATGGGGCAGGGTGGCATGGGATGAGACAGGGTGGGATGGAAGCCAATTTAGCTGAAAGAGAATGACTCAAGTAGAATGGAATTCATGTCTAAGGAAAGGACAAAAGGGGGCTGTACTCAGTCAATTAAGCACGATGGCACTTCTGACCTCAAGCTCTATGGTATTTAAGAAATAAACCTCATCATTGTCAAGAAATACCCCTGCACCATGTTATATCATATAACCACCATCCAACTTTCCTGAAGCTTACATTTGGCAAATACAAAGGTTTGTTTTAGAAAGGTTAATTCTGGGGGTGACTGACAGGAAAATTGAGTTTGGTGGGAAGATGTGGGTCACAGGAGACAGTCATAATTTAAATAAATAAATAAATAAATAAATAAATAAATAAATACTGAAAAGTGGATCAAAAAGAACAATGATTTTATCCAACCAAAAGGGAAATGTGCCCAGAAGAGGAGAAAGGGAGGGAGGGAGGGAGGAACAGAGCGAGGGAGGCAGGAATGGAGGGAGGGAGAGAGAGGAAGAGAGAGGGTGAGGGAGAGAGAGAGGGAGAGAGAGAGAGAGAGAGACAATGTGAGTGAGCACACAAGTACCACAACCTGGGGGACGGAGTTTCCCTAACACAAGGCTAGGAACAGTTCACTAAATGGCAAGCATTTGTTCAGGGTAAGGTGTCTGCACAAGAGTGAAATTATCATCTGATATCAATAAGGTTGCACCTGCAACAGAGCAGAAAGGGCAAGATTTCACAGAGATGGAAGGTAACACAGATGATGAAAATACAGAACCAGGCTGCTAAGATTTACCAAACCAGAGTCAGAGGATACTGTCTGAACTTACACATTATCTAACCCAAAAATATGTGAATGTCCAGTTTTCTCCAATTTAAACTCGGTGCTTTTGCTCTCTAAATGGGTAACTAGGAAGAGAATGTATTCGAGATCCATGGCCAAGAAGCAACACAGTCTTAGAGAGACTTCAATGTTATATCTCAATCCCGATTTGACAATTTTAAGGGGAAGAAAAGGCTGGTATATCACTGCTGTGGATTGCGAAACTCATATTCACACACGACTTACAGTATAGAAGTTCCATCAATAGTAATAAATCTCACAAAATCTCTTGAGTCAAAAGGGCAAATATCCACAGGTTTTGATGCTGCTTATTTTTGACAAAGGAAGAAAGCATAGGACTTGACTTCCAATTGGGTTATTGAGGACTAGAAAGTCGATTTTCTGATATTAAATCAAAAGAGAACTCCCTAATCACTGAAATGCACTTGAGATAAATCCCCACACCCTTTTGTTTATTGGTATTATCTTATTAATTATAATAATTCCTCCATGGAAGGCATTGGTAACTTGGAAGTTATTTTAACAAGATTTTCATATATCTGTAAGCAACCTAATGAGCCAACTCCTACTATATTCATTTATTTAAGAGAAAACTCAGGGAGTGTCTTAATCAGGCTCACAATGCTATTAAGTATCAAATTTAAAATATAAATTCAAGCCAGTTTGGCTTCAAAGCCAGTAGCCCTAACTACTCTGTGACACTGTGGTTTGCCAGTTTACTCCATTTTACTCTCCATCCAATGTGGCTGGAACCCTGTACTGCCATTCATAACAATATAGGTAGTTGTACTTGACAGTGAAGAGGTTTTACAGCTGCACTAGAACTCTTAAAACTGTCTTTTTTTTTTTTTTGATCAACCACCAAAGTTGACATTTACTAGTTGCAATCAAGTGAGACAAAACAAAACAAAACAAAAAAGCCAGTCATAAAGCCAAAGGCGTAACAGAGTCAATCCAAAGAAAGTACTGTCCTGCTCCTGTCACCTGCATTTACCATTTTTACTGTAGCCACCTGGGGCTCCCTGCAACCACTAGACTATCCTCAACCCTGTCAATGAGGAATAGAAAGAATTTCCAGAAATGATCATCCCTCTAACAAGCAGTTCTCAAAAGATGAGACAACAGTTCATGTGTAAACACCCAGTTTCCTCATCCCTTATGTTAGACAACTCTGAGACATTTGCTGAGCCTTCCCACCAGGTCTCCCCAGTGGGAATGAGCTCCAGCTGCCCACACAGAACGTATTCATGAGCTGAGGCATCCCAGAATTAACGGCCCCATCTTCTCCAGTTCCTTACTGATGCTTCCAGGGATCATCTTCCTGATGGAAAACCACAGAAGAAAAAAAAGTTTAAGTTTAGTTGCCCCACAAGGTAAAATCACTTATTTAGAAGTCAAATACGGCTTTACACATATGGAGAAAATAGCAACTGCTTTTTCATATTTCACAAAAATACATTATTTGCTCTCTCTCCCTCTTACACTAAATGTGCCCCCAAAAGATAATGAAGTAAACCAGATTAAGGTAATTTATTATTCCAGATTAATATTACAGATTCAAAGTGTTGCTCCCTTCCCCCCACAAAACAAAACAAAACAAAACAAAACAAATTCATATGCTGAAATCCTAAGCCACAGCATCTCAGAATGTGACTGTATGTGGAGACAGGATCTGTAAAGAGGTGAATAAGATAAAATGCAGTCATTAAGGTGGCCTCTAAAACAGTATGACTGGTGTCCCTTTAAAATGAAATGTGGGGGAAAAAACGAAATGTGGGGGGCACCTGGGTGGTTCAGTTAGTTAAGCACCTGCCATTGGCTAGGGTCATGATCTCAGATTCTTGGGATCAAGCCCCAAGTCAGGTTCCCTTCTCAGTGGGGAGTCTGCATCTCCCTTTCCCTCTGCCTTCCCCCATCACTTCATTCCCCCCCATCCCCCCCCCCCCGTGCTCGCTTTCTCTCTCTTTCTAAAATAAATAATATCTTTTAAAAAAAAGGAATTTTTGACTCAAACTTCCATAGAGTCAGGGCCATGTGAAGACATAGGAAGAAAATGGCCATCTACAAGCCAAGGATAAGACATAAGCAAGGGCTTCAGAAGGAAGCAACACTGCCATGCCTCGAGAACCATGACAAAGTACTTCTCTGTCATTTTAGCCTCTCACTCTTTGACACATTTTTGAGGCAGCACCAGCAAACAAACACAGACAGAAACTGCTATTATCATTGTATTGGAAGGACCAGTTAAATATGCACAGGTAATGTCAGCAAATGCAAAGAAACTATTATTAATAAAACACCAGGCCAGACAATTTACATGCATTACTTATACTCATGGTAACAAATTTCTATTTTAGAGAGTTGCTACTGTCCCAAGTTTACTTCTGAGAAAACTAGAAGTTAAGGAAGGTGGGTACCTTCCCCGGTCTCACTGCTTCTGTAGATAAGACCAGAGCAGTGACATTCTACACCTGAGATTTGCTAGAGGAGCCTCTTAAAATAAATCAGACTATCCTCATCTGATCTTACACTATTAGTGATGTACAATCAAGGATTAGTAATTTCATTTCTCTATGATGTAGTTTCTCTATTTGTTAAAAGCAAGGTATCTTAAGTCTGGGTACAAGAAGAGATTATAGCAATTGAAGATGATAAATTCAGAATGGATTTAAAAGACATCTGGGCCTGAAAAAAAATTGATAAGCCTAATTCTTCCAACCATTGTTGTAATCACACGGCAAAGACAAAGCAGGGTTCTCATGTGAAATTTCACTAGGTCTCAGCACTATATTTTCGTCTTTCAAGACAAGCAGTAAGCCATCCGTGGACACTTTCTCCATGTAAAGTCAACCTAATCATGCAGCAGCAGGGAGTTCACCAGTGTATAGGGGCCCATTATTCATCACTTCTGAGGAGCAGCTACTGTGGTCCTAGTTAGTGATTAAATATTTAGTGTCAGTAATATAGGCAACAGAGAAAAGAAAATACTGCACTTCTTAAATGCCTTGGAAAGCATATTGAAGGCAGCCAGTCAATCACATGAGTGACAGGCTCTGAGTACCTCGTTAAAGGTGCTAAAATGTAAAATGTGCTCCAGATCCTTCCTGCTTGCTTGCTCTCCCTATTAGGCACTATTTGGGACACTCTTGTTCACATTTTAGAACTAGCTTGAAGCAAAACTCACTATGAAGGACAAAGAAGTAGAGATTTTATAAATTATTTGCTTTACCACCAACTCTAGATGAACTTGATATATTGCCTGAGGCATTACAATGCTAGGGAGCCTGGGAGCTGTCCCCCTTTCAGAGCACGGAACAGCAGACTTGTGGCATGACAAAATAGAATAATCTGCATCCCTTCCATTGGACGTTCCTCCACCGCAAAAACACTGATGTATTCATGCACAGGCCTCCAGATGTTTCTCAACTAGACACATGTGTGAGTACAACGACATATAGAGTACAGTTTGCATCTCTGTCCCCTGAAGCCAGTACCAGTTATTTCAAACTGGGGTTATGACTTGATAGGTTCACATACCCTAGTGAGACCTCTTCAGATTCTATCAAGGGCAAACCTGACACCCAGAATCTCAGAATATGATGGATTTACAGAGTTAATTAAATCAGGTGTAGAGGGATGCCTGGGTGGCTCAGTGGTTGAGCATCTGCCTTTGGCTCAGGGCATGATCCCAGGATCCGGGATCAAGTCCCACATCAGGCTCCTTGCAGGGAGCCTGCTTCTACCTCTGCCTATGTCTCTGCCTCTGTGTGTGTGTATGTGTCTCATGAATAAATAAATAAAATCTTTTTAAAAATTAATAATAAAAAAATAAATCAAGTGTAGATGTTCAAGCTGCCTTACTAGACACTGGTCAGATCCCTAACCTGAGGCATAGGCCACATAAGGTAGACTCACTTTATAGTTCTGAGGGTACATTCATTGCTCCATAGGCCAGAACTCTATGATACCGAGGCTGTGCTAGCATTTCGGCTTTAACTGCTGTGTTCATCTGTGACTCTTTCTTAGACCTTTTCTTTGAATTAGCTACCTCTTTTTACAGTGACATGTGAGTCCAAGCAGGAGGAGCCATGGGGAACTCCATTCTATATGCAGTGAAAGTGTACTGCACTCCATGAGGTCTGGGCTGTTTTGTTCTGCTTCCAGGGAGAAGCATTAGTCTCTGATCCTCTCTTGGCTTTCCAAGTTGGTCCTTGAACAGTTTGTGCCTACACTTGTTAGGCATCCTGGTTCAACAAGGAGACACAGAAGTAGCTCATGGTCCCCTGGACCCATTCCCCTTCAACAGCCACCCCTAGTTAGGCTCCATTATCGTCGATAACTTAACCTCAACCAGTCCACTCTCCTTACCTTTCTGATGGCTTAAGGATTGCTACAGATTTCATTTAGTAACTAATCCTGAGGAAGGGATTATTTCTTTGCCCCCGGCTTCAATGACCATGCCACCCATTGCTTAGACACAAAGGAATTGCTTTAAGTCTGCTAAAAAGACAGCACCCTTAAAAATCAAGTTTTAATTTTTAATTTTTCTTGAGACTTTCAACCATAGTTCCATCCCTAAAGGTCATATTTAGTAATGATTCTGCATTCATACACCTGTCATCCAGGCCTGCAAGTCTTTACTACTAAAGTGCCAATGGAGGGGTCAGTGATTTTTAAATACAGTTTTGCTATTAGCCATATTTTTCATTAGACACACAGTTCATTCTGAAATAAAAGCTGTAGCCTTGCCCATTGACCAAGACAAATAATAACCATCGAACTTTTATAATTTTTGTGTATATGACAAGAACAGTTTAATGAATCCGTTTATGGCAGCACCATTAAAAGTACATTCAATTATTGCCTAGAAATCCACCTTTAAAAAAAAAGAAGACTGCAGGGAAAGAACCTTTTTCACTGAAGGATCATTAATACATTTACATTTTAAAATTACATCCCTAAGGGAGCCTGGGGAAACTAGTTATTTTTTATTTTAAGTGTCATTTGGTATTCCCTTTATTGCTTTATCTTTGTAGGTCAGGACAACGAAAAGAACTTGAGATGAAAACCACCTGATGGCCAAGAAATAAAAGTCAAAAAGTCATAGTAAGGATGCAGATACTTTGTTCATGCATTGACTTAAAAGAAAAATAAAATGGTCACAGACCCTTTGCTTTGAGAATTAAAGTACCTACAAACTAGCCTCAGCTTTTCTTCTCTATGCTGTGAAATGGAGGTGTTTATTCTTAAATATACCACCGTCAAAATGAAAAATCCTCCACCCCTCAAAAGAAGAAATTTCTCTAATCATTTTTTTAAATTGCACTCAGTTGCTTTTGCAAATGGAGCTTGCCTTGTCCTTCTGAAACACAAGCCCTGTTTCAGAAACAGAGAGTTAAAAAAAAAAAAAAGTATTTAATAGGAACCATTGCTTGGGTTGACTTGCTTTTGCCTCAGGGTCTAACTTCGGACTTGAATAGAGTCTGTGTGGCTGCTTTCCAATGGTCTGCTGCATCATCATATAGCAAAACTGAATTGTTTTGACGAGAGCTGGTGAATAGGCTATGTTTGGACAGACTGGGTCTGTTTTTAGCCATTAAAAAGGGCTATTAAAACTGCTGAGCTGTCATTAGAGCACGTTGTGAGGTGCCCAAGACAAAGCAGCAAGAAGTAAATTGGCTTTCTGCATCCAGAGGCCCTGAGTCTGGAAGGACATTATACTGTCAGGCAACCTCCACTTAATGGTGCGGAGTGGAGACCAACAGTTGTACCAGGTGTGAGTGAAAGGAGCTCAGCTTGAATTAGACTCTGGAAAAGTGCTTTGCGTTAAAAGGAACAAAGAGAAAGAGAGACAGAGCTTCAAGTTTCTAGTACTGGTCAGCAAATTGGGCCATGTTCTCCAGTTTCCCTTCTTTGCAATGCAGCAAAACCTCATTAATTTGGAATAATTGGAAGATGGAAGGTGTTGGGCTTTCCAAGTTAAAAATAAGGAATTACACAATATTTTTGGAATACAGCCATCATATTACTTTATAGCCCCAGGCTAACAATTGCTATTAACCAAAGAGCCTATTTAATATCTATAGTCCAAAAGAGCAATTTGTGATTAGCACGCTACTGCTGATATGCAAATAGAATGCTTTAAGTTTTCGCTATTTTTTTTTAAGATTTCTTCAGTGGGATACACATTCCTCTTGCATTCTCTTTATACTATTGATTTCATTGGTAAAGCCAATTATAATATAATAATAAAACTTGCCACAAAGCTATAAACTTGAGCTCTGCTTCCATTAGAATAATCTCAAATTCTGAAAGAGTCTGAATTATAAATGAGTGAGTTCCAAAAAAAATCTTACTGCATATTGAAATAGATACATTTTAGGACTCCGTAAGATTGGAGAAAAAAAAAATCAACGTATCTCTCCCTCTTGGGCCCCCTTTCTTTCCTCCCTCTTAGGCACCTGAGCATTTAGCATGGCTGTACCCATTACCTTTACTTCACCCCTCCCCTATTGGTTCCTTCATACTCATAGTTGAATATAACTTACTCTTTCTTACCTCACTGTTGAAATCTTCCTAAATTGCATGACCATCTCAAGGGATGACCCTATCTCTTTCTTATTCCTCAAGGCCATATTTCTTACATACGTAGTCCACACTATTGCCTTGCCACTCTTTCACACCCACTCACTCCTCCACCCAGTGCTCCAACACTGCACTGTAGCCACTGTGTCTCAGAGGGACCCCTGACATTTAGCTCTTACATTATTTGACCTTTCCTTTTGTGGCAGAGAGGACATTGTGAGGTGCTCACAACATTGCATAGAAGTTGGAAGAGCAGGCTCTATTAATAACAGAATGCTTTTACTTTTTCACCAAATGATGCTAGCTAGACATTGTTGGTAGATACCTTCTATCAGATTAAAGAAATTCTACCCTGTTTTTTCTTTGTCAAGGATTTCAACTTTTTTTAAAAGTAATGAATGAGGACTGAACTTTGCCAAACAACTTTCCTGGTGTCTGAGATGGAAGATTTAAGGAATACACAAATTGACAATATGGGGTTTCAACTCTCCAGATTATCATTAACAAAGTAGTACCTTAGGAAAGACATTAATAAGCCATTTTATTAGTCTGATTGTTCATTAGAGATAGAGAGTACAGATAAGACCAGTATATCCCTTAGTTATTCTCTGATTTCCTTTTCTATAAGATGAGTTTATTGATCCAAGACAATTTGTGTGGATACCCTTTGAAACATCAGGTATTCTATAAACAACATGGGTGAGAAAATCCAACCCATATCCAGAATAGATACAGATTCTAGTAAAAACAATCATTGCATCCCTTCCCCCTACCAAATAGAAGGGATCTGGTGTAAATGATTGACTCTCCATTAGGGTTGCCAAATAAAATGTAACCCCAACCTAAATTTGAATTTCAGATCAAAAAAAAAAAAGAATTTCAGATCAGTGATGAGTGAATTTTGTCATAAATCTATGTCCCAAATATTGCATGGGACACACTTACATTAAAGAATAATTCAATGTTAATCTGAAATTCAAATTTAATGAGGCATCCTTTATTTTTATTTGCTCTATCTGGCAACTCTAGTTCAGGTAGCTGTCTAGCCTGTCCAAAGAATGGTGCAAGATCAAAGATTAAAACCTCAATGTCTCTCTCTGCTGATGGCCATTGGGGCAATTAGCAATGTCAGGAACTACATCAGCCTTGGCAAGAGGACGCCCTTATTATTGGGTACAAGAATAGCCTTCATTTCCACCATCATGGCCACCATCTATGTGCCCACTGTGGTATAAAAGTGACTTGAGAGAGAAGCTGTACTGAATGAGTCATCCTGCACACTTGGTCTCTGAGAGCATCCTCTACAATGAAATACAAAGATTCATACACTCTCTGCCAATCCAATTAGCCTATCTTTATGCTTTTCCACAATTTCTTGACCAGCTGGACCAAAAAAAAAAAAAAAACAGGCTTTCAGTATATGTTCGCCTCTCCGGACAATTCTCTTTCCAAAGTGAATGACTAAGTGTATCGTTCATATGTCTGCCAAATAAAAGAATTTATCTTTACAATGGCCTACAGGGCTAGCCTTGAGTGGAACTACAATGTAACAGTACTCCAGAGTAGCACCCGTCTGCCACAGTGACCCATCTGTGGACTACTCTTGAGTTTTTCAGCTTCAAGAGTTGGTTATAGAGAAATCCTTATAATGCCATACTAGTAGCTGATGAACAGGCTGCTGTCATAGAAGACATGTCTGGCTCACCTATTTATGTAATTTGTTAGTATCTTCTGTTTCTACCCGAGCCTGATCCCAAGTATGCCATTTTCATCATACAACAGATTTCTATTGCCTGGCCAGATCTCATGACTTGGTGCATCTGATAATACACATTTCCTGATGGGTAGCTCTAGTTGCATACACAAAAGGCCTAGTCAGGCCTTCAGTCTTTATTATGGTAAAGTATCCCAGGAAATACATTTTACATAAAGTACTCATTTCTTACAGAAGGCATGATCTTGCTAAAATTATCCTATGGGTCAGAGATGTTTCATGTCATCTTTATCAATAATAGATACCTTTAACTTCATCAGATCTTCTGGACGATACAGACTTAGGAACCATTTGCACCTGTTGTAGAAACCTCTTAATTTAGACCCTCTTCTAATCCTGTGGCCATGAGAGGCCCTCAAGAATGGATGAGAACACTCATCTAAAGTAGAAGTTAGCCTGACTTCAACACCACAAAGGTCCAAGAGGTGAAGAATGTAACAACTGTCTTTGACCTCAGAGGGGATAATCCAGTGTGCCCATACCACTGGCATAAACACTATCATTGTGAATGCCTTTGTTGCCTTTCTGCATAACATACTGCAACAAGCTTATTAGCTTAAAACAACTTATTTTTATTATCTCACAGTTACCATGATTCAGAAGTCCAGGCATGGTTCTATAGGGTTATCTGCTTTGGGGTCTTACCAGGCTGCAATCCTGGTGGGACTGGACTGAGTCATATCAAAGGCTTAAGGAAAAATCCATTCCCAGTCTCCATCAGTTGGCTAGTAGAATTCTTCTCCATGCAAGTCTATGGCTAACTTCTTTTCTTGCTAGCTATCAACTAGAATCCCCCCTTAGGTCCCAAGGCTGCTCATAGTTCCCCCAAAAATAGGAATTTTTTTTTTTTACAACATTTGCTTTTGCAAAGCCAGCAGGAAAACATCTCCCTCTTTAAGAAAGACTCAGTTCATTTTATGGGCTTTCAAACAATTAAGTCTGGTCCAATAAAGATAAACTCCTTTTTAAACTCAAAAGAAACTCATTTGTTACCTGAATAATGTCTCCAAAAGCCCTTCATGAGTGCCACACAAGATGATCTAATTACAGGAGTGATGTTCCATCCCATTACAATGTTTTATAATCACTAATAAGGAATAGGAATATATGTTGCCTCTAAAATAAAACATTGAAGAAAACATAACTGACTTAACTTGCCAATTTTTTAAAGGTTTGGAAAATCTGACTGAAATCCATATGTCTAATTTTTTTTCAAATATCTACCTTTTCATCCTTAGCAGAATTTAAATATTTGGAAGTACCTGTGCTTGAGAGATTCAAAAGCTTAATATTTTGAACAATCTATAACCCAAGTAATATAATTTTTAAATTACCCACCAAATTTTCCAGTTTCAGTTTCTCTTGCTTATTTCCAAAAGTTTTCTTTAGATCTCCACAAATATATTTTGCCTCTAATAGATCTTAGTTCTTCGACTATAGTTTCTATTCCTACTTTAATCACTTTAAAATTATGTATTTTATAGAATTAGACAACTAACTCAAGCCCTTAAGATATTAGCTCTTGTTTTCTCTTAGGTGTATACATTTTCTTATATGGTCTGTGAGTGTGAAACTTTAATTACCATTATGAGCTCCTCTTCACTGATATGTGCTCCTCAACCGATACTTATGGAAATTCCTATGTGCCCTATATTGTTGAAGGGTCCTTCCTGAAGAGTTCTGTTTGCTTTTCATCACAGTGGGACCAGATTTTACACTAATGTTTCAGTTTCAGTTCAAAATATTCTTAAGTAAAACACATTTGAATTCTATGTTTAATCAAGTTCAATTTTTATTTCTTAGGGGATTTCTTCTTTTTTACCTGCAGCTTTCCTGTCCCTTCCCTTAGATATTTGGAGATGTTTTTCTTGCATTGAAAGAGCAAGCCTTCTAGGATCTCATCTTTAGAAAAGGGTCTCAGTCAAGCTCCCTGACTCCTACAGATCTAGGACTATGTCTACTATCCCTCTAAGAATGACATAACCGTAGTCCTTTGTTCTTCAAACTCCTAATATACTCTGAGTTTCCCCAGCATCAAATCACATGCTCAAGGCTCTGGCCATTGAGTCCTTTCTTTCAAATTTGACTATTTTTGAATACAGAATTTTATGCTTTTAAATTAGATAGTGTTAAACCTCAATCTCCAAAACAGCAAACCCATGGAAGTAATCTATTTAGAATATGTGTTTAAAAGTAATAATGCTTGTAGACATAAAAAATTCATTAAGGTTATATTAAAATGATTCAAATGTGGGAGACATTCCTTTATGTTATGAGTTTCTCTGTTGCCATGGCATAGACCTATGGCCACTGAGAAATGGGAAAGTCACCATTATCCATGGATTGAGAATCTCTGCACACATGAGCAAGTATACTTACCTATGAATGAGTTCAACTACAGAAAGAGAAATATAACCACCATTTACCAAAAGGGAAGGGATCCAATGCTACAGCAGAGTATCTTTAGTGACTTTCCATTGGTAGGTAAGTGGCTTGACACTTTAAATTATAGAGATGTAGCTAAAAGTCACATGTGTCACATGATAGTTTTATGTCAGCTTGGTGTGCCTACAGTATCCATCATTCCAACACTAATTTGGGTGTTGCTGTTAAACTACTTTGTAAATGTGATTTCAGTTTATCATCAGTTGACTTTATAGGTGGAAGACTGATCTAGATCATCTGGGTGGGCCTGATTCAATTGTTCAAAGGATATGAGAAGAACTCAGGCCTCCTTCTAGAAGAAGCAATTTTATCTATGGAATGCAGCTTCAGCTCATTCCTGAGTTTCTAGCTTGCCTTTCTAGACAGTCTGCCTGTGGCTTCCAGACTCTCCTAGCCTACCACCACAATCATAAAAGCCAATTCCTTGCAATGTAGTTCCTTATATTTATCTTTTATTGCTTCTATTTCTCTGGTAGACCCCTGACTAATATATATGACATTCTGTACTGGATTTTATTTTACATATGCACAAGTATCTGAAAACATTAAAAATTGTGTTTACTTCCTTATTCAAAATAGCCTGAGAAAGATTTTTAAGACCCCAAGGAATCTTAGCAGAGAAGTAGTCCATAAAATACATATCTTTGTGTACAAGGAGTCTACTGTGCACTTTATGGGAATATGAACAATCAATGTGAGGAGTACTGAGGGGGTTGGGCTGTAGAAAAAGAGGCCAGAGCTCTACCCACTCAATTATGGCCCCATTTCCTGCTGTGCCTCAGATCCCTGGGAAAGAGCCCTTCTAAGGACTCAATCAGCACAGTCTCTCAATTATAGAGAAACTTCACTTTTCCCACCCCCAATTTAGGGAGGAAACAGGGAACCAGTATAAAAATACAAAAAGGACTGAACACATGTAACGAGGACTAGGAATATAAAGCAAGAGAGTATAAAGTCTGAGACTATGTCTTTATGGCCTAGAAAACAGGAGACTCAGCAGGGAATGTGATTACAGTCCATAAATGTCTCTGAGTAACCATATACATGAAACAGGGACTTACTTACCATGGGAGAAAATGCTTAGGCAAGGCAAAATTGCATCAAGTTTTGGAATCAACATTTTAGACGGGAAGAAGAACATTTTGAAGGTAAAACATTTTGAAGGAACATTCTCATACTCAGAGAATATGAGTCATTGGCTACATAAGACAGTCACAGAGAAGGTGAGGTGAGCTGACAGTTGATCTGGCATGTAACAAGTCCAGTGTAAACGATAGCAACACATTTTGAATGAAGTCACGTATTATTACAACAAAAGATGCAAAAAACTAAACAAAATCTCTACAGACAACTTCATTTTTAATCATTTACTCAAAATGGATGCTAAGTTTCCATAGTTAACAGGGGAGGGGCTAATGCAAATATTAGTGGTCAGTGCAGCCCAGAAAATGTGGCCCTTCAAGAAGCAGGAGAAGCAGTGGCCATACCCAGAGTCTCATTAGAAATGTAGAGTCTCAGGCCCGATCCAGAACCTATTTGTCAGATGGTTTCTCAACAGATCCCTCACTAAAACACATGCAAAACAAGGTTTGAAAACCAATAAAAGAAAATAGGAATACTTACATACCCTCATAGCCCTGAAGAAACTTAAAAGCAAAAATGATAAACTTCTTTAGATCTTATCATTTAATTACTTTTTTGCCAAAATGATATATTGATTTGTTGACTATAAAGGAGCCTCCAATCAATGATATTAACATCAATGTTTATATTCTTGTAATTTCAATATCATATAGTCTGTGAAATATTCGTAAAGTCAGTCTGTCATTGACTGACTTTGCTGTTTATTAATAATACCATTTATACTTTTGTACTCTGCCAGTGGACACATGTGGTGACAGTTGTCAAAAACAGTCATTTGGCTAAGAAAATATTGACCTTTAATAAGTGTCTCTGAAATTATGACCCTGAATGGTTTCCCTCTGCATGGCCTAGAGGGAGATTAGCCACAGAGAACTGGGCCACGTGTGTCCAGGAAGACAGAAAGACATTGACTAATATGACCCAAAGTCCCTTGGCTTTCCATGTCATTACTTTCCCGCCATGTAAACTTACTTTATTAGTTCACTTTTGTGAGTCTCAGTTTATTTATCTGTAATAGAGACATAATGATGCTTCCCCTTCTAGAGGAGAAATGAATGGACAAACCAATGCCTATGGCAGAATTTTATCCATTACTAAGGCCACAGAAATGTAGGGATTCAGACACCTCAGAGGGAGACTGGCGATCTATGATTACTCGTCACCTGTAGAACTCCAGTCTGGAAGCTGTTGGCTTCACTGCAGAATCCTTTGGTCCCCAATTCCTCGGAAATTAAAAAGACTTCTTGTTTTCTAAGATTCTATTTAGGAAATTAACATACATTTAGTTGTTAAGCTACCTGGCTCCTTGCCAGAAGTCCAAGGCAGGAGGAATAGCAAGTGAATTTTCCACAGTAATGCCTTTGCTAAAGGCAAGAGAAGTCTTCAACCCTTAGGTAATTCTTGAATACCAAGTATTTGGTTCCATTAAGCATACATTTCCAGAAGATGGCTACTAACGTTATGAACATATCTGAATTCTTAAACCAAGTTTGCAAACTAGCATTTCATCTATTTTTTATCCGTGCCACAACACTCTCTTTTAAAAAATCATGGCCAACATTTAATAATGTGGAGAGTCACATAAAAATATGTGAACAGGCAGCCTGGGTGGCTCAGCGGTTTAGCGCTGCCTTCAGCTCAGGGCCTGGTCCTGGAGACCCGGGATGGAGTACCGCGTCAGGTATTTTGCACGGAGCCTTCTCCCTCTGCCTGTGTCTCTGCCTCTGTCTCTCTCTCTGTGTCTCTCATGAATAAATAAATAACATCTTTAAAGAAAAAAAAATATATATATATATACATGTGAACAACTTTTGATTTGGTTATTCACATGTTTTTGCTTCTTCAGTTCTACTCCCATGAAATATAATCAGACAACCACCTTTTTGTTGGCAAATAGTAATTTTCACAACAAAACTAAGAAATCTATCACAAAGAACAGTCTAGTATGAAGTTAATCACATGGATCCAGTGAATAAAATGCCTAAAATGAGGTAATTTACACAATTCCCCCCAAATTTAATAAATGCCATTGGAGTCAAGATAATTGTATGGGGATTTATTCTTGATTTAATTAATTAATGTCTATGAGCTATTATCAGAGTTGACAATAACAACTCAAATTTGTTCCAGCTGCCAAAATGCTGATGGGAGCGCATGGCTTTATTTGACTCTTTGGGCCCACACAGAAAGCCTTATGAGGAATGAATACTGGATTAGCCACTGGCTCTGTGGATGTGTGCAGTAGTTGATGGAATGTGACGGGGGAAGTGTGATCTATGCCAACTATTATAACATTGATTGTCTTATTACTGCTAGCAAGAATCTAGATAAATAGACTTTGCACGCTCTAAATGAAAGGAAAACTACCCTAGGTGTATCCAAGTCAAGGTACCATTTAGTAACACATAGCCCTCGGTTAGGCACTGAGGAAACATGAACCCTGTTTTCTAAGACCTAGCAATACAGTTATAAGAGACAGAGATTCAGTCTTCTCTTGGCCCTACAGCCCAAGCTATTAGCACCTATAATCTATCAAAGGAAGAATTGTTGTACCCACAAGTCAAGCACAGTGCCTGACACATGCAAATGCTTCATAAATATGTGTTGGTTGAATGAATGAATGGATGGATGGATGGATTGATGGATGAATTAAGGCCTGTGGACCTAAATGCTAACAAAGTAAGGGGAGACAGCTTTTTATTTATTAATGAAGGTTGAAACCCAAAGGAATTTATCAATTAAATGGCAGATCCAGTACTCAATTTATTCCAAGACTCGATTATCTTGACCACACCCCCACTTAGGGTCATGTGTAAAACTATGTCTTTTTATTTTATTCAATAACTTGGAGTATCAGTCATGATCCTTTCTCTAATGGTCTTACGAATTCAGAAAAAGAAAAATGAAGTTCTGTCCCAAAAAAGATAAGGCTCTTAGAGTAGAATCACAGTGAGTCTACTTTTCAACATTTCTGAAGATCTACAAAGGTGGCAATATTAATTACTTTATGTCCCAGTAGTTGTCTGTACTCTAAGTTTCATATTGGGACACCTAAGTGGCTCAGTGGTTAAGCATCCGCCTTTGGCTCAGGGTGTGATCCTGGGTCCTAGGATCGAGTCCCACATCGGGCTTCCTGTCTGGAGCCTGCTTCTACCTCTGTCTGTGTCTCTGCCTCTCTCTCTCTCTCTCTCATGAATAAATAAATAAAGTCTTTTAAAATTTTTCATATCCACCTAGATACAGTCAAGAGGAAATCTCAAAAATGAATTTTGATATACGTAAACTGGTTCTTTTTGTCTTGATCTTCCCACTTCCTTCTGAATTAAGTATCCTACCTTCCTTAATTTGTAAGTGGAGAATAGTTAAACACTAAGTAGACAGTTGCACCAGACACTTTCCCAAACATTGTCTGCACAAAAGCAATCCTAGGACAAGCAATCCAGGTGGATAGTAAAGTCACTAAAGGGCACTGAGATCCTCACTCTGGCCATCAGAGCCAAGCTGCTACCCAGATGAGCAAGTGCCATCCCCTCCCCCCATGATTGGTCTAACAGTTCCTGTAAGGCACCAGGATACAGGAAACAAACTGATGGTTGACAAAGAAGGAGATTTGGGGGGATGTGGACAAAATGGGTGAAGGTGAGTGGGAGACTCAGTTTCCAGTTATGGGATGAGGAAGGCACAGCAATAAAAGCCATAGTACAGGGAATATAGTCAATGGTATTATAATAGCCTTGTATGGGGACACATAATAGCTGCATAGCCTAACCTATAAATCTGTGGAATCATTGTGCTGTACACTTGAAACTAACATAACATTGTGTGTCAACTAAACTGAACATAAAACAAAGTAAAGGGGAAATGTGAAAGAAAAAAAAAAAGCACAAGGAGCCACAGAAAATTAGACATCTACATTCTTGAAGCTCCATGGTTAATCTCAAATCCCTACACTGCCTTTTTCTAACCTGGTTTAAGAATCTGCAGTTTGGAATATAAAACTATATTATTAAACTATCTCCCTCATCCTATTTTCTTCTTAATGCTGTATACTAAATTCATAAAAAAAAAACTTTCAACTTTTAAATATAATATTGGCAGAGAAATAGGGTTTGTACCTCTTCTTTAAAGTAAACATATGTTAATTACTCTGGTGCTGGAAAAATTCAGGTTGTCTAAGGATTTTACCAGTTTAATAAAACAGGACTGAAAAACAGCCAACATGGTAACACCATTAGACTGATTGTCTTCTGTAGATATACAGAATATATGAATAATAATTTTCTCTTCATAATTCTTGCTGACTTGAAGGCATGATCGAATAGTACACTTCTGATTAATCCAGGACCGAGTCCACATAGGCACATGTGCAGAGTTCTGATAAGGTGAAGAAAGATGTGTTTCCATGTCAACAATTTAAAGGTTGGAACTATTTGGAGTTGTTAATATAAACTTTGATTTTAGCTCATTGACTTTGATGGTTTTGCAACGAATAAATTCTAACACAATTATAATGACTGCCGAAATGTATTAAATCTCTAGAGAAGCTGGAAAAATGTGTACGCATGACAGGTTTGTCAATCACCTCTTGTTCTGATTATGTGACATCACCATGTGATTTTTCTTAACTAGAAAAATGACATTATAGTATTTCCTAGCAGCCCAAAAGGGAAATATTGTGTCACTCTTTACAGGTTCCTCCAGTGTCTTTATATAATGCCCCCCAAATAAACAAATAAATAAATAAAGCCAGAGACTCTATCCTGAGGCATCACACAATTTCATCAGCTTATTAATACTCAGAAAACTGCAACATCATTATCTTAACTACAGGCGGTAATATCATTGGCAATAATTGGAGAGTTGTGATGATTCTGGTCCCTGGGTATTATTCCCATCAGCTTTTCTATTTTCTTTCCCTGGGATTCCCTTATTCAGAGGCAAAATAATGATAATTTTATGTTGGAACTCTTGTAGCCTCAACTGGAAAAGCCCAAAACAAAAAGAGATGGTCTATCAATGATTATCAAAAACCCAATGTCATTCTCCCAGGATCCATAAAGCTCAGGGAATGCACATGGGAAGAGAGGCCAAAAGAAAAGAGATCCAGATCATGACCAAGAACAGAGGCAAGTCATGGTGTAAGGAGAATGTGGGGGAGATATGGACAAGATGGTATAAATTGTGCTGGAAAAAATTTAAATTATACATTCTCCAAATCCTCATCATTGTCATACTCTAATTTCAATCTTTCTAAAAATAATGAGGAACACATTACATGGACTAATGCCTGGTATTCACACATGGTAGCCACAAGAATGTGCTCCCCTGCTTCCCCCAAATTCCTGCCAGGGAAGCTCTGGGAGCCGCCCTCTGAGAATCCCACCAGTTTCTTTGCTAAGGCTGCGCTTCCTGGTGCTGCTTCCAGTGAACAATCAAGAGTAACAGACCAAGACCACTTGGTTCCTGGGTGACATGACACACCACTGTCCTAACAGCTTTGGCACACTTCCCTCAGAACTGTATGGTGGTCTAAGACACCTGCACCCAACTTTCCCATCTTCTCACTCTCCCTTAAGTCAAGGTCAGACCTCCATCATGAGCTAACAGTTCTCCTAGCCTATCCTGATGCAATCCCCATTTTCTATGAAAAGCAATTCTCCCCAAAAATTTCTTACACCTTTAATCCATTTTGGCATTTGTTTCCCTGAGGACCCACACTCATTCATCTCAAGGATACTTCACATTCCCAATGGAGACATTAGAGTAAGGGATTAACATTTGTTGAACACCTACTCTATGCAAGGTATTTCACAAATAGGTCCGATTTAATTCCCCCATCAACTCTGTTGGCTAGTATTACTCTACATTTAATTGTTAAGACAGCTACCCTCTAACAGTTGAAGATTTAGACTGAACCATATGAAATCACCATTTTTAAGTCAAAAAAGAGATGTTGGCAGTTTCTTGTGACTAAAACCTTTATCATTTGCCAAGATCACACAACTACAGCACGTATATAACTCACATTTGAACCATTTCTAATTCCAAAACTCACATTCTTTCCACCATACCCGGTGTTGCAGAGTATTTGGTGAAGAGAAATATGCAGAAATCTCACCCCAGGGCTTATTCAAAGTCTTAGTTGACATAATATACATCAAAGGTATCCTAGAATATCAAATATCCTAGGGGCACTTGATTATTTCCATGATTTTTCTAGTTCTAGAACTTTCCTCTGTGCTCATAATAATATGAGGGTTATAATACAACATGAATAACATATATGTGTATAATGTAAAGAAAAAGCCTAAAAACCACTGAAGGCAGGAAGTGGGTAGTTTTTGTTCATGTTTTTGTACATCTACAGTTTCTTTTCCACAATGGCATGTGTTACGTGCATAATAAAAAATTAGAATAAAAATCAGGGGTGAGGGGTGCCTGGGTGGCTCAGTCATTTAGGCATCTGCCTTTGCCTGGGGTCATGATCCCAGGGGCATGGAATAAAAAGCCCCATATCAGGCTGCTGGGAGCCTGCTTCTCTCTCTCCCTCCAAGCATGCTCTCTCTCTCTCACTCACTCTTGCTCTTTTTCAAATAGAAAGGAAGGAAGGAAGGAAGGAAGGAAGGAAGGAAGGAAGGAAGGAAGGAAGGAGCATCAAACTATATTGCTAGTGAATCATTCTCCAAATGCACCCATGATCCCAGTGCCATTAGTCATACACTCTAGGCAAGAAGTAAGCTGGTAAACAGTGAAGAAAATGCATTCTTAAAAAATCTTTTCTGCTCTGTCCCCAACTTGTGCTAGCCATGGGCCATTTTGGCTGCATGTCTAGGTTTGTTCTGAAAATCTTGTCCTCAGCCTGGTAGTGAGAGTGTGCCTCAATGACAACAGGTCAGGAGAAGGGAGGCTACCCGGTCATTGGAAGCTCTGAAGGAATTCCAATACCTCCGTCTCAAGGAGAGTGAACATGAATTCACAAAGATTCCTAAATGAATTCTGAACTTGATGCGCAACTAATGGAATCTACTTATTACCTAGAGACAAATTCCAAAGATAAAATCTGAGCTTCTTTAACAACTATTTGTTAATGGGAGGTTAAAAACAGATGTTTCTATAATGACAGCCAAGCAACTGAGCCACAGAGGGCAAATATTGACCAAAGTAAAACCCAAACCAATATTTTAGCTTAGGTAATAAACTTTGATATTCAGGAAACCCAGATTTTGTTTTCGGCTTTAAGCATTATTAATCATTTTAGAAAGATATTGTGATCTCCCTGCCCTGACCTTGAAATTTAGTGGAAGCAAAAAAATCAGATTTAGGAAATCTTGTTCTGAAGGGGAAGGAAAAGTTATTTCAGCAGTAATAAAATCATGTGTCACTTTCTATTTCCATGGCACCCTATATATTCCTAGAGTATAGCACATTTGATTAGAAAACTTGTGTACTTGTCTGTCATCTGTCGCTAGACTTGGTGTTGCCTGCTGGTAGAACCCCTAAATACCCTATTCAGACACCACTCCAGTCCTTAACCAAATATAGGGTATTTAATCAACGCTTGGTAACTCTATATTAAATGGGAAAACAAATGGGCAAATTTGTAATACAACATTACAGCTTACAAAGAGCCTTTCCCATAGCTGATCTCCTTTAGTCATCGTGGGAAATCACGGAGATAAGCGGAAGTAGCAAACCATCCTTTGGATGCAGTTATACCTTACAACACACTGAGGGTGAGCAATTTACCATTTACCTCCGTTATAGCTTGAGGACATACCCTTGATTTCTCTAATGTTCAAAGAACAAGCACATTATCAACACATGCATGAACTTCTGGAAGCCTCATATACCATTCTGGGATTTTTATATTGGATGACTTAACAAAAGCCTTTAATCACCCCCCCAAGAGAGCATCTATTCAGTATGCTTCTATGTGGTGTCATTTTTAGATACTTTTTTTCATGTCACGCTCCTAATAGCTCCGTCAAATATGGACCATCATGATCTCAATTTGTAGATAAGGAAAAACTGAGGTCACAGAACTGAGGTATGATATCCCCATATCATAGAGCTAGTAAGTGCTATCTTCAGAATTTACCCCTGACAATCTGGCTCTTGAGCCCTTAAGTATATGTGATTACCAGTTTGACTACACTAAAACTTGCCTTTGGTTTGGCCTAGCTTCTCATACTATCTAGGGTAAACATACAAACAGATGGTAAAAACAATTCATGCTAAAAACACCCAAATAAATGGCATAATGCTTGTAAAAATTGCTCCTAAACTTTCATTCTTTAAGAAGAAGAAAAATCATATAGCGAGGTTTAATTATTGACCTAATTATTCAAGCTCTGAAGGGAAAAATATGGTTTATCTACACACCATCCATTCTTTTCCTTCATTTATTTCTTAAAGACTTTATCTCTCCTTCAAGTACTTACCTCCAAAAATTGTGCTTAAAAGTGAGGTATGGCTTACATGGCTAGTGGCATGTTTTCTATTTGGGTACAAGGAAGGAAATCACAATCACTTGTAGAGGGAAGTTATTAAAAGCAAACTCTGGGACCCAATTCCACACCATTAAGGTAAAGCTAACTGCTACAACAAAGAAACCCTGGCTTGCCACTAAAGAAATATATGTCTTGCTCAGAAAGATCAATTATTAGAAAAGCAAGTAGGGGTATAAAGAGTGAAAGCCTTGCTTCATACAGTCATCTAGCAACCCCAAAGATGGTGGTGTCATCTTCAATATATGGCTTCCAAAGCTGTCCATGGCATGGAAATCCAGAAAACAGATGAGGGAGGGAATACAGGCAAACCAGCTTCCCACCACTTTCTCTCTCAGCTGATTGATATCATTTCCACTCCCACTCTACTGGCAAGATTTGGCTGAAGGGCCCCACCTTGGTAAGAGGGCAGGGCAATACCTCTTGCTGCACTGTCACTTTCTGGTCATTGCTCTATATTGTGGAAAGGGAGCAAATATCTTTGATTTACACCTAGCCTTCTCTACCAACACCAATACAACCCAGGCCTGTAGACTCCTTTGGCCTTTCTTTGTCAATTATGGATATTGAACTAGATGATATCTAGTCTCCCCCAGGTCATGAAAAGTTCTAGGACTCAGTTTCTAGGTCATAAACACTTTTATTTTTACTATTTCATTTGACTTTCTCTATTTTAATAATTAAATGCATACTATTATTTTGCCCTGCCTTCTTTGGATAATTACCCATCTCTCCATCATCACTGAAATCCTGAGATCGACTGAGCATTGATCATTCATGGCATTCAGTGCCCAGCTGAGAGTTCCATGCTGAGGGCTCCATCCTAAGACCAATAGGTCTATCAGCTGCATGCCACACTGTGAGTGGAAGAAAAATGAGTGGCTGCTAGCTGAAACATCAGTAATGAGCCTGGGTATCACTCTATAAAAACAAGATCAATCTCGTGCTTCATATTTCACTTACTGCATCCTCATAACAACCTGGAGAAGACTCTGCGGCACAAAGTAGTCTGCAAGGATCAGAGCTGGCACTTAAACACAGGACTCCTGCCTCTACATTGCTGTTTCCTGGTAAACCAAGATTCTTCTAACTGCACTGGGCGGCCTCCCGTAACCTCTTTTCCCATTTTATCTCCTCTGTGTGGGTGAGTCTTCCCCTCATTCCTGTTTACTGGATGCTTTGCAGCTGCCTTTCCACTACATGGTTAATTTCCCATCATTTTCTGTGAGCAGATGCTCCCGAGGAGCAGAGCTGCTTTGCCATCCCTGGCACTATCTCCTGCAGATTACTGGATTGAACACAGTAGCCGCTGGCCATCCTTTTGATCTGAAAAGAAAAGATTTCCCCACTGGGATATTCCTCCTGATGATGTAATTAGTCTCCTAGACATACCTAACAAATTTATTTCTAATCACAAGGGATGAGGGGAGAGTAGAAAGAACCATTCATCTTGGATTGTGTGCAATTGCTCCAGTTAATATGCACCACTTCCAACCTCCACCCTCATGCGATGTCTTCTTTGGTGATTGTTCAAAGATTCGGGGGCAATAGGCTGCTCTTCAAAAGCAGTGGGGAACTTCACATTCATAAAGAGGTCTCAGGCACTATTAAATTGCTTTTTCAAACCTGGCAAAGACATTAGAGCTGAAAATCCACTCAGCTCCCAACTGTCCCTGGCATTAAGAACAGGTGAACCTCTTAATAACTTTTTTGAGACTGTGTTTGATTCAAAGACACAACATAGAACATTCTGTACAAACAAATCCAGCTGTTCAAAATTTTCAGTTCTCTGGGTATAGCAGTAGGGTATTATTTTTGCCCAGGTTTGTGTCTCAAGGTACTGTTAGGGATATTGTCTTGTTAAATTCATGTACCACATGTGGGAAAATAATCTGCAATATATCATCTTCATCATAAATCACAGGTATAATCTGAGGTCTACCATTTACTATTAACGCAAAGGCCATTAAACGGTTTAAGCAAACAAAGAATGAAGACCAAGGATAAGGCTGGGATGTTTTGCCCAGAGAAGGGAATTGGGAAGTCAAAGAGGAGAAAAGTTGGTTTAAGAGAGTTTATCTGTTAAACAGTCAGCCCTTCATTTGAGACCTAGAAAGCATGCACCATCACCTACTTTTGGAGGTACACTCAAAGCAACCATTTTGCAAGAACAGAAGCAAAACTCTTTAGATCATTTTTTGTTATAGACAAAGGCAACATGGCCAGTGGCCCTTTTCCACAACTCTTTGCATGTAACATTTGGCCTATTCACAGGGCTGCAAAGGAATGAAGAGGTTGGAGGGGAGTTGGTTTTTTTGTTTGTTTGTTTGTTTGTTTGTTTTAAATCAAATGAGGAAGAAACACTGGAAGACATTTAGTTGTAGTCTGGGTTTTGTTCTTGACATTTTTACTTGGTTTTCTTGAGGTCAATTTTTTTTTTTTAAATAAACGACAAATACCCACCATTTGCTTCGATGTGGATGGACCTGGAGGGTATTATGCTTAGTGAAATAAGTCAATCGGAGAAGGACAAACATTATATGGTCTCATTCATTTGGGGAATATAAAAATTAGTGAAAGGGAATAAAGGGAAAGGAGAGAAAATGAGTGAAAATATCAGTGAGGGGATCCCTGGGTGGCGCAGCGGTTCAGCGCGTGCCTTTGGCCCAGGGCGCGATCCTGGAGACCCGGGATCGAATCCCACATCGGGCTCCCGGTGCATGGAGCCTGCTTCTCCCTCTGCCTGTGTCTCTGCCTCTCTCTCTCTCTCTCTCTGTGACTATCATAAATAAATAATAATAAAAAAATAAAAAAAAAAGAAAAAGAAAAGAAAATATCAGTGAGGGTGACAAAACATGAGAGACACCTAACTCTGGGAAATGAACAAGGGGTAGTGGAAGGGGAGGTGGGCGGGGGGGTTGGGGAGAGTGGATGATGGGCACTGAGGTGGGCACTTGGTGGGAAGAGCACTGGGTGTTATGCTATATGTTGGCAAATTGAACTCCAATAGAAAATTTTTTTTAATTTACCAAGAATAAATGGCATAACCTGTTCTGTGGACAGGGGAGCACTGGTGGGACAACAGGATCAGGAAAAAACAACTGATAAAACTAAACACTAAATTTTCCAGACTACACCAAGTCTGTCAATGTACCTCCCCCATTCTAGCAACACTTAATCTGGTAACAGTAACTAATTCACGTGCCTGGTTTTTTCTTCCTAAATGACCACCATGAGTTCTAAGACTTGAAATAACCATTCTGCTATTATCTTTTTTTTTAAATCCCATTTAGGGACACCTGGATTGCTCAATGGTTGAGCATCTGCCTTCAGCTCAGGTTGTGTCCTGGGGTCCTTGGATCGAGTCCACATCAGGCTCCCCACAGACAGCCTGCTTCCCCTTCTCTGCCTCTCTGTGTCTTTCATGAATAAATAGAATCTTTTTTTAAAAAAATAAATTAAATTAAAAATCCCACTTATCACATTGCATTTCTTCTCATAATTTTTTCAAATCTTTAAATATTAGTTATTCTTGGTACTCCATTTCATAATGGAGCTATAGATAAAATTGAGCAAGATAGCATATATAAAATGGCTCACTGGTTTGCAAGACATAGAACACAAGCTCAATATATAAAATATATGGATATAATAGAAACTGTGCCATTTTTTTTCTTTTTTTTCACTTTGTGCATTTCTGTAAACCCATAAGTAGGCCAATCCAGTTGTCAGGCTAATGTGTCCATGTCTCAATAAAAATCAAAACTGTACGTTGTTTCCAAGGTGGTGAAAATGTTGAAGAGGGGACACTGGTCACTCCCTCTTTGGCTGATGACCACCAACTTGTTGTTCCCCTCCCTCCGATTGCTTTTCTTCTCTAACTTAACGAATTTCTCACCTCACATGCGTTTTTTATCCTCCCAGGATCCCCCTGACTCCTATGGAGTATTTAATCACAGCACATAACACTACAGTATTATAGTATTTTTAACACCCATTTTTTAGCATGATTTTTAATAATTACTTCTAAACAAAAAATATTTGCCACTGGAGTGATGGACCGTATGTTGATTTGATTAGTTGTTCAAAGTGTGAGAAGACCCTGAGAATCAGTTGTCTGATGAAAAGACACCATTCTCCTGCCATCAGGGGACCCACAAGATACTCTGGAGCCATTCATGAGAAGAAGATCATTGTGTCAGAAATCTAGGGCAGGGATTCAGAGGTCAATGTGTTCAGCTCTGTTTAAATCATAATCTTGCTTCCAAAATAACAAGTTTAGCCACTGATATATCAGTTTCCTTCCTAACATTCAACGAATAAATTGAATGAAAATGTATGAGATTGCTGCTATAGAGTTTTCTCCAGAGAATAGACATTTTTGGGTTGGATTGTCATAAAACTGTCTAAAAAGCTGGCACATGTTCAACTTTGTGGACCTATGTGGATAAAGGAAAGGTAGAAATGGTAACAAAGGAATGGAAAAAAATTAAAGTTGAGTTAACAGCTACCTTCCGCACATTTCTCTAGATGGCATTTATAATCAAATGCAAGGGGTTTTTTGTGGGGTTTTTTTCCTCTTCCAGGGGAATTGGTGATTTAAAAATAAGTTATTTGTGCAAATATATCAGGTTTTAACTGCACAAAGTCAAATGAATTATCAAGCAATATTTGAATAATTTCATCAATAGTGGACCTCCAACAACCTCCTATTTCCCTTCAAAGTTTAAAGTGAGGATCTGAAATATATGGTTTTATGCTGCAGCATAATGCTTATAAACATGGGCAAAACCTTCTGTGTGAAACTAATAAATGGGTCATGGGGCGCCAAAACACTACCATATGAAGCAAAAGTTCAGTCAATCATGAAAGCATGTTAGCTTTGTGTAGACAAGCAGAGGTTAGTCTTTCAAATAGTAATTATTTTTTACACAAAGGTAAGTCCCATCTCATCTTGTCACTATCTGCATTTGTATGATATGCCTTTTGTGAGAGTAGGGAGGAAAGTCCCCTGAGTACTTGGTGACTGAGAAGAAATTCCTGATATCCCTACGTCAAATTCTACAGCACACTTTCTACAATACGTTATCTCTGCAATGAATTCCTTATTAAGTAAATCCCATTTGAACTGATATCTGGTAGCTGAGACACAGACTATCAATCTAACATTCATTACAGAAGATAAATAGTTTTCATTCTAAATACTGTGCAGAGGTGCCTGCTGTGACAACGTACCTGTAACTTTCCACTGTGAAGACAAGTGAAAATCAGATCATCTTAAAGAAAAAATGAAAAAAAAAATTGCAAAGTGTTTTCCAAAGTCTGTGTATTTTTGGCATGATCACAGTGAGCATCTGAGTGGTAACAGCATGACATAACACTGTCATAAAGAGACACTGAAGACAATTTGGACCCAAGTGTCCATTTCTATGTGTTACCTACACTTCTCAAAAAGTTACCATGAACTTAATAAACGATTTCATTACGTTCAGTTTGCACTCTTAATGAAATACCAAGTGGTCCCAAGCATAATTGAGAAATACCATCTCTTTAGTAATGTTTGTCACAACCCAACTGCTGAAGAATACACCCTGTGCCATGTTAGAATAAATCCTCCTTACTACTTCACTCACCATCAGACCTGGCTGTGGGAATTCTCCCAGCTTCTAGCCTTTTTCTTTAGTCTAACCCATTTTAGACTACTACCTGAGGATCTCACCTCTTTTATTTGACTGTGATTTATTTTGAGGGCTGGTAAAAAGGAAATAAGGTCCAGAAACTATGGTAGCTGGTAGACAGTCACACAAAGCAAATGTCCAATGAATGAAGTGGGACACTCAAAGATACAGGGATGTTGTAATTAAGGAGAGGCAAAGCTGGGAGATAAACACAAAGTTGGCATTCAAAGAGGCTCCTAGGGATCCCTGGGTGGCGCAGCGGTTTGGCACCTGCCTTTGGCCCAGGGCGCAATCCTGGAGACCCGGGATCGAATCCCACATCAGGCTCCCGGTGCATGGAGCCTGCTTCTCCCTCTGCCTGTGTCTCTGCCTCTCTCTCTTTCTCTCTGTATGACTATCATAAATAAATAAAATAAAAATTAAAAAAAAAAAAACAAAAAAAACAAAGAGGCTCCTAAAGGGAATCTAATCTAACGTGTAAGAACAAACTGATGGTTATCATCAGGGAGGTGTGTAGGGGATAGTGGTGATTGGGATTAAGGAGTCCACTTGTTGTGATAAGCACCATGATGTACAAAAGTGTTGAACTTATATTACACTGTATGTTAACTATAAATTTAAATATTTTAAAAATGATGTTGTAAAAAGAATGAAATCTTGCCATCTGCAGTGACATGGATGGAGCAAGACAGTATTATGCTAAGTGATGTAAGTTGGTCAGAGAAAGACAAATACCTATGATTTCCCTCATATGTGGAATATAAGAAACCAAATAAGCAAAGGGAGAAAAAGAGAGAGAGACAGAGCCAAACCAAGACACAGCCTCCTAACTATAGAGAACACACTGATGATCACCAGAGGGCAAGTGAGTAGGGGGATCCAGGAAACAGGTGATGGGGATTAAGGAAGGCTTTGTTGTGATGAGCACAGGATGATATAAGGAAGTGATGAATTTTGTATGATGAATATTGTATGTCTGAAACTAATGTTACACTGTGTGTTAACTAACTGGAATTTGAATAAAAACTTCAAAAAAACCCGACAATGAGTTTCCTAAATATAGAAAGCCAGAGGCAGAAATCCAAAGCAAGAAGGTTGAGGATCAAGAAGGATGTTCTTAGAGCAATTACAGAACAGTAGGTAAAAAGGAATGGATAATAAATCCAGCTACTAATCATTATACATACCTGGCTTTCAGGTATTGAACATGATTTGAATTTTGTTAAGTCAAAGCCATGTAATGGACTAGCTGTAAAAGCCAGTTTGCTTCCTTAAATATACTGGTCAATACATGACACCTCAGCTTAAACATACTTAGTATTTTCTCATTTACTGAATAAACCTGCCTCCCTGGCCTAGCATCTAAGAAAGAAACAAATAGTTTTCCAGATTAAAAGGACCCAGCAAGATGAATACAAAAGGCTCACACCAAAACATACATTGCTAGAATTTCCAAACATTCAGAAAAAATTAAAAACTACTAGGATCCACCCACTCACCCATACTCCTAGATGATGGTTTTTTAACTTCAAATCCTCTTCTCGGACATACATTCAGAGATGATCCTATGGTTCCACTTCACCAAGAAAATGGAAGCAGTCCTAAGACAATTTTCCCATTCTCCACCAACCACATCTATTTACTATCAGCACCTACACCCAGAACTTCGGTTTTCCAGCCTTTTACCAAAACAATCTCTCCATGCTCTTAACTTTAACCAATCGCTGTGTGTTCTTGAGAACAATCAAGGACACTGTTCAAGAAACTGTGACTTTTTCTTTCATGATTAAAATTTCCTTTTCTATTTGATCAGTCCAATCAGCAGAGAAGCACGCTCTTGTCCCTTTCATCTTAAAAAATTAAATGAAATAAATCTTCTTTTGATCCAGCTTCACCCATGAGCTATGACCATCTCATCATTTCTTTACTCCCTTCTTCAGCACACCTACTTGGAAGGGCTATCTATACACGTTGCCTTCAATTCCCCTTGTTCTATTATTTTCTTCCTTCCCATCCATTCTTTATCATACACCACTCTGATTTCCCTCTCTCTTGCCATCACAACATCTGCTCCAAAATAACTCTCATCAAGGACATCAGTTTTGCCAAATGGCTAAATCCAAAGGTCGGTCTCAAGTGTCGTTTGATTTGACCTATTAGTAGCATTAGACCCAGAACATTCATATCTCTGCTTTCATAGATCCTGCTCATTTGGATATAGGACAATACAGATCCTTGCTTTTCTTTCCGTTTAAATAGTTATTCCTTCCAAACTCCTTACTCTCCTCCTTTTCTTCTAGACCTTTGATTATTGGAGTATTCTGGGGCTCAGTTTTTTTTTCCCTTCTTCTCTTTTCTATATACATGTGTTCCCATGGAAGGGAATTCATCCATCTCATCATTTTATACACCATCTCTATGGGGTAATTTCCAAAAGTCTATCTTCTGTCCAAAACTCTTCAGTGAATTACGTTGATACATACAAACGTATATATGACATCTCCATAAGTAAATTCATTTTCTGCCCCCTCAAACAATTCCACCTGATTTTTTTTCCCTTCTCATCGAATGCCAACGCCTAACTTTCAATTTCAGAAGTGAAAAATCTTGGAGTCATTCCTGACTTATCTCTTTGTTTCATGTTCCACATACAACCCATCTGAAAATCTTATCAGCATTACTACCAGAATCTAACAGGAATCCAACCAATTTGTCACCACCTCCTGGTCTGAGTAACCAACATCCATTATCTGGATTTTTGCACCTTCCTGCTATGTGGCCTCCCTGCTTCTATCCTTGACCTATTACAGTTCATTCTTGACATAGGAGCTTTTCAAAATGAAAATCAGATTTTGCTATTCTTCTACTGACAATTCTGCAAATCTCCTTTCTCTCAGCTTTTAAATGCTGAAATCCTTACAATGGCCTACAAGCCCCACTGGGTGTCTGGCTCCCCCAGTATCTATCCAACCTCATCCCCTCAATATTCTCCTCTGGCTTACTTCTTTTTAGCCTTATGATATTTTTATATTAAAAACATGCACATACACATAAAAGTATAATTAAATTATGCACAGCCAATAATTGACAAAAGTTACTTGTATGAAAAGAAATGGAAGGTAAAATAAGAAAATTACAGCAATTAGAAAATGATATCTAGTCATTAGTGGAGTTTCCAATATACACATATGTAATATATAGGACAACATAAAGGGTGGTGGTAAAGATGCCTGTATTTTTGCCAACTTTTATATTTTACATGAACTGATACAAGATTAACCATAAGTAATTTGTGCTAAGTTAGTTATATAAGTAGACTGTAGTAAATTACTTATATATGCTATAACTAGTATAACAACTCTAAATATATAGATACACACACACACAGTCAAAAGCCAATAGATACTTTAAGTGGAATACAATAATATTGGAAAAATCTAAATGAAGGCTGAAGGATAGATAGAACATAAAACAGTGAAGATAAATAAAAAGTAGATAGTGCAGGAAGAGACCAAAATCCTATCATAATAATAATCACAGTAAATGTTACTGGTCTAAACACCACCACTGCAAAAGGCAGAGATTATTGGCATGGATTAAAAAGTAGGACCTGAATTTTAAAATACGTAGAAACTAAGCCACATGCTTTTGAACAACCAAAGGGTCAAAAAGAAAGAAAAAATTTTAAAATATCTCAAAGAAATAAAAATGGAAACACAACATATCAAAATCCAAAGGATGCTACAAAAGCAGTTCTGAGAAAAATGTTTACAGTGATAAAGGCATATACTGAGAAATTACAAAGATCTTAGGTAAACAACCTGACTGTATACCACAAAAATCAGAATAAGAACAAAGCCCAAAGTTAGCAGAAAGAAGGAAATAATGAAGATCAAAGTGGAAATGAATGAAAGAAAAACAAGAAAAAAACATCAATTAAACTAAGAGCTGGTCTTTCCAAAGATGAACAAAATTGACAAACTTTTAGCTCAACTACAAAAAACAAATATTTTAAACTCAAATAATTAAGATCAGAAATGAAGAAGAGACACTATAACTGGTAATACAGAGAGAGGATCATAAGAGATTATGAATGATTACATGCCAAAAAATTAGACAACTTAGAAGAAAGGGATAAGTTCCTGGAAACATACAGCCTATGAGGACTAAATCAGGAAGAAATAGAGAAATAATAAAGAGATTGATCAATAATCCAAAACCTCCCAAAAGAAAATACCAGAAAAACATGGTGCACTAGAGAATTTTACCAAATGCTTAAAAAAGAATTAACATCCATTCTTCTGAAACTCTTTCCAAAAAACTGAAATAGAAAAAGAAGACTTGATTATATGTAGATTATATCTACATGAGATACTGTATATTTAAAAACACAGTTTGAAAATACATTGAAAGAAAAAAGTTGCATGACACAAGAAGCATAAGAAGTGTAGAGTGGTTACTATAATGCAGACCTCAGGAGAAATATTACTAGTAAAAAGGGAGATTCCATAATGATAAAAAGGATCATTCATCAAGAAGAAATAAGAATTATAAATGTATATGCACCTAATAAGAGAACTTTAAAATACATGAAGCAGAAATAGACAGAATTAAAAGAAGAAATAAGCAATTATACAATCATTTAAATTTAGCAATCAGTAAAGCTTGTAGACAAAAATCATCAGTAAAGGCTTGAATGGCCAGAAACACACTGATCTAATTGGCATTTGAAGGACATTACATCCAACGATCACAAAATAAATATTTTCAATGCACATTCATATGGTCAATGTAATCTACTTTGTGCACTAGAAAAGAATACGTATTCTCATCAAACAAGCCTCAACATATTTAAAGGAACTGAAATGATAGGGGGAACTTTCTCTGGCCAGAGAAAATAAAATTAAAAATCATCAAGCAGATAACCAGGAAAATTCCAAATATCTGTAATTTAAATAATTATCAGTAATGATTGGATGAGGGCACCTGGGTGGCTCAGTGGTTGAGCATCTGCCTTTGGCTCAGGTCATGATCCTGGGGTCCTGGGATTGAGTCCCACATGCAGTTCCCATGGGGAGCCTGCTTCTCCCTCTGCCTAGGTCTCTGCTTCTGTCTGTGTGTCTCTCATTAATAAATAAATAAAATCTTTTAAAAAATAGTCATTGGATGAAGACAAAATTCACAAGAAAAATTTTTTAAATATTTTGAACTGATTGGCAATGAAAATACAATCAATGCTGGTTTAGGTTTTGTTTTTGTTTTTGTTTTTTTTTTTCAAGTGAGCAAACAGAGGCTCAGAGACATGAAGTTAAAAGTCACACAGCTAACATCTGAAGTGGATCTCTTAGGACTTTTCAAGGTAATTCCATATGTTCACAGTTATCAATCACAAGGTGCTTTAGATTTGATTTTATTTTGGTATAGATTCACATCACAATATTTAAGCAGCTCTCCTAAACACTTTTATTACCAGTTTTCTTTTAAAAAAAAATGTTCTAAATCCTTTTGTGCTCTTTAGTTGGCATTAGTTGACTCATGGGAAAATTCAATTGGGCACAGAAGAATGTACTAGAGAATTAGTAAACATAAACATAAGATTTATTTAGAGATTAAAAATCAATATTCTGACTCTGGAATTCACTTAAATCCTAGGAACCACCTGGAAAATTGGAAATGCAGGACCCTAGAGCCTGTGCAGCTGTGCAAGTGCAAGACATGTGGTCAGGTATGGGGAGCCAGCTCTTGTTCTCCTAAGAACTCTTCTTTCCCTGGTTGCCAGGACCTCCCATGATTCCAGCTATCACCTCAGAAATGAGGTTAATAACCATGAATTGCCTGAGGAGCAGAGGCAGCTACAGCCTTCAGAGTATGACTCCTCACCTCTCATGCAAATGTATCCTGGCCAACATGATGCTTACCAGCTTGCCTTTGCCTGGAATCTGTCTGATATTTTTCCAGGCAAACCTCCACTCTTTTCCTGCAGTGTGTTCCAGGAAAGGTAGCATTTGAACTGATAGTCATTTGTATTTGATTATAAATTTATATCTGTATTTTTTGAGAGCTGAATTTAATGGAAAGATCACAGAGACATCAGCAGGTTATGAGTGACCCAGCAAGGTGTCACTCCAGAAGGAAAAAAAAATATATATATATATATATATAGAGAGAGAGAGAGAGAGAAACATATTAAATATGTATGTTTAAAAATATATATTAAAATACATATGTTAAAATATATTAACATATATATTAAATTTTTATATATTAAAATATATTTTAAACCCAGAGGACATAAAAGGTATAGAGTAAAATTGAATCGAATTTAAAACAGCAGATGTAGCATACATAGACATGAATTGTTCTATGAAACTAATCCCTCAGCTGTACACTTTAAAATCTTGGTGATTCATTTTACATCTATTTACATAACATTTAGTACTTACTGTGAGAAGCAGTTTAAATTTTGTTTTTTCTTTTTTATTAAATGTTTTATTTAAATTCAATTTAATTAACAGATACTATATTACTAATTTCAGAGGTAGAATTTAGTGATTCATCAGTTGCATACTACACCCTATTCTTTTTTTTCTTTAGAAGAGATGAGCAGTTACCTAGTGATATTCTAGATTAAATTATCAAAATTGGGGGCCACCTGAGTGGCTCAGTGGCTAGGCATCTGCTTTTGGCTCAGGTTGTGATCCCAGGGTCCTGGGATGGAGTCCCACATCAGGCTCCCTGCAGGGAGCCTGTTTCTCCCTCTGCCTGCGTCTCTGCCTCTCTCTGTGTATCTCTCATGAATAAATAAATAAAATATTTAAGAAAAAATAATTATCAAAATTTCCTGCCAGCTATAACCATGTATGCAAAACTATTACAAGTTCTAATATGTGCTTTATAAAAGTGATATTTTCTAACAAAAGATTAACTTAACCCAATCACACATGCACTAGGGGAATTATTAGAGGTAAGTTTGGATTGATGGGATTCAGGCATTTGGTATAATTGATTTTCCTAAAGATAGATGCATCAGTATTCTGCACTAGATTTTATAATTTCTACATAGTCCAACATCAAAAAGTTCTCCTGTTTGAGGGTTATCATTTCAATTTCTATTAATAGTGAGTTGAAATGGCACATTATTTAATTCAGTTGACTGTATTAGCTCTCCATTGAACTCTATGGAAAAGCCAAAGTCCTTCCTGTAGCCTACAAAACCAGCATGAAATGGTCTCCTGTTACTTTTCTGATTCCCGCTCTCTCACTACTCCCTTGATTCACTTCACTCTCCTTAGCACACTGGCCTCCTCATTGTCCCTTCAACACAAGTATACTTCCAGACTACAATATTTATTCTAATTGTCACTTATCCAAGCACTCTGTTCTAGCAAACATCCCCCTAGGTTAAAACCAGACAAGGAGAGTACAAGAAAATTACAGACTGATATCTCCAATAAACGTAAACACAAAAATCCTGATCAAAACATTAGCAAACTTAATTCAATGATACATTAAAAATACATAAAATATATCCATAATCAATTAGGATGTGTTCCAGAGATGCAAAGATGGCTCTAGATTTGAAACTTCGTGTAATACACCATATTAACAAAAAAAAAGTTTAAGTTATATGATCACCTTATGGAAGCAGGAAAAGCATTTTATAAAATTCAACACCCTTTCATCATCAAAAGTCTCAACAGAAAGTATAGGGGAAACATACTTCAACATAATAAAGGTCATGTAAGAGAAGCCCACAGTTAACATCAGACTCAACAATGAAAAAGTGAAAGTTTTTACTCTCAGATTAGAAATACCACAGGGATACTTACTTTTACTATTTTTGCTCAACATAGTACTAGATGTCCTTGCCAGAGCAATTAGGCAAGAAAAGTAAAAGGCAGACAAATCATAAAGGAGGAATTAAGTCTGTTTATTGATGGATCACACATTACCTAAAGAAAATGCATGCAAAAATCTGCTTGAACAAATGAATTCAGGAAAATTTTGGGATACAAAATCAATATACAAAAATTACTAGCATTTCTATCAACTAATAATGAAGCAAGAGAGAAATTTTTTAATCTCCTTTACAATTAATCGAAAAGACCAAATATGAAGGAATAAATTTCACCAAGGAAGTAAAAGATCTGTACGCTGAAAATTATGACACTGATGAATGAAATTGAAGACTCAAATAAATGTAAATACATATTACAACTGGAAAATCAATACTGTTAAAACATCCATACTATCCAAAACATTCTAGAGATTTAATGCAATTCCTACTGGCATTCCAATGGCATTTTTCACATAAAAATAAACACAACTCTAAAACTTGTATGAAACTAAAGACCCCAAATAGCCAAAGCAATCTTGAGACAGAAGAACAAAGCTAAAGGCATCATACTTGCTGATTTCAAGCTATATTACAGAAGTTATAGTAATATAAATAGTATGATATTGGCATAAAAACTGTGACATGTATCAGTGCAAAAGAACAGAGAGCCAGAAATATGCCCATGCAAACATGGTCAATTACCTTATGACAAAGGAGCCAAGAAGATACCCAAGTACCCACTGATGGATGAACGGATAAAGAAAACGTGACATATATATACAACAGAATATTATTCAGCCATAAAAAGAAGGAAATCCTGCCAACTGTGACAACATGGATAAACCCTGTTGGCATTAAGCTAAGTTAGATAAAGACAAATGGATGAGGAATGGCAGTCTCCCTAATAAATGGTGTTGGGAAAACTGTACAGCCATATGTAAAAGGATGAAACTGGATCACTATTTTACACAATATACATAGATAAACTCAAAACAGATTGAAAACTTAAATGTGAGATGTGAATCTATGCAACTCATAGAAGAAAACAGGAGGTAAGCTCTTTGACAGCAGTCTTGTCAATGATGTTTTGGATGTGACACCAAAAGGAAAAATAATTAAAGTAAAATTAAGCCTGTGGACTGTATCAAGCTTAAAAGCTCTGTGCAGCCAAAAAAAAATCATCAACAAAATTAAAAGGCCACTTACAGAACCAAAGAAAATACTCGTATCTACTATCTAGCTAGTAAGTTGTTAATATCCGATATGTAAACAACACATACAACACAAAAGGAAAAATCCTGATTAAAAAATAGATAGAGCAACTGATAGAGCTATCTAAAAAATAGATAGAGCTATTTTTCCAAAGATATACAGGTAGCCAACAGGTACATGAAAAGGTGCTCAACATCAAGGAAAATCCAAACTAAAATCCCAATGACATATCACCTCATGTCCATGACTATTATCAAAAAAAACTAAAAATACTAAGTGTTAGCAATGATGTTCAGACAAAAGAATACCTGTGCCCTATTAGAAGGAATGTAAATTGGTGAAAATGGTGTGCAAGTTCCTCAAAAAATTAGAAATAGAACCACTGTATTATCCAGTAATTCCACCTATATTTATTCAAAGAAAATGAAATTGCTGTCTCAAAACAATATCTGCACCCCCACACTCACATTAATCAAGACACATGAACAACTCAAGTATCCATCGATGGATGAGTGGATAAAGAAAAGATGGCATATCTATACAACAGATTATTAATCATCCATAAAAAGAAGGAAGTCCTGCCAACTATGACAATATGGATGGACCTTAATGACACTATGCTAAGTCCGTCAGAGAAAGACAAATACCACATGACCTCGCTTGTATGTGGAATCTGTAACAAAACCAAAAAAACCCTCATAGATACTAACAACAGATTGGTGGTAACCAAAGGCAGGGGGTAGAGGGCAGGTACCAAAGGTCAAGGTGCTCAGAAGGTAGCATTTATCAAATCACTATGTCATACACTTAAAATTAACACAATGTTGTATGTCTGTTCTATCTAAATTGAAAACAAAAACAAAAAAAAACTAACAACTTTAGCCAGGTCTTTCAATCCCTTAAATTTCTGCTCAAATCCTACTTAGTGCAGCTCACCCTGGCTACTTAATTCATACCACTCACATGCTCTACACACCCCTTACCCTGCTGTGGTGTTTTCATTTTTCCATAGCACTTGTTATTTTTTAACTTATGTACCAATTCTTTATTCTGCTTATTGTTTATATGGCTGGAATGTAAATTTCATGAGGCATGGTCTTTGTTTTGTACTGATATTCCCATTCAGCTATAAAAATAACCAATAACTGGCACATAGTAGTTGCCAGAAAATACCTCCTGAATGAACGCAAGTGACATCTATTTTGCAAAAAAACAAAAACAAAACTCTTTTCATATTTACTCATAACTCTCTTACTGCAACTATTTTATGGTTATTCACATATATTCTTTGTTGTGTCCAAGAGGCACTGGCTATTATGGGAACATCAAAGTAGACAAGGCAGCTAAAGCATTGTATTGTAGGAAAGGGTATAGTCAACCAAACAAATACAAGAAAGTGTATGAAGAAAACTTCATCAAGGGAAAATCAGTAATTAATGGGCATCAAAGGAGGTACTGGAGGACAGAAAGAGACTAGCCACACATATTTTAAGGGGAGGAGAGTCATTCTTAGAAGTATAAAGCCTTTAGGCAGAAATATTTTGATAGTCCAAAATGAAGATCTGGGGTGCCTGGCTGGCTTGGTGAATTAAGCTCCTACTCTTGATTTTGGTTCAGGTCATGATCTTGGAGAGATCGAGCCCCACACTGGCCTCTGTGCTGAGTATGGAGTCCTCTTAAGGCTCTCCCCCTCTCGCTTCACTTCTCTCTCTTTCTTTCTCTCTCTCTGCCTCCCTCTCTTAAAAAAAAAAAAAAATGAAGATGATCACTGTGGCTAAAGTGTTGTGAGTCAATTGGAGAGCAGAAAATAACAAGGTCAGAGGGTAGTTGGGGTGCATAATATGCAGTGTCTTGAAGGCCCCAGTAAGGCTGAATTTTCTTTGATGATACAAAAGCATTTGAGGATCATGCACCAAGGAACAACAAGATCACTTTTATAATTTTATGTATTGCTTGATGTTTTCTAACAAATGTACATTATTTTTCCTTTTCTCCAAAGATAACAAATATAAAGTAAAAGTGAAGAGGTATAGACAAGGGAAATACGTGGTCGGGAAAGAGTCAATAGTGAATCACCCAAATCTTTATGCCATTGATAACATTTAACAATTTAGTTTGGTTCTGTAGCACTCTACTGTGTTACTTTTATTAGTATCTAATGTATACTAATTGGAGGATTTCCAATTTTTCACTAAATATTTTGAACAAAATCTCTTCTTTTAAGGAAGTGTCAAACCAGTGAATGGAAATAGAAAGTAAACAAGCAATAAGTAAATAATGCGTCAAGAAATTAGGCATGTTATCAAGAAAAATAGAATAGTTTAAGGATTTAGATGGATATGGAGTGATGAAAAGGTACAATTTCATTCAAGATGGTCAGAATACAGATCAACAGTAATTTTTTTTTTTAAGTAACATCAAAGCAAAACCTGAAGGGAATGATGAAACAAGATATACAGGTATTTGTGGGAAGAACATTCCAGGCAGGTAGAATACAAAATATCAATGCATTAGGATTGCATTGGGTGCCTGTTTCTTCCCATCTTTGTCAACATAAATTTGGTTTGGTCCCTCCCACACACACCCAGTTTGGACCAGTTTATTAGCTATATCAAAATTTTAATAAGGGTTTATTTTGCCACCCTTTTTATTTGCAAGTAAAGCACTAAGCTGAAATTTGGAAAATAGTTTAGGAGATTTTTTTTCTTTGTTGGAAAAGTAATAAATTCACTAAACAAAGGCATGTGCACATAACAAAATGGAAAAGGATATGAACAAAGAAAAGAAAATATCAAGCATTCTCATATACTTCCCCACTCTCCCACACACATAGTTTCTCCTATTATTAACTTTTTTTGTGTGTGTGGCCCTTTGTTGTAACTGTTCAACTGATGTTGAGACACTGTTATTAATCAAAGTTCATAGTTTACATTAGGAGTCACCCTTTGTGCTGTACAATTCTATGGTTTTGACAAATACATAAGGTTCTGTATCTGCTAATACCATACAAAATAATTTTGCCACCTTAAATAAAGGAGGGAAAGAGGAATATGAATAGCCTCTCCAGGTATGTTCTGTTGAACTCATAGAAACCATATGCATTTGAAGTTCTAGGAAAAAATTTTGTGGCACATTTCGTCCTGATAAAAGGATGAAAATAGCTAGTACTTATTGATCACTTTTAAATGTCAAGGATTCATCTAAACTCATGCAATTCAATATGGTAGCTACTAGCCACGTGTAACCACTTAAGTACAATTTTCACCAATTTAAATTAAATTACATACCTAGATCCTAAATGAGATTAGCCACATTTTAAGTGTCTGATACATTCATGTAGCTAGTGGCTACATTATGGGACAATTCTACCATCACAGTTCTTTAGTATCCATTTTATGCTCTCAAAAGCAGTTAAGCATAATTATTAGTATTTTCCTTTATTTATTTATTTTTTACTTATTTTAGAGAGAGTATGTGCACACAAGTTGAAGGAATAGAGGGAGAGGGAATTAGAAGCAGAATCCATGCTGAGTGCAGAGCCCGATGAGGGGCTTGATCTCAAGACCCTGAGATCACAACCTGAGCCAAAACCAAGAGTCAGATGCTAAACCAACTACACCACTCCAACACCCCAGTATTATCCTTACTTTACAGATGAGAAAAATGAGACAAAGATTAATTTACCCAATATACTTTATTTGTATACTCAGAAGAGTTAAATCAATCTACCTATCACTTTCCAGATATCAAATAAGTCAATACACAAATACTGTTATTTACTAAATTTTACCTGAATATGGGAATTTTACCACTATGAGCCACAGTAGTTAGAGCATCCCAGACCTGATTCAAGATCACTTAATACTGCCTTATGTTATTTCACTTCCAGAATGCCTTCCTGGGTGCCTTAAAGAATGCCAATTTACAGTGAAATGTTTTCCTAATAAAGGTAAGAGATGAATATGCTTTATTGGTTTTACTGTGGCATTCAATGTAGGTGATATTCTGAGTATTTTATAGGATGTGTTTTCTTTTAACTATATACTGGTGAATTCTTGAACTATAAACTGAAAATGTCTTCTTTGGATTTTCGGATGACATGACAGATTTATAGCCAGAAACAGATGTTCCATGCTCATAATGGCTGTGAAGGAGTTAAGGGTGGTACAGCGGTAGAGCTCAATTCTCTGTTCATCGGAGATATCCGATCCTTTGTTATTATATAAATGGATGAGCCCATGGTCTTTGTGGTCTAAATTAATGACTTTCCTTGCTGAAAATCCATGCCAATTTTTAAGAGTTGACTATCCAAACTATGTCTACTCCAGAGTTCTCCCATGATAACATTTAACCTCTAACCACTTTCTCACAATCTTATATTCGCCCTGTCAACATTGAGTTAATGTACTTTTGTCCCGTAAATACTAATTACTCTCATACTATGAAGAAAAATAGTTTAGTTAATAACATCTAATTCCAGAAAAAACCTGGTAATTCCAGGCATTTTCAACCTATCACCAGAGTGACATTTTTATCTGGATTATATTCAATGAGAAATTATTATTCCTTTTTTTCAGTTATAGAAAATCTATTCCTTCTAGAGTATACTGCTAGGAAGTTAGACCCAATTGCATGCTGTAATCATCAAATGAAAAAAGCTGAGAATAACAAAACTATCCCACTGCCAAGAAACTGCCCAAATCGAAAACCCTAGGCTTCATCTAATTCTTATTTAATTCACCTTCTCAGGAATAAATGTTAATCACTAAGTATAAAGCCTAGTATTTGATGCTTGGCAAATAATGGGTGCACAAACGAATACATTATAGGATCTGCCTTGAAGAAGCCAACAATCTGACACAAGAGATGAATAATATACTAAAAACTGTGTTGTTAGATAAGGGAGAAATCACTTTTATTCAGTAATGAAGGACAGATTCATTAAAAAGTTTACACTGAGGTTAGGCCTAGAAGGATGGCTGTGATTTTAACAGGTAGCAAGGAAGAAAGAATATTTTATAGGGTAAAAATCCAGCAAAGAAAATAGACTCTAGCAAGCAAGTTGTCTGTGGCTATGATGGGAGTGAAAGGGAATAGTGGGAAAATAAGCTGAAAATTGATTCAAGCTGGAGCATGGTGGATCTTAAGTGCATGGGGAAGATTCTATTGGTTGTCTACCCTCTCCTGCAGACTCGGTGATATTAATGCTATCCTCAGATCCAAGGCTAATTCTCAGTATCCTATGATAGTCATGGTAGCCATATCCACCAATAATTAGGAGTTAGTTTGTGAGAACCTCGTGGTCATTTAGATGTGAGAAGGGTGTCGGATGTGGACCTTTTAGTGAATGCCATTTCCTCCTAAACATTAGAAAGAAATCGTCCCACTTGCTCCAGTGTTGGGTCTGCAAACTTCTCTAGGTATCTTGTCATCAACCTCAAGACAGAGCCAACAAGAGGTAGAATATGGACCCCAAAGAACTCCAAGCAGCAAAAGCTGGAGCCCAGCTATGCATTTCTTCAATAATTCCCTATATTGCTCATTCCATTTAGAATTGGTTTTTGTATTTTTTTGCATCTGGAAGCATCTTAACTGAGACACTCAGGCTATGCAATCTGGACTTACTCATAACAGAGGACATTGAGAAACCAAAAGTAACTGTCAGTACAAGATATGTAGAAGATTAATATAAGCATATTATATGGGATGAATTTAGTCAGGAGAAAAGTGAGTATGAGTCAGGAAGTAGATACAATGATCCAAGGAAAAGGTAATGCGGTTCTGAACAACGTAGGGGCCAAGAAGATGCATTGAATAGATAGGAGATGGTGTTGAGATAAAAGTGGGCCAGTACAGAAGGTCTATAGGCAGAAAAGGAAAACAGTCAATTCAGAAGAAACGGTAGAATTAAACTGGACAATCAACCTGTTCCTGCCTATTTGTCACCAAAAACACCTGTCATCAGCCACTATACAGTTTCTTGGAAGAGAATCCTCCACAGAGGAGTACTTAGTAGCACTTAGCTCATTCCTCCAGTTGACAACGGACCCTCACCTCTCCCTCCTGGCTCACCTCCTTTGTCCTTCACTTTGCTTCCTAGGATGGAACCCTCTGGTCAAGTAGGAGTATAAGCCTTTGCCTCAGGCTCTGCTCTCAGGGGAACCCAAAGCCAAGACCTATCCTGAACAGAGGTCTCGACCAAATAACACCAAATTAGCTTCCCCATTTAAAATTCTGTGGTTCTAAGCACAAAATAATGTGCTTTCCATAAGCAACTGCCCCACAGAGAAGATAAAGTGACAATTACTAGAAGAATTATATTTTTATCAAGAATATTTTTTCAAGAATTTATCAATAATATGATTAGAAACTAAATCCTGTTATTATAGCCCAACACAGGGCCTTCCAACTTCCTCTGTTTCCCTGATATTTTGTTGGGGTTAGTGCTTTTTGATTACCCTATGTTACTGCTCTTTTGCATAAAAAAAGCTTTTCCACCCTAGGATAGTTGTTCTGATAGCTTCATTGGGTTCAAACACACCCTGTACGAATTCAGACGCTTTATGAAAACATTCCTCAAGAAGCATCCAACGACTTGGCTGGTAAAAATAACTACACACCCGGGGTGGCTCAGTCAGTTAAGCATCTAACTTGGGCTCAGGTCATGATCTCGGGTCCTGGGATCAAGACTCACATTGGACCCTGCCCTAAGCAGGGACTCTGCTTGCCCCTCTCCCTCTGACACTTCCCCAACCTTGAGCTCTCTCAGATAAATAAATAAAAATCTTAAAAAAGAAGAAGAATGTAAATGAAGCCAAAGGGGAACAGAAAACAATATTCAGAGTTTAACTTACCAGGAATGGATGCAGGTAAGGTTAGCAGAACTGATAAGCAGTTCACAGCCTAATGTACATGCTTTATCAGTGCCATCATTTCTATCCACTTTCATCCCGCTGCCTCCGGTAAGCAAGGTGGCAAATTATTAGTCACAAAAATAAGTGAAGTGAACCCAAAACTCTAGTGCTTGTGAAAAACAAGAGAACCTCAGCCACATCAAGCAACTATGATTGATGCACATGCTACTGCACACACTAAATCCTTGTAGAGGACAGAAGTTATCCAAAAAAATAACTCCAGGATGATCAATACTCAAAATAACCTAAGCCCTGAAAAAAAAAAATGAATGTCTGAGAGAAATAATGCAAAGTATGGATTTCATTCTTCATTCAAAGGGGTGATAAAGAGCAAGTATTTCGGATTTTTTGACCTTGCGCCTCAAAGACGGCCCATCAAATCTGATCATGAAACCACCTGACTTCAATTGATTTAGAACAATTTCACCAGTTTCAGGAGCGTGGGAATTCTCCAGAACACCTACAAAAGGTAAGGCATGCACTAGACTCACTCATGCAGAATTAAATCATTAATATTATCATATGTAACACTTGGCAAATGGCTTTCCAGAGAATGGGAGTCAAACTCTAGCTCATTTATAAGGACTTACATCCTCAACAGTCACATATCCAATCACGTTGCCGTTAGGGGACACTGGCTGAGCTGGCAAGGAACATTAAGTAGCATACATATATTTTTGGGTACATAGCAATGACTGTTAAGCAAGTTTCCCTTTTCTCTAAGAATCTGTTCCTCCTATAGAAGACCTTCCCCTTTCTTATTGCTCTTTGGTTAAGGATCTGGTCAATTCATTCATCATCATCTATTACTAAAGCATCTATTACTAAAGCATCTATTACATCTATTACTAAAGCATGGCACCATGGGTCATGTTTTTACTTCTCCCTGAGATGTTTGCATATTTTTTCTATTCAATGAGGGAAAAAAAATCCAACTATAGAATTGTGAGCTTGATAAGTAGCAGAAAGAAGGAATTTGGTGAGCCCAAATTGCCTTCCTTGAACACAATGACTTAACTGACCATTTCTGCCAAAGAACTGCCACAAAAGATTCATAAAAGGAGGATGGACATTGTCACACTGCCCAAAGGGGGTCTTCACAGGAGGAAAGAGGAGAGAAATGAAGTGATTAATTCACTGGTGTGCAATTTCCCCTTTTGCTAAATAGAAACTTCCGCTATGAGCTCCTTCCTTCCTCGCTCTACTTCTCTTCTGGGCTACGAGGGATCAGGAAGCCAAGTGACAGGAAGCCAAGCAAATGCAAGGTCAGAATCTGGGCAAGGGGCCTAAGATGAGCAGGGGGTGCCAACAGACCGTGAAGGAGGAGTTGGGGGTGATAAAGAGCAAGCAATCTGTTGAGCCAGAGGCTCCTTATGGATTCATTGAGTCATGGCACATTCAACACTTATTAAGCCCTTAGACACTGGGAAATGGGGACACAAAAAAGGAAAAGATATCCTTTCCAGCTTCTCAAAGTTTACAGAAGTAGCTCATCGTCAACCCAAGTTCACAACTAGAGGGGAGAATGGTTGGGCGCCCCGAAGGGATGGAGAGGAACACTACTGGTATCAGCAGGGCAGGGCAGTGGGAGGCCAGGACGGCAGGGTGGAGGTGGGAAGGGAGGATAGCCCCTGAAAGTTCTTGCTTTTCCTTGTACCTTTAATTTTAATAAAATTTAATTTTATTTTTGATAACCCTTTCCATTCTGTTACCCTATTTTACTTAACCATATCCAAGGTGTATTAAGGAAATAGGGGTGCCAGGTGGCAGGGGTGCTGGTGGGTATTTGAAGTTAGACATGATACCCCTTTTAGTATTCCTTGGGATTTCAATACCTCCTATTACTTTATTTCTTTTTTAAGTCAAACGTGTTGCACCTTTTAAAGGAAAACGTATTTCTTTCTTTCATCCTGCTGCCTCCAATTCATTTCACAAAATGTGAATGTTCCTTCATTATGCTGCACACCAGCTCCAGGAAATGTCATCAGAATTGCAAAGTTCTCCAGTGTCTTGTGACTGCTCTGCAGTATTTACCCAAGTATCCTTGCAGATCTCTTCATGAATAAATTTTGCATGCTCTATAAAGCTAACTGCATTCTCAGATATTGCCATTCATAGTTTTATGAGATACTAATTGTAAGGAGTTGGTGTTTTCCCTGTCACATATACGTCCTTGTTGATTCTAGAGTATTTTACGTCAGAAAACAGCTAAAGGGAATAAAAACAGCACGTAAGCCAGTAGTTGCCAGCAGGGAATGACATGCTTAATTACTGCTGGCTGTGGTCCTTTAAACTGAAGAAATAACCTTTGAGTAATTGCTGACACACACACACGCATTAATTCTTTCCAACACACATCATTTCTAAAATGCAATGAAGTTAACAATCTTCCCCAGTTCTATCAACTCTATGAGCCTTTGATTTCCGGTCTAACTCTAGTAGACAGTTCAGGTTTTATGTGTAAGCTCAGTGCTAATGCCTTCTGATCCGTAGTCTTGACTCATGGAAATGACCAGGAGCAGTTGCCATGTAAGTACAGGGCCCATCAGTGTGTCTAACTGGCTTGCTTCCCAGATGCCTCCTGCCATCTGTTAGAACCATAGCCCAGTGGCAGCAGAAGGTAGACTTTAAAAATGCACTTTTTCTCATGTCTTTGAAAAAAAAAGTGTGTTTGTCATGTTTTAATAATTAGCCAGGTAAACAGGCTTTAAATCATGGCCTCAGATACTAAAATCAACATTCCTTGCTCTGTTTTGTCTTGGGTTGTTTTTTGCTTTTTGTTTTTCCAGCTGTAGGAAAGCTTTCTACCTTGCTATATGTAAAGAAAGCTGCAATATCCTTGTCTCCCAGCTCCCTAAAATATGATATGGTCCAATAAAAGAGTAAATCACAGAGAGCAAAATGCAAGACAAGAGAACCTTTTCTGCAGAAGCAAGAGGTTAATGAAGAGAGAGGGAGTAAGAGGACAAGCAGGTTGTAAGCAGGACCAGAACTACTTTGTTTCTATTACCACATGGTTTAAAGCTCTTGGTAAAGTCACTGTGGATGTGTCTCAGAGGATGCTAGTCTATTCACTATCATACATATGCACTTAATAAGTTAATAGGCTTTTCTTAGCCCTCATTATATTCACTGCAGGAGACATAAATCATATTAGACTTCATTCTCTGCCAATATGTTTTTTTTTTAAATAGAAATCATCATAACCCTAGACCAGCTACTCTCCAGGTAGTGTGCATCATAAACAGCAGCAAGTATTGGTACCATCCCTGAGTTTCTGATTCAGGAGTGGGGAGGGGACAAGAATTTAGATTTATGAGAAGTTCCCAGGAAAGGGTTAATATTCATCATGTTCCAAGAATTTATACAACTGGACACCAAAAAAATAAATACTCTGATCAAAAGGTGGGCACAGGACCTGAATAGACATTTTTACAAGACATCCAGATGGCCAACAGACACACAAAAAGATGCTCAACATCATTCATCATTAGAGAAATGCAAATCAAAACCACAATGAGGTATTTGTGGCCTTGTACCTGCGAGAATGCCTAGAATCCAAAAGACAAGAAAAATCAGTGTTAGTGAGGATATGGAGAAAAAGCAATGCCTCATGCACTGGGAATGTTAACTGGTACAGCTGCTACAGAAAAGAGAATAGAGATCCTTCAAAAAATTAAAATTGAAACTACCATGTAATCCAGGAATTCTACCACTGGCTGTTTACTCAAAGAAAATGAAGACACTCAGTCAAAAATATATATGCACCCCTATGTTCATTGAAGCATTATTTATAACAGCCAAGATACGGAAGCAACCTAAGAGCCCATCGATAGATGAAAGATGAATAAAATACATGCACAGGGGAGGCATGTATGTATATACAAATATATACACCACATCCTATATTTACAATTATTTATATATATAATGAAATATTACTCAGCCACAAAAAAAGAATGAGATCTTGCCATATGTGACAAGCTAGATGGACCTAGAGAATATTATGCTAAGTAAAATAAATCAAAGAAAGACCAATGCTATCTAACTTCATTTAAGTGTGGAATCTAAAAAGGCAAAACAAATGAATACACAAGCAAAAAGCGGAAGGAGATCTTTAGTAGAACAAATCGATGGTTGCCAGAGTGGAAGGGGTAGGAGACAGACCAAATGGGTGAAGTAGAGTGGGAGGTCCAGGCTTCCAGTTACAGAATGAATAAGTCATGGGGACAAAGGTACAGCATTGGGAACAGAGTCAATGGTTGGTAGTGTCGTAGCACTACATGGTGACAGATGGTGGCTACACTCATGGTGAGCACAGCCTCACATATAGACTTGTCAACTGACTATGTTGCGCCCTTGAAACTAATATAACTGTGTTTCAATGATAATTTTCTTAAAATAAGTAAAAATTCAGAGAAGAGAAGATCAGAAGTTTCTAGATCTGAGCAGGACAGTAGTGGTGTAGTCTTTAAAACGAATTCCCTTCAGTTAACAAGTTCTAAGGGTAAAGCCCTCAGGATCACCTCACTAGCCCAAGTAATTTACTGGGCTAGTCAAAAAGATGTTATGGTGATAAGCTTGGCTGCTTTTACCATGACTCTTAGAACCAAAAACATGTTTGCAATATGTGTATGCTAGTTTTACTACCTGTGGCTGCTCCTCCCTTTAGAGAAATTTAGGACAATGCACAAAGGGAGGACAAAAAAAAAAAGCCTATCCCTTGACCTCTGCAAGGTCAGAACTCTTTAGACAGGAGAGAATCAATATCCCATGTTCCCCCTTCACGTGGGGAGAGGAGAACTTCAGACAGCATTTGAGGGAGGGAGATGCTCGTGGAGTGGCTTCATCCACCAGTTTTTTCCATGCGTTTCTTAGCATAGAATGCCTTTCTTTTTTTTTTTTTTTTTCATAGAATGCCTTTCACAGGCAAGCTGTTCAAGGGCGAAGCCCCACCCCATCGTCGTTGGCAGAGGGTCTGATGCTCTGACTGCAGACAGAACCATTCCAACAGCAATCCATTTCAGTTCGAGTGGTGGACGTGGATGCTGAGTGAGGTGGTCAAGGAGCACCATGTCTTTTTGTAAAAGGGCTTGCAGTATCTTTACAAAAGCCATTCCCTAAATCACAGTACAGGAAGAGGCTACTGTTTTTAATAGTAAAATGCTGGCTTCCTATAAACCCCAAAGGTGTGTCACATGAATTAGCAAAACCTTGTCAAATGCCTCTAGCCTAGCAAAATAAGAAATCTCCTCTTGCTACAAACACAAGGATTCATTTATAAGGGAAGAATTCCTTAGCAGTCAAGGCTCATTTTTCCACTAATCAACCATTACTTAAATTTTGGTTCTGCATGAACCACACGCCTCTCATGCAACTTTGAACAGCAAAGGTTGAATACATGCAGTCATAAAATTCCATCTTGCTGCGCACCTCCCAGGCAGCCTGAACAAACCTAATGATGAGCAACGGGCAAAGACTATAGCAGAGGCTACCCTAGTTCAACCATCTTCTAAGCTGTTTCCATTTGAAACCATTTAAATGTCTGAGACGTAATCTGCCCCCATGGCTGGTTGCTATTTCTGTGAGGTTCTAAGAGGCCCAGGCTCTCAGAGGGCACATTCTGGCCACACTAATGGCTCTCCCAGGCAGGGTATTGTGCTACCTGCCAGGGCCTGTGGAGACAGGGCAGGGCACCTCTTGCCCACCCCCAGAAGCTCCCTGCTCATCACCCAGCCTTCTGTGGTCCTGGCCACTTGCCCGCACAGAGAAGGGCACCGGAGCAGAGGCAAAGCACTGGAGGTCAGCCCAAGGCATGGATTTAATGAAAGGGCTGCTGGAAGCCACATCAAATAGCAGCCTGAGTCCATGAATCCACCCAACAAGGAGGGCATCTGTCACAATCCTTTCCCTTGATGGTGAGCGCTTGATAGGCCCAGAGAGAACACTTTGCAGCATTAAAAAAAATATATTTATAGGGTACCCCTCATATCACCCATGAATAACTCTGAACCCTTTGTGCAGGATTTGTCTCCCTCCTTTCTTGGGAGTCCACGTGATCAGTGTCTCGGCCCACCCGACACACTGAGGAATGGTCCAGAATGCCTTAGGAAGCCATGGTTGGGCAGATAAAAGAATCCTCTGTCCTATCTGTGCCGGAAGTGAAGCTCCTGAGGCAGCTGGCAGGCTTTCTTGCAGCTGCTTTTCAGAATCCCTCTAGAGCTGGAAGCAGCCAGGAAACGGAAAATTTAAACACGCAACTTACATATATGTTGCCATTTCAAAAAAGTCAGAATGTCACAGTTCAGGGATCAACTGTAAGCTACTAGATCCTTTAAAAAAGACATGAAATTAAGGTTCCCCCATCTGCCCCACTCCCTAATTATGTAAGCCTCCTTTCAAGGGAAATGTATCTCTAAACGATTTTTTAGGCCACTGAGTATATTTTATGCTTCAGCAAATCTCTACTTCCCCACCCAGGGAAGGAAACAAAACTGACTTAAAAGCAATTTATAGCCAACCGCCACATCTCATATGTATTAACTCATGCTGTGGGTACTTTGAATAAGTTAGACGTTAAGCCAATATCAAGATGAACTAGACAACACAGGCAATCGGATTTGGAGGTGCAAACAGCTCTTCTACTCAGTATTGTTCCCAAGGTCAAGAGAATGCTCAACTTGTGCCCTGGACCCTCTACCTTCTACCAGAGGTATACTAGGCCCCTAAAGAAGATTCATTCAGGATACCCAGAAACAACTTCTTGTATATAACTCAGAATTTGCAGGTTTATTTACATTCTTATTTATAGATCCTCACTGTGCATCTACAGGATTCATTTATTCAAGTGAATGTTCGTTCACTGGGTGAGAGACAGTGAGAGATACAAAGAATCATCACTTTATTATTAGTCTCATGAGTAGGAATGTGGAATGAGTAGGAAAACTCATCCACACAGATGAGGATCTATGTGCCCATCACTTCCTGGCCAGTTCTTGCTCGCTGGGGTCACTGGATGCCCACATCTGTCCCATTCCCAAGGTCCTGGGATGTCCATGTGGTGCTCAATGTCCCTGTTTGGAGAAGTTACAAAGTAAAAAATAATAATAATAACAATAATAAAAGAGATGGGGAAGCCTGGGTGGCTGCTCAGCGGTTTAACGCTGCCTTCGGCCCAGGGTGTGACCTGGAGTTCCGGGATAGAGTCCCACGTCTGGGTCCCTGCATGGAGCCTGCTTCTCCCTCTGCCTGTTTCCCTGCTTCTCTCTGTGTTTCTCTCATGAATAAATAAATACAATCTTTAAAAAATAAATAAATAAATAAAAGTTATACTAAGGCCTGGCATTTGGTGTCACCTAAATAAATATTTAGTGGACAAATAAATTAATCAGAGCAACAGGGACCCTGTTTTGAGTGATTTTATGGGACAAGAGGCATAATAGGAATGTACAGATTCAGTAAGACCAGAGCAAAGTGATGCATCCTGAGGAATTATTAAGTCTCAGGGAATTAGAGACACACATGTAGGATCAAATAAAATCTGAAAACACAGTCTGTGGTAACTTCAGGCAGCTTGTGACACATGCTACCATCGTTGGACATGCTCTACACAACGACACCAAGTGTGGAAAGACCCAGTGAGGATAAGCAGGGTGGTCCATGCAAAGCAGATCAATAAATTCTCCCTAAGTATCAGCCATTATTATTGCTGCAAAATACTCTGCATGGGGGCTCTCTTGTTCATCCAGGGGAACCAACGGACTCTTCTGATACCCGTGCACAAGATGTACATTAATCTTCCTGAGTCCCTGCAGTTATGCTTTGCTCTGCAAGTCCTTCCTGAGCAGAGGCCATGTGGGGAACACACACTTAATTTCACACAGCTGCATCATACACCTGATGCAGGTATGGTTAACCAGCCAGCAACACCCAGAAGCTGTGGGACATGTTCTTGGAACAGGGAGAAAGAACTGGGGAACCACAATACACAGTGGCATATACAAGAAAACCCCCAGAGATCTTGTGTGGACATCAGACAATTAGCGTTAGCATTTCCTCAAATTGCTTCCTACTTTCCAATCACCCGAATAAGAAGTCATCGCCAAGTTTCAAGTATCCCAGTTAAATGTAAAATGTCTGTATTAACTCCTCAGCTAAGGTCTCATACTCTAACGTGAACTTCACCTCTCTTTTTGGAAGAGACCATGAATAAAGTTTTGTTGAGTACTTTGCTAATATAAATTACACTCTCCACCAAAAGAATATTGATTCCAAGTGATGATGGTGCTAGATCTCTGTAGAGGGCTGTCATTTTCAACTCAGTGAGTCTCACTGAGGCTAAAAGCTTTATATTAAACTAAGGCAAAGGCAAATTCCAGAAAATGATGCTTTAAATACATCTCAAAATGGATAAAATAATAGATCAAGTAATAATTTCATACATCTGAATGGAAAGAAATCTAGCTAGTTTATCCATCCTCAAATGGGAAAAGACTGGCAAATCTCCAGCATTTATGCACATATAGCATTTTTCTTTTTGCCTCTAAAAATTAAAAATGGATGAAACCACTTTTCTGACAGTGGAAGAAAAAAATTTTCAGGCTGAGACCAGGAGCTTCACGCCTCAATCCAGAAGAATTTTAAGATCGAAACAATCGAAAATGATTTAAAAATATTTTAATGAGGGATCCCTGGGTGGCGCAGCGGTTTAGCGCCTGCCTTTGACCCAGGGCGCCATCCTGGAGACCCGGGATTGAATCCCACATCAGGCTCCCGGTGCATGGGGCCTGCTTCTCCCTCTGCCTGTGTCTCTACCTCTCTCTCTCTCTCTCACTGTGTGCCTGTCATAAAAAAAATATATATATATATATATTTTAATGATGTCTTCTTTAAAATAGGAACCTGTTCTAATGGTGAAAGGAAGTTAAGTATCTAATATGATCTTGTTTCTCTTTCCAAAGTGGTGATTTTTCAAGCACTGGAGAACAGTTAAATGAGGGCTGTTACAGAATTTCACACAGGATGATCAACAATATAAATGCAGAAAAGAATCTCTCGTAATTACCGAAAGAAACTTCCAGCTGTGGGCAATTAAAGATTTAACATATTAACAATGAGAATCTTCCAAATGTGGGGGCTGCGGGGGGAGGCAATTCACAGAACTTACAGTCTCAATGAAAACAATACATCATCAAACTTCTGACCCAGAGACAATGAAATAGTGGTGTTGAATTATCAGATGCCCTTGACTGAATCAAATGCCACAAAAACTCAAAACACTATGCTAAAGCCCCCAAATGGTTGGTTCTTTTCCAATTCTCATTACCCTGGAGTATTTAGAAATGCTCACCGCTTATATTACGGCCAAAAGTAATGGTGAGAGAACTTCCCGCTCACTAACTCACATGTAGGTGAGAAAATGGATTTCACTGGGTGAATGACCTCCAACCACTGTTGCCTCAAGGGCCTCAGGCTAAGATTTTCATTTCCCTTTCTTTCCTTATGGTAATATTCCCATTGAAGGGCCTATTAAAGCCAGCCTTTTTTCTGAGCTTCCAGATATATAGATTTTATAGCTAGTTATTAATTAATACTGGTAAAATAAAAGCCAAAAAAATTGTAAATATTTCCAGGCTTGAGTTATTGGTCCAAATGAAAGTCTAAGATGTATGATTTGGGAACAATTATTTTGAATGAATACCTATGTATTTTATAAATAACTTTTGATGGACAATTTCTCTGAATATGTAAGTGTGTAGTGAGGTCCAAAATTCATTCACACCACAATTTATCAAGGTCTCCCAATGCATCAATAAATCATTTAGCTTGTTTTTTGTTTTTGTTTTTTGTTTTTTTGTTTTTTGTGCCCCTACTAGGGAGTTAGAGAGACATTTCAGTTCAATTTTAAATACAGTTTGGTGCATTAAAAAAAAAAAAATCCTTCAAGGTAGTATTGTTCCACCTACTTTTAAAATCTTAAGGATTTGGGGCACCTGGGTGGTTCAGTCGATTAAGTGGCTGCCTTCAGCTCAGGTCATGGTCCCAGGATGGAGCCACATATTGGGCTCTCTGCTCAATGGCAGTCTCCTCTCCCTCTGCCCCTCCCCCAGCTTGTGTGTGCGTACTCGCTCAAATAAACAAAATCTTTAAAAAGGTAAAATAAAATAAAATCTTAAGGATTTGGCCCTGTCTTCAGTGGTGCCAGACACATCTAAGGTATAAGGAATGGCTGAGGTCTGTGATTTCTAGAACCTTCCTATGACAAAAGTAGGCTTCCTCAAGCAGGGTCCTCTGCTCCTCTCATTTCCAGCGCAATGGTAGTTGGTGGAATGGCTTCCTCCTCTTGGCTTAGTTAGGGCCCGGTAGCTGGCTTTGGGAAAGGGCATCTTAACCTTGGCTCTCAGGCACACGGACTCACCAATTCTTTGACCCACTTCCCTTTAGTCTCCCAGCTGACTGTTCTACTATCTATGTCAGCTAGAGGATTACACTGCTTCAAACCAAGACAGTCTCCATGACAGCCCTTTTGCTTCCAACTCAACTGTATTCCTGCACTTGTTCTATTTGATATCCTACTTCTTCTGGACTCCAGCTGATGGCTAAGCCTTAAGATGCTAAGTGTATTCTCTCTTTATCTTGGGAGATGTCTACAGTCTGAGTCCCTCTCATTAACCCTTAAAATGATACAGGAGAGCCAAAAATAATGTATCAAATTATTTCTTTAAACCTTTTATCCCTCCTCATACCCTACTTCACACCCACCTGGACATGAAGTGCATTGCCTTCCTCAAAAGTGTTAAGTAATCACCGCCCCTTGTCCCAGATGCTAAGCCTCTGTGCCATACAAATAATTCAACTTTTCCCCCACTTGCATATAGCTGACCTATTGGCTAAAGACAGTTTAAGAGATAAGCTCACAGGATATCGCAGGAGACTATGAATCAGAAGGTTCAGATTCCTGATTTGGGGGTTCGAATTCAGGGCCTAATTTTGTTTTCTACTTTCAACTTCTTTCTAATGGCATGACCCCAGGGAGTTACCTAACATTGGCAAAGTCTTTGTTTCTCTCTGTAAAAAAGAGAGAATTTGTGTTCTTTTTACATCTTAGTGTCCTTCTGGGAATAGAAGGATTTCCTGGGGTACAAGGCAATTTGGAGATGATCAATAGAGGAAATGTAAGCTTCTTCCTCAGCCAAATGTAAAATGGCAGCATTTCACACTGGACACAAGGAAAGCCAGTTGTGTAACACATATATTTAGTACTTCATTCTATTTGCAATTTTCCCACTAGAATCTGTGTCTTTGCTTAAAAACACACTTAATACGGTCACATCATCATTGATTATCTTACACTAGGGAATACTAAGAATCACTTTACTAGGCTTGGCTTTCTGGAGCTTATTGAAGTAATTCTCCTGTGCTTTCAAGTCATCAGAGAAGGAGAACTGGACATTTAATTATCCTTACGTTTAGTTGATGCACTTCTAAGAAAATGTCTTCAAATCAGGTCTTTGTCTCTGATGACTCTGTCAGGAGAATAATGGTCATGTAAGGCTTATACAAAATAAGAGTAAGTAATGCAAGAAGGAATGGTGTTTGAAGAGACTAAGACTTCCTCCTATGGAGGAAGAAGTCACAGTTTTGATCTGCAAAACTCTTCATCCACAAAGATAACCAAGGTTTTGAGATTCACCATTCGGATAGGTTCTAAACTATTATGAAGATAAAGAATACAAATTATTCAATTCTGTATTATTCCCTCCAATTGAGCAGTTAATCTTAGTATCACTGAATAATAATAAATAAAGAGAGGGGAGGAGCAGGAGAAAATACTAAGCAGGCTCCACACCCAGTGTGGAACCCAACATGGGGCTCTCACAACCCTCAGATCATGACCTGAGCCAAAATCACAAGGCAGACACTTAACCAACTGAGTCACTAGGTTCCCACATTTTTCTTATTTATTTATTTATTTATTTATTTATTTATTTATTATTTTTATTTATTTGTTCATGAGAGACACACACAGAGAGAGAGAGAGAGAGAGAGAGAGAGAATGGCAGAGACACAGGCAGAGAGAGAAGCAGGCTTCATGCAGAGAGCCTGACATGGGACTTGATCTGGGATCTCTTTTTAGAGAGAGAGAGAGGCAGAGACACAGGCAGAGGGAGAAGCAGGCTCCATGCAGGAGGCCCGACGTGGGACTGGATCCTGGGACTCCAGAATCACGCCCTGGGCCGAAGGCAGGTGCAAAACCACTGAGCCACCAAGAGATCCCCATTTTTCCAATTTTTAATGCAAAAAAGAGTCTCCAGTTGTTTAGAAGTTCTTCCATGTAAAAATAATCATATGAAAACTGTGATAAATAGTTTACTAGGCAAATTATTACCTATTAGTGTTGCAAAGACTTATGAAGATCAATCTATTTAACATATATTTGCTTGTCAGAAACATAAAAGAGAAAATCAAAGCATTGCTTATTTAATCATCTAAGCCAATATCATATTTTCTAACAACAACAACAAAAAAATGAATTTTAGAGAAGGCTACTTACTTGTCTTAAGGTAATACAGTCATCTTGTTCTACTGAAAACAATACTTTCCTCATACATAGCTATATTCTAAAATTTATTCAATGATTACCTAAAAGCCATGATCACATTACTTTAAGGCCCACAAAGAGGTATTACTAATTCCATCCATGGCAGTTATTCCTGTAATTCATCTCAGTTTATAGAATGGAAAATACTTTAACTTAACTTTTAAACACACAGACCCAAGAATGAGAAAATAAGGGTAGTCATTCTTCTTCTTCCTCAGTCATATCTATGTCTCTCTGTGTAGCTTCCTGTATAGCTTTTTTAAAGGATTTACTTGAGAGAGAGAGACAGAGACAGAGACAGAGAGAGACAGAGAGAGAGACAACACATGCACATGCATATATACTCACACAATTTGGGATGGAGTTAGCAGAGGGAAATGGAGTGAAGCCGACTTCTCCCACTGGGCATATACTGCGTCTCAGGGCTCAACCTCATGACCGACCCATGAGACCCAAACCTGAGCCAAAACCAAGAGTCAGATGCTAACTGATTGAGCCACCTAGGCACCCCAAAGATTTCCTATAGAGATTTAATGACTGTCTTAACACTTTTCCAGTTTAAAAACAATTTAGCACAAACAGAATATTTTGTTAATTTTTTCTGAATGAGAAAAAATAATTTTCACAAATGAGTTTTGCCAGGTGGTTCTAATAATTAGGCAAATTTAAGAACCCTTCTTCTTACCTGGTATTCATGGTTGTGTCCAAATCTCTTCCCATAGCCTCCACCCCACACCTTTCCCACAGCCTCCATCTCCTCGGTAATTTAATCAAGTATTAAATAATCTACCTCATGCTTTTCATTGTTAGTTTCTGCCTTTCATCTTAACTCTCCCAGAATATTCATTTTAATAGAAGACTCAAGAATAAAAAGGTTCTTACAACCAAAGTAATGAACCCCTGGTTTAAGTTTAGATGCCTTGATCAGTTAATTCTGGTCATTCCCTAATGGCTATATAACATTCTACTTATGAGACTCTGTATTTTTATTCCAAATGTTTGGTAAAAATATAAAGCAACAGCACCAACAACACTAAGAACCTGAAGATTGACATTTCAGAAATTAATATTCTTTCCCAGCAAACAATTCCCAGTTAGAAGACCAACATCTGGAATAACACAATTTTTAGTTTAATTTACAATGGAATTCAAAATATTTTTAGTCCATTTTTATGGAGAGGACCAGATGCAATGCATTACAAATTGTTTACCTAATTCAAACCATAAAGAAAATTATCTCCCTTCCACATGATACCAAATTTAGAAAGGGAAGATTGGCGTGGAACACTAATGCCAATTCCTGCTTTTAAAGGACTGTGGGCAGTACTCAGCAAATCCTTTATTAGTATTTGAACATTCTCAACTATTTTTCTTGAAAGTAATCTTTTGCTTCTTTTGATTCTGTAAAACACATTATTATACATAGCTTAGATTTTACTTACAAGACTCCAATATCCCTGTAACATAAGATATGTCCTCTAAAAATGAGAAGCTACTTCCCTAAGTTTAATTAGAAGTACTTTTTGAGAAAGGAGAAAACTTTTGTGATGCCGAATGGAGGTTTCATATAGACCTAAAGTAGATCTTTCTCAGCTAAGTTGTATTACATATTCCTTAAAAAGCATCTTTTGGAACATGTAATACAACTTAGCTGAGAAAGATCTACTTTCCAAAAAGGAAATTGGAGGATCTAAATTCCAAAAAGATGCTTTTTAAGGAATTCTTTACATATTGGGTTTAAATGATTTAAATTCATAAAATACAATGGAGAAGACTCTAACATGAAGGTGTAGTTCATAGGTTAGTTAATAGGCACATTCTCTCTATTATGTTCTTCACTGACTTTGTCAATTCTTCCTCTGATTGACTTGACTATGTATGAAAAAGCTAACCCTATATCAATCTTCACATTTCAGTGAAACAAGATAGCATTTGACCAACTCACAGAATGGATCTATAGGGTTTTTTTCCAAGTGCAACTAAGTTTAAGAACCAGACACTGAATTCTCTTTACCACATCTATTGCTTAGTCTCTTATTGCTAGATGAGCAAAGGAAGCCACTGTTTGATAAAAACACTATTACTTAAATTAATATTTTTTCTATCTTCTTACATCTTGCTGTATTCTGTGAATTGTTGCAAGAGTGTATGTATGAATATAAAACCCAAGCTCCATTACTCTCTTGATGGAGATAAGGGAAAACAAAAACTGGAAATAAAAATAGAGCGTAAAGGTGATATAATACTTAACTTGTTATATGCCACTAAGATTGAGAGAAAGTGATGAGTATGGACCAGAAACGGCACATTATTTTATGAAAAAATCTGGGACATGACTACAACTGGTAAATTGCTAATAAATAGAACAATTTGGGGGGCCTAGTTTGGCATAGCCCAACTTTTTTTTTAATTTTTTATTTATTTATGATAGTCACAGAGAGAGAGAGAGAGAGGCAGAGACATAGGCAGAGGGAGAAGCAGGCTCCATGCACCGGGAGCCTGATGTGGGATTCGATCCCGGGTCTCCAGGATCGCGCCCCGGGCCAAAGGCAGGCGCCAAACCGCTGCGCCACCCAGGGATCCCGGCATAGCCCAATTATTCTACAACTATATTCTTTTTAGGTTGTGTTTTTACTGGAAGGTGAACAAGAGTTGATCTGATGATTGTTGGTCCAAGTATTCAAGATGATTTGGCACTCCAAAAAAATACCCTTAGTAAAGTCATTATGGTTAAAGAGTATGAACAGTTGGATGATCCTAGGAAAAATGAATTCTTGTTAAACTTAACCAAAGGTTACGATGATTTTACATGGTAAGATCCAAGTAAAAAATGGCTTTATATAGCAAAGCCAAGTTATTTTAACTCTCTGAGGTATGTTCACACAGATAAAACTGGCTCGAGAAACTAAGGCTCTAGTACCAGCATGGCCCTGACTGTGCATACAATGGGAAGCCTTGCCCCAGGCTCCTGCCTGGGTGCCCTTCCAAACCGTCCTCAGCTTAAGGCTCATACTGTTTCACACAAGAGCTGGGAAGCTACCCCCAGCTTGATGGCCTTCACAACACCTTCATAGCAATCTTACCAATGCGACAGGTGCAGCATGAGAGGAGGCCAAAGAGTGAGGATGAGAACTGCAGTGTCCCTTTCTGAGAACTTGCCTAATACAAATGTGCAGCCTCTATTACCCCATTTTAGACACTTGTAAAAGGTGATGCCATCCCTCCCTCTATGTGACACCCAAAGTAGCACTGCCAGTTGAGCACAGAATTCTTTCCAACTCAACCCAGATACAGCCTGACTCAGAACCCTCAACCCAGGTCTCTAGGCAGCCACCTCATTTATTCAGAATTGACATATGACATGAAACCTATTTGGCTTTTCTGGCCTGAATACCCCTCAGGGATGAAGGAGGCTGGAGAGAGGCTTAGGAGAGACAGACTTAAGGACAGTCAGATGGAAACTTAGGATTTCTGAGAAGCAACATTTACCAAATATGAATCAAACTGCCTATGTAGCTAACATTCACTGTGGAGATAAAGTATAGATTTCTAAGCAGTAATGATAGGAGATGAGAAAACTGTGCTTGGGGTGGTGATTTGGGCACTGCAGAATACAGTAAGAAACAGTTATTTTAAAAAAAAAAGTTGTAAGGCACCCACAGATGGATTTCACTATCAAAATTCTACAAGCAGGCTTGGCTGTCATGGGGATTAAGGACTTATCAAAGTCACCTAGACAATCCAGAGTCTGGGCAATCCAGAACCATAACTAGAGGTTGGTGCAGGAGTGTACCACCCCATTCTCCACCACACACATGCACACACACACACACACACACACAAACACAGAATCAGCTCCTGTCTCCATGTCAACCTCCTCTTCCTTTAGAGAATCAATCCTTTGAAGACCTCTTTTCACAACATGAGGGTTAGCAGGAAACCTACCTGATAAGAAATTCTCTTTAAGGAGAGTAAAGTTAAGTTGGCTGTGAAAATTCAACCCTTCTGCCTTTAATTCATTTAATCACTGATAGCTAAATCTCCAGACACAGCCAACCATTGCTAAATGTGGCTTCTGTTCCCATTGATCCAAAGCAGCCTTGTCATTGTCAATGCTTTGAACAGCATGCACTCTGAGGAAAAGGTGCCCAGGGCCCACTGCTGCAGGTATAAATAAAATCAATCTGCTCATTTGGACAAATGTCTTATTGATTACAGCTGTTCAATGTATGTTTCCACCTCCACCTTCATCCAGAACATGGATACCTTTATACGTGGAACATTCAGTATCAGGCACTCTTACTACATTCCTCTCAGAATGGCTACAAGGACCAGTAATAATATGACAGCAAATAAACTTAGATGTGTTCAAGTGAGAAATCAATTGGCTTTGTGGGGATAAAAATAAGGATGGCATGAGCATAATTAGTCAAAGGCGATAAACACAGATGTTGTAAATCGCATTGCTGTTCCCACACACAGCTTCCTCCTGTCTGGTCAGCCTCTACTGAAGCAGAATCAGAGAGTCAAATTTGTGGAATTCCCCCATGGTTCTGAATCTCACCTTCTACAGCTTTAAATCCAAGCAGGACAGTCCTTACCCCTGAGTATGGCATGGGGATTGAATGAGATCACCTGTGGAAGTTTCCCAAGGCACCAGAAACTTCATCAATATTTGGTTCCCTTCTCCTCTGAAGTGACTTCACCTGCAGTACAGAGAGGCCATTGCCTCAAGTGGAAATGATGCTATGATCTCAGATCTATCAGAACTTCTTCCCCTTTCAAGGGAAGTACACCCAGTGCAAAACTGGGTTAGATGATAAATAAATGTATGGCTTCTGTAGCCACAAACTCCAGGAGAAATGCTGGTTTCAGGCAAGCTGTGGACAAATGATACCATCAGGAAGCTGCTCTTTCTTTGCCTCTCTGCTCTGCCCCCCAAGTCGCAGCATTATCTGAAGTCCCCTCACGGGAGCCCCCAGGAGGTTCAGGCCCCTTGTCTTATGTAGCAGCAAAAGGGATTCATCTTCCAGGCACACAACATGTCACCTCACACTGTCTGGAGGAATAAAGGGCACTCCTTCTGCCAGGTCACACACTGAGCCCAACATCACTTTACAGCCTACACGGCCATGCCTGAACTAATCCTTGCAGTCAAGGGGATGGGCAATGTCACACCCAAACAAACTACAGGTCTGAAAAGTAGAGATGCCAAAAAAACTCAGGAGATCAAGTTACTACTGGCAAATATGGAAGAAGAACACCATGTGCCCATCAATTACCTACTAGAACTGACAGGTTCTCAAAGCTGACCTGTCCCCCTGTATGCCAAGGAATAAGTCTCTGTTGTAAGACACAGAGTTTGAGGAAGGGTGTGTTGTGAAGCTTTGTTGTAAACACTGGCCACTACAGTCAACAACAGATGACTAGTAAAAGGGAAACAGGACCAGGATGAGATGTGGATGACAGCAATGGAAGAGAGAAGAAACTCTCAGATTTAGGATGAATCTTACAGTTAGACCCCTTACCATTTGCTGATTGACTGTTTCTTCTTTTTTTCTGACCAATATATTCAGGGACCACTCTTATTTGGGGGCTCAAAAGCTAATGGAACATTTATTAAGATCAAAACTCTGGAGAAAGGACGGGTTACTGGGGAAAGGGATAGTTACCACGAATCCAATTTTAGCCATGTTAATTTTCATTTGGAAATGTCTTCAGATTTCCAAATGGAAAGAAAGCAGTGGTGTTGGATATATGTGCTATCTATAAAATGGCAGGTTAGCCATTCCCTAAGCTCTTTTCTAGGTTTATCATTTAGAACATCCTTACCACATCCACAATCTTCAGCTTTTACAAGTCTTAGTAGTGAGGATTTCCATTTATGATGCTTCATGCTGAGGATATTGCTTTTAAATGAACTAGACAGAAAGCCAGGAATAAGAATCTTCAGAGAACCAGTCTTCTAAACAACAGATCACTGAGCCTACTGTAGGTTATAGATTAACTCCCTCCAACCTGGCATCCATGATGAGATTCATTCCTGCCCAGTGGGCTGCCCATGCCTCCAAAAGAGGGTAGCATGCTCATCTCTCAACCTATCAATTGGCACAGAAAATAGAGGCATAATTCTGAGGCTTGACTCCTCAGAAAGGTCTATCCCTTCTTGGTTCAAAACCCAAACATATATTATGTATAGGGTATATGCTGTCATTCAAGTTTGGCCAGTATCCCAGCTGAGTCTTAGATGCTGATGAGATCTCCATGGACTTTAAATCCAACGATCTTGGAAACTCTTGACAAGCAACAGCTGGAAGCCCTTCTGTCCCATAACTAAGTGCTACCAGCCCATGCAACCCTAACTCCATCTAACCATCATGGCATGCATGACAAATAGATCTCGACTGTCTCTTTTTTTTTTAAGATTTTATTTATTTATTCATGATAGAGAGAGAGAGAGAGGCATAGACACAGGCCGAGGGAGAAGCAGGCTCCATATAGGTAGTCCGACATGGGACTCGATCCTGGGACTCCAGGATCATGCCCTGGGTGGAAGGCAGGCACTTAAACCGCTGAGCCACCCAGGCTGCCCATCCATTGGATATGAAGCAGTACCTTTCCCACATTCCCAACTCAAAGGGAACAGAGAACTAAGGGACAAATAAACCGAGTCTGAGACAGTAACAGAAAGTTCCAAGTACAAGGAGCTTCACAAATACAGTTAAGAAGATTCCACATGTCATACAATATCATCAGACCTTGCAGAACTAAGAGAAACCTGACTTTCCTAGAGAAGTCTCAATGTTGGAGTGCTGTATGTCTCCACCCTCCCCCATGGGTGATCTCATCCCATTTTGCTCCTTTAAATATCACCTGTAGGTCAATGACTCCCAAATTTATATTGCCCTGACCTTTCCCCTGATTTATAGGTCAAATTGGCCACTTGACATCTCTGCTTAGATGTCTAAAAGGCAACTCAAATATCATAGATTTTTTAAATATTTTATTTATTTATTCATGTGAGACAAAAAGAGAGAGAGGCAGAGACATAGGTAGAGGGAGAAGCAAGTTCCATGCAGGGAGCCTGACGTGGGACTCGATCCCGGGACTCCAGGATCACACCTTAGGCTGAAGGCGGGCGCTAAACTGCTGAGCCACCCAGGAATCCCCCAAATTTCATAGATCTTAAGCAAAACGCTTGATTTCCACCACTCCAGCCCCTTTCCACAGCACCACCAGTCATTTCAGGAAAATCACCCCATTTGATCAGTGTCTCAAATACAAAACTACACTTTTATCCTCAACCCCTTGCTATCGTTCAACCCACCTATTTATTCCATCAGCAAGTCTTGCTGAATTCATCCACAAAAAAGCCCTCCCCCACCCTACTCGTTTGCATCTACCTTGTCATCACCATGATCTCACTGGACCCTAGGAAAACCATCTTAACCGGCCTCCCTGTTTCCATCCTCCATCAACAGCTAGAGGAGCTGAGCTAATGCATATGGGATTTCATCATTCCTGGCTTGAAATAAATTAAGCACTTTCCCATTTGTTTCAATGACCGAGTCCAAACTTGAACATGGCATCAAGCCTACCACTGGCAGGGTCCTTACATATCCTCCATAATCTCACCATCCTCCTCACTGACTAGCTACATTGGCTTTCTTTCTGTTTTCAGGCAGAAAGTGTCTAAGTATGCTCCTCCATCAGCATCTCTCAGGGCCCAGATTAAAACCCAAAAGAATGAAACCTACTTATGTACCCTCATGGAATAGTAAGAACCCCACAGGGCACAGCAAGAGGTTTTACAGCACCCTATTTGTGTGCTTCCTATTTTCTCCACCGTCTAGGATGATCTTGCTTCATCTTTTATTTGCTTTTTCTGTCTCCCTACCAGAAACACAAACTTCAGGAGAGCAGTGACTTTTTTTGCCCCACAACTGAGCACCCAGTGATTGGTACCTCATAGCCGCACAATGAATATTTCTTAAGTGAATCCTCTAATTCAGTGGTTTTCAAAACACTGTCTGTGGAGCCCTGGGGTTCTGCCAAAGTTCTTCAGTGATAGAGTGAGGGAGAGGAGGCAGGCAGAAAGGGAGGCAGTGCTGGCTGAGTTTTGAGCCTTCCACGGATTCAGCTGGAATGCTTCTGCTTTATTCTGTTTATGCAGCGGCTTCCATGTAAGATTTTGTTTGTCGAAAGTTTGTGCTGTACAAACTATCTGACAACCAGTAGTCCCTTGCTACGATCTCAGATCTCATCTGATACATGAGCTACTTGCCCCTAGCCTCAAAGGATCCAAAATCCAGGTTCCACTGACAAAGAAGAACATCCTTTTTACTACATCTGGTGTGTTCCAAGTATCCTCACTTCAACATGCAGCTGTTGTTTCTCACTGTTATTAAATAATAAAACTGTACTTTCCTTGTTACTGGGAAGAGCAACACACTGTCCAGCCTGCTGGATATTCTCCTAAATCTACTATGGGAAATTACTTTAAATGACAGAACTGTCTGACCCAAATCCTGCTTAGCTATTTAACCCTTTTTTTCCAGGCAAATGGCTGAAACTAACAAAATTTGTCAAATGAGATTTTTCTTCACATTTAATGTCTTTCTGTGCAAATCAAGCTGTCAAGTGATAGAATATACCTTACAGCTACAATCAAGAATAAATGTCAAACAGATTGTAAATTATGATAATCATTTTATAAACCAACATATAAAGATTAATTCAAAAATATTAACTTTGGCTTAATTCATAAAGGCATTTATGAATTTAAGATCATACAATCTATGTCCCCTAATCTGTAATACTCAGGAGTCTGGAAAGGGTTTATTTGAATAGAAGAATCAAACTATCATTTTCTCCCAGCCTAGTAAGGATTAAGATTTACTACATTTCCTAATATACAACAAATTGAGTGAATGCCACAGAGCACATTCTACACAAGGCAGACTTGAAATCATGTTTAAATTGGGAAAATTCAATTTATGGTCAACCAAATTCAGCTGTACAAAAATCCATGTAATGATCAAATATGGGAAAGAGCCCCCAATAGGAAAGTTGGAAAGTATAATAAATAAACTGTAAGAAGGGATAATTTTGAAGGATATAGACAGAAAGCGTAGTAGAGTGGAAGGAACATCTCTGAAGTTCCAACTCCTGCATTCTGGTATTGTCTGTAATCAATGGACAGACCTTTTTTTTTTTTTTTTTTAATGTATTTTATTTATTCCTGAGAGAGAGAGAGAGAGAGAGAGAGGCAGAGACATAGGCAGAGAGAGAAGCACGCTCCATGCAATGAGCCCGACATGGGACTGAATCCAGGGTCTCCAGGATCAGGCCCCCGGCCAAAGACGGCACTAAACTGCTGAGCCACCCGGGCTGCCCTGGACAGACCATTTTGATGGTTATGTGCCTCCGTTTCCCCAGTTGTAGTTTAACTGCATATTGAACATGTACAGGCTGCCTTGTCATCCATTTGCTCTTCTTTTTTTTTTTTTCTTTTAAAGATTTTATTTATTTATTCAGAGACAGACAGAGAGAGAGAGGCAGAGAGAGAAGCAGGCTCCATGCAGGGAGCCTGACACGGCACTGAATTCCGGGTCTCCAGGACCACACCCCCGGCTGCAGGCAGCGCTAAACCGCTGTGCCACCAGGGTGCCCCCATTTGCTCTTCTTTTTAATAAGGAACCATCCAAACCCATTCTCTGGACCAAGTTTTACATGAGATAGACCCTGCCTGAACTCCAGGGGTGGGCCCTTGATACTTAAGCCACTGAGCATAGTCTATCCCCTAAGTCATCGCTATTAGTCTAAGAATGTCAACCAACTTCAGTTAAAGCCCAAAAGTCGTGAGGAGGCAGTTGCTAGAGTTTGGGGGATATAAACTTCCTTTCTCTTCTATAATGATCAGAATGGAAACTCTCTCTTTCTGTAGACAGCATGGCACAGGAATGTGAAATTGGTACTGCTATAATCAATGTTGCTCCCCAGGAGCCAGTCTGAAGATGAAGATGGAGCAGACCTCCAGAACTGAGCTCATCCTAGAGATATGGGGCTGTAACCATATCAGTCTCCTTATTCTCTCACATATAACCATCTGATAGCAGTGCAACTCTGGACCTTTCAGTTACAGAGCCCAATAAAATTCTTTGGTTGACTGAACCAATTTACGTCGGGTACTGTTTTGCCTAAAATATTAAGTATGCTAACATATACAGAGCTGACTATACCTGTGGCCATTCTTAGAATCAACTGTGGGTTGCTACCCAAGAATCAGCGGCCCCTTCTACCTGTACCCACATCTGGGTCTCAGTACTGCTAAAGGCGTACAGCCACATGACTCAGAAAAGGTGGATTCCCATTCCCAGTTATGGGTGGAGGGGAAACTGCTTTGTCTAAAGCCATCTTTCCAATCCAAACTATCTTGTCAATGGTTGGCTTAAGAAAGGAAATCCATGAAGAGAATTCTATTGCAGCCAAGATTCAGATTTCAAGTAATAGTTTTATAGATTTTTTAAGATTTTACTTATTTACTCATGAGAAACACAGAGAGGCAGAGACATAGGCAGAGGGAGAAGCAGGATCCCTGCAGGGAGGCTGATGCGGGACTTGATCCAGGACCCCAGGACCATGACCCCAGCCAAAAGCAGATGCTCAACCACAAGCCACCTAGGTGGCCCCAGTTCTATAGATCTTAACAAGAGATGCAAAGACAGGAGGCATCTGCAATGAAGTATCCACCCCCTCTGACCTTCAGATTCTTACATTGAATCCTAATACCCAAGCGACTATATTTGTCAGTGGAATCTTTAGGAGGTAATTAGATCATGAGGGTGGAACCCTCATGAATGAGACTACTGTTGTTATAAAACAGATCGGAGAGAGATCTCTTGCCCCTTCCTGCAAGTACCTACAGATAAGGGAAACATTTAAAAGTCTTCCTGGTATTTCCAGGCCTCCTGACCCCTCAATTGGTGGTTTGTACTTCAAATAATGAAATTCTAAGTACATCTTACCGTAAGACCTAATGTTTAAATATACTTCTCACCCCTCACAAATAAATGAAGGGAAAATGTCACAAAACTCTGAAACAAAGAACAGTGATAAACACCAGCTACAACTTTGAGTCATTCTAACAGCCCTGAAGCACTTCTAATCACCACCTGAGGTACCTCTTCATGCTCAGCTTGCTAAGAAGTTAGAGTTTATAGTTACGCAGCAGAAACTTAGTGTAATATGGCTGCATTCAGAACAAAGCAAGGTGGACATCCTCATTTTGTGGAATGTGAGCCTATTGGAAAGGTTCAACTTACTTTTATAACATTAAGCAGGGCCTCCTTTCCTTCTGACAACAGCTAGGCAGCTGGTCAAGTAATGGTTTCCCAGAGAGTATGAGCAAATGCTATGGACTCCTGTATGAGTGAGTACTTTGACGTCTCCTCCAGGTATGTTTTCACGTGATTGTCTGCCTTGCAGGCAAATGCTGTGTCCAATTGTGTTCTGTCACCCACTCATACACACACAGAAATGAAAAACAACACATTGTACAGGGTGGAGGAAGCTAATGAAGTCATTTAACTATGCTTTTAACACAGAATTTAAAAAAAAAAAATATTTTCATGAGTTCATTAGTTGGCATAAGCACAAAATGTATCCCCTGACTTGGTATTGTGTCCACTGGTGCCACATGCATGTACCACATCATCCTTATCCGTCTTTTATTTTTTTAAGAATTTATTTATTTGACACAGAACACAAGCAGGCAGAGCCACAGAGGGAGAGAGAGAGAAGCAGACTCTCTGCTGAGCTGAGAGCCCAACATGGGGCTCAATCCCAGGGTCCTGGGATCATGACTTAAGCCAAAGGCAGGCATTTAACTGACTGAGCCACCCAGGAACCCCCATCCTTAAACGTCTTACAACAAAACTCATCTTACTTCCTGGATGTTATTAAGTTCTTGTACAAACTCTTCATTCCGGACCTTCTAAGTGACTCTGGGTTCTTACTCTCTAGGATTCATTGCACTGAAATCAACTTTTCCTTACTACAGCTATTATCAAACATCCATTGGGACTCCCAAGCTTTGGGCACCACAGGCTCTGCAAGCCTCTTACTGCTGTCTGTTATTAGAGAGCTTTGTGGCCAGAAGAGCTAACTCATAGTTTTACTTATGCTACTTCTGTTCAGATTTAGTTTGAAATAAAAACACCAGCTATTATTTTTTGAAAGGTGTATTGTATATCATTTTCAAGACCTGAGGCCTAAATTACCCAAGAAGATCTTCAGAATAAATTTACATGAATTCACTGCCTCAAACCCCACAGGAAAACTGAGAGGCATTTTTTGTTTTCTCCTTAGAAATCCCCTACTCCCTTAAGATCAGCAGCAATGTTGTTTCCCAGGAAGATGAGATGTTCAGGGGGAACCCACAGTATCAGATAATTCAGACAAAGGGGTAGAAGCCCAGAGACAGTCACTAAAAGTCCCCACTGACTCTTCAACACACTGCTTTTCTTCCCCTTCACTTTTGATCTTCATCTTCTACTTCTGTATTACCTACAGCTCCTCTCAAAATTGATAATTTATTCTGTCTCATATTTATTTTCTGAGAGAGAATCTCAAACAACATGACTGCTTTCTGAAAACTGACCTAATTGTCAGGATGCCTGGTTGCGACAGTCTATTTCAGAATGCACTATTTCCCACCAAAGAGATGGTGGGTGTTTTACAGGACCAAGAACATAGTGTCTAGATAATAAAAAAAAAAAGTAAAATACATAAATTAATATTGGTTAACGTATGATCTACAAATACAAAAATCAATATGTAAAGACAATTAATTACTATATGTATATTATACATGTATAAACTGTGTATGTATATTTAAATATAATGTATACATACACATAAATACATGTATAGTCTACATAAAGCTGTGTGTGTTAAGATGCTTAATTTCCAAATCCCAGGTAATGGTGTAATCAACTGAATAATACGACATTAGGCATCCATACAGAGAGGAGAGAAACTGAATGAATCTTCCATTCAGTAAATTTAGACTCAAAGTGATTTAAACCAGTAATTTATTATTTCACAAAAAAATAGCCCCATCTTTATTTATTCAGCTAATCAGTAATGTTATCAACAGCCCAGGATCTCTTCCTCTCTCTGATCTGCCTTTATTAGTACCAGCTAGCTCCATTTTCGCTTGTGCAGTTTTGACTGAGGCCAACAGCTACCACAGCAGCATCCAGCAGGAGAAGAGGAGTCCACAATTATGTAATCCAAGCTCTTTCCTTCAAATTGCCTGGACCAATTTATACCAATACCCTTGCCTACACTAAAAATACTTCTAATTAGCTGAATAGATCCTGCTTGGGTTCCTGAATCCATTGTTGGTAGTGGAGCTAGGGCTTACCATGATTAAACCAATCAGAAGCCACTCCTGCAGTCACACTTGGATTTAGCATCCCTCCAGCCAAATGGGTTGACTGGAAAAGGGTTTGTCCCTAAATAAAATTGAGGTTCCATTAGTAAGGTCCACGTATTAGAATGCATGCTGAGTAAGAAATGAAGAGGCTTTCTACAGTTCCTTTTCAAGAAAGAATGCTTTCAATGTCATATATTTAATTATCATAGTAAACATTCCCATACCTGACCTCCCCATAGTCAGTATTTAAATAACAGTTTCTTCCAAATTAAATGGTTAACAAGAAAAAAATACCAAAAATAAAATAGAATAAATCATAGTGTTTTGAACCATGACCTAGGAAAAAGAGACTTGGGTTCCCCTCCCATTGCTAGATATATAAACCTGCTTGGTCTCTGAATGCACCAGTTGCAGTGGGACTCAACTGTGAGTTTCCAAAATGAGATGAAAAATCCCACCATGAAGAGGACTGATTGCTTCTGGAGCCACATGAAGATCAGCTCAAATCACAGATCTCAGGACCTATGGCCAATGCCTCCCAGATGCCAGCAATGCCTTATAGTTTGGAGACAACTAAATCCACCACAAACACAAACACACAGCACATACACATACACACAAGCAACATATCTAAGGCTAGACAGCAACGCTATACCATGCAAAATTGCTGCTGTCTAGCAGTAAAATTGCTAGCATTAAAGAAACAAGAGTGGTGCCCCCCACCTCACCCCAGCCCCCCTGCACCCCTATGCATGATTTAGTGAGGCACTTGTGTAACCCTGACAGTTGTCCTGAGCTCTGCTCTTGCCTCACCCCCATCCCAGCCATGATGCACCCCCCTTTCCTTTACATTTACATTCCACCACTTGCTTCTCATTGAGTTCAATCAGTTTTAGATCCAGTTGAGTTATCCTTGGTATTTTCATCCCTTTCCTATCTAAGAATATTTAATTTTGTCAGTATTCATCTCTTTTTCAGAATATAAAGAACCCTTAATTGTTATACCTCACCCCACCCCCTTGCCCACCAAGAAGGGGTTTGGTGATTATGATGAATGTGTGAGTTTTTTTTCTTTTTGAAGTGTCTTGTGCTTTGTGGATGAAAGGTGTTTTCATGACTTCAAAGCATTCCCACTATTATTTGTCCACTATTCAGGACAATCGGGGTAATTTGGCAACAGCTTTTCTTCTTGGCAGAAGAAAAGGCTGCTAGCAGAAGTGGGGTAGAGGGCGGATTATGCGCAGTTTATGTGAGGTTAAGGTCATGGGCAATGCAAGATAAAAAAGCTCTTTGTTTTATGAATAAGTACGAGATTTCTGATTTATCCCCTTATTTCAGAATACCAGCATACACTCATTTTTTAAATGTTTCAAATACCCTTTTCCCACAGCATTAGAAAGAAACTTCCTCAACTTATGAATTTATTATCCAGTTTATATTTTGCAGTCATGAATCTTCACCATCCAGGCAAACTTTGATACAGATTTTGATATTCACCATCAATTTTGTCATCTTTAGTTATTCATTGCATTCAGATCTATTTGTGGTTTAGAATAAGGTAATGACTGATATCCATAACTTCAGGGACGCTGAATCACACTAGAAAGAGAGTGAGCCAAATCTCCAGACTATTTGCTTCTAGTAGAAAATTAAGGAGAAATTAGTCATCGAGGAATGTGAATTATTTAATTCGCATCCTAGAGGTATGTCCAGTAATTCTTTAGCTTGCTTTGATAATTGAAATTCTCTGTCACTTTTGGAAATTTAGCTCTCATTTTCCCAAGGGGGTTGGGGAGTTTTCAAGAAGATAAATTGTACTCACCTATAAATCTAGGAGCCTTATCATTCACAAGGAGCTGTTCTCATTGATTATTTTAAGGCATTTTATTATGCATCTCTCTTTTAATTAGCTTTCTCCTAGATCTCTTTCTCCTACAACCCTTCTCCTTGTCAGTAGGTAAATCTCTTCTGTTAAATATGGTGGCTACTTCACACTTAGAAAAATGCACTGATTTCACCAACATCTGGTCTAAACACTGGGAGTTGTGATAATAGATATTCACACGTAGGTCTGCAAGTTGTCAGCATGTTATCTGTTGCTCGGCACCCACTCATACACCAACAGGTATAATTAGAAGATGAGGGGGTTTCTCACAAAGCTAAAACCAACTAAATTTCCACATTGTCAGAAGAAAATGAAGGAAGTTTTCTAACAAGATTACATGACTTTAAGTGCTATTCACATAATTAAATGTACTGTTTTCCACCCTTTTATAGCTAGCACCTGGCTTAAAAATACAGCAATGTATTCCTTTTAAAACATCTCTACGGAATATATTAATAATTGGGCCTAATTAGAATAGCATTCCCTCTCTCTCTTTACAGATCTTTGCTTCTCTTGTCTGTCTCACTCACACATACTCACAAACACATGCTCTATCTGGACTCGTCACATTGTTCGCGTGCTCTCTCCCAAGTAGCATAACACCTTTTCTCTTAAAATAACTCCAATCTATTCTATGCTTCAAACTGTGTTTACATTCTACCCCAGTTCTGTGAGAAAACAAAAATTTCTGCATTCAGGAACTGATCTCCAGATCCTTCCCCAAGAGTAAACCACTCTTCAGCCATGTTCAAACAGGGACTCAGGATTCCCATCTTTTTCATTCTGGGATCTTTCATGCTACAAGCCTGGTGTCCATTGACCTTCCACATCTTTCCTGGGATTTTTCTCTTTACCGTAGAATATGGGCCTCCACCTCATAGAAGACCAGTAAGGACAATGTGAATTATACACCATCTGGAATTTCAAGATAAGGGTTAACAGTGGTGTTTCATTTTTATAAGTCTCTGCATTCACTCTGTTCTATTCCCTCCAGTGCTAGATCCAGCTAGGGCTGGATTCAAGATTCCACCACTGTAAGTGAGGCATGTGCTCAATAGATGATACTGAAGAAAGACTATTTCCAAGTTCGCTACCCTATAGTATCTGAAGTCTTCAGTCTTGGTTTCTTCAGAAAACCAAGAAAAAGAACAAATCAGCAGCTATCTCCACTTGCCTTCCACTTGGAACTTCTCTGCAGCAGAGACACAGGAGTTCCTGACCAAGATTAGGTATCTAAGTTCCTGACCAAGAAAAGGTATCTGTCTGAAACCAAAATTCCACAGTGTTCATCCTTGAAACTTGCACCCTCTCTGGTACCTCTTCAGGATGCAATCCTACTTCTATAGAAAATATACACTTTTGTTTTTCTTTTTCAACTTCTGAATGTTGGTTTCACAATTACAGTCAAGAGCAGCCTTGTTTCATCACCGGTGTTGCCATCTTGTAGTGGCCAGGAAAACAACCAAGAACAACTTTACAAAAATCAATGCCAGGATTTGTCAAAGTCATGAGTTGACTAATAGTCTGACTATAGTAACTTATTTATCTAGTTAATTAATTAGTCCTTTAGGCTGGGCTTTAATTAATAATCTCATTTTATTCCTTAAAAGTGATATGGGGTGCACCTGGGTGGCTCAGTGGGTTAAACATCTGCCTTAAGCTCAGGTCATGAGCCCAGGGTCCTGAGAGCAAGTCCCACATTGGACTCCATGCTCTGTAGGGAGTCTGCTTCTCCCTCTGCCTCTCCTCCTTCCTCGTTCGTTGAGGGTATTTTGTGACAGTCAACTTGAACTATTTTTCCCCAGGACAAAATAGTTGCATTCCTCCTTCGTGTTATAAAATTTGAGGCCATGATTAGCATCTCTCTCTGCATCACAGACCTTTCTAAGCAAGATTTGACTATGTCTGCTATGACTGATGATCTCTCTTCCAGCACAAGGACTGTGGTCTTCTATCCAGGCACCTATCCTTTGAAGAGTTCCAAATTTTCATAAATAGTCAACAATCTTTCCTCAGATTCCATGATGATTAAAACCCATGATTGTGCCTTTACCTAGTGAACTTGCTTAAGTATACTTTGTGTATGTGTTACAAAAAGTAGGTTTCTTTATTCACAAGAAAAGCTGGAAATTTAGTTTTGGTTGAACATTTATTGTTATTTTTATTAAAGTTAAAAATTATTGGGATGCCTGGGTGGCTCAGTGGTTGAGCACCTAGGTTTGGCCCAGGGCGTGATCCTGGAGTCCGGGGATCAAGTCCCACATCAGGGTCCCTGCACGGAGCCTGCTTGTCCCTTTGCCTGTGTCTCTGCCTCTCTCTCTCTCTCTCTCTCTCTCTATGTCTATCATGAATAAATAATAAAATCCTAAAAAGTTACAAATTACCAATTCTCATTATTTCTTCAGCTTGTGAATTTAGGTGACCCATCACACCATCTATTTATAATCTAGCCGACTTTAGCAATTATTTCTAAAGGGCTTCTAAATAATAGTTGATATGAACAAAATTAGCTAAACACATTTAAGCTTGTCTAACAACCATTTATTAAACCTGGGACTTTTGCTTCCTTCTTAAAGTTCTTATCTCTGACAATACAAATCACCAACATATAAGTAACTCCTAAACATTATTAAATTTATAAATATGGTGAGTCTAGAATTATTAATATATCCCAACACTGTTTATTCACTTGGTACACTTTCTTAATTTTGTAAAAATGAATCCATTACTCAGTTACACATTTTCCATTAGAGGTTCAGGAGCTGCCAAGCTTATGCCATATTCTCTTACATATTTATAACTACTTAAAACCTCAAATATACAAAATTCTTTTTTAACACCAAAAGATTAATACTATGATTTTTAGTTTCTAAGCTTCTAAGAATGTATTATTTAATACATAATCCTTAATATTTCAGCAGAAATGATGTAACAAGTGTAAAGCAGAGTCATAAAAATGAGTACTTGCGAACATCCCACCCAAGGCAGAAATAAAAGACAGTGGTAATATTGCCAACTCAATCTACCTATGAGTTCTGTACCCATCTTGTCACCCACTTCAGCCTAAATACCACCTGATTAACTATTCAATTATTTGTTTTAGTTTATCAGCCCTTGCCTATTTTTATGTGTATTCATTTTATTACTTATGTATATATCCCTAAATAAGATATTATTTGTCATTTGAGGGGATTTATGTGTGGGGTTTTTTTCTTAAATTGTTTGTACCTAACTCCCATAATTTTAAGAGGCATTCTCATGAAAGAAGACTCCCAGTAAACCTTGCCTACTCACACCTAGAGAGACTCTTATTTCCCCCCAGCTGCTATTATGAAATCCTTTTTGTCTTCTCAGTATCATGGGTTTCAGAACTGTAGGAGAGGTGAGCATCTTAGAACACATGTTCACTTCACTGCTCAGCGAAGTCTGTGACTCTCACCAATATTAATTGTTTGATTAGCTTTTATATTGTCTTTTAAGATATGTAGATCTGTACACAGCTAACTGTACAAATACCTGGACTTTATCATACCCTTAAATATTAAAATCTTCTGTTTCAAGAATCTTGAAACTGATGAGATCATGCTTGATTCCAAAGTCAGGGGGCAAATATTACTGATACTTGAAATTATATTATATTGGTATTAGGAGCTCTCAAACTGCTTACTTGAGATCACTCTCCAATACCAAAAAAAATTATTATAGGAGGTTTTAATTTATTTTAGATTTCAATCATTCACCACTTCCACTGTCTACCCATCTTCACAAGGTAAGAATGCTCTATTTTATTTAATCCTCACAAGAACAAAGTGATCTATTTACATATATTTAGGTTATAGATGTTTATCTTAAAATGAGATAAACTCAACTCTGCACTTCCAGGCCTACATTAGGCATATCTACCCTCTCCTATTTAAGGTAAGAAGTGGAAAGCTTCTTAAACTCCGTTATTTTGGAAACCCAAGCATCTTACACAGACATTCCTTTTGTCCCTTTTAAATTCAATGGCTCTCAAGTTTCTGCATGGTGAAGAATTACTGAGTAGGATATACAAACAAGGCATCTCACTGGAGCAAAGATTTAAGAGGTTGTCCAAAGTAAATCTAACTGAATGTAATTTTAGCTATAAGCCTTGACTATAGAACCCAGCTCTCTCTTAAAGAAGCATATTTTTCTCTTTATTTTCAATTCATTTGATAAATCCCTTCCAAATGTTCAGCTTCAAGAAACAATGTATGTCAGGGATGGCCCTCCACTTTTCCATTCACTTAAACAGAAATCCTCAAACGTGAGAGATTCTGTCAATAGTTTTCAGGAGATCTAAAATGTCCCACAGTTCTATGTAAAAGTGGCTTTCTGTCAACATTTTTCAGAAGAGCAGCACACTGCTTTCAAAAGATAATCTAAGTCAGCAGTTCCCAAGATTCCTTATGCTATGGCACAAATAGAAAATTATGATATTTGCATAGCACACTGGGGAAAACTTGATGGGTTTGAGGATAACTAAGTGGGGAGTGATTTTAAAATCCATTATATTTTCTTATTATGTAATTATTACCATGAAATGCAAAGCATGAGAAAGGAAAATAATCATCAAATGTACACAAAATGTCCAAATAAATCATTTTCAAGTGTTTAATAAAACTATCTAGCTTGCTTTGTGAACTTAACATTTCAGTATTAATTTTAACTTTTTTTTTTTTTTTTGAAAGAGAGAGAGAGCAAGTGCATGAGTGCAGGGAGGAGCAAAGGGAAAGAGAATATGAAGGCAGCTAAAGTCTGTAGACAAGATATCAGAGAGGAAAGAACTGCACAGAGTTGTTTATAACTGTCACCTATATTAACTGGAGAACTGCACAGGTCCCATGCAAGTATTCAGCAAAGTCCTGATCAGCATGTGTGTATGAAGACAAGTACCTAAAGCCGGGTAGAAAACCATCTGAAGGGATAAAAGACAACTAGTATTTCACAGGGCATTGGCTAGAATAATGAAGATCTTGACCCACTAATAGATACCAGTTAGCCCTAAAACAAGCCACTATTCTGGACCCACGTAGCAAATCCTGAAATCATGACTCAACAGGATCTAACAGCTTCCCAGGAAAAAAAGCATGATAGTATTTATAGGAATATAAATATATTCAGGATCCAAAATTAACAGCTACAAGGTTTGGCATCCAATGAAAGATAACCAGGCATACAAAGAAGAAACTAAAATGAGGAAAATAATCAATCAAGACAAACCAAGTACTAACACATATGTTAGAACTTGTTGGCAAGAGCATTAAAATGGTTATTACAATTGCATTCCACATATTTTTTAGAATCACAGTACAGATATGGAATATATAAGAAGCACTCAAATCAAGCCACCAAAAATACAAACTATTCTGTATGAAGAAGAAAAATACACCAGATGGGATTAGTAGCAGATTAGGCATTACCAAAGAAAAGATTATTTAGCTGTTAAATAAAGCTTTCCAATCTATTCAAAACAAAACAGGAAAAGAAAAAAAGACAATTTAAAAGCACAAAGACCATCAGTGAAATATGGGGAAATTTCGAGAAGCCCAATATACATGCAATTGGAGCCTCTGAAAGAGAACAGAAAGATGCTCGACAAAAAAATATTTGAAGGATGTGATTTTTTTCAAAACTTGGCAACTATAAATCCATAGATGCATAAGCTCAACTAGCTTCAAGCACATCATTCAAGAAGATAAATACACCAAGAACAATATAATCAAATTGCTCACAATCAGTTTTAGAAAGAGACTCTTACAAGCAGCCAGAGATAAGATATGTACTACAGGGGAACAAAAATTATCATGAAATTATCAGAAATAATCTAAGTGAAAACACAGTGAAACAACATTTTCCAGTACCAAAAGGGTATGTGTGTGGGGAGTAGGGCAGGGGGACTATCAACATAGACTTCTATATCTAGCAAAAACGTCTTTCATAAAGACAAATTTAAAACATTGTCAGACAGAAAACTTGAAAGAAATCATCACTCTCACATCACAATATAAATGGAATGAAAATGCTATCACTGGACAATGAATCTATACAATAGTAACTACATGGGTAAACATATAAGACAGTTGCTTATTTTTTAAATATACTTAAAATATAACTGTTTAAATATAAAGGCCACAATGGGAAATGAAATTTGTGATGGTAAGATTCTTATATAATACATTAAGTGATATAATATTGCTTAAAGGTAAATGGAGATAAAGGTATATTCTACATACCCAAAGGAGCCACTAAAATGGCCAAATACTTATAGCTAATAATCCTTAAAAGGATGTAGAGATTAAAAAATATATTTTAGTAATCCAGAATAAAACACAAGAAGAGTGAATAAGGACCAGATAGGACAAGTAGAAAACAAATACCAAGAAGGTGACATTAAATCTTAGCTGTTCAGGCCACCTGGGTGGCTCAGTGGTTGAGCATCTGCCTTTGGCTCAGGTTGTGACCCCAAGATCCTGGGATCGAGCCCTGGATCAGGATCCCCACAGGTAGTCTGCTTCTCCATCTGCCTATGTCTCTGCCTCACTGTGTTGTGTCTCTCATGAATAAAATCTTTTAAAAAAATAAATATTAGCTTATCAATAATCATATTAAGTGAAAACAATTGAAACATGCCCATTAAAAGTCAGATTGTCAGACTGAATAAAAAAAAGAACACTGCAATATGCTGCTTACAAGGCAAGCACTTACAACGTTTAAAGATAGGTTAAATTAGGTGAAAGGTAAAAGGATGAAAAAATGTCTATTCTATTAATACTTATTAAAAGAAGGCTGGGGTGGCTATATTAATACCAAAGTAGAATGGAGAATTAATAATATTTTCAGATACAAAGAAAATCATTTCATAATGATGAAGGGTCAATTCATCAAGGAGACACACTAATCCTAAAAATTTATGCACCTAATATTAGATCTCCGGAGTTAATAAAACAGTAACTGAAAGAACCGCAAAGACAAATATATAAATTCAATAGTTATAGTTAGAAGTTTTGATATCTTTCTCTCAGTAAATGACAAAAAAAGTAGAACATCAGTAAAAAAAGGCCTATCAACTAATTTGACCCAAGCAACATTCACAAACCATACAAGAGCAGAATGGAGGTTTGTTTTTTTTTTTACATGTTGTTTTCAAGTACACACAAAACAATTATTGACCATAATCTAAACCAAAAAGCAAATTTCAATAAATTTTAAATAAGGTATGTAAACTATGTTCTTTAACCACAGTGGAATTATATAAGAAATTAACAGCATAATTACCTCAAGGAATCCTTAAATATTTGTAAGCTAACACTCCCCAAATCCAATAGGTGGAACATGAAAAAGTAATATAGAAAATATTTTGAACTGAATAAAAATAAAAGCACAATGTGTGTCAATTTGTGGGATGCCAGGAAAATAGTACTCAGTGGGGGACACTAGCCTACATTAGAAAAGGAAGATCTCAGAGTAATGACCTTTGTTTCCACATTAAGCAACCAGAAAAAGAACAAATTAAATACAAAGCAAGCAGAAGAAAGAAAATAATAAAAATTAAAGTGAAAATTAATAGAATAGAAGAAAGGAAAGCAATAGAGATAAGCAAAGGAACCAAATTTACAGAGAATAGATAAGTAGAAAGAATAAATAAAAGTTCTAGCCACAGTGGCCAGGAGAAAAAAAGACAGGAGATGTAGATCACTAATATGAATTATTAGAGAGAAAAATTTCACTACACATTCTACAAATAATAAAAGGTCAGTAAATGAGTATTATTAACAATTTTTGTCAATAAATATCAACACTTAAATGAAGTGAACAAATTTCTAGAAAGATGCCAATTCCAAAAGATCACTCAAGAAGAAATAGAAAACCTTCCATAGACTTGTATCTAATCAAGAAATTGAGTATGTAGTAAAAACATTGGCACCAAGGAAAATGTAGGCCCAAAGATCTTCACTGGTAATGCGACCAAACATTTAAGAAAAAAATATCGATTTCCTTTGCTTCAGGGAATTGATCAGGAGGGAACATACCTCAAATTGTTTTGTGAGGCCAGCATTATCTCATATCAATTGCAGATAAAGGCATCACAAGAAAGGAAGGCCATACACCAAGAGACCTCATGATCATAAGTGCAGACATTCTGAGCAAAACTATAGTAACTCCAATCCAACTCTACATAAAACACATGAAGAACCATGATAAAGTGAGGTTTATCCCAAGATTTCATGTCTTTAACATTTAAAAAAAAAATCAATGCATGTTAATCTATTTAAGTATATGCAGAAGAGGCATATGAGAACACTCATTTCTGATAAAAGCTGAACAAACTAGGTAAAGAAGAGCATTTCCTCAAACTGGGTGAAGGGTATTCACAGACACAAAAAAGGTCCATAACAAAATCTATTGTTATTTTATTGTGTAGCAGTGAAACGCTAAATGATTAAACTTATAAAATATAGTATAGTATCAGAAAATATGAAATACTTAAGGATAAATCTGATTTTAAAAATGTGAAATTACCTGTGTATTGCAAACTGAAATATTGTTGAGAGAAATTAAGTAAGATCTAAATAAAGAGCCATAGATCAAAAGAATCAATGTTTTCAAAGTTCACTTCTCCCCGAATTGATCTATAGATTTCATGATAGCCCAGTGAAAAATGCAGAAGGCATTATTTTTTTACAAAAACAGAAACTAATCTTAAAATTAATATGGAAATGCACATGACATGGAATACCCAAAACAATTTTGAAAAGATATAAAGGTAGAGGGTTAGGGGGTCCTTGTTTTAATACTTAAAAATCTATAGTTATCAAAGCATCTGTGAAAAAATAAATAAATGGAGCAGAAAAAAGAGTGAGAAATACCTCCATGCAAAAAAGACAATTTATTTTTTTAAGGCAAAAAAAGTCATTTCAATAGTTTTTAACCAAAATTACGAGAACTGAATAGCTATATGCAAAAAAAGAAGAAAGGGGAATAAGGGGGGGGGGGACAAAAAAGGAATTAACTTGTCACTTGTCATCATATGCAAAAATTACTCAAAATGAATCACAGATCTAACTGTCAACTCTAAAAATCATATAACTTCTATAAGAAAGCACAAGAGAATACCTCTGTGACCTTGAGCTAGGTAAAGATTTCTTAAATATAACTTCGGAGCCATGATCCATGAAGAATAAATTGATAAAGTGGACTTCAACTTTAGAAACTCCTGCTTTCAAAAGATACTGTTAAGAAAAAGAGAAGATAAGCTATAGGCAGGAAAAGGATATTTGCAAATTCTCTCTCTCTGGCAAAAGACTTGTATCTAGAGCACAGAAAGAACCCTTAAAACCCTGTAATCAGAATGAAAACAACTCAATAAAGTCATCAAAAGATTTGATTAGACACTACACACACACACACACACACACACACACACACACACAGCACTGAAGAAATGACAAAAATGCACAAGAAAACCGGATCATTCCAAGCAATGATGAGGATATGGCAGAACTAAGTCTCATACACTGCCGGTAGAAATAGAAAAATGCCACCACTTCTTAGAAAACATTTGACAGTTTCTTCTAAGTTAAACATGTACATATCATATGACTCAATCATTCCTTTCCTATGTATTTATCTGAATATAAAGAGTATAACCACACTAAGTCTTATAGATGAAAGGTCACTGCAGCTTTATTTATAATAGCCCCAAACTGGGAATATCTCAAATATACATAAATATGTGGATGAATAAATGTCTTGGTTTATCCATAAAGTAGATCGCTCAGTCAGAGAAAGAAAAAATATTATATATGCTACAACATGCATGAATCTCTAAGTAAGCTTATGAAGAAAGGCAGACCAACAAACAGACGTACCTTAGGATTCCAATCATAAAGAACTCGACTAAGGGTTGAATTTTCGCTATAAAAGTCCTCATAGGGAGTATCTGTACATCACTGGGTCTCTGTTGCAACTAGTCAGCTCTGATACTGTAGAGCCAAAGCAGTCACAGACAGCGTATAAATGAATAAGCCTGGCTGTGTAACAACAAAACTTTATTTACACAAAGTAGCAGTTAACTCAGAGGTCACGTAGTTTATCAACACCTGCTATAAAAAAATGCCAACTGATCTATAGGACAGAAAACCCAGCAGTGATTGCCAGGAGAAGAATGAAGATTGAGGAGCAGGAAGGAAGATTCCCAAGCGGACAGGAGGAAACTTTTGGGAGTGATCTGTATGTGCAGTCTTGACTGCGGTGATGGTTTCACAGGACAGATGTCAAACATATCGAGTCACACATTTTAAATATATGCAGTTGATTATGTCAATTACATCTCGATAGAGCTGTTAACAGAAAGCAAAAAGAAAAAAAAAATCTAAGACTTTTTCATATCCTTGAAGAAATTTACAACAGACATTTTTAGTTCAAGGAGCTCACAGCTCTTGTTTTCCTTCCATTATCCAATGCAATGTTGAATTTCAAATGCAATCACACTTTTCCACAGCAAGTTTTTGTTTTTGTTTTTAATGAAGTTCTCATCTGCAGTATGTTAGAGTCACCAGACTGCTAGCTGGAAGGGCTTGTCAATGACAAAGAGAAGTATTTGTTACGTGGGAAGAAAAATATTTAGGTACTCCACTTTCTGTACTTGCCAGAAAGCTCTGCCCTGCCCTACCCCTCCCTCGCCCCTCCATTTGATACTGGTCCTGTTCAACGTACAGGACCAGCATCACCTCTGAAGATTCAATGGAGCTTCCATTACAGATCAGCAGTGCCGTGTTCTCCAACTGGATGCCCAAGTATGGCAAGGTTGTAGCATCTCCTAAGCAGGCTCAGGGAATTTGGGACCACCAATGACAGCCCATGCCCTCGATTTCTGCTATCCACATAGGTCACCACTCAGGTATGTGGCTGTGGCTACTTCAGACACACCAGCTGCATTGAGGAGTTAGGCACTCCTCACCCCATCACTATCATCCGTTCCCAATGAAACAGAATGGCCAGCCAACTGGGAAGCTCTATCCTGAGGCTTTAGCCCAAGAAGAGTTCAGAACCAGAAATACATTTTTTGACTCCCGCTACACTGGCTGCCACCAGGGTTGCTTTTGTGTAATTGTGCCAGAAATGATGTCGCTGTTTTCTTCTGAGGAGAACTGTAAAACAGAAAGCTTCTTTTTCAGTGCATTGCTGTCTACAGTATCGAAGTTCTCAACAATGTGTATGATTTGGTCATTCGGAGCATAGCCTGGTGACCCAGAAGAGACCTGGGTTGCAATCCCAGGTCTACTACTTACTAGCTGTCCATCTAGAAACAGTTCACTGAACTTTTCTTTGCCTCAACTTTATGAAGATTAAGTGGGGGAATGGGGGCAGCCCAGGTGGCTCAGGGGTTTAGCGTCTGCCTTCAGCCCAGGGTGTGATCCTGGAGACCTGGGATCGAGTCCCACGTCAGGCTCCCTGCATGGAGCCTGCTTCTCCCTCTGCCTGTGTCTCTGCCTCTCTCTCTCTCTCTCTCTCTCTGTGTATCTCTCATGAATAAATAAATAAATAATAATAAATAAATAAATAAGATAATGGAAGCAAAGTGCTGGATTAAATGTTAGAGATTAATATGATTATTATTCATGAGGTCCTTAGAGGAATTTATGTCTGTTCTCAATATCCGTAGAAGTAGAGTTTTTCCCAAAGTTGCTCTATTTTTATTCTTTATAGACTCCATGAATCTTCTAAGTTATTTTCTCCCTCAATATTAGTTGCTACTGCGGCCCATTTTTAACAAATGTGCTCATTTTACTGCTTTTATTTTGTGCACTCTCCTTCCTCTGGCTTCTACTTTCCTAACCTATGACCACTTTGCCTCATTTTCCTTGTTTTAAATGTGTTTTATTATGCTGTATTTTATCTAGCTTTTCGGGAGCAACCCTAAATGGTTGCTTGTACTGTCATTATTGATATAGTAGGCTGGGGTGTGTGTCATCAAACTAAAATATATAAAATTGTGGTTTGCATAATCAAAAGTAAGGACATTCATTTAACCTGCCTTTATTGTTAAAAGTTTGTTCATTTTTAAAATTGAAATAATACCATTACCTCCACTGGACAACAACTATAAGGATTAAGTAATGCACATGAAGTCCTGTGTTGCCTGGCATTGAACTATCAGTCACTCAGTGGCAACTCTAATTATTGTCCTAAGGTATGGACTGTATTTTTCTGACTCTATTGTTCATTTATTCCCATCAAATTGTCTAAGCCACACAACAGACTAATATCCTCATTTCGGTGCCCATTATCTTAATTTCTCTCATCCTTCTTTTTACTCTTGTCTCTGTATCTATAAAGCATATGTATTTCACTTAAAACACATGAGTATCAGACTTCTAGCAACAAACACTCATTAGGGCCAAAAATAAAAATAGTTCATGGTAAAAACCACCAACCTTTCATATATTGCAAGCATACTTCGAATGATTTTTGAATTTGCAGATTAGAACATGATACTCATTAGTACAGATTTGTTCTTCATTATAGAGAAACAGTGTTCAAAAGTCCATTAAAGGGATATTTGGGCATGAGTAGACAGGCATTCCATTTCTATAATGATCTAGAAAAAGCGAAAATGGAAAAACCCTAAATGTACCTCTAAAGTCCCCTACGTTAACTTTGTGGATTTAATCAATCTATTTAACCCCTATCAAGATTTAGTTTCTGGGGCACCTGGTGGCTCAGTGGTTGAGCATCTGCCTTCAACTCAGGTTGTAATCCCAGGGCCCTGGGATGGACTATCACATCAGGCTCCCCACTGGGAGCCTGCTTCTCCTTTTGCCTGTGTCTCTGCCTCTCTATGTGTGTCTCCCATGAATAAAGAAATAAAATCTGAAAAAAAAACGACTTCATTTCTTGGGGCACCTGGGTGGCTCAGTTGGTTAAGTGTCTGCCTTTGGCTCAGGTCATGGTCCCGGGTCGTGGGACCAAGCCCTGCATCAGGTTCCCTGCTCCGTGGGTCTGCTTGTCCCTCTCCTTCTGCCCCTCCCCCTACTCAAGCTCATTCTCTCTCTCTCTTTCAAATAAATAAAATTTAAAACAAAACCTTTGGATTTTTTTTTATGTATAATAAGGAGGCTGGCCTACATTTAAGGTTGCTTTTCCAATTTCGGAAATCTCTGAATCTTCTTGAACAGTGCTTATCAATTCTGAGCTTGCAGAATATACATGAAGAGCTTGTTAAAACAGATTCATGGGAACCAGACCCAGATATTCCCACTCAGTGAGTGTGAAAGAAGCCCTGAAAGTTTGCATTTCCAGCAAGTTCTCAGGTGATGCCAATGATGTCTGACCAAAAACCTCACTTGGAGCAGCTCTGTCTTATGAGAAACCTCTCCCACTGCATTATCTTCCTCCCTGGACTCTTCTCCCCGTGTTGGGTTTCAGAGAGCTACCACCAATCAAGCTTTCCCCTCTTAATTATTATCTTCTTATCCGTGCAAAAACACAGACCATGAAATGGATTTTAAAAACCCTCAAATTTCCATTTTGATCACAATTCCAAGAAATGATTATGTATTGCTTCTTTTTAACATGTAGCAAACCCACTCTCCTTTAGGATGCATGTAGCAGGAACAGGGTGAAGGTAGTTCCCCACTGGCTCACAGTTCTGGCATATGCCTGGTGCTCCAGTGTAATCATGAATTATTCCGGCTTTCATTTTCCAAAGTTCCCTAGCTTGGATGACAGATTACATGGTCAGCCTAACTAGAAAAAAACACTCAACATTGTTTGGTTAATAGCTCACTATTTCTTATGCATTCAGAAACTGGGCAAAACACTTCTCACATCTCATATTGTCTTGATACTTACCAACCCTAACAGCAAAGTATCATTATGACCATTTTCACATGAGGAAACATTTGAAGAATTGACAGTAACTGCAAAGCTAGGTTGGCCTGACACCAAACCCCAGCAGTATATCCTATTGATTAGAGTCGAAAGCTGATCAATGTGGAGTACCACCTATTAAATAATTTAAGGGTCATATCAAGGTTCGCCATTGACCACAAAAATGATAGAGGTCTGGAAAAGAGTTGAATTATAAAAACTTAAAAGACTTTATGACTCGTTTTTCTTTTATCATAGATGTATTCTATCCATCAACTTCAGCATGCCTCCATTTTGACATTCCCAACACTCCAGCTGATACGGAGTAATTATTCACTTAGGTCCTGGGTTCTTTGAGGTTACACTACTGGCTCAACACAGATTGTCTCAATACATTTCATTTGTTGAGAGGAATAAAAGAGTAACTAACTTATAACCATCAGGACATTAAAATACAGAGCCACTGAATAGATAGCCTTCCTGGTCATGACCAAGATCTAGTCTAGTTTTCCACTGTGGAAAAGGCTGTCTCCAACTTTCATCAAAAACACTAGTATAATCCTCAATACAATGTAGGGTAAGACAATATCAGACTGCCTGATATTATCAAGTTTTGAGTGTTTCCTATTAGCAGAAGAATTCTGGAGAAAGCCCTTATTTTTTACTGCAATGCAAAGACCCAAAATGACACCATCAGAGAAAGTGACATTGGCCAGCACACATTTCAATTCCAGGTAAAAAGGTATTTATGTGAGAATCCTTCTGCTCACATCGATTCTCTTAAAACATCCAGCTATTTCTTCTTAATTGAAAGTTGTAAGAGAAAATGGCATCTGATTTACATTTCAAATTTCCACGTAACTATAAACTTTTATAGTGGTGAACAGATGTTGATGTGAGTTTTACAAAGCTGAGAAATACTTTTCAAATTCATGTCAGAGGAATGTCAAATTGAAACCAGGCAAAGAAATACTAAAAGACAAGCAAAATTGCCATGTTTACTACACTTTGCCTAGTGTGACAATGTCTCTTTCCAAACTAAAGTCCTAGGTGACTAATAGTCCAAAAGTCTTCATCAATGTGAATCCAAGTTTTCAGATACAAGCTTGAAAGCAACTTTATAGCTTATGTACTTAGTAAACACACAGACCATGAGTCCAGCTCCTCATACACACGTTTCTGGATTTCCAAACATTTAAAATGTTAACTACAAAGTTGTCCTGGATTGAGATTTAATAAATCTTGATGTCCACGATAGCCATCATTTCACAAAGAAATTCACAGCTACCAATCAGTCTCAGAACAAACACTGCTGGATCTTGCTTCTGATAAATCCCACCAAGTTAAAAAAAAAAAAAAAGTGTGTGGAGGTGGGGGACAGGACATGTGATAGAGCTGCTGTGAACTCAGAACTGGCCCCTGAGATTCCTTCCTACCCTCAGTCCAACATTCATTTTAATTAATCCTCAATTCATAAAGCACAACTCCTAAGAAAGTAGGAGCTAGGCAAAGAGATAAAACAAGGAGTTTATCTGAAGAGCATCCTATGAATAGGAAAATAGTCTCTGCCAAACAGGCGAAATATTTAAAGTCATTTCATAGGCCATGTTAAAAACATCAAAAGGAAGTTTAGGACAAAGGCAGCATCCACTTGCTTGAACTTCCTTTAAGATTATGAATATATCAGCCGTTGGCCTCTCAAGTCTGAGAACTTTTTTGGGGGGGTGACCGAACAAATTTAGGATTTTCTGACTTCATATGTTCCTTCCAAAGCAGAGATTTATTCTGGTGCATTATTCCTCTATGCTTCTGATATTTAAAGAAAAAGGGTGAGGGTGCCGGATATTGCATACAGAATATCATCTGCTAATTCATAGATCAGTAAGATCCAGCGACAGACTAGACACCATTAATTGTGTTTGTCGCAGTCTGATAAGACCGAGTTTCCACCAAATTATTTTCTGTAGCTGGGCCCCATCACTGGGGTTCGTGTCAAGGGCTTGATCTTCCACCCCAAGTCCCCACATCAATTTCCAAATAAGTGAAGTAATTAAGTCAGCCTTGCACCAACTTCACACTTTAATGCCGTTTTATTGGGTGTTCTATCTTACTTCCCCTTGCGGTTTGATAATTTCCTGTTCTCTCTGCTCACATCCAGGGAGTCATCTCACGGCATTTACCAGGCATTCACTGGTCCTGAAGGGTTGCCATAGTCCTGACACACAAGTCATAAAGCATCTACGCGGAAGCAAATGGTAGTCCAACTGCTGCTGCTTTACATATAGCAAGAATCACCCGTGGGGCTTAGAACAAACATAGCATTGTGCAACACAGGGCAGCTGGTGGGCTCCATGTGGCCCCCAGCTGTCAATGCGACAACTGATGATAATTAATTACTAGAGATTCAGCAAGATTCAGCCTGCGTTTAAGTCCCTGGTCATATGTCAGACTCTCTAGGAAGATCTGTTTTCATTTTTGTCCAGACCACTAGGGCAAGTTTTGGGGCTGAAAGGCAGAGCAACAGATCCACCAGCACCAGCAATGCGGATTTACTGGCGTGGTAAAATAAATTGATGGAACGTGAAGTATAGATTTCACAGAGTCCTGAGTGAGCTGGCCTTATGGCAGTTGGTGTTTAGCTGTTTTCAGTTCCCTTGCATGTACTTGATCTTCATCTAAACAAGTTTTTAAGTCCATAAAGGCACCAGTGGGATGAGGGAAAAATCTTTGGTTTTTCAAGTAGTGTGTAATAATGAAAAATTGCCAAATGAATCTCGGCAAGAAATTTAGAAAGTCTCTACCAGTAGGTAAAAGTTTATACTAGTTTCAACATATATCTTTAGTTGTGGCTCTCTCTCTCTCTCTCTCTCTCTCTTTTTTTTTTTTTTTTTTATTTAAAGATTTTATTTATTTATTCATGAGAGACACACACAAAGAGAGAGAGGCAGGGACACAGGCAGAGAGAGAAGCAGGTTCCATGCAGGTAGTCCGATGCAGGACTCCATCCTGGGACCCTGGGATCACACCCTGGGCTGAAGGCAGATGATCAACCGCTGAGCCACCCAAGAAAGGCTTATCCTTTGTGATAAGGAGTTTTGCCCTACACTTACTCTGAGGCTCTCAATTTACTTTTTAATCCTGTATCCAAGGCTATCCATCTCCTGTCTCCTGTGGCTGGTCGAGCAGTAGCAGACACTTCTGGGCATCTTTAGATCTGGCTGCATGACCACTGACACTGTCACTAGGGTTTTCAGCCCTCATTTGTAAGTGTCTGATGGAACAAAGTATTCTTTTCAGTGATCTCTTAATCTGACACTTGTGTATGTGCGCCTGTTATGTTCTGGGCAACTTTAGTACGTAATTTATTCCTGGTCTGAGCAAAAGGCAAGACCACCTTGTCAGTTTACAGGAAATGGGCTTGTTCCTACTGTGAAGACATAGACTCCTTCATCATCTGATAGGCCACGTTACATTGATCGTACCTATCTTTGCAAATAATGAATTATTACTTAGAAAACACTATTAAGAGAAGAAAATATGTTTTTAAATACCCATTTTTGGAGGGCACCTAGGTGGCTCAGTGCATTAAGCATCTACCTTTGGCTCAGGTCATAATCCCAGGACATCGGGTTCCCTGCCCTACAGGGACTCTGATTCTCCCTCTCCCTCTGCCCCTCCCCACTGATCATGCTCACTCACTCCCTCTAAAATAAATAAATAAAATCTTTAAAAGAAAATACTCTTTTTTTTTCAACCAGGTAACAGCAGTTTTGGTCTATTTTGCTTTACTTTTTTAGCTTATCTAGCTATGATTTTTGTCAAGTCACGGTTTAAATCAGAGAAAAAGAATAAAAAAAGTCAAATATAAGTCTTTCTAGCTACTCCCATAAGATTGTAAGTTTCGTTGAGCAAGGCTTTCTCTTCATTCTCCTCTAATTATGTCCTGCAAGACTTGGCTTGCAGTGTTCTTCGGGTATGAAATACCAGAATCTAAATACAGAAAAAAGTCTTCATGAAGTATTCCATAATGTTAGGAAGTAAATACCCTGTTATCCACTATGAACTGCTCTCAAGTTCCTGCCAAGAGCATTACCAGGGCATCACCATAGCTTCTCAGCAATGGTACTTGCTTGGTTCAATTTCTACTTTCCTTTCCTTATTAGAGAAAGAGTAGGAAAAATTATTTATACTTGGTATTTGTTCTGAAGCTCAATTTCCCCATTGGTATGTTTATTTTGTTTGCTTTTCTTTATACATAGATCTTCCTTTACCATACCTTTGCAGAGAGACCTATTTATGTGGAATATTTTTTTATTAAAAAGCCCATTGTTTTTTTTTGTTGGCAACAAAGATGCTTTTTACAGATGAGATAGCTTTTCCATTTCTCTTCATAGAAGAATCCAGTATGAAGTAATGAGTGTTGGCTATTATGTAAGACTGATGAATCGCTGACCTCTACCTCTAAAACTAGTAATACATTCTATGTTAATTGAATTTAAATTTAAAAAAAGAACAATCCAGTGCTGAATAGACAAAAATTGGACACCAAATGAGAAAAAAAAAAAAAAAGTGAGACCCAGTGCTCATCAAGAGTGTTTGAACCAAACTTTTACGTTCAGATGGAATAGAAAAAAAGTAAAACCATTTGATATTAAGATTTGCTCTAATATCAGAATGTTTAATTTTGAAGTGCCTGGGTGGCTCAGTGGTCGAGCATCTGTCTTCGGCTCAAGTCGTGATCCTGGGGTCTTGGGATCAAGTCTACCATCAATCAGCCTCCTTGTAGGGAACCTGCTTCTCCCTCTGCCTGTGTCTCTGCCTCTCTCTCTGTGTCTCTCATGAATAAATAAATAAAATCCTTTTTTAAAAAAAGATCCTTTAATTTTTCCTTCTTTATTTATTTTGGTATTGGCAAATAAACAATTCACAGGTTCTTAATTTTCTAGTAAATCACACTGAAATTCATGACATTTTTGAATTATTTGGGGGAAATATTTGCCTGGTGTAGAAGTTTCATAAAGAAAGCTGTGTTATATTTTCTTCCATGATATGAAAAAAACCTTCCCTCTCCAGGGAATGTCTTATTGGAAAAAAATGATTTTCCATATATTTATTGTAAGATTTTCATAACTATCAAATAGGTGCTCATGAAAATTTCTACACTAACCTGTGTTTGAATTCTGTTTTTAGAAAGGACTTAGTAATAACTATTCTCTGCTCACTCAGGATGGTCTCAATACATCCTGCACAAAGAAAGAACATAGAAATTTCAGTGATTTCCATTTCTATTAATCTCAGGGACTGGTTAAAAACTGCATGGTCTTTCCCTACCAAGATTCTGATAGCATTTTTTTTAAAGAAGTAGAAAACAATAATCCTAAAGTTTAAATGAAACCAAAGCAATCCTAAGAAAGCAAGAAACATCCACTTACTGATGTCAAGGTTTTCTACAATATTTTCTGCTCCCGGGACCTTTAGGCTTGTCTTGGCCCATTTGAAGACTAGGAAGTTGATAATCACGAGGCCCACTTCTGAGAGACGGTGGTGACTCGGTGGTGGTTCGGGAAGGACCGTCGCCAGGGATGGCAGAGCTTGAGGATGGGGACCTGCCTGGCATCCCGGGATCATGGAAGAGGAAGTGCTAGGGGGTTATGATTTGATTGGAACTATCCGGGACCCAGAGAAGTCCAATACTTTAGGAGACCTGGAAGTGGTAACAGAAAGTAATGTGAAGGTTCAGGAAATAAATGAAGACTATCTGGTTATTATCAGGTTCAGGTCAACAGTACCTCACTGCTCTTTGGCAACCCTGTGTTTATGAGAAAAACTTCAGCGGTGTTTACCATTAAAACATAAGTTGGAAATCTACATTCCTGAAGGAACCCACTCAAAGGGGAAGACATCAACAAACAGATAAATGACAAAGAGCGGCATGACAAAGAGTGGCAGCTACAATGGAAAACCCCAACCAACCTAAGGGAAATTGTGGAACAGTGTGTCCTTGAACCTGACTAATGGCTGTTTGAAGAGCCATTTAATTTTAATTGTTTGATATATTTGTTTAAATTCTTTGTAGAAAGTAAAAGACTCATTTGTAATACGTAGGTGACTTGTACCTCAAAGCATTTTTAACGGATGATTTGTAAGCAAGATTTAATTATAAGTAGCACCTAGTTTGTTCAGTGTATAACATTCTCAGGATTTGTAACGCATAAGTGAGGAGACAGAAAAATATTTTCTAGTTATTATGTGTCAGATGGGTTGCTATTTTTCTGACGCCTCTTCTGATGCAACTACTTCTCATGTCAAATATTTACCGTGCCCAAATGTATTCAATTTAAACATTACTCTGTAGAATAAATAAAACAGAGATGATTCTTTAAAAAAAAAAAAAAAGGTATTCTACAAAGCTAGAGTAATCAAAATCAAAACAATACAGTATGGGCATAAAAATAGACAAAAAGAGCAAAGGAATAGAATCAAAATGCCAAGGTAGACCTAAGCAGATAAAGTCAACTATTATCTGACAAGAAAGTCAAGAATATTTTATGGAGAAAAAAACAGTATTTAATAATTGGTGCTGGAAATATTGAGTAGTCACATGTTAAAAGAACAAACTAGACACCTTATACCAAAATCACAAAAATTAACCCAAAATCTAAGACCTAAAACCAAGAAACTCCTAGAAAATACATAGGGATATACTGACACAGCTCTTAGCAATGATTTTTTTGGATATGATACCTAAAGCACAAACACTGCAAAAAAAAATAAATAAATGGGACTCCATCAAAGTAAAAAGCTTCTGCACAGCAAAACAACCAACCAGTGGAAAGACAACCTATGGAATGGGAAAAGAGATTTTCAAATCTTAAGTCTGATAAGGAGTTTATATTGAAATAGATAAAGAACCTCAACATCTCACTAGTAAACACACACGCAAAAAAACCCACAAATAACCCTATTATAAAAATAGGCAAAATGCCTGAATAGCATCTTTTTTTCCCAAGAAAATATATGAAAGGCAAACAGGTATGTGACAAGATGCTCAACTAGCCATTAGCAACAAGAAAATGCTAATGAAATGGGATTCATTTGCCCAGGCAAGAACAATGAGACCAAAAATAAACAACTGTAACTACATCAAACTAAAATGCTTTTGCTCATTGAGGACAATTGTCAATGAAATGAAAAGGCAACTTATTAAATGGGAGAAGGTGTTTGTAAATAATTCATCTGATAAGAGGTTTATATCCAAAGCTGTAAGAACTCTACGACTCAACACCAAAAACAAAAACCAAAACAAAAACAAAAACATAACAAAACAAAAAAAACTATCCAATCCAAAAATCAAACCAAACCAAACAAAGCAAAAAACAAAAACAGGCAGAGGATATGAATAGACATTTTCTAAAGAAGATATACATATGGCCAAAAGACACATGAAAAGGTGTTCAGTATCACTCATTATCAGTGAAATGCAAATCATAGCCATGGTGAGATATCACCTAATGCTTGTTTGAATGATTGTCATCAAAAAGACAAGAGATAATAAGTCCTGGTGAGGATGTCAAGAAGAGGGAGACTTTGTGTACTGTTGGTAAGACTGTAAACCATTTCTGCCACTATAGAATATGAAGTATGGAGGATCCTCAGAAAACTAGAAATTAAACTACCACATGACCCAGCAATTCCACTCCTAGGAACACATCCGAAACAAACAAAACCACACACTTGAAAAATTATCTTCACTCCCATATTCATAGCAACATTATTTAAAAGAGCCAAAACATGGATACATTCTATGCATCCATCAACAGATGCATGGATAAAGAAGGTACAATACCTAAGTATATATCTCATATATATATACATGCTTGAGAGCATATTATTTGGCCATAAGAACAATAAAAAATAAAATAAGGAAACCCTACCACTTTCATCAACATGAATGGATCTTAAAGGCATTGCACTCACTGAGATAAGAAGTCAGAGAAAGGGAGAAACTGTACACTCTCATTTACATGTATTATCAAAAACTAACAAACTGGGGCACCTGGGTGATTCAGTCAGTGAAGCATCCCACTTGATTTCAGCTCAGGTCATGATCTGACCCTCCTGGGATAGAGCCCCACTGCAAGTTCCCTGCTCAGCATGGAGTATGCACAACTCTCTCCCTCTCAAATAAATAAATAAAATCTTAAAAAAAAAAAAAAGACACACAAAAACTAACAAACTAACAGAAAAACCAGCAGCAAAATAGATCAATAGGTGGTTCCAGAGGTGAGAGCTAGGGCAAGAGGGAATTGGAATAAAGTGCACAAAACAGACACACTCCTAGTTACCAGGTAGTAAGTACTAGGGATGTAATGTACCTCATAACAACTAAGGTTAACAATGCTGTGTGATAAACAGGAAAGTTCCTCAAAGAGTTAATCCCAACAGTTCTCATCACAAGGAAAAAAAAAATTTCTTTCTTTTTGGCATTCTCTTTTTATTTTTATCTCTAGGAGATGGTGGATTTAACTATATTATAGCAGTTATTCCATAATATATGTAAGTCAACCATTATGCTTTCTGCTTTGTACTCTTAAAGCGATGCCTATCAATTATATCTCAATACAACTGGAAAATTATAAAAGCACCTGTTTTAAAGGTACTTATGAAAATGTGACACAGGATACACTATGGAAAGTGTTTGTTCAAGTAATGTAAGAGACAGCTCTTCTATACTCCCTTGAAAGAAGTATAAAAAGGAAAGCAGATGCAAAAAAAGATGCACATGTGAAATGATGTGGAGGTGGGTGAGGTGATGGGGTAACTGGGTGATGGGCATTAAGGAGGGCACTTGATGGAATGAGCACTGGGTGTTATATGCAACATATGAATCACAAAATTCTACCTCTGATAAAACACTCTATGTTAACTAAATTGGATTTAAATAACTTTTTAAAAAAGACACGAGTGTAAAAAACATAAAGTATTACCCTATAGAATGTAATTTTAATACTGGTTAACTCAAGAAATGGAGGAGGAATGTTAGAAAAGTTGAGTGAGGAAGTGAAGGCTTCAGGAAAGGGACAGCAAGAGGAGAATGATAATGTAATGGGACAAAGGTGATGCGAGTATCAGGACAAGTTGGAGCCAAGTTCAAAACCTGTGGAGTTCTACTTCAAGACCTATCAACTGAGAAGACGAAACATCCTAATGAGAAGAACATGACATAAATATATGCATACATCCAATATACATAAACACCACGATGGAAGAAAGATTAGAACATGGAGGCTGTATGGTGTCTTGCCACAGGGAACCAATCAATCTAGTGGGCTTGACATTTTTCTATCTATGTCATCAATTATTAAAGAGAATTATTAAATCAGTTCACCAAATTCAGCCTTTCGGTTTCATTGGGTTGGTAGGTGGGAGGGGAAGGATGACTGCCTTCCCTTTTTATTTTAGCCCATTTTGTCTGTAGATTTCTATCCCTTGGGATTTGAGTATTTACATGACTGCAGGTACACAGAGCAGAAGTATATGGATCCACATATAGAACCACATAAGAACTGCCAACATATACTTCAGGAGAATGAGCAGATCTCTCAAAGCTTCCAGAGTAAAGACAGAAAGCTTCTGAGACAAAGCCTCTGAAAGTATTGGTAGGATTGAACACTAAGTGTAAATGGACATGCAGAGAGAAATGTGCCATTGAGACAATCATTTCATAATCCTATCTGCTTCACTGACTAGAGCAGAAGGCCCAAGTAGAATAATAATGTGAACATGATAGTACACATCTGTTGTTTGTGACTGTCCAGAACTCCCTTTTTCTTTTTTCTAATAGCATTATGATTTTCCTATGGACAAACAACCCTCCCGCCCCCCACCTTCTACTTCTAGTTGATATGGTCTGGGTGAGGTTAAGACTCCAATTGTGAGCACAGGCCTTGGTCCTGGCCAATAAGAACAACATGACACCGTAATCCCAGAGATTGAGTTAGGGATGAGAATGTAACTGAAACCAGCCAATCAGAATAATGCAAGAACTATTAACAAAGTTTAGGGAGAGATACTCTTTTTCATCTGGTTTTACTAAGCTGATACAACATAAACCTAGAGCTTCAGGTGGTAACCTTTCTGCCACCACATGGGAACAGACTGCTTGGAAAAAGTTGCCAATACAAGAAAGAGTAATGGCCATATGTACAAAGAGACAGATTCCGATAACCCTGAACACCTAGATCCAGGTAGGCCTGAATTCCAATAGTCCTGAGCGCTTTCAATTATGTGAGCCGATCAACTGCCTTTTCTGCTAAGGCCAATTTCAGTTGAGTTTCTGTTACTAGTAGCCTAAAGAATCTTGACAGATCCAATGAAGTACATGAGATAGGGAAAAGACAGAAGACAGTAAGCTCTAATCTGAGCCACTGGGCCATAAAACCTAGGAATGTAGGTAAAGCTACATTCTTGTTGATAGAAAGAGGATCCAGAGTTCAGGGAGAGCAGAAGTTTGCCCAATTTTTCATTCAAAGCAAGTAGTTTAACTAGCAATAAAACCTGGGGCAATTAATTCATGCTTTTGGGGCCTTAATATTCTCATCTGTAAATAGGGCTAACAGGAACTACCCTAGAGGATATTTGTCACTATAAAGCATGATAATACTTGTACAAAATATGGAAGGTGCTCAGTAGAAACTACATCCCTTCCCAATCCTGACTGGAACTACCATGGCCAGTATCCTTACACAGCCTCCACCAACTCAAGTTATTATATGCAAGTCCCAGTGTAGCCCATCTTTCCATGCTCACGCTCAAGCTCAGAAGTTATATTTTTCCCATTACGATCCATCCTACCTCTTCTCATGTCAGTTTTATTTATGACAAGATTTTGTATCAACCACACAAGTTTGTATTTTCAGAGGGTCACATAAAATGGAAATATGTAAGAATGACTTCCTCAAGTGACATTTTTAAGTACGTGAGGGCAAGTTTGTTGAGACAGGGGATTAAGTTCCACCTAGATGTTAAGATGGCATGTTTAAAAAAAGAATAGCTCACAATTTAAATCACATACACCTAATAGCTTCAGGTTTAGAGAAAATTGACTAGCAGGAAGCAATCCAGCTGCATGAAATAATTAAAGCTGCAGGTCTCAGAATTATACAATAAAGTATGCTTTACATTTAGACTTGAAAAGAATATCAATGAAGTGGAAGCATGCTCCAACACTGAGGTCAGTACTGAAAACAACTAAATCATTTAGAAAGTGCTTCTCCATCTCTCTTTTCCCCCTCACACTTTCAACCCAAGACCAACCTCCCATAGTGGACATAACTCTGGAAAAAGTACCAAGGGTCTCTTAATGCCCAGTGGAACAGACTCTGCTGATCTACCTTGCACGAACTCTCCTGAACCTTTACACCATTTGCTGTTGACATCTTGCATCTCTCTTCATCCTCATTTCCCTGTTTCACTCTTACCTGGTTTTCTCCCCTGCTCTGGATTTTTTGTCACTTGATCTCCTTTACTTATCTTCACTTCCCTATAGGAGCTAATTGAGCTCATGCATTCAGTTGTTACCTAAATGCTGTTAAGTGTCAATTTTTTTATGTCCAAATCCTTGACTGAAATCAAGGGCATCTCCACCTGGATTTCCCAATGATGTTTCACACAGAGACTCTTCTAGTCCTGCTATTTCCACTAATTTCCTTCATTTGCTAACAGCACCTCCATTTACCCTGTTCCCCAGCCAGATATTTAGGAGTCATTCTAAATTTCCTTCTCTTTCTCAGACTGTTCATCATCCATGAACAAGTCTCATAATGCGATCTTCTCCACCTTTTTCATATCTGACCTCACATTCTCGTGCATGTTTTATCTTCAATATAGGTCATTGTCTCTTACCAAGAAATAGATCATAATATGATCTGTGGCCTCTCATCTCCTGTTCCTCCAATTTATTCTCTATAATAACAGCCATGGTATTTTGTTTTTCTAAAATCAAAAGCTGTTCATGTCTCCTATGTCCATCTGCTTTATGTCACCATGGCTTCTCTCCCCCTATCTCAAATACCCCGCCACACTGCGACCCTGGGATGAGTCTCATTTATTTCCAAGTCTCATTTTATGTCATCTACACTATTAATCTTTTGGAAACTATTCTTCTTCCCTTTCGGTGCCAACCCGCCCTGCCAAGACTATATATATATATATATATATATATATATATATATATATATACATGTTAGCTAGCTTCTAAGAAGTGGGAGACAAAAATCTCTCATCCCACATGGTCTTCACATGATCATGCTACTCCTCCATTAAGCATTATAGGCTTCACCTTTTTAAACCCTGGGCAGACCTGGTCACAGCTCTGACCAAAACAAGATGGCACACATAATACTGTTCCAGTTCTGGGAATAGCCCTTAACTGGCCTAGCAATTTTTGTCTCCCACTTCTTAGAAGCTAGCTAACATGCATGAAGCATGACCACCAGGCCACCATTCTTTAAGAAGTCTAATACCCATGAAGAGAAAATGAATAGTGTGAGATCAATTAGCACTAAGGCACCTGACATGTGAATGAAGACTTCAGCTTACCCAGAAACCCAGTGGAGCCTTCAGATTACTGCAGTCCCACACACCATCTGCCTACACAGCCTGACAGTCCCAAGTTAGAACCACCCACAGCACCTAGACCACCCACAGATCTAGAGAAAGAAGCAAGTTGTTTTCCAGCTCTAAACTTTGGGGTGATGTGTTAAACCACAACAGATAACTGGAACACATCATCAGGTTTTCCATTTTCTCTAACACTGTTAGAATTTCTAAATTGATTAGTAACAGTACAGGCTACCTTTCAATCTCTAAGTCATCTATCAACTTCATAAATAAAAATCAAGAATGCAGGGGGACTTGGGTGATGCAGTCAGTCGATTAAGTGACCAACTCTGGGTTTTGGCTCAGGGAGTGATCTCAGGATCATGAGATCGAGCTCCATCATGGGCTCATGGTCCCTACCTTTCCCTACATCAGGGTCTAAGGTCAGTGTGGAGTCTGCTTGAGATTGTCTCTCCCTCTCCCTCTGCCCCTCCCAACCATGCTCACTCTCTCTCCCTCTCTCTAAAATCAATCAATCTTTAAGAAAAAAAAAAAATGCAAAGGCAATAGCAGTACAACAAAGTAATACCTGAAAATCTTTTTAATTCAAAACATGGTCTCTAAACAACAAAGACATAGAATAAAAATTAAATACCCACTTATGCTGAACTAGTAGAAATAATTATGTCCCCCAATGGAACATCATACACTATAAAAGGACTACATTAGCCCTGTATAAATTGTTACCATGTCATCTCACTGTAGTAAGTTAAGTTACATAAGAGTATGTACATAATATGGATCTCATTTTTTAAGGGAATATGTACTTTTAAGTTTAGAGGAAAAAAATACTGAAATATATACCTAAAAGGACATAATTACCTCTGAGAAATTGATCAAAGAGGAGGATTTAGCTTTATTATATTTGTGCCATAATGAATACTTTTATAAAGAATATGGGCCACAACTTATTTAAGAGAAATGCAAATCTTTAAGAAAAAAATTCATGTTTATCAAATATCTGATCTTCTCTCTCTCCTCATTCTCCCCTTATTCTGACCTCATCTAGCTTTATCTTTAGAATTTATATATACTTTTGTTCATCTTTAGCTTAACAATACCACAGAATTTCAGGGCAGAGGACATGTTATTCTTATGAGGAGTCAAGTTATTTGACAAATTCAGATCCAAACTCCTTCACCTTAGAGTATGAGGCATCCACAATTTTTCTCTCAACTATCAACACATTTTTCTCCCCATTTCTATACGCATGGTTCCCAAACTACATCTGTTCCTCAAACTCTAGCCTGATTTTGTTTTTGTTTTTTTTTTTTTTGCTTTGTTTTCCCTGCATCTGGATAGTTTGTGCTGTTCTCTTTATGAAATCCACATGCTCAGTGTCACCCCCATGTCCACACACACCGCCCATACTTTGAGGCTAACGCTGCCGCCATATTTTCCTCCAGTAGGAGTCATCTAACACTTTATCTCCTTTATCTTCGCCTTTGTCACTTTTTACCTATTATCTTTCTGAAACTCTATTATTACTGGGTATTTTGAATAGATAATTAAAACAGCTCACAGTTCAAATGTATTTAAAAACACAGTGAATGATCCCTCTCTCCAGTCACCCTTTTCCTCATCCTTCTGTTAACCACCCATTTATTTTCTTATGATCCTTTTCAGGGATGTTTGAACATATGTAAAAGCACATGTGTGCCTATTACTTTCCTTATCTTTCACATAAATCATGGAGTACTATACACACTGCTTTGGACTTTGCACTTCATACATCTAGCCATTCAACCACAAAGATTTATAGAGCTACTATAGTCGGGGTACTCTTCTAGGCAGTGAAGAGACAAGAATAAACAAAATAAGTCTCACCCTCATGGAGCTAACATTTGTAGAGAAAAGAGAAAGGAGCAAAAAAAAATCACTACAGTATATAGTATGTCAGACAATAAGAACTATAAAATAATAGTAACGATAAAGAAGGACAGGAAAATATTATGGAGGTTAACATTTTAGATGGGGTAAGCTATAAAGTCCTCACTGAAAAGATGCTTTTAAAATAAATGCTGAAGACAACTAAGGTATTAACCATACGGTTCTCAGGGTAACAGCATTTCAGACAGAGGGAGCAAATGCAAAGGCCTAAGTGGGATTCTATCTGGTGGATTCTAAAGATAGCAAAATGTCTGCTGCGGTTGTAGCAGAGTAAACAAGTAACCTACTAGTATTTTAAATATTTGTATTCATCTCTTGCTTATTTAAGGCTAAAAGATCCAGAACTTAGTAAGATTAGTATGCATGGTTAACCTTAGTTTCTTCTAGTACTTAACTCAAAGCTTTATGAATAGGGGCGCCTGGGTGGCTCAGGTCATGATCTTGGGTTCCTGAGATCACTGAGCACTGTGGCAGGCCCCCTGCTCAGCAGGGAGTCTGCTCCTCCATCTCCCTCAGTGCCCCCTCCCTGCTCATATTCTGTCTCTCAAATAAATAAATAAAATGTTAAAAAAAAAGCTTTATGAATAATAAGTGCTCAAGAGTTGCTAAATGATAAACAGATTCATAAATGAATAAACAAACAAACAAATGGTTCATCTAAGGTCAATTGTATTTACTGATTTGGAGCCTTTCATGGGCCACTTCCTTGGTGGAGGACACTGTTCTCATGCATACCCATGTGACCAGAGCCCCCAGTTCTTCCATCCTACGTCACTGCTCAGTGGGGCCTCTGACTGTCTAATTGATTAACCCAACAACAAAAGTTAGCAAAGAAAGAACTACAAGGCTGATTAGTGACTTTCCTTATGTTTCTGAGCCAGAGAACCTTGGTATTGCTGCCTCTTTTCCTATTGCTGATTTGGAGAAAGAAGTACAAGTGAAAACTGACAGGGTTCAAATTCCCATCCTTCCACTCCAAAGGTCATGTAGATGTGTTTCGTCAGTTATTGGGAACTATAGAATATTTATTAGGTGGTGGGTTTCTCTCTGTAATATACCGACAGGCATGATCCAATTTTCTCGAATACAAACCTGTCATCTCATGACAAATAAATGGGCTTGGAGGTATTTCTCAGCATGGCTGAAGGAGACATATACATTCAAATTTTCCATTTTGTCTCTTACTTGCCACATGCACATGTTTCCAGCCCCTCTAATGAGCCTTGTACCTATTACACAGAGTTAAGCTCAGTCTCTTCCCTAGAAAAAATTGCAGAAGAAGGAACAATTACTCCATTTAAAAACCAAAAAGGTGAGAGGTAAAGAATATAAAAGTCTTAATAAAACCTTAATCCCAACATCCCTGTGCTAGATCTCCTCCAAAAGCAAAGTCAGCTCTCATGTGCTGAATCGCTGCCAAATTGGACTCTGTTTTTATCTTATTGAAATGGATGCTTCATGAAACAAAGATCTACATTCTAAAAATTGTTTTCCATGCAAAGTGCATTTTTTAAAAGATTTTATTTATTTATTCATGAGAGACACGGGGAGAGAGAGAGGCAGAGAGAGAAGTAGTTCCCTGCAGGGAGCCTGATGCAGGACTTGATCCCAGGACCCTGGGATCATGACCTGAGCCAAAGGAAGACACTCAACCACTAAGCCACCCAGGTGCCCCTATGCAATGTGTATTAAAGAAACTTATTCCATAAGTACATCTAGTTCCATCCCAGTGCCCTGTGAGGAACATTTACACGCTACCTCAATGCCCCAACATAAAAACTTGCAGGAAGATTTTTGCTTCACTGAACACATTCAAGGACAGCTCAGGTCACTATTTCCAAACTCTTTAAGCCATCAGGTTATCCCAGCCTGCATATTCTATTGTTCTTGTTGTCTCTCATCAAGGCATAGACGAGTTCTGAAAACTCCCATTTCTTCAAGATGTCTCGAGCACAGCACATTTTTCAACTGATGCTACAAAGGCATTCATTGATTTCCTAGGCATTTAATACCCAGAAGAAAACCCAACCTGTGCCCATCGTCATCATCATACATTTTTAAATCACTAGTTTACATGGCTGTTTACTGGCTTCTCCATTTTACTGCCCTAAAAAATTTCTATCTCAATTGTAAAACCATGTACAAGGAAAATTATGGATGCAAATTTGAGGTGAAGGTCCTCTATATGCTAAATACTGTACCCTGCTTCAACCCTTCTGAGATCTATTTTGTGACTTCAAGTTATTTCTAGTGTCCTCTGTGTTTACATGGAAGAGAAATACATAGCATGTGCTAGCAATACACATCTTTTTAAAATTTTTATTCATTGCAAGTACTTAGATCTCAAAGACTGAAGTACTTAGATCTCAAAGACTGAAGTGAATCTTATACATGTGCAAGAAATGTGCGCATCTACAGGAGTACAAGTTATTTGCAACAAGAAAATAGTTTCATGTGGAAAGAACATTGAAATGATCACACAGAAGGAAATGAAATCTGTGACTTTAAGATTTTTTATTTATTCATGTATTTGATAAAGAGAGTGAGAGAGAGAGGAGGGGGCAAGCAGGGGGAAGGGAGAAGCAGGCTCCCCAATGTGGGGCTCAATCCCAGGACCCCAGGATCATGATGTGAGTCAAAGGCAGATCCTTATCCAACTGAGCCACCCAGGTGCCCCAAAATCTGACTTTATGGAGAGGTAAATTAGAAGTTCTAAGGAACTTTAGATTCAGTGGGTACATAAGTAAAATGTGTAATAGCAGGAAACATTTCAAGTTTTAAAATTTCATCTACATTTTCAGCTTTTTCAATATTTCTACATCTTCTCTTACTATTCTTCCAACTCTAAAAGTTTCAGAAACAAAATTAATTGTGTCCAATATTAATTATGCAACCGACAAATATTCACTCAGAAGGCCGAAATCGTCATTAAATCAAGTGGAAGTCTTCCTAAAGGTTCAAATACATCCAATTACAGGTATAGTTTTCAGATTACTTATTTTCATAAAGTTGTCATTAAAATGTGAATTATTACATGAAATAAAACGAGGTAAATGAAGGATAAATATTCTAGGTTCAATTTCTTTAAAATAAGGTAAGCACATTTTCCCAATAGCCTATATACCAAGGATCTAATAATCTCACAAAAATTCAGGGTTCCATAATGCAAACCTACTTTAGGTGAGCTGCCCATAGCACATCAGCCAATACCATTTGTTAGGGACCCAGCAAATTCCTTACATCTTCGTCCATTTTACTACTAACCTGGAAGCACTTTTCAGTGCCAGTCACCAGGCTAGCTCGAGGAGTAGAGCAATGAACAAGAGTGAAACAGTCATAGCTTTCAAGGAGTTCACATTCTAGTCAGTAAGGGAGACAGTGAACAAGTATAGGAATAAGACAACAAGGTAATTTCAGGGAGTAACAAAAGCCATGAAGAAAATCTAACAGGGCACTTAACTACAGACACAATAAAGAGGCTTGTGATACTTAGATCCAAAGATCAGAGAAGGTGACATATGAGCAAACTCCCGAGTAAGAAGGAGCCAGCCAAGGAAAAATACAGAGACCAGGGCATCCTAGAAATAATAAGTATTAGTGAAAAGGACTTGATGCAAATTTAGCATATTCAAAGAAAATAATTTAGCAATCTCCAATTTTTACTATAATGGTATAATGAGAATCAAACTCAAAACTCACCTTTGTAGTTAAGTTGAAAAGTGGGTGATACTGTAGTTAAGTCTGAAAAGTGGGTGATACTGGAGTGTCTGGGTGACTCTTGATTTGGCTCAGGTCATGATCGCAGGGTATTGTGATCAGGCCCCACATCGGGCTCTATGCTGGGCATGGAGCCTGCCTGGACTTCTCCAACCCCCTCTTTCCCTCTCTTTCTCCCAAAAAGAAAAATAGTAATAAGAAAAATAAAGCATAAGTGACACTGTAATGGTTTTCACAGTAATTGCACAATGGGTAGCATCTGTCTGGGATCCCGGAGAGCTGAAGCCATGAGCACTGTGCTCCATATTCATTGGGAGGCATGCTCCAGATCCTCACTCCAAGGAGCATTCCTTCTCCAACAGGTAAGAATGATCTGGCTAGGCAGAGAACATACTGTCAAGGTCCAAGACTACTGAAAAGATTGGAATTTGTGAAACAGGAAACTGAAGAGAAAGAAATCACACAGAAATGCACACAAAGGCCCCACCACCACCACCCGAAGTCGCAGGCTAAATACTAAGCTATGAATACACATGCAGGAAATACTCCATATGGCATGGCACAAAACAGCTATGGGGGTAGAGGAGCTTTAAAGAGATTCTGGACAGTTCATAGTGCTGTGAGATGTGGGAGTACTGATCAGCCACAGTGGAAAAACCTTACTCAACACACCCCACATTTCATTGAGATCTTGGTAAGGATGTAGCTTGTGAGTAGAGCTACTCTCAGCCTTGAATAAGACCCAACCACGATTAAGTCAAGAAAACACAATCAAGATTTTCAATAATGTAGTACCCACAACAGCGTATGGTAAGAATGAAATTATGAGACAAAGAGGCAGAAATGTGATCTCAAACTGGAAGGAAATTATCCGTCCATGAAGACACCTGTAAAAATGACACAGATGTTGAAATGAGTAGGTAAAGGCATTTTTAAAAATGAAGTATCTTCAGGGGGTTGCCTGAAGGTTCCCACTCAGGTCATGATCTCAGAGTCATGAGATCAGCCCTGCATGGGTTCCATGCTCAGTGGGGAGTCTGCTTGGGATTCTTTCCCTCTTCCTGTCCTACCCTCCTGTCCCTCCCTCCTTGTGCTCCCTCTCTCAAATAAGAAAAGAAAAAAAAAAAAGGAAAACTAATTATGTTCAAGGAGTTAAAAAAAAATGGACACACTAAGGGAACAGCTAAAGGATCTCAAAGATGAACCAGGGGATCCCTGGGTGGTGCAGCGGTTTAGCGCCTGCCTTTGGACCAGGGCGCGAGCCTGGAGACCCGGGATCGAATCCCACATCGGGCTCCCGGTGCATGGAGCCTGCTTCTCCCTCTGCCTGTGTCTCTGCCTCTCTCTCTCTCTCTCTCTCTCTCTCTCTGTGACTATCATTAAAAAAAAAAAAAAAAAGATGAACCAGAACTTATCTTTAAAAACTAACACAAATGCAAATCCTAAATCTGAAGATTAAGAGAACTTTCCCTCTAGGTATTTTATTTTATTTTTTGTGGTTTTTTAAAGATTTTATTTATTTATTCATGAGAGACACAGAGAGATTGAAAGAGAGAGGCAGAGGGAGAAGCAGGCTCCATGCAGGGAGCCCGATGGGGGACTCAATCCCCAGTCTCCAGGATCAGGCCCTAGGCTGAAGGCAGCACTAAACTGCTGAGCCACCCGGGCTACCCAACCCTCTAGGTATTTTAAATGTGAATGAAAAACACCAGAAAAAAACATCAGTGAATCTGGAGGCAGATCAGCAAAAACTCTCTAAACCTAACAGCAGAATGTTAAAACTTTCTGGGGAAAAAAAAAATCAACAGAGCTTTAGTCACATGAAGCATCATTTCCAATTGTCGAACATACGCACAATGGGAATGCAGCAGGAGAGAAACAAGAAGGAAGAAAAAAAAAGAATGGAAAAATTCTCAAATGCAATTTTTAAAAATATCAGTACAGAGGTACTAGAAGTCCAATAATCCAGAAGCCAAGTAACTCCAAAGAAGACCACATGGAAATCCTCCACTGGATGCTGCACAGCTTCCATCCTGTGGTTTTGGTTGATTTTATTGTATCACTTTGAACAGTGTTAGAATTTTTCTGGCATGCAAATAAGTTACTTAAAGCATTGGCTCCTTGGTAAGCCTTTTATTCTTTAAGAGGGTCTGGAGCAGCCTTTAGTTTAGAGCTAATATATTCCTACTTCTTAGAATTAGTCTCTGGCAGATGTTTAACTAACACATGGTAACTGTTATTATATCATTACTTGTTCTTTTGCAATCGCATGTGCTCCAACATTCCCTATTCAAATTTAAATAAAGTTCGTTATCAGCCTCTCACACAGTAACAGATAATAAACTACATAGTTACCTCTATTTTGGAGATGACAAAGATGTAAGTCCTAAAGAGAATGTACAAAGACCTTGAAAGCACATTCTGATTATGGCTGAAATTTTTAAACCTGGCTTCAGATCATATTGTCCTTCTAGTATTTTGCTTGTGCTTTGTAAAGTACTGGCAATTTATAATATGAACCCCCCCCCATTAATTCCAAAATGCAAAGCTCATTATGCCCAAATGCACAATAAACAGCACAGCCAGAGCAAAAGGTTTATGAATAGAACTAAAATCTGTAGACTTTTATAAAAGTCACTGAAGACACATTGTCATAGTTTTAGTTTATTTTTTGGTAGTTAGAAAATAAATTATAATTGCATTGAATGTAACATATATGCTGACTGCATTTGGAAAAATCAAAACAGAATTTAGCCATCTATCCTAGTGTTCTTCTATCTCTCTTCCTCTTCCTCCTTCATTTTCTCTCTTCTTCTATGTATCTGCTTTCAAAACTTGGGTTATGCTGCACAGAAATTTTCTTTAAGTTCAGCAACTCCACACAGAATAAAGCTTCAAAAACAAAACTCTGCCATAAGCAGATGAATTATTTTGTGTATACGGACGCATGCACACACACACACACACACACACACACATGATTTACCTATAAAAAGGAATAAAGTACATGCTACAACTTGGATGAACCTCTACAGCATTAGACTGAGTGAAGTAAGCCAAATACAAAGATCCCACACTGTATGATTCTTTTTGTATGAAATATCCACAAAGGGCAAATTCATAGACACAGAAGGTGGCTTGCCTACATATGGGACAAGAGGATGTGGGGATTGATTACTGAAAGGGCACCAAGTGTTCTTCTGGGTGACAGAAACGTTTTGAAATTAGAGAGTGTGTTACACAGTCCTGTGAATGTCCTGCATGCCACTGAGTATTACACATTTTAATAGTTAATTGCAATTAATGTGAATTTCACTTCCAGTATCACAGTGGTTCCTGTTATCTTTGCCACTACCTCCCCCAACAGTGAGTAAAGATACGTATCTAAATATTGTATTTATTTGAGAGAGGGAGCATTCAAGCAAGGGGAGAAGAGGGAGGGGCAAGAGAGAGAGAGGGAGAGAGAGAGAGAGAGAGAGAGATTCAAGCAGACTCCCCGCTGAGCACGGAGTCAGAAGTGGCCTGATCCCACAACCCTGAGATCATGACCTGAGCAGAAATCAAGAATCAGACGCTCAACCAACTGAGCCACCCAGGCACCCCAAGCAAAGATATATCTGTAAAAAGTCATAAGAGGGCTCTGCAGTCTGGTCACTAAGGATAAAAATGCATAACCCTAAGTCATCTCACTAGACACTGGCTGTTCTGCTGACCAAGAAATATCCCATATCACCTAGAGCAGCTTCTTACAAACTAAAATGGTACCAAATGGAATGCCATTCCTCAAGAGCATTGGTCTCCAGACCAGTTTGAAATCTGTAATGTGACATAAGCAAATGTCTCAAACGTTTACCACAAAATGTTTACTCTTAATGATGGAGCTTGTTTTTATTGTCAAGATATTTTTGAAAAAAAAATTACTTTTGATATGTGGATTTTGGTGTACTGCTGTTTGACCCTTGAGAAACTTTAATTCAATCCCATAGAGTCACATCTTTTTTGCCTCATTAAGATTCTGGTGCCAGACCTTCCAAAGCTGGCAGATTGCGGTCACATACCTGTGAATCTTAATACTCCTCACCCTCTGTAACAGGAGTTCAGTGGGAATGTTGGTTTGTTCAATCTGAAACAAATATTCATGCTAGGCTTGTCCATGAAATCACTTTATATTTTTGGTTTCCCTCTTGCATAGTTCTCCAATATTCTGATCTATTCTCAGGGATTTTCAAAGCACGGGATGAGCCTCTCTATTTCTATGAGCCTTGCACAGTGCTGAGCTCTTAACCCTTTCTCAATAAAAATAATAATTATTATTGGCAGAATAGCTTCAATGCAACAAAAATGGAGTTCCTGTTACAATCAAATATCCAGTTTCTTCAAATTCCTAAGTGCGATTCCACAGGGATTTCTCAGAGAAAACATCCATAGAAGCATCAAAACATGTTATGATAATAAACCACAAAAACAGCCATCCTGGATTTAACCTATTTGCGGTATTTTTTTTTATCTAGATGTAAAATTAGATCACAATCCCAAAAAGAGTAAGGTAAATTTCCAAGAGAAATCTTTGGCTTGTGCCAGAGTTAAAACATGAAAAAAATCCATTTCACTTTCTACTAGATACAGGCATCTGCAAGAAGTCATTTCTAGAAGCATGGCTTTTTTTTTTTTTTTAAGGCAAAATTCAAAGAACTTTAGCAGAGACCACTATCTCCACCTTCCATTTTAGCAACATTATGTTTATGACACGTAGTTGGACTCCATTTCCCAGCCTCTTCTTCAGGGACACAGGTCACGTGACCCAGTTTTCTCCAGAGGAATTCCTGTTTAAATGGTGTGCACCATTTCTGGGTGGGGGCTTTTAGGAGTGATTGTACTTCTCAGCTAGTTGCAAATTCTAAGCAGGCTCTAGCAGGCGGCAGTGACACAAGTTAGAAGGAACTCAAGATTCCGAAACTACTATGGTGACAAAAACCACCTAACTGTCAACACCATCCTTGGACATGAGCAAGAATTAAACTCTTGTGCAGAATTAAGCTCCTATTCATTTTGAAATTTGTTATAGCAGTTTAGCCTGTAAGAATTTTTTAAGAGCTAAGAAAGAGTAACGTAGGAATGAGAGAATTAGAACAATCAGACCTCAGCACATGGGTCAAAATATAAGCCATTACAAAATAACATCCAAAAGTAAATATTACAACACTATGGTTTAACTCAAGCACTAACAATGAACAATTCAGAAACATAGATTCATCATTCTATTGGCAACAATGTGGAAGACCTGATTTCCAGAGAGCTGAGTGTTTTATTTATTTATTTATTATGTTTTTCTATGTTTGTTTTCTACACAAGTTACAGGTCTTTTAGTTGTACTTTGAGGATAGGATAGGGAAAATACATTTACTCAATCATCTCAGAATTCAAAGTCCCTTACCCATTTCTAACACATGTATGGGTTCAACTTTCTAGGAGATTCTTGGGTAATTCACTTGCTTCCTTCAAGATGCCAATTAACAAACATTCATTGAGTTTCAGACCTGTATCAGTTACTAAGCTCGGTGAGAGGATCTAAGAGTAAATGAGATGCAAGTCAGGGGTCCTGGAGAGCTCCCTGTCTAGAGAGAGAACATGAAACACTTAAACAAAACAAAATGTATGAACTGTAGTAATAGTATAGCCACCAGGCATTCTTCTGAGTGAGCTGTCCTTTCAAAATCTCTGCACTTTCCCTCTACATGTGCTATGTCCACGCAGTCCTGTGACAATCAAGTACACAGAGCCGACAAGATCTATTGAATTTTTTAGACTTTATACCAGAATATTAAATGGAAAAAATTAATATAAAAATAACATGTAGTTTTAAGTCCATTGATGGCCTATGGAAGCTAAAAATGCCCCTTTCTGGAAATGTTCCAATCTCTGAAACAAGCTTCAGGTCACTCAGGGTAGCTAACAAGTGCTTCTGTGATAACTTCCTCCTACTTTCTATTTAACACAATTTTCCTGGATTTGCTGTCATCCCCCAATGGCAGATGTGGGCATCATTACTGGGCCCCCGTGATCCTCAAAGATATACTCAGGCTGTTGACTCTATATTCTAGATGACTCTGAAAAGGAATGCTTAGATATTCTTACAAGGTGTGAAACCAATAATACTAACTTTGAAATGTTTATGGTCACTACACTGGCTTTTCTCTGAAGATAGTCCCTGAAGGACTTTAACCCCACCCTCTCCTTCAAGACTTTCCCTCAAACTAGGATCGTTTCCTGGTGACAATGACTCTTCCTCTAGTTAGCCAGCTCTTTCCTCTCTACTAATATGTGTTTCCTATTCGTAACACTGCACATTCTCCTTTTGGGGTTTCTACAAATCGGTAGATACCCCAGAAGAAGCTGATTTTTTTAAGTCCATATTTTCTTCTTAATTCCAGGGTCTCCAACACTATTTCCTTTCTTTAAATTCTGAAAAAATTTATTTATTTATTTTTTTACAACTTGAGAACTCTTTTTCCTTCATGGAAACAGGAGTTCTGCCTCCCAGAGTTCATTAGGGAGCCAGGAAGTTAGATCTGGGAGCAGGTTAGTGGGTTTCCTGCTCATTATTCTACCATCCGTCCCCTCCCCACTGCTTTGGTCCATATTCAACAGTCTTGACAACTGGCATAGAATAGTATAGAAACAATGCTTCCTCTCTGCCTTTCTCCTGTTTTGGCACGTTATAGTTTTAGTGTCTTTATGCTTATACTCTGGAGGATTTATGAGGGCTGAGTATTTTTCTCTCTCTTAGTACTTAACATTTGCACCCAATTAAGTGCTCAACAAGCAAACACAAGAAGCGGGGAGAAAGGAGAAAGCGAGAGCTACAAGGAGAGACAAGAGAGAGAAAAGGGCAAAAAATGAAATTCTGGTGCATAAATGGACATGGAACATCGCTTCACTAAAGTGGCACCACTTGAAAGGAAGCTTCGGCTACTCAGAAGGGTCTTCCTAGAATTTTCTCTTTTCGTGAAGATCACTTCAGATAAATGTAGATTTCATCAGAACAAATAACTGTCTCTGGATGAGCACTTGCTGAAAACCAATTTGTTTTGCAGATCTCCCATTAGATGAACCTAAAATAACTTTAGGTGTTTTTACAGAGTGTTTTGGAAAGAGAAGTATTTAAGATAACCAGAACAATATGCTGTCTATTTTACAATGTTCATTTAATCAAGGTCATAAATACTGTGGCTCTGTTGGTTAAGTGTCTGCTTTTGGCTCAGGTCATGATCCCAGGGTCCTGGGATCCAGCCCCAGGTCATAGATCCCTGCTCAGCAGGGAGTCTGTTTCTCTCTGCCTCTGACACTCCCTCCTGCTTATTTTCACTCTCTCAAAAAAATAAGCTTTAAGAAAAAATTTATTTAAAATTTATTGAAAAAAATACTGGAAGTAGAGAGAAGATAGACGATATAGAAACCTAAGAAATCCAAGGAAAATTATAGTGGAAATTTCTAGATTTTTCTCTTTGAGAGTCTCATTTATTCTAGACTTGTTGCTGAAGAAACCTAGTACCTAGTAACCTCAACATGTACAGATGAAGTCCCAAGAAAATTCACTCTTTCCAACCAAAGGACCAGGAAGGGTCAGCCTAGAAATATAGAAGCTTCTGGACATTAACTGTTCTACTATAGTCAAACACCACAGAACACTGTGTCCCAATCTATACCCATGCCAGAAAAAGCCAAGTAGGACTGAGATTCCACCCTCACCAGACTCTAACGAAGCACACTGCTCTCCCCACTAGGGTGGTATATGAGAAGGTTGAGTAGAGAGCTTGGACTTCCACCCCGCCCAAAAGAAATGAGACAGATCTTTCCTTCCACTTGGGTGGTATTGAGAAAGTCTCTTGAGGAATAAGGACTTTCATCACTGCTTGGTGGCAAGGAGGTCACCTCACCCCCATGCCTGCTGTGGTCAGTGGAGGCCATAAAGGAAACAGTAACAAGGCACTCCTATCCCTACCTGCAAGGGATTTATCAGTGGAGAATCTGCACTCCTAACCCCACCCAGAAGTAAAGAGGAAGTGGATCACTCATGTATTCCTCATGAGACTGTTAAATAACACAACCGTTATGGACAGGAATTTGAGTTTTTTCAACAGCTGAACACGCTACAACCATAAGATGAAGCCACTGAATTCCTGCTCATGAAGCCCATTGAAGTGAAAACTTCTGTTCATGCAAAAACACACACATCAATATTTTAGGTGCTTTATATACAGTGGCGGAACAACTTCAAATAATCCCAACACCATTCAACAGAAGATTTAAACTTTTTGGTTTACATAGCATTTAATTTCATGCCATTGAACACTATTCAATAATAAAAGACAATGAACTACTGATACACAAAACCACCCGAGTGCATTTCCAAAAAACATATGCCCAATTTAAAAAGTCTATACCAGAAGTTACATACCACGTGATTCCATTTACATCTCATTCTTGAAATGACAGCATTAAAGAAATGAGATGAGTTTAGTGATTTCCAGTAGTTAAGGAAGGGGCAAGGTCAAGGGGGAAAACTGTTTCATGTATAAAGGGGCAATATGGGGGATCCTGGTGATGGAAATGTTTATCTTCAATTACTAAAGTCAGCATCTGGTAATGACACTGTGCTATAGGTTTACAAGATGCTACGTGTACAAAACCCGGAACACAGTATGTAGGGTTTCTCTGCATTATTCCTTAGGCCTGTGAGTCACGATCTCAATATGAAAATTTAATGAAAAAATTGTGCTTTCTTACATAGTAGAACGGATCCATGAGGCCACCTTAACTAGAAATGTCACGGTCAATCGTGCATGGAGCCACATATTCTTTCACATTCAGTGTGCCTTTCACAAACCTGGGTATTTCTTTCAATATCTTTTTGTCCTTCACCACACAGGCTCTGTGTTATTACTTGAGATATTTTTGCTTTACAAAAACTTTACATGTACCAAGTCTGTATTAACTGGAAATGGAGCTATAATTGAGATTTACAGCCACGTATGTACAGAAGAGTGACAAACAGGATATAAAATGCCAAGAATCTTTTGCTGGGAGCATTAAAATCTACTGTAAATCAATTTTTCAATACAAGATACAACAGTTTTCAACTATTAAAATCTCTAGTCTCTATCTCTGTTAAATGGTCTTCTGAATGAGAACTAGAGTTTCTATTGAATTCTCTCATTGAGTTCATAGGGTCATACGAATTTTTTGACAGCTGGAGTCCCAGTTTGGGAAATAAAAGTTTTTGAACTTTTTACTCCAAGATCTGACACAAACTTGATGAGTAACTTTGAATAAGATAAAGGGTATCTTTCAGATTCGCATTTCCTGTCAGATATTTAAGAATTAAATAGGATGAGTTTTCTCATTATCTCTTTTTACCATTTTAATCCTCTCCTTGGCCAAGCTTGGAAAGAAACAATGGGAAAACCCAGGCCAGAGCCATGGCCTTGACTAACGAACACAACACAACACCCATCTATTGGGAGAATCCAGCCACAGTCATCATTCAAATGATAGACATGAGCTTCCTGCCTGTACAATCAATTTAATTTTCTGTCCTCCTCTCTGCCTTCAGCTTCCCTCATTTGACATAAGCTCCTTAAAAATGCAAGGTCCCACAGAATCTGCAAAAAGTGGGGAACACTCTGCAGCTCATTTCCTCCGGGGCTTTGGAGGGACACACAAGATTGATTCCTAGACTTTTTATCCATTCACTATTTTTTTCTACAGGGTAAAAACAGAAAGAGGTAGGGGAAGAATGGGTCTGTAAAATGTTTTATTCTTTTTAACCTACTGTTAGCACTCTGAGAACATCTCTGAATCAGCCAAACACGAGTGGCCTCCTCAGTGAAGACACAGTTTGCTTGATAAATACCCTAGGAGAAGTCTCAGATGACTGCCTAACTAGGACTGTTGAGGAACAGTTTAGCAGATCCCTGAAGTCTACGTATGGGTATTTAGGACATTTGATGTTCACACCACATCTGGCTGAAGGAAGGGCCAAAGTATTGCCAGCTGTGAATGACCTAAGGCTCCTGCTCTTGGGCTCCTGCTCTGCTTTCCTTGGGCAGAGCAAGTACGCACAACTTTGCAAACTTAGTATCTCTAGGTATTAAGGGAGGTCTATAAAGAGGAGTCCTTTCTAGAAGGACTTAGAATCATTATTTCACAGAATACAACTAGATTCACTGAAAAATAAGGCTTGTGAGGAAATATATCCTATCCACTATCTACCAGTGTTACTATCTATTCCCGAAGGTAACTTATGCATCAATGTATCAGTAATAGGAGTAATTCTACCTCATTTGATCTGTTCTAGTGATGGAGACCAAGGGAACATTACCAAAGCTATATAGATAGCTAACCTTCTTTCCTGATTTGATGCTCAATAAGTAATTAAATATACTTATGGGACACCTGGATGGTTCAGTGGTTGAGTGTCTGCCTTCAGCTTGGGGTGACAGGATCGAGTCCCACATCAGGCTCCCCGCATGTGTCTCCTCCCTCTGCCTGTGTCTAGACCTCTCTCTCTCTGTGTCTCTCATGAATAAATAAGTAAAATCTTTAAAAAATAAATAAACTTATGTATATGCATGTCTATATGTATACATGTGTATACGCGTATGTGTTTGTTTACACACACATATATATACGGATATGTCTGTGTGTATATGTCTCTAAGTGTTTCCACCATATTTAGTCAGAAAAATTCTAGCACAAAATTATCCTAGGTCAATGTTCCCAAGGAAAAGTCTAGGAGTCGTCTCATCAGAATCACCTGGGGCACTAATTAACATTTCAAGCCTTCAAGTTACTGGGCCCTAGTTCAGACCTGCAAAGTCAAAGCCTATATTTGAAAGTAAATATAGTCTTTAGCGTTCAGAGCGACAGATCTCTTGATTGATCTGCTCCTACTAATACGGATCTCCAGAATATATACATTAGGTAGAACCATATGAAAATGTATTAAATTATGGCTTTCACTCTCCAATTTCCCAAAATTCTCTATCATCTATGAGTTTCCATAAAAATCTAGCAGAAAGTTCCACTTTTGAATGAGACATTTGTCTATAAACATTTTTTCAAGAAACTTTTGCTTTTCCTTAGTCTTAGCTGAGGGCACTATCCTAATTGAGTTGTCTAGTTCAAGTTGAAAAGTGATATACCAATTGTCTTCTTCGAGTCACAGGATTTCTCTAACAACCTATGCTTAGCTAACCAAAAATCTTCTAAAATAGGATGAGATTTATTTGCATCAGGATGTATTTCCTTTGAGGACCCAGGTTTGGAAAATATATATATATATATATATATATATATATATATATATATATATCAGTTGTTTTGTGCATTTCAGGCTATTCTTTCCCCAGTTCATAATCAGACAGGTAAGAATGCCTTATAAACACAATTTTTCTCTAAATAAAGGGGATTTCAAATTAAAAAACAGACCATCTGGCTGTCACTGATGATCATGTGTCTTAAACCAGCAGTAGTTTAAGTCGTATTGTATTTATACCTTACATTGCAGTGGCACAACAAAATGGAAATTTTAAAAATTCAGTCTGAATTATTTAACTTCTGTGTGTCTTTGGGGACCGAAGAAGGACTCTGGAATATTTCTCACCAGTGATCAAGGTTTAGGAGAGACCACACTCCCTTAACTTATATGAGAAAAATTCCCAAGAAATAAATCATCTGTGCAATTTTGAGAATTTGCATCCAAAAGGATTTGAACCCAGGTGATTGTAGCTTTGAGAATTTTCTCATCTCAAGTGTGAGCAAGGGTATAGTAGGTTCTGGTAAAGGAAAATATGTAATTCCACAATAAACATACACAATCAGCAAGCCTAGGTGGGAAAATAGTTAAGATGTACTTTGTCACATGAAGATTCTTTCTCTGCCTCCGGAATGTAAAGGCACACAGGCACTAGTCACCTTTTGGATAAATTATGCACAAGTTAAATCTTCTCCTGAACAACCTGTTTGCCATAAAAAGTAAACAGCTATGAGTATTGAAAACAAGTGAAGTTCTAGCCCAGCCAAGTTTGTCCTTAGGAGTTTGAGAAGGTTCAAGTTCAAGAAATTAGTAATACCCTAAAATAGAGCTTCTCAAAGCTCTAGGCTGCCTTTTTGAGGAGTGATGCTGCAAATGCATTTAGTATCTTCGTATGAGATGGTTGGACTGACCCATGTATTACTTTACAAAGGCATTTTGTAGATTTTTTTTTTCCTTTTGGCTTCATCAATTAGGAACAAAGCAACAGAAGCTCAGTTACTTAGTCCTGAATAAATGAGAATTTCTCCCATGGATACTAAAAATTCTTTCAGTAATTATAGTCAGACAAGAAAAGACATGAACTTCAACATCACAAATAGAAATTACCTTATTAACCACATCTAATAAAATGCAAGAAATTATATGGAAGGATTGGCAGCTCTATCTCATCACTTAAAATGGAGACTAGAGGATGGTATTGTTTTTATAAACAAATGATACCAAGGGAAGGATCCTTGCCACTCCTGGGTCCTAGGTAGCAATCAAGCCTTCCATGGACGAGCGTTTTCCAGCTGGCCACAGGCTGAGTCCAGCCTGACCCACTTACTACTGGGGTAATTTCCGTGTTTCTGTACAACACTTACTAAGAAAGCAATTGTAATACTTTCAGTAGCCAAGTGCACTGCACCATCAGGTCTTAACTTTGAGCATTTGTTAGTTTTTCCAATATGGCACAACTTACTCTCATTGGTTTCTGATTTCACTTCTCCCCGGGGGGACAGAAAAGCTTCTAAGATGAGCAATATTTATGCAGAAGAATTCAGGAGTGAAGCTTTCAGGGAATGAAATATGTATGTTGGCCAGTGAAAAGGAAACTGTTCATCTTCCCAAGACTCATGAATAATCCTTGTTTACCCTGTAATAGCTATGAATTTGTCTAATGCATGTACGTGCACACACGTATACACACACACACACACAAACACGCAGTATTTGTAGGGATCATGATTGAGGAACCCAGTGCTACATCTTGCTAGAAAAATTAACTAATATGATTTGTGTTTCCAAACACTGTTTGATAGCCTAGAATTATCAAAATTAAGGATGGTAATAATCTGGTAATTAACAGCAATTTCTTTTATCACCACAGAAATGGCATGATACAAACAGCAGTGACCTATAATTTCCTGTACATGAGATTTGCATATATTATCACTGTGTTTGTGATTACCCCTGCCATCAACCAAAATATCACTTATCATTTGCTCTTAAGATGTCAGGGATATTAAAGTAGGCTTGATCACCTTATTTTCCAGAGCCACTGAACAAAAGGTCACTGCCAAAGGGAAAGCTAAACATGATGTGACAAGAACAGCAAAAAAGGTAATTAGTGCCATTATCTCTTTCCAGCCAACTCTTTGGTCACAGAAAACTGTGTGTGTGAATGTCTAATTTTTCAAAACCGAATTTATTTCACTTTTTGTTACTTCCACTGTAATTAAAACTATTATTAAGTAGTAAAGGTTTAAGAAGTTAAAATCAACAGTTACTGACTTTTAATGGTGTTTGCCTCCTCCCTGGATCTGTGCCTGGATCTTCTGTCAGTGGAGAGGTGATCTGTGAATGAACCCCTCACTGCTGGAATTTTATATGTGAGCCTCCAGAAGTCAGATTTCTAAGTTCTCTGAAGACTCTACAATTCCCCGGTTTTTATTAGGTACCCGGTTCCATCTCTCTTTCTATGGAGTAACAGAATACAGGACTACCAGATTTTGAGACACAACTCACAGCCTAATTTTTAATCATCTGCACACATCTCTAGAACCCCACCCTACTGCCATTAGAAGAGGATCAGTACCTCCTCCTTATGTTGAAATAGAACATCAGTTTGTAAAGCCCCTTCATGTAGGTTTCTATCCCATTTGACAAATAGGGCACATGCATCCAGCAAGGCAGTGGAGTTATTACCTGACTGCATCAGAGGCGAGGAAGCCGAAACAACCTGATTTGCCTGTGGTCACAGAGCGCGCAAGGGGGGGCACCTTGGATGCCAAGAAACACTCGGCTTCTGTCTGAACAGCTACTCATACCATTTCATGGTTATTTGTTCATGTTATTTACCAGATAATGAACTTTAAAGGAAAAACTCTGAATAAGATTTTGTCATGATGAAGATAATGACAATAAAAACATAGTTAACTATCACCATTTATGGAAAGTTTATCAAAGGCAAGATTTCAAAACCTGGCGTGCAATTACCTTAATTTTGTTTGTTCATATGCCTCTGGTAATAAACACAGAATACAATGTGTTTGATGGACTAGTTGGTCCACTGTTTTAAAAGCAAATATTTCACATGCCAAAAAAAAAAAAAAAAGCAAACAGTATTTAAAAAGCAAAACAAAGTACGTCTCTTCTATCTTCATTCCACTCACATCAGAGTAATGCCTGGTTACCCATGACCTATATATTCCCACAGAGTAAGGCTACACACACACACACACACACACACACACACACACACACACACACACCACTGCCTGCATGCATGGAGGGCATAATTCTATTTTAAACAAAAGGCAGCACACTACATACTGTTTTCTTCAACTTGCTTTTTTTCCCCCACCAAGCAATATAACCTTGATATTTTTCATTTAAGTACATATACATGCTTCATTCTCCTAAGCTCTGCAACATTTCCATCTTAGGGCTATATTAGGTTTTATTTCACCTGTGCTCAACAAAGAACACCTGTGGTATTTCTGTCATTGAGTTACTGCAAATAATGCATCAATAAATACCTTAAAACATAGACCTCTTTGTATATGTATATAGGTACCTGGGAATTACCCTGCTAAATTAGATATTTAAAAAATCAGTGTTAATAAAGATATAAATCCAAGGAACTTTGATCTTGAAAAGTTCACTTATTGAGACTCCTTGAAATTGACAGAAAATAAAGTGTTTTTTTTTTTTTTAAAAAAAAGTCATGTTCATAAAAACAAGAGAGTTGAATAGTGTTACCAGGGCCTGGAGTTGGGGGCAAAATGTTAGATGTTGGTCCAAGGGCATAAGTTTGCAATTCTAAGAGGATATTTCAGGAATTGAATGTACAGCATGGCAACTCTAGGTAACAATCCTGTATTATACACCTGAAATTTGCTGAGAACAGGGGTGCCTGGCTGGCTCAGTTGGTAGAGCATGCAACTCCTGATTTGGGGGTTGTGGGTTTGAACCCCATGTTGGGTATAGAGATTATTTAAAAATAAAAAATATTAAAAAAACAAACACTCAGACTGAAATTTACTTAGAACAGAGCTTATGCATTGTCACCACGCACACCAAAAAATGTTAACCCTGTGTGATAGTGAGTATGTTAATTAACATGACCATGGTCATCATTTCCCCATGTTTATGTGCGGATTAGCATGATGTACACTCTAACTATGTGTAAGATTCTACCAATGTCATCTAATGAAAGCTGGAAAAGAAACAAAAAATATTCAGGGAGACATGAGATTCAGGATGAGGAGGCTGAATCCATCTACAGGCAACTTGTCAGTTTCTAATTTGACCTCTTTCTGTTTCTCTTTCATATTTGAAAAATAATGTGGGAGAAAAAAGTTTATATTGGTTGTTTCATATGAATACATAGGAAAGTTGTGTTTGTTAAATAAGAAATACAAAACAAATCAATAAAAGTTACCACATAAACTTCAGTGTGACATAAAAAAATTAGTTCAAGTAAAGTCAATTTAAAAGAAGGAAAATTGGTGTGCCTGGGTGGCTCAGGGGTTGAGCGTCTGCCTTTGGCTCAGGTTATATCCAGGGATCCTGGGATGGAGTACTTCATCGGGCTTCTCACAGGGAGCCTGCTTCTCTTTCTGCCTCTCTCTGTGTGTCTCTCATGAATAAATAAAATCTTTTTTTTTTTTTTTTTTAATGATAGTCATACAGAGAGAGAGAGAGAGGCAGAGACACAGGCAGAGGGAGAAGCAGGCTCCATGCACCGGGAGCCCGACGTGGGATTCGATCCCGGGTCTCCAGGATGGCACCCTGGGCCAAAGGCAGGCGCCAAACCGCTGCGCCACCCAGGGATCCCTAAATAAAATCTTTTAAATAAATAAAAGGAAGGAAGGAAGGAAGGAAGGAAGGAAGGAAGGAAGGAAGGAAAGGAAGAAGGAAGGAAAAATCTACATCGCCCACAGAAACATCCCTTATGACCTTCTCCAAAATAATCACCACTATTAAGATTCTTTTAATTCTAAGTAAAAGGGTAGGAAAATATACAGAGATAAATAATTCACCTATAGATGTAAATATATTCACACATAATCAAAATAATATTCCTAGTTTTCTGTACCTTGGGTTTCCATGTAATAATGTCATTGTAAGATATTTATATACCAGCATATACAGATCTACTTCCTTAACATTTTTAAAAGAACTCTGTGGTACACCTATACATGAATAGTAAAGCATATTTCATTCATCCAATTCTCTCTGAGGGACACTTTATCACTTCTGTTGAAACCATGGACAATTTTTCAATGAGCACTGGTCACTGGGGTATTTCTTACAAATATGTCCACAGAGTAAATTCCTAACAGTTATATCAATACACACATTTTTATTTCTTGAAAAAACAAAAAACAAACAAACAAACAAACAAAAGTGTTTAAGATTTTATTTATTTATTCATGAGAGACAGAGAGGCAGGCAGAGACATAGGCAGTTGAAGAAGCAGGCCCTCTGTGGGTAGCCCAATGGGGAACTCCATCCCAGGATCATGCCCTGAGCCAAAGGCAGACACTCAACCACTGAGCCATTGAAGTGTTTCAAAAATAAATGTGTTTTTACCAATGTATACACCTTACATTGATAAGTGAATGTATACATTTCTAAAAATACTCACTAGTACTTCGTATCAAATTTTCCTTTTTTTAAAAAAAAAGAAAGTATTTTATTCTTTTTTATTTGCAATTAATTATGAATGAGTTTGAGGTTGGTCATTTTAGGTATTTGTTTTCCAATTTGCCAGTTGAAACCTCTGACCATTTTCTCTTATGTAGTTTGTTTTTCTTTATGAATTTGGTGTCCTGCTTACAAAGTACTTGGTACTCCGAAGATTAAACCTGTTCCATCTCCCTTCTAGAAATTCCTTTCTTTTCTATTTTTCCCCCATTTGCAATTTTGGCTGGTATAGGAGGAAGGAATTTTGCTTGCTCGTTCTCCAGCACTTCATGCTTTCCCACCAAAACCATTGAGCAATATCCCTTTTCCCTATAGATTTGTATGGCACCTGTATTGTAAACTACATTCCCACATATATTTGGAAGTAGGCCTCACACCCCTACCATAGACTTTCCTACTATCTCCTAGATGCATAGAAGTCAGAGCTTCTCAGCCTCCTTGTAGTGAGGCAAAGCCATGTCTGACCTATGTGCTCCATTTCCAGGACAAGAGAGGGGGAGTAACTATGTCTTTCCCCCACACTCTTTCACCCTGCTGCTAGGACCTATGGTAGCCAAGCCAGGACTGGATCCCTGACAGACTACCTAGCATTCCACTGACCCAAAATAAACACTGAGCATGAGCCACAAAGAAAAGTCTTTGTGTTGATTCCTTAGGATTTCAGGGTCCTTTGTTATTCCCAACTCTATCCCAGTTCCCAGTTCTTACATTCTCTATTTTATTTCTTTGAGCTTTTTACTTCTTCCATATTGTCAAATATAGTCATCATCATTACTCTCTAAAATATCTTTTAGGGTTTTTCTCCTGTATTTTTTCTCAGAATTTCTCTAACTGGTGTTGCCCATTTTTCTTTTCAAGATTAATTTTAGCTTTTTTTTTTCCAGGTTCTTGGGGGAAAATAACTGCCTATTTTTATAGGGACTAGATGAACCTATAAATTCATTTAAACCAAAATAATCCCCTAAGTTTAAAGCAAGTTTTTCATAGCTCGTCATAAGTTTTGTCAAGTTTACATCTAAGTATTTCACCTTTTTGGTGCTTTTAGAAATAAGACCTTTCCTTCTTATCTTCTAACTAATTATTAGAGGACATCTATTGATTTTTATAGATTGATTTTTAGAACTTGCTCATTTACTAAATCTTCCTGATCCTCTACATAGTTTCCCAGTCAATTATTTGGAGTGTTCTTATGAATATTATGCATATTAGTCAATTTTTTCCCCTCATTTCAACTATTTCTACACCTTCTCCCTTTCTCTTAAACAGTAGTAGCTCCTCTTTTCTTTAACAGTAGGGAGAAAACGATGGTAATGGAAACCAGCTCTACAAGAAGACCTAGGAAATTGGCAAACAGGAAAAGACACAAATGAAATCCACATATGAAACCAAAAATATGGGACACCTGGGTGGCTCAGTGGTTGAGCTCCTGTCTTCGGCCCAGGATATGATCCTGAGTCCCAAGATTGAGTCCTACATCAGGCTCCCTGGATGGAGCCTGCTTCTCTCTCTGCCTATGCTCTGCCTCTCTCTGTGTTTGTCATGAATAAATAAATAAAATCTTTAAAAAAAATAATAAACCAAAAATATTAGCACAGCAAACTGTAGAAGAGGACTTGATTTAAAGTTGAAGAAAACAGCCTTCAAAATCATGAATTCTTCAGCAATACATTTTTAAATTGATATACACTGAGAAAGAGATAAAGAGGCACGATTACCTCAAATCTATGCAAAACAGAAGACAAAAACCAGAGCCATAACTGTTAAAACATCTCTAAGAAAACCCATTTTAAAAAAATTCTGTTCAACTCATGTTATGCCAATTATTTAATAATGTCTCTAACTTCTTTCTTCCCTATCTCCTTAATCTCCTGCTGTGTCTGTCCCCTGTTCTCAGTCCATCTCCCTTGCTCTTCGTTTTCTCTATGAATTTTAATGCTATTTCTACTTGCTTGCAATTAGCTGCCTTTTCTGTAACATTATGCCTTTTTGGGGCAAGAAGAGTCCTTGCTTTTATTTTATTATTATTTCTAATGCTTCCATTTTGAAACTTCCAATAATGTGGTTTTAGGCAGACTCTACCCCGAGATATGCAGTTGCATCCTGATAGAGAGCATTTCAGCCCTAGCCAGTGGTGTGCCCATGGTAACTAGGAGTCATTGTATCCTAGGAAACTATGGCAACCAACAGAGACAAACTAAAAACAGGCCCATTGTCATCATTTATAACAAGTAAAAGATGTGAGTATCCTCTACAATGACTCCAACTGCCATTTGCCAAAGAGTAGATGCAATTCAGGTCGGCTTCAATAATTAGAACAAGTAAGTATTTGAAAGCATCCATATAGGATCCATTTTATCCCTATGACTTTTTAACAATGAACTCTTATTAAGTTGGTTCCTAAAATAACTAAGAAAATTAACAGACATAATCAGCTGTTAGGAGCAACTTCTTACACAGTATTATTATGTATGTTGCACCCTCTAATGTTCTAGCAAGTTCTCCATGTACACAGATAAGTGGTTGTTATCATAGCACAAAGAGGCCCAAAGATAATTGATTTCTTCTGTACCTCTAGACATCTGAAATTATTTGAATAAATTTAGATTCTTAACACTCACTTTTGCTTTCTCCACAGGAATACAACATTTAGCCCCCAATTTTATTTACAATCTTCTTCAGTCTACAAAACAGTTTAGCTGTATAATCAAACCAAGTTAATGACAGACCATATAGGTCATCTGTGCAGACACACCATCTATTATTTTGACAAATGAGTTTACAGCATGAAGGCAGAACTCCCACTGCATTGCACCTTGAGTTCCTTCATTTTCTGTGACACATAAAGTTTGCCTCCCTAACTTCTCTCCTCAAGAAAACCTGGGTCATACCCTTCATTTTTCCTTACAAATTGATAGCTGGGAAAAATGATGCTAACAAGAAGTCTTCCTGCATATGTGTGTGTCTATAAGCAAGCACATGTGTGTGTTTATCATCTTAACCTACACTTTTTTTTCTTTACACTATGTCATGTGACTTTTATTAAGCTCTCCCAACTCCCAGAAAATGCAAGGTAAAGAGCACAGTGGCTTATCAGTGGTGGGGCTTTGCAATCTTAAGGTTAAACACACTAACAAAATGCTATACAAGGGAAAAGACAAAGAGCTTCTTAGTAGAAGCCAATGACTGCCAACAGCTACTATGTGCAGAAGCTCATGCATTTGGTAAAATCTGGTCTATTCTTGGTTAAAGCAGAAAAGCAAAGCATTTATTATCACATTTTAACTTAAATATAAAGAAGTATTTTGCAAATATTTTGATACAGTACATAAAGGCCTTTCCTTTGGCAGTAAACCCATTGACTAGAGTTCACTCTCAGAATAATTGCATTAACTATAATCTCAAGTTTTAGTTTTTTAAGGAATATTTTAAAACTCAATGTTCTCATAAAAATAATGTAAGAGTAAAATCTTGATAGAGTTTTACATGTTACCATCTTTCACAGTTTTCTTGTTGAAATCTATTTGGCAGTATTATTCATTAGCAATTTACCTTTCCAAACATCCATCTCATAGGAAATGTTCTTTATTTCTTGACATATTTATCACTTTATAGGCTATCAATTAGATTACATGATTTTAATAAGAGAATTGGAAAAAGTTTTGAAGTAAGCACTACTTATTAAATACTAAGCAAAATCAGCAGGTGGGAGAATTATGTAGGCCAGCTCAAGAGTAGCCTATTATCCATTAACACTTAAAGCAGCATGAGCAATAGTGTGTATATTTAACAGAGGAAATCAAAGGTTGGAGGTGGTTATAATGACACTGGTTGAAAAAAATTTCTTCTCTATACTCTGAGTGTTTAGGAGGGAGACAGAAGGCTGTACAGCATACCTCATTGGTACACAGGCTCCCATATGAAATAGGCACTGAATCAGAAGTTGTGGCCATCAACCTGTCTTCTAGCAGTATGCTTTGCTAGTTTAGAACATCGCAACCAAGAATTTCATTGGCCAGACACCAAAATCTGCATTTTGTTCAACCGTAGATAAAGGACAGAAGAAAGCATCAGGCCCCTTTAAATATAGTACAAACCAAAAAAGAAGAAATAATGGCAAGATTGAGATGAGAAAAGTGCTTTGACAAATAGTCTGCAGCTTGGAGATGAAAATTTCAACAAATTGGCATGCTCCCAATAATGTTAAGAAAAAGTAATAAAGCTGAGGAGAAAATTTTTTAACAGATTTAACAAATTAATGAAAAACAATGATTTCCTAAATAACTCTTGTCTTGAAAATATCAAGATTCATTTTGGAATCTACAAATAGAGAAACATTACATGAAAAATCAAATCCAAGACCTATAGGAAACATTACAAGTTGATTTCCCAAAATGCTTAAAAATAATGACAGAAGTTCATAGATATGAAGACAGAAAAATAAAATTGGACATATGGATAATATGGGTTCCTGAAGAGAATAAAACAAGTGCAACAAAACAATATTCACAGATACAATAGAAGAAAATTTCCTAAGGTGATTGAAAGACCTGACCTGTAAAGTAAAAAGCTCACTACACCTTTGAAAAAAATATTTTGAAATTATTTTTGCCTCCTCTATATTATCCTAATCGATTTATAAATCTAGGCTTAGTTCCATGGATTTTTTTTAACTATTATTGCATACCCTACTTCAGCCAGACCATTACTTTTTCAGCTATCAGCATTTGAAATCTTTTCCTTAGCTTTAGAGAAGAAATTAATCATTAGGTTTAATTAATGGTGTTTATCAGTATATCTTATACTTGGTATCATTCAAACAGAGAATCGCAACTTTTTCCCACTATTTTAAGAAATAAGTAAAAAAAAAAAAAAAACTCACAAAATAAAATCTCAACCAATCCCTCATGGTATAAATAGAATAGTCTATATCCCTTAATAAAAAATGTAGTACAGGGGCACATGGGTGGCTCAGTGGTTGAGCATCTGTCTGGCTCAGATGGACTTTGGATCCTAGGACCTCGAGATCAAGTCCTGCATCAGGCTCTCCACAGAGAGCCTGCTTCTCCCTCTGCCTATGTCCCTGCCTCTCTGTGTCTCTCATGAATAAAATCTTTTTTAAAAATGTAGTACAATTAGAAATAACTCAAAAAAAATCCCACTAACTGAATTGGAAATTAAAACAAAACACCAGTCTTTCAAGTGTTATTTTAAGTAATTATTAAGCCAAAAATGAAATTCAAGCTTTGGTTACAGACTGTTCAGAAACCTTTAATGTCAACTCTCAAAAATAAACTTGTAGGGTATGGGTGAATGCAAACACATAGAAAAAGCAGATAGCCTTTAATTAGCATAAGCCTTAAAAGAGCCATAATATTGGGACACCTGGATGGCTCAGGTCGTGATTTCAGGGTCCCAGGCTCAGGCTCCCTGCTCAGTGGAGAGTCTGCTTCACCCTCTGCCTCTGCCTCTCTCTCTCTCTCTCTCTCTCTCTCTCTCTCTCTCTCCCTCCCTCAAATAAGTAAAATCTTAAAAAAAAAAAAAAGTTATATCATTAACCTAAAGAGGAATAGAGCAATTAATTTGTTTAAAACAAGACCGAGTAATAATGGCTGGGTTTTTTTAAGGGCTAATCCCACAACCACTACTGTGCAAAACAGTATTTACTGTCTCATCAAAGCCTTATGACAGTACTGAGGGCCAATACTATTACCTTCTGCCTATGTCTAAGAAAGTCTTAAGTTACAACAGTAGAATACATCAATAAAGCTCAGAGTCACATATTTGAAAATATGTATTTAAAAAAGACAAAGTAGCAAGATTTATCTAGGTAAAATAAGAAAGAGAAATGAAATGTAACCAGAGAAGTATAGATTTTTTATTCTCTAGAGAATATTACATAAAATGGAAAATTATACATCAATATACTTGAAAACTTTAATAGGATACTCTAGGAAGCAAATTATCATATCTAGTCCCAGACGAATTACAGTATCTGAATATACCTCTCTACTGATTAAATTAAAAATGCTGACCAAGAGATATTCCTCCAATGGACTCCTGGTCTTCAGTTGTTTTGTTTGTTTATTTGTTTTGGTTTGGTTTTTGACAGATAATTCCTACATTAATTAATTGGTTCTCAAATCTAACAAATTGTGTACACCTTCTCAATGTATTAAAAAATGCAGAAAAATTCTGGTATTAAACCTATCAAATTAGCACCAAAAAATGCAACAATGAAATTCACTTATGAAAACTGAGTGGAAAACAAAACTCAAAATAATTATCGAATCTAGTTATTTTTTTTTTAATTAGTGATAATCAAATGGAATTCCGGTAGAAATTCCACAATTTTTACATCATAGGAAATGTAGTAAAACACCATAAAAACAGTAAGTCACAAAAGAGAAAATTTGACTATCTAACACATACAGGATAAGCAATTAAAAACCCATTCTTGATTACTAAAAATCATGAAGAATAAAGAAATTAATATTTTAATATCTTCTTAGGGGCGCCTGGGTGGCTCAGTTAGGCATTCCCCTCTGGATGTAAGTTCAGATCTGAATTTCAGTGTGTTTAGATCAAGTCCTGTGTCAAGCTCCATGCTCAGCTGGGAGTGTGCTTGAGGATTCTCTCCCTCCCCACCACTCATTCACAGTTTCTCTCTAAAATAAAAAGATCTGCGTCTAGGCTCAGATCATGATCCTGGGGTCCTGAGATCATCAAGCCCCACATCAGGGAGGGAGTCTGCTTCATCCTCTCCTCCTCCCGCTCCCCATGCTCGCTTGCACTCAAAATCTTGTAAAAAAAAAAAATAAATCTTTAAAAAAATTATTTTAAACAAATATAAAATAAAATCCACTTATGATCTATAGCTAATATCAGACCTGATGGTGAGCATCTAAGGACATTGAAAATAAATAAGAAGAAAATGAGAATGCTATTACCACCATGATTTCACATAATGCTTCAACTATAACAAATAAAAATAGAGATAAAAAGACATGTAACATTTATAAATTTATAATAAGGATATAAAATTAGTATTTTCAGATATGACTGCCCTCAAAAAGCTCAGAAAATTACTCAGAAAACCTTATAACCAGAGACTGACTGCTTTTTCAACTCCTAATTCTGACATATACTTGTATGTAACATCACAGTTTACTTGTTCCTCAGTTTAGTTTCTTTCTATGAATAGACCTAAATTCATACCGAATTCAGAAGAACATTGCCAGAATTAAATGACAGCATCCAAAATTCCTTGCCCTAGAACTTGGCGTGTAAGTATCATTAAATATGTTAGCTCTTATTCATATTAAAAATTTCTTATATACCAGTAGTAGTCAGAAAATATGAGAGGAATCTCATTCAGTAAGAAGAAATTATAGGAAGATAAATATTAACAAAATTTTGTTGGAAGACCTACAGGTTGAATTAAAAGCACTATACATTCCTGAAGAGAAATTAGTTCTTTTAAATGTGTCATGTCCTCAATAAACTGCTATGATATTTAACCAGATCACCATCAAAATTCCAAGAGGAACTTCTAAAAAACTTCAAAGACAATGATGGAGGGGGAAAAGAAAAGGCAAAAGTCAACCCTATCTTTTTTCCTTTAAAGATGAGTAATGATAGTAGAATTATCCCATCAGTTAAAACACATTATAAAGCTACAATAGTTAAAACTTAGTGGCACGGTGAGAAAAAAAAAAAAAAAAAAAAACAGAAGACAGGTCGATCCGTCATAACAGAAAATGCATAAATAAAAAAAAATATTAAGTATGTTATAAAGGTACTATTTCAAGTAAAAAGGATGGATTATTTAATAAATTGTGTTTAAAAACTCTTCTTTTAGAGGGCAAAGATGATTATCTACTTTAAATTTCACCCTCGAGTAAATTCCACATTGATTAAAGATCTAAATACAAAAAGCAGTAAAATAAATTTAAAACATCGAGATGAATATTCATATAGTTTTTGGGGAGTAAAGTTTTTTCATTCCTAAAAATGTAACCATAAGCAGAACCCATAAAAGGAAAAAAAGATGGATTCATTTGCCTGTGCACAAACTAAAAATATAGAGACTGTTCCGTCTACACTTGCAATACAGAAATCTGTAAGTGAACAACCTAACAGTAAGAAAAAGATTATCTACAAAATCCTAACTTTACTGGAGCTGAGCATGCTAGGCAACCACGAGAACAGGATTGCCAAGAGCCACAAGCCCTTCCAAGCAGGGATGAGAAGTATTAACTCTTTCGCTCTGGACAGAACTTGGCAGGAAGAAGTAGCCACCAAACCAGCATGTAAGAAGCAATCAGCTCACGTTCTAAGAAATTCATAAAGGCCAAGTATGGGCTACAGTGGGCTACACTCATGCGAAGCATGCAGTCCCTGACAAGACCCTTTCCCACAAGCAAGCCTGGAGAAAGAGCAGGAGACCCCACAACTCCCACCACCACCATGGGGAGGGGGGCCTGCAGAAGGCTATCAGCAGCTGCTGGGGGAGAGACACAAAACATCCCTCCTCCCCTTCCCCAGACTCCTCTCACAACGAAAACAAATAGCAGCAGAGGACCCAAATCCACCTACCCTACCTGGGGACCAGGTGTTCATCTCTGGCTCTCGAGGAGAAGAAGTGAAACATGGCTGTTCTGGAGAAGGGGTAGGAAGCCCCCTTGCCACAGCATATAGGCAAGGATCCGCTGCTTCTCAACAAGGGAGACAAATGAGAATACTCTGCCCTGAGGGAGGCACAAGAAACTCAAACCTCTCTCTACCACTCTCACATATACTCTCCCCCACCCTCCTGTTACACACCGCAAGCTGATCTCACCTTAGCATGTTTTTATTGATCTTGTGTTCACAGAACATAAAATTAACATAATAAAATGTCAACGTATACAATTCAGTAACTGAGTACATTTACAATGTTCTGTGTCATCCTTAGCCAGCTCCACAATACTTCTTTCACCCCCGGATAAAGCTCAGGACCCATGAAACAGTCACCCCAACCCCCTGGCCCCTGACAACCACTCATGTGCTTCCCGTCACCATGGATTTATCTGCTCTAGCTTATTTCCTATGAATGTTATCGCACAGGATGTCGCCTTTGCTGTATGGCTTCTTTCACTTAGCCAAATATTTTCAAGGTTCATCCGTGGTATAGCATGTATTGGCACCTCTTGCTTCTTAAATGAGTGAGCAGCACTTCATAGTATGGGATATCACCCCATGTGCTTATCCATCCGCCAGCTGACAGACACTTGGGTGGTTGCCACCTTCTGGCTATTGTGAAGAGAGCCACCCTAAACCTTGACCTTAGCACTTTTGTACCAGCAGCTCACTCCAGGATGGCTTCAAGGCTTCTTCCTGGCCACTCAGGTCTTAGCATCAACGTTAACTCTTTAAACTGGTCTTTCATGACCTCTTTTCCAATACAGCTTGTCAGACACTTGATTCGTCAGTCTCAGCATAAAATTTCTGTCTAGAATTCTTCTGCCTATCAGTCCCCCCTTTTAACCTTTAACTCCTCAGATAAGGACACTTCAGTCTTGATTTTCTCTGTGCCTCCCACACCTTGAACAGTTCCTGACATATAGTAGGTATAACTATCTCCTCAGTGAATAAACCCATTTAAATAAATATGAAGACAGGACACCATGTGTTGTACCTGTCACCTTAACAAAGATTCAAAAGAAGTCCATTCATCACAGTAACTCCAATGAGATATAAAGACAAGAGCAGCTCCACACAGTGCTGGATGGAAGATAAAATGACACCAACTTTCTTCAGGGCTCTTTAGCAATAAGAATCTAAAAGCCAACAATGCTGTGTTCTTTGTCCAGCTATCTAGTTCTATATATTTATACCAAGGAACACTCAAAGATGTAGGCTGAAGGATATTTTTGCAGCTTTTTAAAAATAGCAAAAAGACGAGTCCCTACAGTATGTAATCCCAGGAGATCAAGTAAAGAACTCTATGTCCATTAGAAGGGAGGATATAGCTACCTATTTCTTGGGATGACAATATGTTCATGGACTTTTGTCAGTAAAAAGAAGCTAGTTACAAAAAGGGTGTGAACAAGGATACAATTTTGGTAAAACTGATTTATAGGGTGTTATATAGGGAACACAAGAGTGAAATGATCAAAATTACTCTTGGGTGATGTTATTACAGGTCAGCTTTTTTCACTTTTTGCTCAGAGCTTTTGTTCCAAAGTTTTCTGAAACATACATTTTTATGATAATTACAAAAACAAATGTGAATAGAAATAATCTCAGGTGCATAATACAATTCTTTTCAAAACATGAAGCAGACAGAAGTCAGGCATTTATCTGGGTCATGTATGTCATTTCAGCAAATACCAAATTTATGGGCATTTTCTGAATTTCAGAAGAGAATCTATTAACTCAGTCTGGCCAATAACTTTTTTTTTCTCTAAAAATTTCCAGGGCTATTAATAGCTTATTTTCCCATATTTTCCCTATTCCCAATTGTCAAAGACTTTTAGCTCTTATAAAGCATGCTAATATTTTCACAAGTGGGGGATTCCTTTTGGATTCAGTCACCAAGTTCTAGAAACAGCACATGTCCATGGTGCTCCGTCTATGCTATGTCCAGGCCAAACAGATTTTGAGACTTTCTTTTGCAGACCACAGTCTGCTAAATACTGCACAGGTGGAAAGCAGATAAATATCCCCGGAAAAACAAAACTCTAGAAGCCTCAGAGAGGAAGGTAGCTTGTGAAGACATCCGTCTGCGGATCACAACATAGTCTCAAAGGAACCAGAGCAGCTGAAGTCATGGTGTCCCACTGGCCAGGATAAGGTGGGTCCTGGTGTTTACAGGTTAAGTATGGAGGGTCGGGGGGAGGGGGCGTACAGCATCCAGGTAAGGTAAGTAAGGAGCATGGGGACTCCGGAGCCAGCAGGTGATTCATTAAGGCATTAGGAAAGCAGTCACAACAGAAGCCCAGGTACAAAGTAGGAATCAACACCACAGGACAGGCTAAGTCCTTGACCTGGAAACAACCATCTGGCTGCGTCTCCTCCCGGGCACACCACACATGCCTGACTTAGGACAGTTTAACTTGCAGCCCTAACTCAGGCAGTCCTGAGGCAGCTGCCCTGATCCAGACTAGCCAGGCAAGAGAATGGGCTAATGTTTGGTGGGGGGGGGGGGGGGCGGCTAACTCTTTTCTCCTGGGAGGGGCCAAGGCAGGCAATGATCCCATCCAGGATGTAAGGGTAGATAAAGCAGTTACCTGGCGGTAAGGTGATCAGGATCTTCCTGGGAAACAGAAACAAACATGGCAGAAATAAAGAGCCTCTCATGTGGTCAAACAGGGTGAGATGGATTTTGATTTAGGGAGCAAGATTAGCTGGGGTCGAATTCTAGAGGCCTGAATACAGTGTGCAGACTTTATTCTTTAGACCCAGGGAAGCCCATTGCAGGTTTTGTTTTGTTTTGTTTTGTTTTTCTGTTGCAGTTTTTGATCAAGGGAGTGACTGTAATTGGGATGTTTCAGATCAATGGATCTCGCGGTAGCAGACTGGGAAACAGGTTCTCTCCAAGATAGGTTTTTCTTTTTTCTTTTTTCTTTTTCTTTTTCTTTTTTTTTTTTTTTAATTTTTTATTTATTTATTTTTGATAGTCACAGAGAGAGAGAGAGAGAGAGAGAGAGAGAGGCAGAGACACAGGCAGAGGGAGAAGCAGGCTCCATGCACCAGGAGCCCGACGTGGGATTCGATCCTCGGTCTCCAGGATCACGCCCTGGGCCAAAGGCAGGCGTCAAACCGCTGCGCCACCCAGGGATCCCCAAGATAGGTTTTTCAAGTCTAATTTCTCTTCACCTCTTTGGGGGTCTTTCTCTCTTTCCTTGGTGTCCTCTTAGAGATTCCAGAAGCCCCCATCACATGCACGTGCATTGTAGCATCCCAGGGCCATAATGTTCCAGAAAGGAATACAATCACCAATGACAGCCATATGAGGGTAGCAGTTACAGTCTTCTGTAGCCAAGCACAGCTGTGCTCAAAAACAAACCTCAAATCCCCTCAATTTCAATTACCTTATTTAGGGATTTTGCTAGAGGTATACAGCAATTCTGGAGGCCAACTGTTATTCTTCACACTGTAATTTCAAAGTTCAGATATCCTACCTGCTAATGAGTCAATGCCCAAAAGTAACTTTAAAATCTTGTTGCTATTTTGTTTTTTGCTCCAACAATAAGTAAAGAGAACCACAAGAAATACTCAGGTTATCTTCACAGCATAGAATGAGTCAACCACCTCCAATTAGGATAATTCTTTAAAGAATTCAGAATAGACTCATGAAATGTAACATCAGGGCCACACTGTCTCCCAGCTGACTCTGAGAATTCTTTGACATTTGCAACATCTAAAAACTCATCTCTGAACAGCACATCACATCTGATGATCACCTGTAAGAATACTATTATCCGGACCCCAAATTCTTTCTCTCCCTTTGGGATTATGTCCATCTTCCTCTTTATTTGAATTATCTTGCAGATTCCTGGTCTCAAGTATCCTGCCCTAAGCCCAGGACACTTGAGAGTCTCCGTGTTCTCAGAAGCCTAATAGTATCATCAAGATGACAAGAGAAACAGTCATCGGTAATGACAACATTCTATACACATTCTATCAGTAGATCACTAACTGCCACATGCCCACAAAGCTCTGGGGGCTTCAAGGAGAAAAGAGATGATGAAGTCATCTAGAGAATTACTCAGTCTCCCTAATTGCTAGCATATAGTTCTAAAGTTTCCAATAGAAACCCTTATTTTCAGGATTTTATAACTTGGCACTTGTGATCCACTGTCAACTTAAACTTGACATGAAAGGCCCCAGGCGTAGAAACATAATCAGCTCATTCTGAGTTATATTTAAAAAAAAAAAAAAAAGGACAACAAACAAACTCCAATCATTCACCAACGGCTCTGCTTAAAAATGACATTTTACAAGCATCCATTCCTCATGTGACCATTCTGCCATCAATGCCATTGGCCATCACCATCCATCAACCACAGAGAATTCTAGAAGGCAGAAGCCACACATACCATCGAATAACCTCCTGAGCTCCTGCAGGGGGTGGGGTAGGGGGGCATTGAGGGGGAGAAATGTGTTGTTTTAAGCCAGATTTCCACATCCATGGTTTCCAGCACGTGAAAATGCTCTGCCTATTAAGGATTTTATCACCAGTTAATTTTTTTCAGGGCATATTTATACCAAAACACGTGATTTAAGATGCATTTTGTAGCGGTTTCAGCTCTTTTCTTTCCTCATCAGCACTGGTCTCCTGGTGATGACTGGAGGCCACAATTAACCAAGCAGCTGCCCTTGGCTAGCCTCTGCTTGGGGTGTTCAAAGCCCATCAGACAATTCTCACCATGTCATTATTATTGCTAAGCAACAACTGGCTAGCACTGACCCTGAGTGAGTGAAGCAAATGCTGTTTCAGAAACTCGACAGTTTTAAAAGGATCACTGTACAAAGACCTAGCTGACCACCTGCAGAAAGCAAACGGGAATAATAAAACAACACTGATGAAAATTATAAGGACAGTGCAGCTTAGGATATTCTTATGAATAAGAACGTCTCCAACTCCCCACTACCATGTGCCGGGCAGGCTGACATAGGCAGATTTTCTTTGCTCTATGTATTTATCCGTTGTTTTACACATATTGGGAGTTACTCAAAGTCAGGAATCAATTCCCATCTAGAGAGGTGTATATTCTGGTCCTATGGATACTAAAATACATCGAGTAATCAAGGGAAAGATCAACACTGTCTTAAAAGTGAGTTATGTGAGGGGGCACTTGGCTGGCTCAGTAGTTGAGCATCTACCTTCAGCTCAGGTCATGATCCCGGGGTCCTGGGATCTAGTCCCATATCAAGCTCCCCACAGGAGCCTGCTTCGCCCTCTGCCTATGTCTCTGCCTCTCTCTGTGTGTCCCTCAAGAATGAATGAATGAAGAAATAAATAAACAAATAATCTTTAAAAAATAATTAAAAAGAAAAGTGAATTTTCTGAGAGGGGAATGAGAAGGAAATGAAGGAGTCTGGTGGGGAGGTGGCCTTCAAACAGTGAGACTGTGATTCATGTTGATGAGAAGCAACATGCTCCAAATGACAGCCTGCATGTTACCAAAGGGAAGCCACTGAACACGTATGAGGTGCACGTCAGTCTTCAAGTCTGCACGGCACCTAAGGGAAGCACCTAGAAGTCACTGCCACATAGATAAAGGGCTGTTGAATTCTGACATGTGAGCTGGCTAGAAATGCAGACTTTCAGGCTCCAAACCCACCGACTTAGATTCTGCGTTTCCACAGAATTCTCAGGGGGGTTGACATAGATCGAAGTCTGAGAAGCACCACTATAGTCAATGGAGGTAAAGGGCAGTGGTGGGTGGGAAGGCAGTGGGGTGGGAATGGACCTGGGATAAGAGAGCTAAGTTCACCGCACACTCTGGTTACCTCTTGGCAGGAACAACTTGACCAATCATTTAATTTTATAGCGCCTCATTTTCCTCTTCTATAGAGGAGGAATTGAAGCATTTCTCAAAATTCTGCAACAGTAGGTGGCTTTTTGTCGCTTAAACTCTCACAGGAAACCTGAACGTGTAAGCCAAATACAAGCACAGTGCCCCAGTGAGAGAGAGCCATGTGTGATGCTGATAAACACCATTCTTATTTCTGAAGGGTCATATTAGCATTCTTCTGTTAACTACTGCGAAGCAGATAGAGAATACGCTGTGGGGGAAATGCCAGGCAGCATCCCTCTGGGTTGGGGTCTCTCCAGCCCCAGTTTCCACCTACAAGTGGGCACTGATCTTATTATCCACTTTAGATCAACAAATAGGTGTTGAGTTTTCCTTTTGCCAAGAGCATAACCCATGCCCCAGGACGGGTTAATTTAATTACGTGTTCCACATGAGTTTGAATGCATGGGCCCACTTATATGCAGATCTTCTTCAATACAGTACAGTGAATGTATTTTCTCTTCTTGTGGATATTCTCAACATTTGGGGGGCTTACCTTATCGTCCAAATTTAGTATATAATACGTATAATTTACGAAATACATGTTGATCAACTGTTACTGTTTATGTTACTGATAAAGCTGCCAGTACATAGTAAGTTATGAGTCGTTGAGTTCTGGGGAAGTCCAAAATTCTGCTTTCAGATTTTTTACTTCAATGGAGGAAAGGGATGGCATCCCTAACTGCCACTTTGTCCAAGGGTCAACACATGTGTTATACATATGCAGATATACATATCTAGACACACACACATCTATCTATACACACATACACACAAGTACACACACGTTTTAGAATATCGCTGACCTCAACAGAATGACAGGGGAGAGGGGATTGGGAAAACCCACATTCACTGAGCACATACTAAGTTCTTGTTTCTTATGGGAATCATTGCCTCATTGGCTTCCGAGGACAACTGGAAATAAGTAGACCACCAGTACTTTCTGATACTGACCTAGACCACACCCCAGAGAGATGAATTGTTTGGAGCATTCTTAGAAATAATAGAAGCTATCCTTTATGGAGGGGATACACACATGTTGTATCCTAACACTTTGGGTTAGGCACCAAATGTTGGTGCCTAACACTTTGCATAAATGATCTCAATTTTTTATCCGCGACCCTACAGGGAGGTGCTATTATCCCTTGTAAAGTAGGACACCGAAATAGCGAAGTTAAATCCTTTCCCCAAAGTCACACAGATCACTAAGTGATGGGCATAGTTTTGGATCCCAGTTTCTTTTTCTCTGGAAGCTTTCTACCTTGCTCCAAATTCATGCTGATGTTAACAAACCTAACCATCAAAAGGCAGTGTTACACATCTCCCCACCAACAGAGCATCATGATTGCCTCCAAGAATTCTTTCTAAATCAATGATTCTGCAACTTGTTTGTACATTAGAGCCACTTGGGGAATCTTTTAATATCCAGATGGCTAGGCTAAACCCCAGACCAATTAAATGGGATGCTCTCCTGCCTCTCCTGTCTGAAGAGATTCCAGGTTTAGTCCAAGTTCTAGTTGAAATTCCATAGAGGCTGAGATCTCTAAGATTAATTTACTTTCTTACTAGGTAAATTTTTCCAGGAAAAGGTCTACCAGGATCAGTGGCTACAGAGACCGTTACATATGCCTCAGGGATCAGGCATGCTGGGAAATCTCCCTTTTAAATCTAGGTCTTCAGATTAGAATATTACTTTCTCAACATTTTCTAAGACTTCCTAATTCAAGTACAACATTTTTGTATTTTTAACTAAGCCAGGAACACCACAATGAACAGGTCCATGAGCTGTGTGGCTAAGCCTCATTTGAAAAGCAATTTCAAAATGAACTCTACTTACTCCAGCTGTTGCCACATCTGCTCTGTCCTGTTCATTCCCCTGCCAGCTGCCACCAATACACATGCTCAGGGTCTGAGATCAAGAGGGACCCACTGGATTCTGAAAGGCCAAGAGGAGGAATGAGAGAAGGATGGAGAGCAGAGGTTATATACTTTCAAACCTGAGCACTTACAAAGGATGAGCTCTTTTTATCCATTAATGCCAAGTGAGGCTTTAATTGGGACAAAGCAAATCTCAGACTGGAATTGTGGGAAATCCTGAAAAAGAGGCATTTATCCCATTACTTTGCCTTCTGTTAGGAGCATGGATTCCACCTCCACCGCAGTTAGGCACAGGGTTGTCCATTTGGCCTGTGGTTTCTCCTGGCCTGTTCTGATCACTACTACATCAGCAGCCCCTTCTCTTTTCCCCCTTTTATAAGTTTTGTTTGTTTGTTTCTTTTTAATTTGGCGTTCTAGATCAAGTTTCTGTTTTGTTTTTTATCACTTGGATCTACTTTTTCAACAAGAGTTCCAAGATGTCTCATTTAATTCTGTGATTATATTTAGAGACTTCAACTACTGCCAATTATACGCTGGTTTCAATAACTACCTCCAGGCTTTTAAAACATGAGGTTGTGTTCTTGGGTTTTTCTTTTCATCAGCAAGATCCACTCTCAAGTACTATTGCTGGGAAGGACACATGATATTACGTCCTTCATCTTTGCCTCACTCAGAGTCTTGACACAGGCATACCATCCATCCTGATTTTAAGCAGCCTACTCTGTATGTTCATCCAGCCCCACTTAGATTTATTCAAGTATCACCAACAGTGACTACAAGTAGAGTTCCCAAGTGTCCCCAAGAGCCTCCAAAGAGTAAGATTAAAATGCATCTAAGGTCACCTAGCAGTGTGGCATTGCCAAATTCAAAGAGAATGAATTTTCTATCTATGTCTCAAATAAGAAAACGGGCAAGTAGATCTCACTCTGATGGGCATTTCACCCTATGAGTCACAGATTCCTTCCTCCAGAACCCCACCAGTTCAAGCCCTGGCCCCAACACTTAGCAGTTATGCAGTACCTCCAAGTTTCCATTTCTGAACCCATTGTCTCATTTTAAAATGGAGTCGTAGTAGTTTCTACATCATGCAGTTGCTATGGGACAATGCTTACAACAGGGCCTGGCATATAGTGTGTGTGTGTGTGTGTGTGTGTGTGTATCCCCTCCATAAAGGATAGCTTCTATTATTTCTAAGAATGCTCCAAACAATTCATCTCTCTGGGGTGTGGTCTAGGTCAGTATCAGAAAGTACTGGTGGTCTACTTATTCCCAGTTGTCCTCGGAAGCCAATGAGGCAATGATTCCCATAAGAAGCAAGAACTACTCTGAATATGCCTCTTGCTGGGTTTCCCAGATGGCTCAGTGTTTGCACATGTGCCTTCAGCTCAGGGTATGATCCCGCGGTTCTGGGATCAAGCCTCACGTTGGGATCCCCGCAGGGAGCCTGCTTCTCCCTCTGCCTGTGTCTCTGCCTCTCTCTGTGTGTCTCCCATGAATAAATAAAATCCTAAAAAAAAAAAAAAAAAAAGAATATCCCTCTTGCACAGGTATATGTTCTGCCTTCACCTTCCACACTCCTCACTGCAAGCTGCACCTTTTGGCCAAATCCATGGCCATCTTCAAACAAGAGCATCGAGGTTAAAAACATGGCATAGATACGCTTTCAACCAGCAGTATTCATGCATTTGAGCCTCCTTGCTTAACCAAATAGTTACTTTTTCACAGATGTTTGATGAAGCAATGAACATACGTGCTGGGTCAAATATTGGGTTATTGGCCCCCAGTGGTGAACAAAATAGAATCAGGACTTTGTTGTATTAAAGTATTCATTGCAATAATTAAAACAACAGCAACAACAACTTAGTCCTACATTCAAGTATGAGACAGGAATGGTGTAAAACAGCTGAACAATAGACTGACGGATGTTTTGACCAGGTAATATTGGTATTGTTTTTCAAGAGTTTCCACAGGTAATATACAAAGAAAGCAAAAGGATGTCACCAAATTGTCATTTAAAAGTAACCTTTTTGTGAAACACTTTCAAATCAAAGTCATAGCTTGTTAATGGGAGGCACTGTGTACTGGTTAGAAATGGTGACCTGAAGATCCCACCTCTGCCATTTATCCCTGTGTGACTTTAGGCAATGTCATGACTCCTCTAAAGCTTCTCTCAAAAGTGGGGACAATACTAGTATTACCACATTAGCTGTTTTAAAAGTTAATAAATTTAAAGCACTTAAACTGGTGCTTAGCACATGATTCATGCTATTTAAGCACTCACTTTTACTGTTACTAACATTTCATAAAATACCCAACAGCATCTTTTTGGAAAGCAAGTATTACTATGGTATCAGATTGGGATTGTGGTGGTAGTTCCTTTGCAAGATGTCAACAGACACACAACTACATAAAGAATTCCCTCTTGTGTCGGGGTCCATGTTCATATGTTCTTGGTCAACTCTTGGAACCTTTCAAAGGTTTATTTATCTATCTAACGTTCTCTGCTTGTGTATGTTTTTACTTCAACATTTAGATATAAGTGGCACTCCCAACTTCAAAGAAGCTTTTTGGTATTGTAATTACCTTAACATCTAGCACGTAGTAAGTGCTCAGTAAGTCTCTGGATAACTAAATGTATGAGCCAGCCATATTCACTGCTAATTAATGTATTTATTATCAATGTGAATGAGCCCATGGGTTTACTAGTACCCAGTTAATTAATGATCTAAGACTGTTAGCTTCCTGAGAACAGTTAGGACAAATCCGAGGACACAGGTCCTTGACAGGTACATAGGAGTCTCCATCACTAATCAACTTACTATCCTTGTTTTAATCTTACTAAAACTGGAGTACTGGGTGGCTCAGTTGGTTAAGCAACTGCCTTTGGCTCAGGTCATGATCTCAGGGTCCTGGGATCAAGCCCTGTGTCAGGCTTCCAGCTCAGTGGGGAGCCTGCTGCTCCCTCTCCTTCCCACTTCTGCACTCTCTCTCTCTCTTTCTCTCTCTCTCTCCCTCTCAAATAGATGAATATTTAAATAAAAACATCTTACTAAAACTAAATTACTTCTATTTTTCCAAACATCAGACTGCATACACCTCTGTACTTTTGCTCCCATCGTTTCCTTTGACTTTCTTACATGGAAAATTGAAAGTCAATCTCTAGCTCAAAGTAAGCGACCTCCTTATAAATAAGTATTAGTAACATTTTTGTAACTCTAAAAAACCTTCTAAGAAAACTCAAATAGGTGGTACAGTTACCAGTTTCAGCCTAACAAACCCCCTGAAAAACTTAGTGGTTTAAAACAAGATTGTTTTGCTATTTCTCATGGGTCTGTAGGTTGACTGGTCGAGTTGTTTAGTTCACATGTGGGGTGTCCCATAAGGTTGCAGTGAGAGGCCATCTGGAACAGCACTCACACAAGGCTTGGCTAGAATGGACACCCAAAATAACTCCTTCTCATGGCTCACAGCTGATGCTGGCTGTCTGCTGGGAATTCAGCTGGGGCTATTGATGCATCTACAGAGGGCCACACCAGGTTATCTGAGAAATTCTCATGTCAGAAGATGAGTTAATGAGAGGGACCATTGCAAATGTTAGCATTAGGAAGGACAGGAAATGGAAGCTGCCAGTAACTTAGTCACAGAGCCAAACCAAAACAAAGGGCCCAGAACACAGACCCCATCTTGATGCAAGAAGCATCACAGAATTTCAAACTGTCTTTTATCTATTACAATGATTATTTGTTCCTTTAGCAATTCAAATATACTCATTTTAAAAATTACGTTGCAGTTAGAAAACTTGGAGTATAATGCATATGAGCTTATATTGAAAGTCTAAGTGGCTAGCTCTGAGCTGGACACAAATTAGATACCAAGTCCATGTAAATTGGAACCCAACTAACAAGCCTGGAAGCCACAATGATTTTGGAAGAGAGATACAGGATTCAAAAATTTTCAGAGATTATTATGGACCAAAACCCATTTTAGTGTCTAATTCTATAAAATTGTGTGCAGTTCTCACAACAATAAATAGTATAACCTCTGAAGACATGTAGTGGACAAACATAGTAATAATCAATAAAATAATTCAATTTATGTTCATCTCTCATGGGAAATACATTGAACTCAATCTACCCCCTCAGATACTACATTTATTGTATTCAGTATGTTCCCCCTAACTTCTCTCAAGTACACCATTTCCATGTTCGCCTAACCAGACTTCCCACAGCCAAACCCTGCATCGCTAAGGAAGGTGTGTATGCGAGGGCTGCCAGGAGAAGTCTTCAGCCACTGAATGAAAGCTATGGGGACAGAGATACCTCAGATCCTTTGCTCCTTGGCAGGTAATTCTAAGGCCTCTGTTTTGAATTACCTTCCAGTCATTTTGTGTGCAGATCAACTATCCCACTATGGGAGGAGATTTAAGAAGGCACACTCATGGGCAGCCCAGTGGCTCATCGGTTTAGCGCCGCCTTCGGCCCAGGGCGTAATCCTGGAGACTCAGAATCGAGTCCCATGTCAGGCTTCCTGCATGGAGCCTGCTTCTCCCTCTGCCTGTTTCTCTGCCTCTCTGTGAGTGTGTCTCTCATGAATAAATAAATTTAAAAAAATAATAATGAAAATAAGGGACACTCACTTGCTGTCTCTCGTCCATCATCTCACTTTCCTACACTGGTGCTCCCTGACCTCTTAGTAACTTCCTGGCCTCACAACATTGACTTAAGTAGGTTTCTGGGAGAATCCAAGTGAAGATAACCAATTACAGTCTTGAGAAAGCAACGTGAATTATCTGTGACTAAAACTTAAGATATAGGTCCAACCTGATCCCAGTCTGTCCCTGTGACAAACTTAAAAAGAATATTCCATAAATAGGTCACAACCCATTAGTCACCTATGACTGTCAGTATTTGCAAGTAACAAACAGGATTTTTATCTGGTTGCTGAATGCTTACAGGTTCATAGGCTGGAGTAATCCCTGAAAAATCAACATAAATGCAACTAGAAAGGGGTTTTCTTTTAATAATAACATAAAATAAGGTATAGAAAATGCTCCCTTAGGAGCTCCAAGCTTTCTTATTATGGTCTCTAGTAAAACAGCTCCATGGTGAGCATGTGCTTAAGTGAGATGGTCAGAAAGTATCTAAAGACAGATTGTGAGAAGTTGTGTTTAACATAATTGGCTATGTGCACCTACTAGTCAGCTCTTCCGGTCTGTAAGGGGATCAGGAACAAACATAATGGAACAGTCAGTATGTCAGACACAAGCCCTGTCTTTAATCAACTCTAAGAGACAACCATATAAATAAATATACATAGTTTTCTTCACCTACTCTTTAGGGGAAAAAGCCTGTTATGCTCTAAAGTTTTGGAGAGGCAGGATCAAGAGGATCAGGATGGGGACTTTTACACCTATTAGCTTCCACTGCATTAAAAGCCTGGGCAGCCAGGCCACTGAGCCTCTTCAAAGAACAGTCCTCCCCCTGATGCTTTACTTCCTATATTCAGGATGCTCCTTGGTAAAGATGTGGAGCTATGCCAACAGTCAAAGAAACCCATCCTATCTGGGTTTACTCAGCCTGTGGCACCAAGTGATCTGGATAGCAATGTCCCCTCTACCATCACCACCACTAACTCCAGCTCTCACCTACACTCAGCCTATCAGCCTAAGAACAACTGACCCTTAGATTTCAAGAGCCACCATTCTTGTTGTCAAGCTCTTGTTCTATAAGGGCTATATGTGCTAGTTCAGAGAGCTGTATCGAGAGGCAGTTTAGCTCAAGGGCCAAAAGATTTAGTGTGCCATCTCCGTGCCTCCTTGCTCCTGGCAAACACCTTGTCAGATCACTTTATCACTTTAAGCCTCAAGTTCTTACGAATTTTATCAATAATTGAGTTCATACTTAGCCCAATGCCAAGCATTGAAGAACCATTTGATAAATGATCAAAATTACCTTCTTCTAAAACGCTGAATAAGCTTTCTCAAGACTCAGCTAGATGTGTCTTCAATCCTCCTGGGATTGAATCCTCCTGGGCCCCAGGTAATTTTGGTAGAAAGGGCCCTACCTCTTCTTCACTAATACTTTAGACAATATTGATGCCCAGATACCATCCCCTATCAACTAAAACTTAGTATCTGCAAATTAAACAAAATCCTTCAAAGTTTCCTAGGTGCTTCAAATCCATCAGTAGGGCTAAAGACCACATGATTCACAGGGATTCTATCTAGCTAAAAAACTAAGCAGTACATTAGAGACAACAGAAACGGGGTGGAGGGGGGGGGGGCTTGTCATTTAGTCTGCTCAAATCCTGAAAATATTTATCCTATGAGAAATGGTTGGAGGAAACAAATAGCTTGAACCCTGGAGGGGAGGCTGAGGGTGAGACTTCTTTGAAGACGAAACTTTATTCCAATTTTTTAAGAGGCCAGAAATAACCTGTATTTTGTATGAAATGATTACTCATCTCTCTGTATCACTCTGGCTTGTAGAAATTACAGGTGTGCAGATTTAATCTCAAGACTAGAAAGAACTTCCAGTAATTTCCCCAAAGAGACAGACCCTCTAAAACATAATGACTTTCTCATCACTGCAAATGTGCAAGTGAGGCCAAATGATTATCTTGAGGAAGAGATTGAACTAGTTATCTCTAAGATTGCTACCAGCCTAAGTTTTCATGAATGAGGATCAAATACTTTAAATGTATTCCCTTTCGGAATAGGACTATTCCTTCCCATGCACCCTGGTCAAAGGAATACTTTCAAATGAGGCAAAGCGTTTTCAAAAGCCATTTGAAGTAACCTAGAAATAGAACCAAAGTAACAAGTATTTTTTTCATTTAACTTGACCTTTGTACTCCTAGATTTCCAGGAGATTTGACAAAAGAACAGGACTTTTTTTCTTTAAAAAAAAAAAAAGTCAACTTTATCACCATGCCTGGTCATTGTAATTTTTAATTTTATAGAAACACAGGGCTATACAAATCCAGTGGCAACCTTGTCTTTGTGAGCTCATTCCCTTATCACATTTACCTGATAGCATCTTTCTATTGAGAAGCTCATACAAAAGCAGACAAGCATAGAGACAAGGCTCTGAATTCACAAAAAGTTACTTAGACTGAAGGGATTAGGGAGTTTCTGTCAGATGCCATTCAACTCTTAAACAAAACCAACAAGCAACAGCAACAACAACAAAACCCTTCAGTTCTAGATCATCTTTGTAAACACATCAAATGGTTATCATTTACTATCATGCTGCAAAAAAACATTAAATATCCCAAATAGTTGCTGCCAAACTAGCCCTCCAATGTGGTATGTTTATATGCCCCAGTGAGATGTTTTTAGTTCCCTTTGAGGTCCTGTTTTTATTCAGGAGCATTTTGGTACAGTTATCTCTAAGAAGGAGCAGTGGCTCTTATCATCTGCCTATCAGGATTTACTCCCCTTGGACCAGAGAATACAAAACATCTCCAAGAATAATTAAGAATCACTTCCCGTGTTTGATGGCAAGATGTAAAGTGTTCACGTGTAAGAAAAGACTTTAGAACATCAAAAATCAAATGCACTGAGTTTCTTCCCATGCATTGGATTTCAAACTCAGAGAAAGACAAGCACGAAATGTATTTTCTCTCTTCTTGATGTATCACTTTACTTATTCATGTGGCGTAATTTTGGTAAATGGATGAAATTTCTCTTCTGAGTTATCCCTGGTCTCTTGTTCTTGGAGTTCAGAGTTCGGGATTCTGAGAGTCCTCACAGTACTGCAACCATTTATATTAGATCCTTATGGATAGTCAAGGTAAACAAAAAACCTGCCTTTTGGAGACAGAACATGAAAGACTCCTAACTCTGGGAAATGAACTAGGGGTGGTGGAAGGGGAGGTGGGAGGGAGTGGGGGTGACTGGGTGACGGGCACTGAGGTGGGTGCTTGACGGGATGAGCACTGGGTATTCTATATGTTAGCAAATTGAACATCAATAAAAAATAAATTTATAAAAAATAAAATAAAATAAAGTTGTTAAAATATAGGAAAAAAAACCTGCCTTTTTGCTTTGTTCCTATGCTGGGCCCTCTTCCATCCTGGTTTGAGTGTACTACTCTGGTGTTTGCCCTCCTTATGGCAGTTTCCTAAGAAGCCTCACATAGAGTTCTATGGAAGCTTATTTTTATAAGAATATATATTAAAAAAAAAAACCACCAGCCTCAGATTTCTATTATTAGATAGAGCAGACTTAAATACCATTGCAAGGAAGACCATGGCACAAACACACCATTTGATTGAGGTAATTGTAGGCCTGAACCTAAAATAAACCCTTATTCTTGTAAAAATAAATCTTTCTCCCAAATTGGAGTCCAGTGTCTTGTTATAGATGGCTGGCGTTCATGCCTCCAGGAGAGCAGATCACAGACCTGTCTGAGGATAAGTGGTGAATAAGCGATTGAAGGCACTGTCCCAGGAAGCAATAGGCACACGCCCAATGATGCCCATATAGAAATCTTTTAGTTTCCAGCCTTCCTTTGCAATCCGGAAGTTATCTCTGATTGGCACAGAAAATAAATGAGACTCTTCATGCACCTGTTTCATTATAGCACCTATTTTAATATATAGAATCTGTGCTAATTGCATCTTCAGCTTAAAATGTGTTATTGATGGTCCTCCAATTTTTTGATATACATATGAAATTATTTTAAGAGCTAAAACTCCTGACACTGAGAGGAAAAGTAAGAAATTAGAAGAAAGAATGACAAAATTTATGGAGTATATTTGTTTAAATTACTCACAATGGACACAGGCTTTGGTTGCAAAGAGCCAATGGATTCACCAGCTTGAAATAAGCCAGGGAGACTCATGATTAGGCTTCTCTTTTGCCTGGCCCCTCAAACTCAGTAACCTGGCTCTGTACCAGTCCAAAGGTGAGCCCCAGTCCTATTGCTACAAGATGGCTGGATGAATATATCCTGATAGAAATCTTTCCTCTCGTTACTTGACAGTTTCATCAAGGTGTAACAGTAAAACAGGGAGCCAAAGGAGGAAGAAGTCCTGTTCCCTTTCATCTGGTAAGTTTAATTCCATTATGTCAGTCAAAAAACTGAAAAGGGAGATTTTTTCAAAGCCTCATAGCAGTACACTCTTGAGAAGGTATGTTTTCATATACTCTGCTAGATTAGACGGTCAAAGAAATGGGATTAACACAGGAGAGAAAGTTGTTTACTGTGTTCACCAGTGAATGCTCAGTGTGCAGAGATCATCTCTCAAGTTAGGATGAGTAAGAAAACAGGAAAACTACAAAGCAAAATAGTTATGAAAGTTCACATCAGAACAATGAGAAAATTATTATCCTGAAAACTCCAAAGAATATTGTAATGGGTGTTGGTTGGCTTTGACTACCAAAGCTTTATTCCCCTTCTTAGGTTCTGTGTGTGTTTCAGAAATTAATACCTCCCTAGGAGAGACTATATTTGGGGGTTTTGCAGTTTCCTAGTAAAGAGACAGTTATCTTACTCTATGGGGATAAATTAGATACTCCTGCCTGTTATTTTATTCTTGAAGGGGATTGGAGTTTCCATACCTGCCATCAGTGGATGGCTCCTGCTATCAGCCTGTTATTCTAACTTCTTCTTGTCCAACTGCTTCTGTGAGCCTCTTGTAACACTGATATGTTCCCTTTTCCATAATTCATCAAGAATCTATTTCTTTTGTGTGCAACCAAAACAACCCCAACTGATAATATGCTGATGATTATTTCTGAAGGTAACCAGAATAAAATGTCATTATTCTTGTATCTACTAATATGTAGAGTATCTCTCATACATTGCTAGTGGAGATTTTAAATTGCTGCAACAACTTGCAAACCATCTTTGGCAATTTCTTATAAAGGTAACAGTTTTCTGTGACTCATAATTCCATTCCTAGGTATGGACCAAGAGTAATCAAAACTCATGTCCATAAAAAGGTTGCTACTGGAATTTTTATAGCAGATTTTTTGTATTTGTTTGGTTTGGTTTTGGGGGGGGTCTTGTGTTTTTTTGGAGAATGGCAGAAAACTGGAAGGAACCCAAATGTCAATAAAAGACAAGATAAATGCTTTGTGGTACATTCACATAAAGGAGTACTACTCAGCAATAAAAATAAGTAGCTTATTTTTATATACACCACAATATGGATCATGCTTTTAAACATTATGCTGACCAGAGGAAGCCATACAATATGTAATACGTGTGATTCTATTTATATTAAGTTCCCCCGCCAAAAAAAAGACAAAATTAATTTAAAGAAGTAGTTGACTATTAAGTTGAATATGAACTGGTAGGAAAGAAAGATGGCAACCTCCAGGATGATTAAAATGCTCCACTTCTAAGAGCATCTGGATGGCTTAGTCGGTTGAACATCCAACTCCTGATTTTTGCTCAGGTTATGAACTCAGGGTCATGAGATCGAGCCCCATGCTCAGCAAGGAGTTGGCTTGAGGTTCTCTCTCTCCATCCCCTCCCACCCCCTCTATAATAAAAAAAATCTTAAAATGATATGCTCTACATCTCAATTGAGGTGATAGCTGCACAGCATATACCTTTACAGAAACTTGCGAGAAATACAGGAGCCATGAAACTTCCTATTCTGAATAATTCAGCCCCAAAACCAAATAAAGTTAGAGAAAAGCTAGATATAGAAAGTAAAACAATTGTTATGGATGTCTTTAGTATAACCCTAGGGATAATTTGATAAACCTAGGAGGTAATCATCTTAGTAATTTAAGAGCTTGAATTTTTGTATTACATGCTTAGTTTATCCAAAGAACAAGCAAATCAAATTTTCTATCAATATGAATCAGCTTTAAATATGTGTTTTTTTAAAAAAAAAGTTAAACAGTGATAGTGACATGACATCAGAGGCACATTCTAGGAAAGGATAGATAAATCAGACTTCAATGAAACTGCCAACTTGTGCTCTGTGAAAGATTGTGCCAAGAGAATGGAAAGACAAGTTACATACGCTTGCAGGAAAGAATTGCTTATCACCTACCTGATAAAATACTTCTGTCAGATAAAAGGGCTGTTTGAATTCAACACCAACTGTGTGTTGGGGGCGGGGGGTGCAGGTGCCTGCGTGCTCACTTGGTTGAGTGACTGACTAACTCTTGGTTTCATGGGCATGGTCTGGGGGGTCATGGAATCTCCCTCATCAGCCCTGAGCTCAGTGGGGAGTCTGCTTGTGATTCTTTCCCTCTTCTTCTCCCACCTCCAAACCCACCCTCTCTAAAATATATATACACTCTCTAAAATATTTTTTAAAAACCAATAGAGGTGCCTGGGAGGCTCAGTTGGTTAAGCATCAAACTCTTGGTTTCAGCTCAGGTCATGATCTCAAGGTCATGGCAAGCAGCTTGCTTCAGATTCTTTCTCCCTCCCCCTCTGCACCTCCCTACTTATGTTCTCTCTAAAATAAAATATTTTTAAAATAAAAATAAGAAAATAAATTCAACAGCAAGGGGGGGAAGTACAATTAGAAAATGGACACAAAATGTGAAGGAACATTGCACTGAAGCAGAAAACATGAATGGTAATCAAGCCCTTGGAGAAATATTTAACACCGTTAGCCACTAGGGATGTGCATATTAAAGCTAAGATACCACTGCACACCTATCAGATGAGCTCAAAGGAAAAATACTGGTAATACCAGGGGCTTTCAAGGATGTGGATCAAGCTGACCTCTAGTACATTCCTGGTGGGAATTTAAAATGGTTCAGTTACTCTGGAAAACAGTTAAGCAGCTTCTTATAAAAGTAAACAGGCACTTTCCATGTATGGCCAATGCTTTCCTGGGTATTTATTCTACAGAAATAGAAACTTAGGTTCACACAAAGTTGTATATGAATATTTATAGTAGCTTTATTTGTAAATAGGCAGAAACTGGGGTGGGGAGGATGTCCTTCAAGGGTAAATGGATAAACAAACTGTAGTGCATTTATGCAATGGCATAATATTCTGCAGCAGTTAAAAAAAAAAAAACTCTTTATATACTCAACAAGTTGCATGAAACCCAAAGAACTATGCTCAGAGAAAAAAAGCCACTCTCAAGGCTTACTCTAAGACATACTTGCTCTAAGACATTCTCAAAACATATTTACTCTAAGAGTCTGTTTAAAGTAACATTCTCAAAATGACAGAATTTTACTGATGGAGAATCTGCCACAGGTTGCCAAGGGTCAAGGATAAGGTTAGCCTATCTACTAAAGAGCTAGATGAGGGAACTTACTTGTCAAAGTGGATGAGTATGGGTTTCTGATTGTGGTGATGTTACACAAATGTATACATGTTAAAAATTTCAAAGATCTAACAAATCAATCAGAAGATGGTGACATGTGCAGATACAAACATACCTCTTCCCACACACCCTGAAAACCTACACCTACATATGTAACAAGTCTCCTGAGAGAAATCCCAAAACTGTGCAACTCCTATTAGGTGAACAGGGAAAAACCCACATGGAAAGGCTCAAACATCATCTTGCCATAAACCCCACTCCTGGCACAGTGACCCAGATCTGAGAGCCAATTCAAAATTCTGAGTTTCTCTCTGTAAAACAAAGGATTTGAACTTGACATCTGGCACCTCAATTTTTAAGACTCACACCTGAGAGACGAGCTGCCAAAATATCTAGCTTTGAATGCCAAGAGAGCTCACACTCGTGACACCCCTAACCCCTACAGTGAACTGAAAAATAGTTATTAAGGGGCCTGCCTAGACTCACACCCCTCCCCACCAGGGTCCACCACAGAGGCGGCCAATTGAAATCCATGCAGTTTTTCTGGGGAAAAAGCCTATTTGCTTATCTTAAAACTTCAGCCTGAGCAGCAGGCAACCAATTTAACACACATGTAGGGCCCTACTGAAATACTCTCCAAAAACCACTAAGGCTCACACCTCCTCTTCTTCTGCCCCATGGGAAGCTACTGGTATCTCCATTAGAGGAGCCTGTGGAGATATCTGACACCCAAGCTTTTATACAGCCACCCACAGGTTACATCCCTTTATAGCCTGGCTCTGGTGGCCACTCGATATGTGTTCACAAGTTTGAGGAGATGGCAGGAAACCAACAGATCTTAATTAGTCAGGGATCATCCTGGGATCAGTGTAGGGGTAGCAGGCAGAAACACCTACCTCCCAGTCTTCCCCTGAAAGAGATTTGCATATTTGAAAAGCTACTGCTTGAATGTTCAGTACCCAATCAGCCTAATTCTAGGCTGACTGAGATCCTTCCCTGTGGGTAATCGACAAGTCCTGGCACATCCTCAACTACTGGGAGCCACCGAGGACAAAGTAGGCTGCTTGGACAATCACAAAGTTTTGGAGGAATAACAAGAGCTAGGCAAGATTAAATATCTCAATTTCTCAATTGTTGAATCATCAAGTCAACAATATATTAAAAGGATTACACACTAATCAAGTGGGATTTATTCCAGGGATGGAAGAATGGTTTAAAATCTGCAAATGGGTGAGATATACCACATAACAAATAAAGGACAGAAATCATTGATAAAGAACAGAAACCATTGGATCATTTCACAGATGCAGATTTCAACAGAACTCAACAGTCCTTCATTACAAAAATTCTCAACAAGGAGCATATATATAGAGAAGGTCCCTCAACTTGTCCCTAATCAAGGCCATATATAACAAGCCCACAGTTATTCCCATACTCACCAGTGAAAAGCTCAAAGCTTTTCCAGTAGCATCAACAAGAAGAAAAGGGTGCCCCACTCATGTCACTTTTATACAACAAAGCATTCCAAGTTCTAGCCAGAGCACTTAGGCAATAAAAATAAATAGAAATACCAAATTGGAAAGGAACAAGTAAAGCTTCATTTGCAGATGACATAATATTATATATAGATAACCCTAAAGATTTTATTAACAAAACTGTTAGAATAAATGAATTTTAAAGATGAAAGATATAAAAGCCAATCTGTAAAAAATGAGTGCCATTTCTCTTCATGAACAGCAAACTATACAAAACATTATGAAAACAATCCCCTTTGTAATAGCATTAAAAAATAAAGTACTTAGAAGTAAAGTTAACCAAAGAGAGGAGAGATCACTGCAGTCAGATCTTTAAGTCATTGATGAAAGAAATTAAACAATTTCTTAATTATTTAATAAATACCAATAAATTTAAGATTTCCAATGTTCATGGATTTTAACACTATTGTTAAAATCTCCTTATTACCTAAGTCATCTATTGATTCGATTCAATCCCTATCAAGATTCCAATGCAGCTTTCACAAAGGTAGGAAAAGAAAATCCTAAAATACAGATGGAAACACAAAAGACTGCAAATAACCAAAGCAATCTTGAACAAAAAGTACAAAGTTGGAGGCATCACACAACCTCATTTCAAAATACCTATAAAGCTATAATAAATCACAGCAGCAAGGTACGAGTGTAAAAACCGACATATAAACCAATGGAACTAAATTGAGAGCCCAGAAATAAGCAGATACATTTAAGGTAAATTAGTTTATAACAAAAAGGTCCAGATATATACAATAGAGAAAGGACAAGATCTTCAACAAACAGTGTCAGGAAAACTAGACAACCATATGGAAAAAAGAAAAAAAAGAAGAAGAAGAAAAAGTCTCTTATACCATATATAAAAATAAATCCAAAGTGGATTAAAGACTGAAACATAATACCTGAATTCATTAAATTTCCTAGAAGAATGGGGCACCTGGTTGGCTCAATCAGTTAGGTGTCTGCTTTCAGCTCAGGTCATGATCCCCAGGTCCTGGGATCCAGCTTTGTGTGTTCCCTGCTTAGCAGGAAGCCTGCTTCTTCGTCTCTCTGCCCCTCCCCCTGCTTATGCTCTCTCTCAACTAAATAAAAATAAAATCTTAAAAAAAAAATTCCTATAAGAAAACACAGGGAGTAAGATCCTTGATGACCTGTCATGGCAATCCTGTTTGGATTTGCCAGTAAAAGCAAAAAATCAGCAAGTTCAACTACATCTAACTAAAATCTTCTGCACAGTAGAAGAAACCATCAACCAAAGAAAAACGCAAATTATCAAATGGAAGATATATTCAAATCATGTACCTAATCATGAGTTGTTATCTAAAACCTAAAAAGAACTCCCAGTATCTAAGAGCTTAAATAATAAAAGCAACTAAAAAATAGATGATTTGAATCATCAACATTTTTCCAAAGACATACAGAAAGCCAAGTGTAGGTGAAAAAGCAGTAAACATCACAAAAACGCAAATCAAAACCACAAGGCGGTATGTTCCCACACCTCCTAGAATGGCTAGCATCACAGAGACAAGAATAACAAAGGTTGGGGAGGCTGTGGAGAGAAAGGACCCCTATTCACCACTGGGGAAGGGTGGAGGGGGTTAACCTGGTATAGCCACCCTGGAAACCAGTACAGGGGTTCCTCAAAAAAAAATTTAAAGTAGAACTACCATATGATCCATCAGTTCCACTCCTGGGTATTTATCCAAAAATACCCACAAAACAAAAACACTAATTTGAAAAGATATCTGTTCCCCCCTCCATGTTTACTATAACATTATTTGTAATAGCCAGACACAGAAATGATTCAAGTATCCATCAAGGGACAAAGATGTTGTGGTATGCATATATAAATGTATATATTTATATGTATGTAGAATATATATAACAAATATGCATTTATAATATAATGGAGTATTATCCAGCCATGATAAAGAAAATTCTGCCATTTTCATCAATGTCAATAGATCTTGAGGGCATTATGTTAAGTGAACTAAGTCCAACAGATATAAAAACAGGTATAACTACCACATATTCGGGCAGCCCTGGTGGTTCAGCGGTTTAGCGCTGCCTTCAGTCCAGGACCTGATCCTGGAGTCCCATTTCGGGCTCCCTGCAAGGAGCCTGCTTCTCCCTCTGCCTCTCTCTGTGTGTCTCTCATGAATAAATAAATAAAATCTTAAAAAAAAAAACATATTCTCTCTTCTATGTATTATCTAAACACAAAGAACTCATAGGATCAGAGTAGAAAACTGTCTGCCAGGGGCTAAGAGGTAGAGGGAATGCAGAGATGGTAATCAAAAGGTACAAATGTTCAATTACAATGTAACTAAAGCCCAGGAATCCAATATATCATATGGTGACTACAGTTAACTGTATTATATATATTACTGTACTATGTATTTTCACTATATAGTACTGTATTATACATATTATTGCTGTATTAAGTATTTTAAAGTTGTTAAGAGTACATTTTTTAGGTTTTCATTGCAAGCAAAAAAAAATAGTTTGTTTGTTTTTTTGTTTGTTTGTTTGTTTTTTTAATTTTTATTTATTTATGATAGTCACAGAGAGAGAGAGAGAGAGGCAGAGACACAGGCAGAGGGAGAAGCAGGCTCCATGCACCGGGAGCCCGACGTGGGATTCGATCCCGGGTCTCCAGGATCGCGCCCTGGGCCAAAGGCAGGCGCCAAACTGCTGCGCCACCCAGGGATCCCAAAGTTTGTTTTTTTTAAAGATTTTATTTATTTAAAAAAATAAGATTTTATTTATTTATTCATGAGAGACACAAAGAGAGAGGCAGAGACATAGGCAGAGGGATAAGCAGGCTCCCTGCAGGGATACTGATGCGGGACTCGATCCCAGCAACCTGGGATCACAACCTGAGCAAAAGGCAGATGCTCAACCACAGAGCCACCCAGATGCCCCACAAAGGAAAACAAACTTAATTATGTACAGTCATAGATCTTAACTAGACATTGTGGTGATCATTTCACGATAGATACACACATGGAATCCTTATGTTTCAGATGTGCAATCTAACGTTCCATGCCAATTTTTTCTCCATTTTTAAGGATAATAAATAGAATTATCTATTTATTCTGATAAATAGGAGATTTAGAATGGCCATTGCCTCAGAGGGAAGGGAGAACAGGTTGTAATGAGGAAGGTCACACAAGAAACATTTAAAATAACAGTGTTCTTTCTCTTCAACAGAATGGTGGATATCATTTTTTTTAAGATTGTATTTATTTATTCATGAGAGAACAAGAGAGAGAGAGCGAGAGAGGCAGAGACACAGGCAGAGGGAGAAGCAGGCTCCATGCAGGGAGCCTGATGTGGGGCTGTATCCCTGGTCTCCAGGATCAGGCCCTGGGCTGAAGGCAGGTGCTAAACCGCTGAGCCACCAGGCTGCCCTTATTTTTAAATTTTCATGTGATAATTTTTTTATGATCTTTCACAGCTTTATAACAATATTTTAAAAAGCAAGAAAGGTGTTGTTTTTACTTCAAGAAATTTAATACCTTACTAGGGGTGGTGGAAGGGGAGGAGGGCGGGTGTTGGAGGGGAATGGGTGACGGGCACTGAGGTGGACACTTGACGGGATGAGCACTGGGTGTTTTTCTGTATGTTGGTAAATTGAACACCAATAAAAATTAATTTAAAAAAAAAAGAAATTTAATACCTAAAGGTATTCCACACCCAAGATTTTCTACAAGTCCCCAATTCAATATTCTTTCTCAGAGAACTTAAGGTCTACCCAGACTTTGAATACATTTATTATCCTCCCTTTATTATTTTGGTTGAGAAAATATGCTCGCCTATCTCACTGTGTATATACTTTAAATTTCATCTATGAAAGTAAACTTATTTTTGTCATGAAAATAACACCTAAAAAGAAAAAAGAAAATAACACCTGTTGAAAAGTTAAATTCAAAGCTGCATATCTGACATGCTTGTTCATTTTTAAACTCTAATTTTGAGTTTCACTCTTTGCTAGTAGTAAATCATAATATATGAATTTTTTTTTTTAATTTGAAATAGGCATTCAGAAACTGATTTAGTTTGGCTGATTGGAACACTTGAAACAAAAATTGTTCCCTTAACAATCACTTCAGTAAATGCAGAAAAACATTTTGCATACTATAATATGCATTGATGATACTCTCAACAAATAGGGTTAGAGAGAATACACCTCAAAATAATAAAGACCATATATGGAAAACCCAGAGCTAACCTCACACTCAATGAAGAAAGAGAGAGCTTTTCCTCTAATATCAGGAACAAGACAAGACCATATTGACTCTGACCACTTCTGGTCAATATAGTAACCACAGCAATCAGACAAGAAGAATAAAAGGCATCCAAATGGTAACAAAGTAATATTTTCACATTTTATAGATGGTATAAAACTATACATAGAAAACCCTGAAGACTCCATCAGAAAACCACTAAAGCTGACAAATGAATTCAGTAAAGCCATGGAATACAATTTATACAGAAGTCTGTTGCATTTCCATACACAAATAATGAAGTAGTAGAAAAATTAAGAAAACAATTCCATTAATAATGGCATCAAGAATAATGAAATACCTTGAAATAAACTTAACCAAGGAGGTGGAAGACCTTTACTGTGAAAACCATAAAACACTGATAAAATTGTTCCCATCAAGAGTCCAGGAAGGGCACCACTATTTTCACTTATTGCGCACACACAGTATGTTACAAAAATTTTAAAAGAAAAACCTACAACTGTTTCCTTAACCTCTTAGCCATCCTACCTATTAAAGATGACAAACAAGCAACCAAATCAATCATGTCAGGAATACAAAGCAATATACTTTTGCTTGTTCTAATTAACCAAACAAAAAGACTTACTTCAAATACTGTTTTTGCACCACTTAAATTGGGAAAATCCTGCTTTGTTATGCTCATTTACTGAAAAAAATAAAGCATACAATAAATTTTTTGTAGGCTTAGTCATTTGTTAGAAAAATATCTCTAAATGACTCTAGGGGTGACTGGGTGGCTCAGATCATGATACCGGGGTCCTGGGATTGAGCCCCACATTGGGCTCCCTGCTCAGAGGGGAGTCCACTTCTCCTTCTCCCTCTGCCCCTCCCCCTGCTCATGCTAGCACTCTCTCTCTCTCTCAAATAAATAGATCTTTTTTTTAAAAGATCAAATAAATGATTCTAAACCAGCCATCAGGGAACTTTATCTGTAAAGAGTCACACAGTAAGTATTTGGGGGGTTGCAGGTCACAAGGAATCCACATCAAGTACTTAACTCTGCCTTTGTAGTGCCAAGTCAACATACACACCAGTGAACAAAAGGACCTGTGGTTATGTTTCAATACAATAAAACTTTACTTACAAAAACAGATTGTAGGCCAGACCTGGCCCAAGGGTCATCATTTGTCAATCTCTGCTCTAAAAAAAATTTTTTTTCAACAGCTGGCTTGTGTGTACATGAGCACATATAGGTACATGGTGACCTGTATGTATCTATTTCTATACTCTTTCCCAGAATCAGAATGACTCAATATAAACTTAATTTCCTTTAGGGAATTTCTGTTTAGATGGTATCACAAACGAGTATCTACTTCTATGGACATATAGTACATCCTGTAATGGGGACATACCCTTAAATATAAATAGATAGCAATCATGAACAAAACCATGGAAATTTTGAATAAAAAAAACTTAAGTGAACAATGACTATATCAGTTTTCCAAAATGCGAAGTCTTTCCCTCACCCTTCTTCCCTAATCCCCACCCCATTCAGCAGAACTAGATCTCAAAATCTGCTTTCCAGAATGTGAACATCCGTATAAAGACCAAGGAAGCCAAGTTAAGCAGATTATAATTTAGTTATTATTGTACTTAATAAAGTATTGAAGTAGTAAAGATTGCTTTAAGATGAATGATTTTGGAAAGGATTTCTTTTAATTACATATTTACATTATACAAAAAGAATTTGTTTTCTCAATTTCATAGCTCCTGCAAATCCTTTGTTAGCTCTTTTGTTCCCCCCTCAGTGGAAGCATGATTACAAAGTCTGTCTCATAAAATTAAGTCTGAAAAGAGCTACCATCTATTTGTATTGGTTTGGACTTTTCCTGTGAATTTTTTTTTAAGATTTTATTTATTTATTCATGAGAAAAAGAGAGAGAGAGAGAGAGAGAGAGAGAGAGGCAGAGACACAGGCAGAGGGAGAAGCAGGCTCCATGCAGGGAGCCAGATGTGGGACTCGATCCCGGGTCTCCAGGATCACGCCCTGGGCTGAAGGTGGTGCTAAACCGCTGAGCCGCCAGGGCTGCCCTCTTGTGAATTTTAAATTAAGTGAACGCAGGACTCCAACCCAGGAGAAGGAAGAGACAAGGCCTGGCAAGGGCGTGCTCAGCCGTTCCCCAGGTTTGGTTTAATGTCCTACTCTCACCTTCAGCCTGAAATTCTTAGTAATTTTCAACACTGGATTCCCAGTATTCATTTTGCACCAGGCTTTGAAATTATGTAACCAGTCCTCTAGGTCAAGAAGAGAACTCAACAACAGGAGACAGATTTCCCCAATAATGCAGATTCAGAATGTTTAGATTCTATAATCTCAAGACTCCTTCGCTTCACTTCTTTTTTTTTTTTTTTTTTAATTTTTTTATTTATTTATGATAGTCATACAGAGAGAGAGGCAGAGACACAGGCAGAGGGAGAAGCAGGCTCCATACACCGGGAGCCCGACGTGGGACTCGATCCCGGGTCTCCAGGATCGCGCCCTGGGCCAAAGGCAGGCGCCAAACCGCTGCGCCACCCAGGGATCCCCTTCGCTTGACTTCTTACCAAGTTCCCTTCTATTAACAACTCTTGAGAAGGTGGAGGAGGGAAGAAGGTGACTGAATAAATGGAAAATTCTGATTTCATTTCTGAAATTTAGTCAATTGAATTATTTGGTTCCAGCTACAAAAATCAGAAATAGCCAGCTTTTTAAAATGCACTTTTCAGATATCCCTGAGTGGTTCAGCGGTTTAGCACCTGCCTTTGGCCCAGGGAGTGATCCTGGAGTCCCGGGATTGAGTCCCAGGTCGGGCCTCCTGCATGGAGTCTGCCTCTTCCTCTGCCTGTATCTCTGCTTCTCTCTCTCTCTCTCTCTCTCTCTGTGTGTGTGTGTGTGTGTGTGTGTGTGTATGTCTCATGAATAAATAAATAAAATCTTTAAAAAATAAAATAAAAATAAAATGCACTTTTCTTAGAGCCTGGGTGGCTCAGTCAGTTAAGCATCTGCCTTCGGCTCAGGTCATGATCCCAGGGTCCTGGGATCGACTCCCACATTGGACTGCCTGCTCAGTGGAGAGTCTGCTTCTCCCTCTTCTTCTGTCCTTCCCCCTGCTCCTTCTCTCTCTCTCTCTCTCTGGCTTCCAGTGTGTCTCTCTCTCTCAATAACAGTCTTTAAAAAATAAAAATAAATAAAAATGGACTTTTCTTGTCTACTCTAAGTGGTTTGCCAAATAAGGTGAATGGAGAACAGGTGGACAACATTAGAAATGTAAATCCTGATAGGATGAAGGAGTCATCCTCTGATTTGGCAAGGCTCTGGAGTAGGTATGATGATACAGGTAGGTAACCCTAGACACACTGCTTTGTCGTCCTCATAAATGATTATCTTTCTTTGTGCTAAATATCCAAATCCTTGAGCTTATAGCAAATATTCTATAGTTCTCATTGAGGTAGGAATCCTAAAATCAGGAGCATAGTGACCTAGTAAAACATTTGGGATTATAGAGGAGCAGATCAGAGGGCATATTACTAGAGATCTTACCTAGGATCAGCAGAGTGGGAATGTGGGGTGGGGAGTACTAGCCCCATCCTCTTGAAAACTGAAACCCATTCTCCCAATCCCTTCTCTCTATAGCACCTGCTCCTTTCAATGTTCTTGATGACATGTAAGAAGCTTTACTCCCGGATGTATCCTGCGCTCCTAGAACAATCCTTGCCCCCATAGTCGCTGCTCAATAAAATACTGTATGAATGACCACACCACACCGCTGGGAGGATTTTCAGTTGCACTTGGCCTGACACACCACAAACCTTTTCCTGCAGAGACAAAGCAGCGACAAATCAAAAGCTTCCAGAGGGAAATGGGCTGTGGCAAAAAAGGTAATGATTGATAGTCATACCATTTTTAAAAAAAGAAAGAGTTGGAGCTAGTTCTGAAAATGGGGAAGTTGACAGGCATTGCAGGGGCCCTCCCTGGCATTCCTCATTTGTGCTCCTCGAGAGCTTTTAAAATGCAGAAACCTGAAATGTGTCCCCACGAAGGCTATGGTCCACTTGCAGTGAACTGGTGTAGGTCAATGCAGGAGTTAAATTAAACCGGTCTCCTAAAAGCCCGATGCTTCTGAGCTAACAGGTTAGCTATAATGGTGCTTAATCCTTGCTGGATGCCTCAGGCTTATGTCTGGCTTTGTGGGTTTATTTGTGACCGCTCCTCACATCAGGGGCCCAATTACCTCTTCAGGACTCCCTGTCATCTTTTCCCGGGGGTGGGGGCTCTTAGCAGTTCTCTGCCAGAGCCGTTCTCACTCTTCCTCCACCACCACCCCCACCCTTCTCCCTGCCTGGCCTGAATTTAGTCACAGAGCACGCTTTACCCATTATCCCTTCTATTCAAGAACCTGTGCTTAGGCTTTCATAACCTGGATCCTGCTGGGTTGTTTAGTTTTGCTTTGGGTGTTTGTTTTTACACAACAGAAGAGCGCTGAGTACAATGCATCAAGAATCTAGAGCTTCCACCATGGTCTCTTGAGTTCCACGTCTTTGTAGGTCACTTGTAGGTCAACGCTTCCACCCTCAGGGCTACAAAGGTCATTATCCCATTGCCTTGAGATAATGCCTTATGGTCCCAAGTGCTAAACTGTGAGGATCTGGTGTGGGCCTCAGGGCCTCTAGGCATGACTGGCGAGTTGGGACCAACCCATGGGTTGGGTCTGCTATCACCTAGGACTCTTTCATGACAAATATTATCCACCCACTCAAACTCACCGTAAGCAGAATACTGAGAACTTGCCACATTCCTGATTGGCAACGCAAAGCCAAAAGGCAGCCTCAGGACTGACCAGGGAGGAGACAGCCTTGGAGGCACAATTTCTTTCTGGCATTTTCGAGACCACTTTTTTTTTTTCTCTCTCTCTCTCTCTGCAAACATACTTCCTTTGTTCGACAGTGTACCCCCCCAAAGACATAGGACCATACACACTTCTGATATTCCATCTGGCGTCGCCAAATGTCCACTGGTCTGGGTTCCAATACCACCAACTCCATCTGACAGCAAAGTGTGAGGCAGCTGTCCACCTCAGAAGTTATCTATTAAAGTAGGGGTGGGTGAGCATGACTTCTAGGGACCCACCCCCAGCACACACATCCAGAGTCTATAGCTAGTTTTAGGGAAGTCTGAGGAGATAAATCAACCCAGGGAGAAAATCTGAACCTCAAGGAAGAGAAACAGACATATAATATGGTTTAAGGTTCAAGAGTTAGCGTCTGCATCTGACAGACTCCATCAGTTCTCCTGAACCCAATCCTCAGGAATGCACAGGAGAATCTCAGAACAAAGAGGCTGAAATCAAGGAAATCTATTTTCTTTTCCTAGGGCTGCCCTGACAATAAATTGCCACCAACTAAGTAGCTTCAAATAACAGAAATTGATTCAGCTCTGGAGGCCAGAAGCCGGAAATCAGGTGCCAGCAGGGTCACACACAACCCCCCAAAAGCTCCAAAGAATCATCTTTCCCTGACTCTTCCTAATTTTGATGGCCTCCAGTGCTCCTTCATTTCTGGATGAACAAATTCTGGTCTCTGCCTGTAACTCCACAGGGCCTTTCTCTTTTTTATGCCTTTCCTTCTTCTATTTTAAGGTCACTTGTCACTGGATTTAGGGCCTATGTGGTTGTCAGAACTGTCTCAAGATTCTTAATTTTTCCAAAATAAGGTCACATTCACAGGTTCCGGGATGAGGACAAAGAGCTATCTTTTGGAAAGGTCACCTTTAACTCCCTAGAGCATCTGTTTCACGGAAGAGCCCTCTCCCTAAGCTCGGAACCTACACACTGGTGTGAGCAAGAAGAGCACTGTTTTGCCTGAGGTCCATGAAGCATGGCAAAATGTGCACTGAACATGGCCAGGTTGCAGAGGATACAAAGGTTCTGGGCCCCAGAGAATCTCACTGGCTCTAAGAACATCATTTATAGCATGGGCGGCAGCAGCTCCAATGGCCATGAGGACATATGGACAGCAAAGCTCCCCTGAGGAACCCCAATGTCATTGAGGACCAAGGTGACCAGGCCAAGTGCCTCCCTACTGGTTTGTCAATCTCCATGTGCTGGTGTGTTCTCAGGCATTTTTATTGTGAGTATATATGGATGAAATCCCTCTCTATGAAAGCTCCATTGCATTCTTTTCTCAAGAGCTTCACATCACAGGCAAAATCAGTTTTACAAAGGACAGAAAAGTTTTCTCCTAAGGGAGGCAACACATGAGCCTGTAATATTTCTATGTGTATTAGTTTCATTGTATGAATTTTTTTCCCCTCAATAGCAGCGAAAACAAAAAATCAATAGGCTAGGGATAAGCAGGCTTCAATGTGACCATCATTTATTGCTAGCATCCTGCTCTTTAAAATCCCTGTGCCAACAAATGCAGAGTATGAAAAAACCAAATCCATTAACTTTGATCTACAGCATCCCCATCCCACGGCAACAGCTCAACAATATCTCCATCTGAGGAAACATGAACCTGAAAGCATAGATAAAAAGCAGAAGAACTGGGGGACAGGAGGATATTTTTGTGTCTTTCATAAGCTTGCTCAGCATCAAGTTTTCCTTGATTAAACTGATCAAGATATAAAACAGAACCAGCAGTATTTCTTAGTAGGATGAATATAAGAAATCTTGACAAATCAGGGGCGCCCGGGTAGCTTAGCCAGTTAAGCAGGCAACTCTTGATTTCAGCGCAGGTCATGATCTCAGGGTCAGCCCCTTGTTGGGCTCTGGGCTGGGAGTAGAGCCTGCTTAAGATTCTCTCTCCCCTTCTGCCCCTCCCTCATCCCCACTGGCACATGCTCTTATAAAAAAAAAAAAAAGAGAGAGAGAGAGAGAGAGAAAAGAAAAGAAAAAAAAAGATCTGGAAAAATTATATTGCCTTCTTCATAAAGGAAAAAAATCAGAAATGTTAATTACTAATATTAATTGAAAACATAACCTTTCAATTATTTTCTTTTGCATTATATTCACACCAGCAATTGTAGATTCTTCATTATTTAAATCTAAATCTAATTGTATGCAAACCCCTGTATATAAACCTCAGCTTGGAAACATTCAAAGCTATCTTTACCCTCTCACCTTTGTCAAGGGGTATGTGAATATATTCATAGTGGCTTTGGGTCTTGCTAAATGACCATGTATCCTTATTTTAGCCACAATTCTGTCTGGGTGGCTCAGTCAGTCAGTTAACCATCTGCCTTCGGCTCAGGTCATGATCTCAGGGGTTCTGGGATCAGGCTCCCAGCTCAGCACTGTCTGCTTCTCCCTCTTCCTCTGCCTCTGCCCCTCCCTACCATTCACACTAGCTCTTGTGCAGTGAAAATGCCCTAAAATCACTGGTGATTGAAAGGAGCAGGTATCAAGCACACTTAATAAGTAGCTCTCTCAAAAATAACAACTATCTTTTAAAAAATGCAATAAAATAAATAAACCATACTATTAAAAAACACACATTTCTCTCACGTCTGTTTTTTAAAGTATGTTCTCTCACTTGTAAAAATCTCATTGATATTGAGGAGGTCTTTTCTAACATTCCTTCTCGTTGGAATGCCTGGGCTTCTAACTTCCAGAAGACACGGTTCATTGTCTGGGATCACAGTCTGTAATCCCAGTGCAGCACTCAGAGCCCACACAGCTGCCCTATCTTGTCACATGGACAACCAGGAAGGGGACTGTGCAGCTGAGCGGCCAGAATGTGGAGGGGAGGGGCAAGTATCAAGGGAACACTGTTGGGCAGGGTGGGGAGCCCAGGTGGGTGGACAGGGGCACAGAGAGCATGATCCCAGTAGCTAGGGAGAAGCCATCAAGCAGTAATCACCTAAGAGAAAGCAGTAGTGCAAGATGCAGGCAGTTACTTAGCACTGTGTTTGACACGTGTCATCTGCTCATATACCTCCCTCTCAACTGGCCAATAATCATTTACCTAATCTTCTATTTTAGGTGCTTAACGTTTCTTCAAATAGATTTATCTCTAATTTGTAAAAACTATATCATTGCATATAGAAAAATAGAAAAATAGGATAGCCTGCCGTCCATAGAAAGTAACCAAAACAATTAAAACAATGCTATTGAAAGGTAGCCAATCCTGTTTCTCCAAAGAAGATGTTTAATCTAAGGTGTGTACTTTTTGTTACCAATAGCCATCAAAAAGTGCCTGGGTAGCTCAGTCAGATAAGTGTCTGACTCTTGTTTTTGGCTCAGGTCATGATCCTGGGGTCCTGCGATGGAGCCCTGCTCAGCAGAGAGAGTCTGCTTCTCTCTTCTCCTTTTCCCACTGCCCTTCCCCCGACTTGTGCTCACTCTCTCTAAAATAAACAGATTTTTAAAAAAAAGAATCATCAATGTCAGAGAATGTTTAAGACCTAAGCACTTGGCAGAAACTTTCTCCTGGATTTAAATGGAAATGTTAAAAAATGGTTGAAAGTTACTATGGTCATTCACCATCAGTAGCAGGGCCAAATCCACACAAGGAAAATATGGATTTATCATTAGCAGCATGTCAAGAAGTTTCATGCATCCCAAGTCAGTAACAGGACTTGAGGTGTGAAGATAAAGATTTCAAGATAAATCGTTAGACGCCTAATGAGGTAAAGGTTTTACGCCTGTGTACTAAATCCTAGGTATAATTCACTTTCATACTTTACATCACATACTATCCATTACTACGTACAGTACACAGATAGTGTAAGGTCATAATTAAAGGCCTGGATACCAAAGTCTGATGCCTAGGATTGAAACCCATTGCTACCACTTCCCATTCTCATGAACTTGGATCAACTGACCTCTTTGAACCATAGTTCCCTCATCTAAAAATTCATTTGAAAATATGCTTAACAGTAGGATCTATTTTACAGGATTGACATGAAAATGAAATAAAGATGTATATTTAAGGGGCATTTAAAAGAACCTGCTAGATGGTGAGTACTATGGAAGAGCTCACCAGGTGTGGTAGGCAAAATAATGCATGCCCTGGACAAAGGTAAACACACCCTAATCCTTGGCATCTGTTCAATTACATTGCATGGAAAAAGTGATTTTGATCATGTTAAGGACCTTCATAGGAGAAGATTATCCCCTATTACCTCATCACACAGGTACTTAAAGGAACCTTTCCTAGCTGAGTTGGGTGGGAGGTAGAAGTGAGGTTGGAATTAAGGTGTGAATTTCAAGATGGAAGGGGCCACAAGCCAAGCAATGTGAATGGCCTCTAGAAAGTGGAAAAAGCAAGGAAAATGGTTCTCCTCTAGAACCCCAGAAAAGGCAACCCTGCCAACCTCTGTGAGCTCTAGTGTGACTCATGTTAGACACTTCGTCTACAGAACTGTAAAAAATTTGTGTTATTTTAAACCACTCAGCGTGTGATAATTTGTCCCAGCAGCAAGAGAAAGGTAATACATGTGATTATTACAAGATGAGGACAGAGACTCAACTACACCTCAGGAGTGTGCTGATTGAAACTGAAATAGATCAGAGATGAACTTCAGGCTGAATGCCTCCAGTTCAATCTATAACTTCTCCATTCTCCACCAGCTTGGAAGGAAGGACCTGAAATCGAGATAAGTTTGCACATAGAAGTCAAGTAGCTTTGATAGCAGGGTAGAGGTAATACTAGGTATTTAACCATTTCCTTTTCCTCCTGAGCAGGGCAAAAGGGGCAGGAAGAAACCCCCAAACCCATGTTCTACCTACATGACATCTAAGTAGAGCATATTGGCCAATGAAATATGGAAAGAAGTCAAGTTGCCACTTCCAGACCTGGCTCCTAAGATATCCCAAATGATTTACCCTGATCCCTTGGTCCAAAATACTATAAACATACAAAGGCAGCAGCACCAAGATCCCTGTGAAGGCCCTAAGAAAATGCATGCCTCAGAGGACCTTCTTAGCTACTTACAACTATGACTTAAGAAAAATAAATCATTTTTATTTGCATAGGTGGGTATACCTCTCCTTAATAGTAGTTAGCATTGCTTATTCTCATTCAAATATAGAACCAGTATTATACTCCTCACATAAACCTTATCCAACAGCTGGAGAAGACAAGGTAACAATAACAGTGACACCTGCTGATCTGTGAGCTATCTCTCCCAAGACTTATCAATCAGCAGCACCCCTACCTCAGCCTCTCACTCTTTTAGTTATGAATGTTCATTTGAGGGACAGAGTAGTTCCTCTTCAGTCTGCTCAGAAGATCCCAGGCCCCAGATTTAGATACTGCACAGCAACCAAAGATCAATATTAGCAAACCTATTTAGTTTCCTTATGATGCCATGACAGCTGCCATCAACAATATATGAAGTATATTTTACATTTCATAGGACCCTCTCAATCACAAAAGAAGTAAGTAAGGATGGTCCAACTACAGTCTTGATGGTGTGACTAATAGACCTGAGGCCTGAAGTCCAAGAGTAATATCAAGGCAAGGAGATCTGCCTGGGTCTCTCCCATGTGCATGAAACACATCAGCAATTCTTCCACTCAGGGCACATTTGACTTTAAGTTTATTGGGTAAGTAACAACAAGGAACTATTTGTATACAGCATCAAGTTTTGAAGATGTTGCCTATGAATGACTGAAATAGAGACAACAGTATTTTTTACATCATCCCAAGATGAGTGGGAGTCTGAGGTGAGCTTGAGTTTGTATAAATAAAATTCAGGTTAACATTTGATTAACTGCTGTAGTTAGAATTCTGAAACAACAGAATACTCTACATTTTCCTAGCAGTGGATGAATTTCATCAAAGACAAGTGTAAAGTGACACTAAGGACAAATACCCACAATGCATATAGAAGACCAGGAAATCCAGGTTTTGCAGATGCACAAGTGGGAAAAGACCCAGTGGTCTCCAATAACAGCAGTATAAGGAAGAAAGGGTATTCAAAGTTCTCTTTATGTGGACCATTAAGCAGCTCCTTTCCAAACCCCTCCCACCAGTCCTGTAAGAGGCAATGTTGATACCCATAGCAAGGGTTCAAGGTTGGGCGCAGGGATTCTAGGTCAACCAAGGTCCACTCAAGAAAAAAGGAGAACTAGAAACCCATGAGTGGCTCTGAGCACAATTTCTTAACTTTTTCAACAAAAGTTGATGGAGGGAGGGGAAAAGTGGCAGCCAGTGACATGTGGTTGAAGGTACCCCTCAGGACATTAGTAGAGACTGCATTGGAGATGGTGGAAAGCCCATCCAGTGAAGTCCCAGCTCTTGGCATCATGTCCCCAAGCATGAAAAACTAGTAACTATGTAAGGTCCAGAAGATGGCAGCTGAGTATCTCCCAGGAGTACCAAGACTCTCCTCCTAAAAGTAAGCTGGTAAGTGAGCCAAGACAGAAGTCAAAAATTTCCCCCAGGATTAAGGAGGGCACTTGTGATGAGCATTGGGTGTCATAGGGATGTGTTAAATCACTCAATTGTACATCTCAAACAACTATTACACTCTATATTAACCAACTGGACTTTATGTAAAAATTTAAAATTAACCCCCGGGAAAGGTGCTGATTGACAGAGTAATAAAGGTGGTCAAGAGGGGATTAAATGCAGCAGCTATAAAATGACTGCAGCCCCTGATCATGAGGAGCCTCATGGTCCCATCTAGATAAACATTACCAATGAGATATACTCACTGTTTTAAGATATCAATATTTAATTGAAATAAGGAAAAATGGCTCTTCCTATGAAATATTCTAACAATGTTTTCCCTGTGTCATTTGTATACCCCATTATGAAGTATTAATGGGATTTTTCAGTCAATTAAATACTGTATGCAATGTCATCAAAATGTAATTAGTGGTAAATTACGAGTGGCCATGAAATGGACATTGGTGGGAACATAACCCATCCCCTAATGATTAGGTAATAGCTACCATTTGTGGAGTGCTTAGTAAGTACCAGGCAGTGTGCCAAGGACTTAGACTCATTCCCTTTTTAGTCCTCACAACAACCATGAAAAGTAGATGCTACATTCTCCTGATTCACCAATCCAGGCATGGAAGCACAGAAACATCTAAGCAAGTTGTCCCCCTGTTAGGCGGTCACCAAAGGGCAAGTTCAACCCCTTCTTCCTCTGGCTCCAAACCAGGTGCTTCATCACTGCATTGGCTGATGCAACTATTCCCCCACAGTAATGGGACCTTACATTAGGCAGGTGAGGAGGCCGCCTTCTTCCTCCCATCATCTTGGATGGGCTCTGGAGCATTCTCAGAAAAAGAGCATGCAGACAGAAAAAAAGGTCCCATGTATAACTAATGAACTTCCACAGTTCTTCCAAGTTGATAGAGCTCTATCAACTTCCACAGCAACAGAGCACAGCACTCCAAGTATAGGTCTATAAGCACAATTATGTGGGCAAAATAACTTTCTGGTCCTCTGCTTTCCATCTATAAAATTGGGATGATGAAAAAAATACAACGTGGGGTATTGAGATGATTCAACAATTCAATTCATAGAAAACATAAAACCCTATCTGATCCACCAGAAACACTAGGTTTAGGCATTATTTTTATAATCCTCAAAGCCATGCTCAGAGCCATTCAAGCATCCAGATTTTAAGCTGTCTTGGAATTCCTGAGGCCCTGACCTGAAGATTCTTTCAGAAGGTATCTCTCCCTCAATACTAATACCTTCTCTCTCAGTTAGGTGAAGAACTAACAAATCCCGGGCCTATGCATCTCTCAAGAGCCTTTTTCAAGTAGCTCCTTAGTCATATCTAACATTTCCTGGGACTTCTCTCTGTACCCAAACTCAGATCGGGCTCCGTAAGTCACCTCTAAGTTGCCAAATTTAAACCACCGTATCTCCATTGTAATGCCAAGTTACCTTCTATGACACTGAGCCTCCATCCAGCCCTGCAGACTGGTGCATCTGCTCCACTGCATTTCTTCCCCGGACGAAATCAATCTCATCCACTCACCTGAGGCCTATGTGGGTGTTATTCATTGTTCTTCCCCCACTCCTGTCTCCTCACCTCAAGAGATATTCCATAGGCAGCATCTGTTGAAGAGTTTTTTAACAAGTCAGTATGGCACTGGATCAGAGGTCCCCCAAACCACCCCTAGGTTTCATTTATTTGCTAAGTGCACCCACTAAACTCAACACAGAAACATCAGTGAAAAGATAAAAAGCAAAAATCAGCAAAAGGAAAAGGTACAGGGGATAAAGCCTGAAGAAAACTAGGTGTACACTTCCAAGAGTTCTCTCCTGGTGGAGTCACATAAGACATTCTTAGTTCCTCCAGCAACATTTATAACAACACTTAACAGTAGAAACTTCACACCCAACATTTGGTTAAATGCTGGTCAAGGAATGCATGGGTGGCTCAGTGGTTGAACATCTGCCTTTGGCTCAGGGTGTGATCCCGGGTCCTGGGATCAAGTCCTACATCAGGCTCCCTGCAGGGATCCTGTTTCTCTCTCTGCCTATGTCTTTCTCTCTCTGTGTGTGTGTGTGTGTGTGTGTGTGTGTGTGTGTCTCATGAATAAAAAATTTAAATCTCTTTAAAAAAAAAAGTCTGGTAAAATAAGCACCCCTTTACCTAACACCCTCTACCTACCTTTACCCCAATTCTCAAGCCCCAAAAAGTAACATTGCTCAGCATCCACCATATTGTTTGCAGTCTGGACACACTGAAAAATGCTTTTTTCATGAAAAGCTTTGGGTCAGGGAAGGCAACTCTCTACTAATCAAGTTCCCAGATGCCAGCTAAGGGCCAAGCTTATAGACCTTTCTAAGAATAGCACTCTCATTTCTGGCTATGTTAATTTTTCACTGAATGCTATTCATTGAATACCATTCAATGTATTATCTAGAATGTTTCTTTCAGTTTCTTAAGTCCTCAGTGTCAGCAGGTGTCTGTAACAATGTGGCCAGACCACTGAGTTATTTAGTACTAATGATCATTAAAATATCAAATTTTAGTTATACAGATTGAGGAGAATTCAAGGCTATCCTAGAATAGCACTTACTAAAAAATATTTGAGAGAGACCAAGCAAGTGAGCGAGCTATAAAGGAAGAATCCCAAGGACACTCCCTACTGAGCACAGAGCCCGACAATCCCATGACCCAGAGATCATGACCTGAGCAGAAATCAAGAGTCAGATGCTCAACTGTCTGAGCCACCCAGGCATCCTAAATAATAGCACTTGACTTGTTTTCTGTTAAGATTTCTTTCATAGAATAAAAAGAGGTTGAGGCACAGTCAACGTCCTGGGATCAGCACTGGGAAGGTCATCACATTTATTTACCATAGAAAAAGTCAAGTTGAGAAAGTCTGATCTAGTTGAGCTCCCTAATGAAGAGACTGGGAAACTGAGGCACAAGAAATGCATCTCCTTCTTAAAAGGCAGCCAGCTAGTGAGAAGAAGACCAGTGCCAACAGGGTCCTTAAGGTGATCTCTGGTCTCCTGAGCTTTCCTTATTTTTAGTACAGGAACTGGCTGCTCTGCTTGTTTCCTTCTTTTGCTGTCTTTTAAGAGAGATTTTGCAGAACTTCCTCAGGTCAAAACTAACACTTAGTGAGTGAGTCAAAAACACATGATGTGGGAAAGGATGGTCTCTTCAAGAAATGGTGATGGGATGACTGGATATGGGACCAAGAAGGACATGGGACCCCAATCTTAAACCACTCCAAAGAATAAGCAGCAAACTGATGAGACTTAAATTTAAGATCTAACCATAAAATCTGGAGGAGAAAACGTAAGAGAAAGACTGCTAGACATGAGTCTCAGCAGTGATTTCCCAGATAAGACACCAAAAGCCCAAGCTGAAAGAAAAAATTAAGTCAGACTGCCTTGAACTAAAATGCTTCTGTGTAGCCAAAGGAACTATCAGCAGAAAGAAGTAAACAGACTGAATGAACAAAATGACAAACAAATATAGGTTGAGGATGAAGACACAGAATCCTCCTTTTTTAACAAAGTGACCTGTATGGAGTTTCCAAGTGACACCAATTCTCTACTCTGAACACAGTAACTGTGAATTGCTGCCAGAACATTCCTAGTAGAGAAACTTCTGGAGCTATCGCTCACCTTCACTAGACTCCTTTTCTCACATCCTCAACCATTGTTTTCATTTAATTTGATCAGCAACATTTCCAGTTGGTTCTTTTTAACCCTGGCTCTGAATTCAGGCAAGAGGGTAACTGTCTGTGGGTGAGGGTGGGTATAGAAGCATGAATGAATGTGTGTAGGCGTGAATGTCTGAACATGTGTTTTGAAGTCTTATTTTATTTCTGGATTACTGGGGCCGGTCATGCTAATCAGAAAAACATACTGTTGTTTTTAAGCTCAGGTCCCAAGAGAAAGCACCTCGTGCAGCTCAAAATGCATTCCAACCGGCATCCAAAGGTCTACTCTAAATAACCATCCATCTGTCTGCACATGGCTTTAAATCATCAGACAGAACTTGTACCTTCTGCCCCTTGTCTGATGGAAAGTCATATTTAATATTATTTCTCTGAGCTTCAATTACAAATGAATCTTTTTTAATTTCAAGTACGGAATAAATAAGTAAAGCAGCTGGGCTTGCAATAAATCACCAGATAAATGTGCAGAAATGGTTTAGACCAAGCAAGAAGACAAGCGCAACTGCCATCATCATTGGGACATTCCATTCTATGCTATTAAGACTGATAGGAGACACCACCTCACCATGAACAACCTCCTCAGCTCAATGGATCCTGAAAGATCTACTTACATGGACAAAAATGATCCCCAATCAGAAGGAAATCTCTATTCTGGAAATAAAGGCAACAAATGTTTGCAGTTTCTCTGTTTTATTAGGCTCACACTTCAATCTTTAGTTCAAATACAACACAAGAGAACACAATGTCCTCTGGTTCTTCACAGTCATTGGCACTGCAGAGGCAACAGATCCTGGAAGTTACAATGACCTAAAATGGATTCACTGGGGATTAGTTTTATCACCAGCACCCAAGAGGATGTTCTCAGATATAGATGAAGACCTTACAGATCTGAGTTTATTTCACACTGCTCCCGAAGGGGATCACTGCGATCACCTTTATGGGGATCAGCAACAAGGACTTCTTGGACAGCAGGAGATCAAGTACACACTTGCCAACAGAAGAGGCAACAGAGGGGCATGGCTGCCGTTTCATATCCCTTCTTCTCTTTCAATCAACTTCAAGCCCATTATGAAATTGGCATTGCCTAACTTGTATTTCCAATGTGCTTAAGAGATAGTTGTTTTTTCTACACCCAGAGGGGGTATGAACAATTAGAATAAGCACATAAGATAAAAGAGGGAGGGACTTCACTGCCAAGTCAAGTCACTTATCCCACATGCTCAAGCCTTTCATTCCCTATTCTTCCTTATCTGACAAGAGTCTCTGATCAGAAAAATAGGCCAGATTGCTGAAATCCAGTTATGCTTAGTATGTGGAAAATACACTAAGAGTTAAAACGCCGGTTCAGTTAAACACTAAATTTGAAAAATACGTATAAATTCTCCCAATACAGAAAACTTGTTAACATGTGAAACTTCAATATAAATGGTTAGAGCAAATGAGGTCTGAGTTGTCAAGTAGAAACCAAGACATTACTTATTGCTATTAATGAATATGATCAATTGAGATAATTAAAACACATGAGCCCATCCACACCTTCTTTTCCACCATAGCCTTAACTCTTTCCGGATCAGAAACCACCTATGCCAGCTGGATTAGAGCTCTCAGCTGAATTGTGGCTCTGAGAGCTGGAAGATCAAGGCTTAAGAGAGTGATTTAGGCACTAAAGAAAACTGGCTCTTGGGCAGCCCAGGGGGCTCAGCAGTTTAGCGCTGCTTTCAGCCCAGGGTGTGATCCTGGAGACCCAGGATCCAGTCCCATGTCGGGCTCCCTGCATGGAGCCTGTTTCTCCCTCTGCCTGTGTCTCTGTCTCTCTCTCTCTCTTTCTCTCTCTCTGTCTCTCTCCCCTCCCCCCACCCCCCATGTCTCTCACGAATCAATAAATAAAATCTGAAGAAAAGAAAACTGGCTCTTCAAGGAGCTTTTAAAGAAACGATTGGTCTGCTGCTTTTGAAATAATCCTTGTTGGTTTTTTTTCCCCCTCCCACATTCACATCCCCTCTACATTTTCCTTTCTGCATGTATTAGTGGACCAAAGCCCTGAGACACCAGAGGACACTGAAGACCTCAAAGAGCTGTGAGGCACACCTGGGAATACCTTTTCCTGGGTTGACTACAACTATGCAAAGGAGAAAAGAAGGGTGGGTGAGAAATTTCCAACAAAGAGGAGTTCTGAGAGTGTCTTTGGCCAGAAATAAATCAAGCACAAACAGCATTTAAAAAATATCAAGCACATAGTTTTGAAAGACAGCATGCCAGCCAGAGGGGAGTGGTCTCTTCTTTTATTAGAATCCTAAATTCATTCTTTCAACATATATTTTGCTATTAATGCTTCCAGTGCAAAACCCAAACTGTCCAATGGTGTTCCTTTCATTTCCTGCCCAGCAAAGCCATTGCACTCATGACCCTCTATCTCTTGGGTTGGTCTGATTTCTTTGTTCTTACTGTGCTTTCCACACCTAAAAACTCCTTTATTCAACTCTGCTACTCACAAGTGCCACAGAAATATGCTCACATGACTTCTATTTTTATTTGTGCTTGGTTAAATTCCTTTTAACACCTAAATTTCTCAAGAGCTGTGTTCAACTTCCCACGCATTCAGCAGCAAGGGAGTTCTGACACAGAGTCAGACATCTCAATATCTTCTAAGTAGTTTAAGACTTCAAACTATATATTCATAATTTGACCTAGATTCAATTCATGAAAAGTAGGTATTTAACTTGTATTTGTGTTCTTCTTTCAAGATACATAAAAAGAGAAGATCCCATCTAAATTCTGGCAGAGAGATAATGAGGATCAACATGTGTGAGCTCTTGTTTTATCCTCAAAAAGGTCAGCCTAGAAGCCTTGGTTTACCCCTCTATGTATAGTGTGATGACAAGTTTGGGTAACAAACATTCTGGGTTCTTCTGTGTGTTGCCTATACATCAAGCGTAATCTGGGCTGCTCAGGATTTCCACAACGCAATCTCCAAACCTGGCCATTGGAAAATTACAGACCCAAGACCTGTGCCTCACTATCCCTTGTGCCAAGTATCTGGACTTATGAAAAAAGTTTTTAAAGCCTTCAAAGCTAAAGAGTTCAGATCACCCAGGTGTTATATTCCACTTAATGACAGTAATACCAAGCAATCATGCTGGACACTGAACTGGCAGATAAAAGGAATGCTTGCTTTTTAAACTCTTCAAAACTAAGACAAGTTCGCAGAGATCTTGAGTATGCTATAATCTTGGTTAAGATGAGCTTCCCTGAGGGATGCCTGGGTGGTTCAGTGGTTGAGCATCTGCCTTTGGCTTAGGGCATGATCCCAGGGTCCTGGGATCAAGTCTCACGTCAGACTCCCTGCAGGGAGCCTGCTACTCCCTCTGCCTGTGTCTCTGCTTCTGTGTCTCTCATGAATAAATATATAAAATCCTTTTAAAAAAATTATGAGCTTCCCCAAAATGAAAGGTCAAGTTTAGAAACTGGCATTGCAAGGCTTATCAAGTTTTTGAAATAAACTTGCAAGGGAAATAGGAAAAATATGTGTTTACCTATATTGCTGGATCATGTGATAGTTCTCTTTCTAGTTTTCAAAGATTAGCTTGATATAGACTCATTTCTTTTGGTGTCATTTGAAAAAAAAAAAAAAAGTCATTGCCAGGACGTATCTCAAGAAGCTTACCTCCAAAGTTTCTTCTAGGAGTTTCATGGTTTCAAGTCTTACATTTAAGTTTTTAAATTCCATTCTGAGTTGATTTTTGGCTAGGCTATAAGAGAGCGGTCCAGTTTTTCCAACATCATTTACTCAAGAGACCATTATTCACCATTGCATATTCTTGCTTCTTTTATCATAAATGGATCGTGTAGGAGTGTTATTTCCGAACTCTCCATTATGTGTCAGTGATCGGTTTCTATTTTCATGCAAATGCCTTAACATTTTTATCATTTTAGCTTTGTAATAGAGTCTGAGATCAGAGACTGTGATGCCACCAACTTGGTTTTCTCCCAGTATTTTGTTGACTGTTCAAGGTCTTTTATGGTTCCACAGATGTTTTAGGAGTGCTCTATTTGAGTGAAAAATGCTAGTGGAGTTTAATAAGGATTGCCTCAAAGGTGTGAATTGCTTTAGGTTCTATGGACATTTTACCACTCTTCCAATCCAAGACTATAGGATATCTGTCCATTTATTGCAGTGTCAACTTTCTTTCATCTGTAGCTCTTACTTAAGGAGGTAAAAGATCTGTACTCTAAAGTTTTTCTATACATATTTTATTCTTTCAGATGCAATTATAAAATGGGATTGTTTCCTTGATTTCTCTGATAATTCATTGTTGGTGTATAGAAACAAACACTAGAGGTTTGCATATTGATTTTATATCCTGCTCATTTTTTTGAGAGGAAGACAGACCAATAATTTAATGGACTTACTCTAAACATTCAAATACTCTAAAGTGAGCAGAATAGACAATGGTAAGCTTTCATAAAAATGATTTGAATGAAAAATTCTATACAGCTTCTGTCTGTGCCATGCACTATTCTTTCACTGCATTCCAGTCACATAAATTTAATATTTAGGCTGTGATTTGTTCCTATACAAATCAAAAAAAACCTTCTTGAGTGTTTGATGTATTTTCTAGACTGTTTGAGTTTTTCACATTTCTTTCTACAGCCACAGGAGGTGGCACCTTGCCAAGTGGACCAAAATTTATATGTGGCATCTGTAACTGCTGCTCACTACCCAGGGTGGTGTGGAGCAGGGAAGGGGGGTGCAATCTGTGGGCACTGGGCAAGGTTGGTTTGAAGGAATAATGATGTAGCTGTGGGTACACTTTGAAGTGTGCAGCATTTGAGCTCACAGGACTAATGGTGTTGAAAATCTAAGAGCTTAAAAAAATGATTCTGGTTGGTTCCTACATACTCATGTATACCAAGGTGACCAAAATATAGAGAAAGGAAATAGTTTACCCGTGAGAAGTGACTGACCTCAGCTTTATGAATTATTTCTTCAACCTGAAGTTAATGATGCCTTTGTTCTTGGTCTGTTTTCATTCTACTTTTAAGTGAGACTTTTATTCCTAGAGGGGCTGTGTTCACCCACCCTCAGAAGAGGTCTACCCAAGTTAATTTATCAAGGCAGCTCGGGGGGTGAGAGAGCCCTCTGCTCCACAATGCAAGAAGCTTTGTAAGAAAAATGATGGCACAAAATCCTTCTAAGGGCCTCTGTAATCCACAGTCCATCTCATCATCAGAACTCAACTTACCAAATCCACTCTTCCATCCATAGATCACTAGCACCAGTTTCAGGTTGCTAAGTGACCTTTACTTTCACAGAGAAGGTAAAAAGCTCTCATTTTTAATGCATGATGTTTTGTGTATTGGCCTGACTCCATGGCAATGAGTAGGACTCTTTTTTTGTACCCACATTATCCTACCACACCAGTTGCAATACTGCTGAGGATGGAGGGAAGCAGGAAGAGAGCTTTGTGATCAGTGACAGAATAAGGGGAGGTTGAGGTAGATGCAACAAGTAACAGAATCCCTATCATTGCAATTTGATACTTCAGTTAAACTTCCAAACTGAACCCATATTCTCTAGAAGGCTGCAAATTTTAACTTACAAGTGAATCATTGTCCTCTGATCCAAATTTTTATACTAGATGCAAATGCCCTTTACAATACTTAGGAAGCTCCAGAAAACTTCTCCTAAGGTCAACAAGAAGGCAGCAAGTGGGGGCGGGGATCATGGTCAGACTAAAATGCAAGGTAAACTCAGGGCCTTAGGGGCTCTTTGCGAGCAGCATAACCTATCTGGGAGACTGGGGACTTTTGTCAGCCTAAAATATGGAATCAGATCTGGAAGAGGCATAGTTGGCAGGGGAAAAAAATTTTTTAAAGATTTTATTTATTTATTCATGACAGCCACAGAGAGAGAGGCAAAGGCATTAGCAGAGGGAGAAGCAGGCTCCCTGCAGGAAGCCTGATGTGGAACTCGATCCCAGGACCCCAGGATCACAACCTGAGCTGAAAACAGATGCTCAACCACTGAGCCACCCAAGTGTCCTGGCAGGGAAAATTTCTAACTGAAGGATTAGCCTATGCTAGCAGTTCACCATTTTGTATATTTGAAATTGTAACTAATTGTCCAAATTTTGTTCATGTATTTTGGCTAACAGTCCTAGCACATGTTATCACAAATATTTTAGAAGAAATAAGTATTCCAAATGAAAATGGTGAGAAGAGACACTGCTTTACTGTTTCCATTTTTTTAAAGCTTCTCTGATGCTTGCCTTAGAGATTATCTTTTTCGTATTCTATTTCTTTCTGTGTTCAATTTGTTTTGTCAAATTGTTTTGGTGGAACTACATCAAGACAATAAAGGCAGGGCACCTGGGTGGAACAGTGGATCAAGCATCTGCCTTCAGCTCAGGCATGATCTAGGGGTTGGAGGGTCAAAGAGCACATTGGGCTCCATGCTCAGCACACAGTCCGCTTGAGATTTTCTCTCTCCCTCTCTCTGCCCGTCCCCCTAACTCATGCTCACTTTCCCTCTATCTCAAATAAATAAAATCTTAAAAGACAATAGAGGCCTATAAAAGAAATTCCAATTGGAAATGGAATGTTTCCAAGGATCTGACTTAATAGCCTTTAAGCAAGTGTGTTTATTTTTTGATAACCCTGTAAAGCCCTACTGATAATTTGCTTACAATACTTTCTATAGTTTCAAGTTTCCAAATTAGAGTTTAATTTCTCATGCTCTTTAAACACAAAAATCCTTTGGCCTATCTCGCACTTTGAAACCAACTCGATAGATGCCAGACAGATACTCTAAGTCATGCACTGGTTGTTTGGAAAATATTAGATCCCTAAGTTCCAAAGCAAACCTAAGTGTTGACATACTACATTATACATTATCAATAAAGTCACATTTGTTAGTAGTACCACCAACCTCCTAGAATAAAGTATTTGGAAACAAGCTGATCATCAAAGATTTTGGTTTTCAAAAAAAAAAATCTAATTTTGATTTGAAAGCTTAAGTTTTACACTGGCAACAAATACTGTCAGATGTTTTTCTTGAAGTGATAGGCTTATTTCATTCAATGTTGATGTAATTCCTGCCAAAAACCTAAGCCTCAATTACCACAGTTAGTCATATTCAATGAAAATGGCATTTGATGAAAAAAGCAGCAGCTAGTTCAGCTCACAACTCAAAAAAAAAAAAAAAAACCCACAAAACAAAAATTACCCATCATCCTTCATGTACAGTATAAGTGTTCATGTGCACTTTATTTTATCACAGATCTTTAAATATGCCTACTTGTGTATCTAGATGTAGTAAAATTTATACCTAGATGTTTTATCGGAACATCCTAAGTGAAACTAGCTTTTCCCTATACTTTTCAGTACATAGTAGTGTGTTTATGCTAGCATGCCACCATGTTTATACACCATTTTTATACCAGTAGTGCAGATTACAAACCAGACCTTAGTATTACTATGTAGAGTGCCCTGACCCGTCTTCAAAGTGTCCTGAGCTACCTCCAGCTACCTCTGCAAACCACACACATAGAATCCCTGGCTGGTATGAAAGCTTTAGGATGGCTAAGACTTGAGTGAAATAGTCCAAGGGCCATGTTACAGGATGCAACAAATGTGATCCTTTTCTCAGTTAAATAATGCATATGCAATCATTTTTTCCTTCCTACACATATTATCTCTTTTCTCATTATAGTATATGTTAGCAAGCACTCCCTAAACTAAGTCGTGTCAATAACATATTTTAGCTCATATTTCAGTCAGGCTACTGACTATTGGAAAAGTCTTAAGTGTTTCATCACTAACCTCCATGCTACATAGTGGTCCGAGATGCCTTTTTTTTTAGTGATGAATTCTTCAATTAACATTTCAATTTAAAAAGCTTTGAGAATGGATATTCAATTATGTTAAATATATTTCTAACATCTGAAGAACTTGTCTGTTTGTTCTCATCTGAACATTAAGTATGACAAAATCATAATAATCATTTTATAACATTGAATCAGACTTCTATTCCTAGAATGAACTTCAGGTAATAAATGCATCATAGTCACTCACCCCCATCCCTTTCCTTCAGGGGCTACCTGTCCTCCATTCCATGCTATGTTAATAGCACACTCAATCATTGGCAATATTCAAGGACACAGAGGCCAACCCTAGAAAACAATTAAATGGGTCCAAATAGACAGAGGTGAACTTCAACACAAAGACCAATGTGCTAGGGATCTCTGGGTGGCACAGCGGTTTGGCGCCTGCCTTTGGCCCAGGGCGCGATCCTGGAGACCCGGGATCGAATCCCACATTGGGCTCCCGGTGCATGGAGCCTGCTTCTCCCTCTGCCTGTGTCTCTGCCTCTCTCTCTCTCTCTCTGTGACTATCATAAGTAAATAAAAATTAAAAAAAAAAAAAGACCAATGTGCTTTCCTAGAATTGCTGCACAAATGCTCAGAGAGGTCTCCTGCACCTGGCATTGCTTATCTTAGAAAATATAGACCTCAAGAAGCTTTCAGCCATCTTTCCTCCACCATAGAAGAAGAGGTCATCAACTGTTCAAGATAGATACACCAATAGTTACAATCTTCAACTTTATCCATTCATGGTGGTGAGGCGGGGGGGCGGGGGGCAGCATTACACCTCAAGTGGTTGGAAGTACTCCATGGACAAGAATAGGAGAGAGATTTTTAATAGGTAGAGGAGGAATCAAAGTACTTTAATGTATCTGACTGCCTGCCTATAGGTTAAACAGTTGCTCTTTCTGGAAAAGTCCAGTTGGCTGTTATGGGTTGTTTCTAAGTTGACTTTTCTCCAGCTGGTATGCACACTCTGGTTTAGGTTGTGGTTTGCTTCCATTAGGGTATCAAGACATTAGAGCCACCCAGCTTAAAGGCCTCCTTATTCTGTTACTTTAACGAAACTTAGGAAATAAAACTGATAAGTAACAGATAATGACTTAGTTTGAGTCTATGGATATTGTTAGGTTACACAAAGACTTCAAATGGAGCAAGCAAGCCTAGTGAAGAGTACCTTTTAAAATAGGGCAGCCATTGGGAGGAGCCATGTGTACATGTCACTATCAAAACCAACTCTGGACTTTGTGAACTTGCCCCACCAGCTGGGGCAGTCTGGACTTGAGCCTGAACTGGACTCCCTCCTCACAGTGGCAACTGGATTATCTACCTTCTTCACTTCCCAAGAAGCCCATCCAGTTTAACAAGTTTGAATCCTCACTTGTTTGTTACTCAACCAATCCTGGTTAACCTTGTTTCCATCCCTGCTTTGTCCAGAGATCTGCATTCATGGACTCTCACCTTTCTAACTCTGACCTCTATTTGTCTTCCTAGGAACATTGAGGTTCCTACTTGAACTCATTTTCTCAAGAATGTCAATCCTAATTGCCCACACCAAGGCTTGTTTGCTTCAAATTCCAGTGTATTTTCTTGGTCAGCAAGGCTTAAGGCCACATTCAAGCTTACATCTGTTCTGTCCATAAACCAATACAGGCTCTAAGGTTCTCTGTGCAATTTTTACACATGTAACCACCAAAGGTGTAATACACTCTACCTGATTAGGGTTAACATTTTTTTTCCCCTTCAATTCTAGATGAAAATTTTCTATTTAGACTTGCCTTACAGGTTAGTCTTAAACCTGATTATTGATTTTGTGTGTAAGTGGGTTGTTCATTTTATCAAGGTAAAGGCTGAGTTGGTGGATTAGGTGGGGAGGGGAGGGGAAGAAACCAGATAAAATAAAACCCCAAGAGTAGAATTAAGATTTGTTGTTTAAGATTTACCAGAATTTCTCTCTGAGATCACATGTGCCCAAGTCTTTTCAGGGGTTTTAATCGGCTCATCTTTTTCATCATTCTTAGCTTCATCAGGTTCAACTGTTCTTGATTTTGTCGATTCCTATTTTCCTAGTAAAGGAGTTTTTCATCCAAGTTCAAGTAAATTAGCCTATTCTTGTTTCCATTTTTGACATCTGCCCCAACTGTGGGTATTTCACATTTTTCACTCCTCATTCTGTATTTGGGGGCTTTCTCATTCTTGGTTAGAGGAGCTAGCCCCTGGAAATACTTCTTGTCATTGTTTTCTAGTAGTATTGCACATATTTAATAATTCTGTTTCTTCTAATTCATTCATTCTTGTACTTATTCTGTTCATTCCTTCTTCCTGCTTTCTGACTTTTTTCCTCCAATTTCTTTGAACTTCCTTTTATCTACATTTCATTTCCTGTCCTGGGATTCATTTCATTTTGACTTCTTAACCACTCCCCTGCATACCATGACTTCATTCTATCCAAATTCCACTAACCATTTCCTTACTCTTCCTCTAAGTAGAGAAAAAATGGTTCTTTCAGCTGGGAGAGGTAATGCTTTTATCACAAGTTCTATCTGTATGTGTGGCAAGAATAGGTCTTAATCCTTTTCCAAAGCCCTTCAGCCAGGCACAGACCTCCACAGAAACAAAGATGGATCAAATAGGCCATCTTGGATACCAAGAAATCTACACATCATTTGTCCATGGGGAAGCCAATTTGGGGCGTGGGAAAAAAGAAGGAACGCCAAGACCCTTGCTGAAATATCCCACAGCACTTCACTTTGGATATTGGTTTTAATCCTATGTGGTTTATTGAATTAAACTTCCATTAATCTCCCTTTAAACGCTGAAAGAGCCAAAATGCTTGAACCTGTTAATGGAAAACATTACACAAACACATCACAGAAAACCAAGGATCTGGCCAAGGGCAAATTTTTTTGTTGTTGTTAGAATTGAATGTAAAGCAGTTTGGTCATTTCTGTAAGGAAATAGAGAAGCCAAAAAAAAAAAAAAAAAGAGGGGAAAAGGCTTCTGGTTTTAGCTATTAAACAAGAATCTTTATAATAGCTAGGATTTTCCCAATAAAATCCTGCAGGAGACAGGCCTCTAATGCAAGCTTAGGGCTTTCTTCAAGTTCAGGGAATAGAGGTGGGGGAAGGAGTGTTTCAAGGCATCGTACTATTTTCTGTACCCTGAAATAGTTTTTTTAAAGATTTACTTTATTTGAGAGAAAGAGAGAGAGAGAGAGAACATGAAGGGGAGGGGCAAAGACAGAGACAGAATGTCAAGCGGACTCCTTGGCTAAGCACAGAGCCACCCTGTGGCTAACCATCTCACCACCCTGAGATCATGACCTGAGGGAAAAAAAAAAAAAATCAAGAACCAATGGCTTAACTGACTGAGCCACCCAGGTGCCCCAGTATCCTGAAACAATTTTTATCTAAATCAGAAAAGTTTTTAGTCAGGTGAGTTGGGATTGCTACAGCATGCAGCTTTTGTAATAATATATTCAGATGACTTCTTAAGAACCATTTCCAGGGCACTGTGTTATTAATACAAGGATTAAAGTGTCCCCAAAAGGCCTCTGACAAGATAGAGCCTAACTGCTCCAAAAGGGCCAATATATTCTCATCTGTTGGTGATTCAGAGACTGAGTGCCAGGGCCCCACGGATGAGTAGCCAGGAGACAAGTACCATGACCAAACTGGATTTCTTTTGTCATGGCATGGGTAGGAGTTGTTAATCTGTTTCTGCTTTCTGTTTTAAGTCAAGAAAAGGAAATTATTCTCCTCTGGAAAAATTTCTACCCACCCCTAAACTCCCCAGTGATTACAGCTGAACAAAAATGTGTCCTCCCTTTCACAAATCAAGACTGCTGTCTCCCATTCTGGGGTCTTGAACAGCTGTTGTCTGCTATGCTAAGGGAGGGGTCTGTAATTCAGGGATTAATTGAAGTAATTTCCCTAGAAACAGTAGAACTTGTGTGGGTAAGTCACTTCACAAGGACCAGATGGACTCTAACATCAAATCCCAGCCTCATTCACTAACAGTAGAATCTCAAAAAGCTTCCGACCAAGGATGGCTATTGGTAATGTTTTCATGGTGCATTTCCATGGTACATTTGATTCTTACTAAGTTACTATTCCCAGGTCAGATGTAAGAAATCAGAACCCCCAAAATTAAATGCATTGCTCAAAGTCACCATTTCTCTAAGTGGCATGGCCAATAGTAATCCTCCAAGTATCAAAGCACATGTTCTTTTTCAAAGGTATTGAAATGGCAGAGCCATATAGATGAGGAACAAGAGAGAAAACATACCAAATGGGACAGTCTTCTCTCAATTAGTGAAGACAAGATAGGCCTTTAACTTCATCTCTTCTTCTATCCACAAGAACAACACAGCAAAACAATGTTATCGTTTCTCGTTTAAATAAAAGTCTATTTGAAGAACAATGAAAGCTGGCAACTGAGCGATTTACTAGACATTCCGAGCACTTTGTGTATATTAGGTATTTTAATTTCCCCAACGGCTCTATATGATTGGAGACTATTATTAGCCACCTCTTAAATGTTAGGAAACCAAGGCATACACATCCAACAACTTGCAAAGTTCACAAATACATCAAGTGGTGAAGCTCCGATTTGTAGTCATGTTACGTACAGACTCTCAAGTTTTTCTTTCAGTGCTTCAGTGTATCTCATTTTTAGCACTTGAGTTTATGTGTTCCATTTAGGAATCAAAAGAGGGAGAAGTCAGAGAGTTAGACAAGTCAAGGTTTGGTAAAAATCAGAACAATAGCACTCACCCATTATTTTACGATTAATTTTTGGGCAGTTTGGGACATAATTTTTGTCTAGTTTTTTCTTCATACTTGAACACTTTTAGTTTATTTTTATGGTCACTATCTAGTCTTCTAATATGGAAACCAACATTCAGATGCTATCGAAAAATAAAACCCTTTAGCCATTATCTAAAAGGTAGAAGAGATTTTTGCAATCTTTATTTTTATGCAGAACAGTTTTTTTTTTTAATATGGAGTTAATTTGGCTAAATGATGACACAAGAAAGTGATGACACATCTACAAAAACAACAAGAATCCAGGAGTGTGGAAAAATTGAGCTTGTGTTTCAAAAGTCTGGCAGCTGTAAATGTAAAGATACATCCTTTCCTGCTTCTGAGAAGGCCACATCCTTGTTCATCTGGATTTGGTTAGAAGCATGAAATGCACATCCCCTCATGTGGCCTGCTTCAGAAGGAAAGGACAAGAGCAGATCAAGGTTGGCAGTACGATGATGTGGCTCTAGCAGCACCCAGGTCTGCAAGAGAGTCTCAGTCATTAAAATCAGCACTAATACTCAACATCAGGTAGCAAGAGGTCCTCAGCCAGAGCAGTTTATATGATGGAACAATCAGGAAGCTATTAGGCCACACAAGTGTCAACTACCTGCCAGCTCAACCATCTGAGTCCAGGGGAGTTGGGTTGTGCAGTCCCAGTAATTGCCCTTCCCATGTCCCTCCTGGCTTCCCATATCTGGTGCTCCATTAATCCACACATCACATTCCTCTCCAAACTTGGGGCTACTTCTCACTCTCCACTCTCATATGTTAACTACTGTTTTAATTCTCATGTGCACACACCCCAGACAGTACAAGCATTTCTGTGTCATACACATTACTGGGAGCTTGGGGAAACAGACAGATTTACTCCCTTCCAATTCAAGTAACATAAAATCTGAAGAGTCCTCCAGACACCATACCATGTTCTTCCACCAGCTACTCTCCACTTACTCCCAGTCCCCTCAATGAAAAGTTCCCAATCCTTCCAAATTCCTGCTCAAATTTCATCAAAAGCAGATCAGCCATTCGATTGTTTCTAATTTATACATTTTTCATTTGTTAGGTTTTAGATGTCCACTTAATACCATAGGAGATACAAAGAATCGATTTTGGTTATAGAAGGCTGTGGTTTGGGAGAGGTCAAAAGTAAAGGCAAAAAATGTGGAAGCACAAATAGTATATTTGTTATTTAAGGTCCTGGGACTCCTTAAGAGGACATTGGACATTGGACCCCAGCATAAAGGTCAGTGAAGTAAGAATTGTGCACCTGGGTGGCCTTTTCCCATTTGGAGGTCAGAAGGAAGAGGATTCAGTAAGTTGGACAGAAACCAGGAGCCTTCTTGACCTAAGAGCTGGATCAATAAAGGTGAGGATAAGGATGGCTGCCATACTTGGGGGAGAGCTCTCGGTTTATAAAATACCTAAGATGGTAACATGATTACCAGGCTAGATCCCTTAGTGTATAAATTAGAAGCCCCATACCCCCATACTGGGTGCAGCTATTACCTGGGTGCAGCGAATACCTAAATAAGTAAAAAACCAAAAACAAAACAAAACAAAAAAAAACAACAACAAATCCAGAACACGTGATCATAAGCCCCAAACCTGTTTTTCCTCCAGTGCTATCCATCCTACTAAATAGGACCATCCTTCATTTACTTGTTAAAGCTAAGTATTAAAAGTATCATTCAGTTGTTCAAACCCAAGTATGCAAGTTTTATCTCTTTTTCTCCCACACTTTATCCAACCCACCAGAAAATGCAGTGGATTCTGTCATAAAAATTGTCAACCTGACCATTATTCCTGCCTTCCTCCACCACTAAATGCATCCCCATCATCTCTCCGTGGACATAACGATGTCCTCTTAATTATTGTCCTCGGGTCCCCTGGTGGCTCATTTGGTTAAAGCATCTGACTCTTGGTTTCGGCTCAGGTCATGGGATCAAGCCCCATATCGGGACACCACACATATGCTGAGTCTACTCCTCCCCCAGTGTGCACTTGTGCTTGCTCTCTCTCTCTCTCTCATAACTATGTATTAAAAATATTTTATTTATTTATCATTCCGTGCTTCCTCAGTCTTACTTCTACACAGAAGCCCAAGTGATTCTTTCAAAACAAAACATGCCATTCTTCCTCTCAGCTCTACAATAATGTCTCTTTACACGATCAAAATTTCTTGTCATCCCCTTTAATACCACACATATCATAGTTTCTGTGTACCTTATGGGTTGCTCTTATTTCTCCATTTCGTACACATAAGGCACTAACACTACTTTGGTCCAGACTCTCTACTTTAAAATGTTTGTAATAGGGGACGCCTTGGGGGCTCAGTGGTTGAGCATCTGGCTTCCGCTCAGGGCGTGATCCTGGAGTCCCGGGGTAGAGTCCCACATTCTTCCCTGCATGAAGCCTGCTTCTCCCTCTGCCTCTCTCTCTCCCTCTATCTGTGTCTTTCATGAATAAATAAATAAAATCTTTTAAAATATAAAATAAAATGTTTGTAATAGAAGATTTAAAAAAAAAAAAACTGAATTTCCCTCCAGAGCAAAGCGCAGGCATGCTTTCAACCCTTTGTTGTAGGGGTGGTGTCCCCTTGTTCATGATCCCCTGTAGGAATGGCAGTACGCAACTTGTACCAAAACAAGGTGATATTCCCGTTGATGCTACTCCTCTGCATAATACATTATCCTTTGTCTCCAGCACAGAAGTCCTAGGACTTCAACTAGCATCTGTGAAACTGAAAGAGTAACTTGTTACCTTGCAAGGGAAGGAAAATCTCCAACCCTCTGTCATTTTGAATCAGTAACCTAACCAACCACCTCAAGAAACTAGAATGAATTCCAAGAATGAAAGAATGAAATAAAGCTTAGACAGATTTAAGTAAAATGGAAAACCAAATTAAACAACAATAAACCACAAAAGTTAGTTGTGTACAAAGATATTTTTCAATTGACAAACTTTTAATTACATACATACACATACACAAGAATGGGGGAAAAAGGCCTCAAATTATGAAAATTGGGGACTCAGGTGGGACCATTACTACTGACCTTCCAGAAATAAACACCAACTAATGGTGACTCAGAAATAGAAAATCTGAATACAATCTAAGTCAGTGAATAGATTTTGATCAGAAATGAAAAACCAGAACCAGATGGCTTTCTTAGTAAATTCCACATCACATCTGAAGAAAAGTAAAAATACTTCTCAAACTTTTCAGAATTAAAAAAATATTTTATAACTCCATTTAAGTGGCCAGTAATACCCTGATAACAGAACCAGATAATCTATCTTTTGCTATGATGTCTTATAACTTATAAACATTAATTTATAAAACAACAACAACAACCAGGATGCCTGGGTGGCTCAGCGGCTGAGCATCTGCCTTTGGCTAGGGCATGATCCTGGAGTCCTGGGATCGAGCCTCACATTGGGCTTCCTGCATGGGGCCTGCTTCTCCCTCTGCCTATGTCTCTGCCTCTCGCTCTCTGTGTCTCTCATGAATAAATAAAATCTTTTAAAATAATTAATTAAAAATAAAAATTTAAAAAACAACACCAAAATGTTAATGAAACAAATCCAGCAGCAATAAAATGATTTTACATAATCATCAAATAGAGTTTAGCCCAGAAAAGCAAGGCAGGGTCAAAGATTAAAAAGAAAAAAAGACATAGCATAATAAATCATATTAATAAAAGGAAAAAAAGCTATATGATAATCTTAAGGGATGCAAAAAAATAATAATTTTATTAAAATCAAATACCATTTCATGATACGAACACCAAAAGGTATAAAAAGCAACTTCAACCTAATAAAGTACATCTGTGAATAATTCACAGCTAACATCCTATTTGTGGTAAAAATTTGAAATTTACACCCTAAGATCAGGAAGAAAGGAAGTTAGCTCTTCCCAATTCTAGTCAATATTTAAGTGGAATTAGGGTAATAAAGAATAAATAAGAATCCAGATCAGAAAGGAAGTAGTTAAACTACTCCCATTTACAAATGTCACTATGTTCTACTTGTAAAACCCTAAAGAACACATATATACCCTAAATCGAGTCAAGAAGTTCAGCACAGTGGCAGAATCAAATTTCAAGACTCAAAGATGAATTTCTTATACATGAGCAGTAAACAATCTAAACCTGCTATTAAGCAAATAATTTCATTCAAGTTAGCATGAAAAATGAAATGCTTAGGAATAAATTTAACAAATGAAGTCTAAAACTGGTACACCAAAAACTTCAACTACTGAAAGAAGTTGAAGCAAAAACAAAAACAAAAAACAAAAGACCACCACGAATTGAAAGACCTCCTGTGTTCTGATAAAGAAAACTGCAACTTCAAACATGGTAGTCTCTGTTCCTGGGTTCTCAGGGAAGCTGCACTTTTTCGCCTTTTTACCAAGGTCAGAATGACTTGGCCAAACTTCAAAGCATGGGCTCTATTTCTGCCCAGAGCACACACTGTACATCTGCTTCATTAGCAAATAACCTAAAAGAAGTATTTCTAACATAAAGAGTAATAATCTCCCTAAGTTCCCATACCATCAAAGCCTACAACGTTGCACATGCTGAAAGTCTCTAACTTTCAGAGATATAAAGTCTCTAACTTTCTAGAATATAAAGTCTCTAACTTTCTAGAATGTCTTCCATCATAAGGATCTTTAATTCGTGGTGTGAAAACCATCTATAACCCTGTACTAAATATTCATTTCCAAGAACATGCTCTTCTTTGAGAAGATAGTGAATCCTGAGAGCTGTCCTAACCTGGCTCAAATAAAACTTTCTTATAGAAAATGCAAAAAGGTTTGTTCATTTTTCATTAGCTGTTCACAGATTGAATGACTCCCTAAATCCATGGAGACTGAAATACAAACACTCTCAACATCCCTATTGCTTTCTTTGCCAAAATGGACCAGTTCATCAAAAAAATTCATACAGAAATTCAAGGGATTCTGAAAATAGTCTTTTCACCTAATGGTACTGAGACAATTTGAAAGTCACATGCTAAATCATGATGGGCCCCTCACCTATACCACATGCAAAAATAACTCATCTAGATAAAATAATTTACAAGCTAAAACTGGACAGTCTTAAAAGAAAACATCAATGTTGATCTTCAAACTTCAGTGAGGCAATGGTTTTGATAACAGGACCCCCAAAGCCAAAACAATAGAGGAATAAAATATATCAATGGGACAGGAAAAATTTTACTTTTTGTACCAAAGACAGTATTGAGAAGAAAAACAACCTATACCATGGATGAAAGGTATTTTTAAAACCTCTTACAAAAAATAGGCAAAAATCCCTCTAAAAGTGGGCAAAGCATTTGAATAGACATTTCTCCAAAGAAGATCTACAAATAGCCAAAAGGCACATTTAAAAAATCACAATTATGCATTAGGAAGATTAAAAAATTAAAACCACAATGGAATACTGCTTCATACCCACTAGGATGGCTGTGATTTTTCTAAGTTGGAAAGGGACACCTGGGTGGCTCAGTTGGTTAGGTGTCCAACTCTTGATTTTGGCTCAGGCCATGATCTCAGGGTCATGGGATTGAGTTCCACATCTGGCTCTGCCCTGGGTATGGAATCTGCTTAAGATTCTCTCTCTCCTTCTGCCTCTCCCATCCCTTCTCTCCTTCTCTCTCTCTTCCTCTCTCTAAAAAAATATAGTAATGTAATAAATAATTGAAAAATAAAACATGTTGGTAAGAATATACTAAAATTATAACCTTAACCTGTTTTGAGTAGAAATATATACAAACTACACAGTAGAAAATAGTTTGCATTCTCCAAAATAACAACATAAAATTACCCTACCCTAATACCCAGCCATTCTACTCCCATGTATACACCCAGAAATATTAACTTTATTTTCATACAGAAGTCAACATGAATGTTAATAGCATTATTTCTAATAGCCAAATATTGGAATCAGCCCAGGTACATAATTCATGAGTGATTAATATTCAGTGAAATATTACACAAGCCTAAAAAGGAATTAAATACTGCTGCAGGCCACAACATGGACAACTCTGACGAAATTATGCTCAGTGAAAGACGACAAACACAAATGTATCCTGTACTGTGGGATTCCATTTATATGAAACATTCAGTAAAACAGAAAAATCCGACCGACAGAATTAACGCTTCCCAAGGGCTAGGGGAAAAGGAAAGTGGAGATCTTCTGGGGCTGAAACAACAGTTACTTGCACAACATTTTGTTTAACTTTTAAAACACTGCATTGTGTAGAGACAGTGAAAATGGCAAGTTTTGTTAATTTCATCTCTATTTTTTCCCAAGGGCTAAGACGTTATTGGATTCTGAAGTTATTGGATTCTGGTTCCAGCTAGGCACAGTGCCTAGCATGTAGTACACATTCACATGTGGATTAACTGTTGAAGGAACCAAAGCTATCAAGTCTCAACACGAAGAATAATTGAGATTGATTCGCACAGATAATGAAGTTCTTTCATGTCACCATTAACTCCGGGGAGATCAGATCAGTCACAAAAGATCCAGTGGTGCAAGTATTTATCAGCTAGTCCTTTTTGGGGGGAGAGCCATCATTTGTAAACATCTCCACCCCTGCTGACCGGTTTCAAGTCATCAGAAATGAATGGGCACCATGTTGAGAACACATGTGCTCAATAATGGTTCTTGGGCGTCAGGATAAGCTAGCTCCAACACACCACTGGAAAGACTCAAGGTGTGAGAGCTGAAGGAGAAATGGCGGTGAGCCATACCCAGTGAGCTGATTTCCTAGAGCAGAGCTACTGGGCTGTCTGCACAGGTGTGAATTTTAACGAGAAAAACATCAGACTCCTTCAGGCACATGCTATTCCTGATTAAGACACCAGGATTTCCTCAAACAGAGGGGCAGGGGGGTGGACAAAAGAACAGCCACTGCCTTTGGTCACTGCTGTCTCGATCCACATGGACACCTGCTGGCCATCACCCACAGACATATCACAGAAAGTCAATACAAATTAGAGCTCTGCTTTCAGGAGCACAACTCCTTTGTAGGAACACGGTGGAAGCAATTCAGGTCCCAGGGAAAGACTGAATTTCTCTGTTGCATTTCCCAAGTTAATTTAATGCTGCCTGTCCCGAGCCAGAGGATTCAGGCTGCCTATTCCACACCTGCTTGTTTATGGCTCCAGGTGGTTAGGCTTCCGGACTGCCATCCGAAGGAGCTTGGAGAAAGCAGTTTAAATGCCCATGTAACATTTTCTGAATGTATTCAATTATCAGAGAAGGTATTAATTTTACATCTCATAAATGTCTCCAGAATCTATCAAACCCGAATGGCAAACTGTTGGCTCAGAGCAGAAGGGTAACGAGTTTATCCCAGAGCCACTGAATGAATCAGTGGTTTGAGATTGATCAGTCTGGGCAGTACAATTGCAGTTCTAAACATAGTAAGTGATTTGTGTCTAGGAAAAAAAGGTAAGCTATCAATAATACAAGTCCCCACAGCCATCAAAACAAACGAAAAATCTCACACAGTCAAAAGAACCTTGCCCAAACCTATTTATCGTGAATTCATCTTACTGGTGAATTGCCACAGAAAGCTCCCAACAAAGTCAACACCACCACCCAGGAGATAAAAGCTTCTACTCCCTAGACCCGTCTTACCACCAGCTCTACTGCAGCAGGGAAGGGGAAATGGGTAACTGAGCTTCTTGCATACCAGGAGATCCCTGCCTTTCTTTCAATTTTATTTTTTAACAAGACCACAAAGGCAGCATTTTCTACATGGGGCATCTTCTCCCTTGCTTATTAACAACCTCAACACACTTGACAATGGGATGAAATGCAAAGAGGGACAGTGATAAGCCGGAAGACATGTTAATTAATGGCGTGTCTTTTTCAGGATGTAATGCTTCTCTGCATCAACTTCTTAAATAATTGAGCAACCTCTGGAGGCAGTCTTTGGAGGCTGTTTTTTAACAACAGTGTTTAAAACAATTAGAATGAATAGTTCCAATCACTGGAATGATGGGAATATAGACTTTGAAGGCACAAATTTGTGTTTCAACTAGCTGAGCAGAGTTACAACTAGAGAGATACCATTTCCTGACCCTGATGCAAGACAAATCATGATTACTTAGAATTATTTAGTACAATGTTGTAGGGGTGGGGGGCAGGGGGTAATAGTCAAAGGAATGATTTAGGCCAGCATTCCCGAGTCCATGCTCTACACAACATCACTCCTATATATGTTTTAGAGATGGAATATATTAGGTCTCTGAAATGCTCCATTGAATTAACTTTCCCTTGTCCCTTTTTATCCCAAGGTCTTACTTTCTAAATAACTTAGTGGTAGTTCAATGACTTTCTATCCATTTTTCAGTATATGGTTTGGAACATCATGGTGTAGGACTTCTTGGCTTCCAAGCATTTCCAGTGCTAAGGTCTTTGGGCCACCTCTAAGTGCACTTTAAATATTGCTCCCCTGGGATCCCTGGGTGGCTCAGTGGTTTAGCGCCGCCTTCAGGCCAGGGCCTGATCCTGAAGACCGCGGATTGGGTCCGGCATCGGGCTCCCTGCCTGGAGCCTGCTTCTCCCTCTGCCTGTGTCTCTGCCTCTCACTCTCTCTGTGTCTCTCAAGAATGAATAAATAAAATATTTTTAAAAAAAATTGCTCCCCTATATTTACAGCCAAGGGGATACAGGACAACTCTCCGCTAATGTATGATCCTAATCCTCCGGAAAGGCTCACAGGCAATCTAATGCCTACAGGGACAAATTTATGCTTTTGCTGTTTTCTGTGGCCTATGTCCACAGAAATGGCCCATCTTATAGTTGGGGGCCAGTGAAGACAAACCCTTCTGTCAAAGACCCCATGGTATTTATTTCCTGCTTTGTGGACCTGCAATCTTCATTTTGACTGCTCTGGTTCTGTTCTAGAGGTTATGTCCACAAATGAGGATGGGCTGTGTTTCGATAAAACTTTATTTACAACAGGTAGTGGGCCGGCTTGGCCTGTAGGCCAGTTTTCCCAATCTCTCTAGTAAGGCAGAGTATTAGCTGTGGCCATGACTCAATTGTTCTTCACCCTCTCTCACAAATACTTATAAAGGAAATTTTCACCTTTTAATGTTTGTGAGCCCTGATCCTGGGCTCCCGGAGAAGGTAAACTTTAACATTTACCAAGGCCTAAATAACTCAGCAAAACCTCAAAGTACTGCTCTATTTCTGCCCTGAGCACACATCCTACATCTGTTTTGTTAAAGAAAATAACCAAAAAGGAGGCTTCTGAACACAAGAAAAACTTCCCTGGTTCCAGTAAGATTAAAGTCCTATAGCCTTGCACGTGCTCAAAACATAAAGTCTAACTTTCTGGAATGTCCTTTGTGATGATTTAAACTCTTCATGTAAAAAAAAAAGAAGGAAAGAAAGAAAAATAAAAAGAAAAAAGAAAAAAAAATCCTGTAGAACCCTTCACCTGTCCTGCGGCTCTCTCTTCTTTGTCAAGATTATGTATCCTGGGCAGCTGTCCTAACTGGGGCTCTTGTACAACTCTTCCCCTTTCTCTTTAAAACTGAAAAAAAAAAAAAAAAGTTTATTTGGTATCAACACACCCATTTCAATGGTATTAGGAGATACCTAGCTAGGCCCTCAAGAGATAATTAAGTCATGGGGTAGTGGTAAGACATGTGTGCCTTTCCAAGCCTGTGAGCTGCGTCTCTCTCTGCCATGTAAGAGCCCTGCCGGGAAGAGGGTCATCACTAGCATCTGATTCTGTCACAATCTTCATCTTTGACTTCTGAGCTTCCTCAACTCTAAGGAATCAGTATCTGTTGCTTAAGCCACCTAGCCTATAGTACTTGTCATGGCAGCAGACCAATGCCGTTGAAAAGCCATCAATCCTGCTTACTATGGTCAAACCCTCAATCTTCTTGTTCACTCTTTAACCATGCAAAATGGCAGCGGGCTAATAGATCCGTAAGAGCTGGCAAGTGTCCAGGTGTGAGCACTGGTTACCATGTCATCACTACATGGGGCTAATGGTTGGTATTAACAGGGAGTGAGAATTAGGTAATTCAAATTCCATCAGGAATCAAACTTGCTTAGACTGTCCTTTTATTTTCAGTTCTATGTAATATGATGTATATACACTGAAGACTCTTTTGGTTGATAGGTAACAAGTTTCCTAAGAACTGGGTCACCTAAAACCATACCATTCTATTTATTTAAACAATAAAAACTCAGTAATGAACACCCAAGGGCGCTTAATGGTGTTATACATGACCAAGCCTAATAGGGCTCTAATTTTAAAAAGAACTGCCTATCTACAGGTTATGGTTTCTATAGAACACCTATTCTTTCCATCCTGTGTACCACAGAAAACACAGAAGGAAAAAGATCTCTAAGGCAGGACAGAACATTCAGAGAAGATGAAAAGTTTTCAGACCAGGTAAGCAGCAAAAGCTATTTTGAGGGTGAATTAAGTAAGCAACCAGTATTTTATGAACTACAGCCTTAGCAAAAACTACACTCAAAATAAAACTGGGGTATTTTCAAACATAAAAACTATAGCAACTCATTTTTTTCCAAGTAGGGTCCATGGACCAAATGCTTTTAAATAAATGATTTAGGCAGGTTTGTTTAAAAATGCAGCCTTTTGGGCCTCAACTCTGACCCACTAAATCTCCATCTCTCAGGGTAGGGCCAAGAAACTAGATTTTTTTTTTTTTCTAACCAGCATATCTAGGTAATTCTAAGATAATTGATAAGAACCAAACTAATAGGGAAGCAGTAATAAAAATCCTATATTATCTCATGGAATGGCATGGATCAACAGTGATCTAAACCACAGAAGGGGAACCCTAAATTTCAGACAGAAAGGAGGGGTGACTCAGCTGTTGAGCATCTGCCTTTGACTCAGGAGCCCGCATCAAGCTCCCTGCAGGGAGCCTGCTTCTCCCTCTGCTTGTGTCCCTGCCTCTGGGTGTCTCTCAAGAATAAATAAAATCTAAAAAATAAAACAAAAAGTAAGGAGGTATGGGCTACAGGAAAGCAGCATGTCTGTCCCTTACCACCTTAGCTAGAGGTTTCTGAAGACCATAGGAGGATCAGAAGTTAATCAATAGCTACCACTCAAGAGGTGTGTTTTCTATGTATATGTGATTATTAATTAAACGTATTCTATGCTTATGTTGACACCCTGTAAAAATGTATGATGAGGAGTTTGGACCCCCTTAATTCCTTGGTCATCTTCAGGAAGTCCTCAACCAGAGTGCACGAAAACATCCCCACTAGTGTCACAGATAGATGCCAGGACTGAGGATCAGACCAAGTACCCAGACTCCACTGCCTAAAATGGGCCTTGTTGTACAGAGGGCTTGGCAAAGTACTACCAGTGGCAAATAGTACAGGCCCAAACTCCAAGCAGAAGAGTCAGCAAGCACTCGTGTCTACCACCTGTTGCTCTTTCTATAAGACAAGTGGGAGAACAGACTGGTAGGTAGGGACAAGCAGCCTGGAGCAGGCTCCTGCATACAGAGAGCTATTTGGGAATGCCAGCTCGTGGTGAAGCTAGGTTTGGCTGTAGTCCCTTGCATGCAGGGAAGTAAAGCCACTTATCCTGTGGAAAGTTGAGTTGGGGTGTAGCCCCTTCCTGAGGATTGGGGTCAGCCTCTGCTCCCAACTAACTCATCACTGGAGACAAAGAGAGAAGCAACTCCTCCTTCCTACTTTGGGCCATTCATTGGTCTGTCACATACTGCAGAGCGAAGTTCAATAAATTAACTCTTATAGAATGCTGTCTCAACAAGAAATTATTCTTTAAAAAATATTTTATTTATTTATTTGAAAGAGAATAAGAGAGAGCAAGTGCATGCGAGTGGAAGGAGTAGCAGAGGGAAAGGGAGAAGCAGACTCCCGTTGAGCCAGGAGCCCAATTTGGGGCTCGATCCCAGAACCCTGGGATCACACCTGAGCCAAAGGCAGATACTTAATTGAGCCATCCAGGTGTCCCTCCACAAGAAATAATTCTCTCAACATATTCAAAAGTATATGCATGTGCTTACACACACACACACACACACACACACACTGTATTTATAATATAGCCATATAGTCTAATTTCCTAAAATTTCTACTTTGTTGTTGTTGGGTTTTGAATTGATGAAGCTGACGGGAGATCTAGCCTTCATTGTCCAAGCTTAAGATGTGGCCAGTTGTTCCAGCAACAGGAAGAAGCATGACCCCAAGGTCAGGCAACCAAAATGAGTCTTGTGCTCTACACTTCACTGCACCCAGCCTCAAAGCTATAGCCAAGGGATTTAGCTGGCTCCTATTGCTCAGTTTCCTCCTCTGGAAGTGGGGATGATGGGATGGGTGATAACCATTAATTAATGTTTGTGAAGCATTTTGAGATCCACTGATGAAAGGGACAAAGTATTTTTCTCAGCACGGGCCAACACACACTTGGTACCAATCCAGCTAAAGCATGCTGAGTTAATTACCTGGAAGACTTGAAACTGTTGTCTCAAATATGTTCCCCCCTTTCCCGCCCTAGGCATATTAGCACCTGTTGTGCTTTACTGTGAGTCACCAAGAGAACACAGCAGACAGATTGAGTCAAAAGACAGGATTGTGGTTCAGAGACTTGTTTTTTTCTGAGATAACTATGCAAGGAGCCACGAAATATCTGCATGCCTAGTGTCTGATAACGTGGGGTTTATATGGGCAACCCATAGCCATCAAACATATTATTTCAGATAATGAAGAAAAACCAAGATGTCCAATTGCCCAAAAATATATAGTTGCATACATTCGTTCTTTTACTTAACCCAAACATGATTCGGTTACTCACTTTAAAACAGGTTTTAAAAGTCCAGACCAAGTATGAATTTAATACAAAAAAACACAACTTCACTTCCCAAGAAAACACAATATTTCTAACCCTTTCATTAGACTGTTAAAATATCCTACCAGAGCTGGAGAACAAGCAACACCAGAAATGGAACAGTGGGACAAGGAAAACCAACAAAAACCAAGCCTAAACAAAACAAAACAAAAAATTAAGAGGTCTGGGTTAATGGATAAAGCGTAGGCATCACCTTTCAGACCTGCAGTAAGTCAAATCACTGGGACCTCTCCAATTAACTTAGTCAGAGAGCACAATTTTAAGTTGAAGCATTTTACTGAAAACACTCAACCAGTTCAAACAGTACTTCGGCTTCGCCTGACAGAAGGGGGGGGGCGTAGAAAGGCAGATATCTCCAAATCGTTGGTTGGGGGAGTGGTGGTCAGAGAAGAACGTTTTTTTTTTTTTAAAGATTTTATTCATTCATGAAAAGACACAGGCAGAGCAAGCCCCACCCAGGGAGCCCATTGCGGAACTCGATCCCAGGACCCCAGGATCAAGCCCCGGGCTGAAGGCAGGCGCCTAACCGCTAAGCCACCCAGGGATCCCGGAGAAGGCCGGTTATGGACTACCAAGCAGAGAAAGGCTCCCACGGCCCACAGCCTAGGGCAGGGGTTTTTTAAGACCCAACACCGAATCAGTATCACCTGAAGCTTGTGAGGGATGCAAATGATGAGGCCCACTCCAGACCTACTAAGTCAGAAACTCAGAGGAGTGAGAGGGCCCTGCAGGTGATTGTGATCTGAAGGTAACTCTTTTTATTGTAACCTCCTAAAGTTTGAGAATCGTGGATTTGTAATTGCAAAACTGGTCTCGCCCCGAATGATAATGAAAAATATCACTTGGCTGATATAAGTCACTGGAAAACTGCTAAAGCAAGAGATATAAGTCAAGCCAACTGATTCTGAGTTGTGGGCTTGATGTTTCAGGAGTTTGATTATTTAGTGCACAGAATCTATAGTAAAGGAGGGGGGTGTTCTTTTTGTTGCTGGAACCACTCTCCCATTGGCCTATTTTTTTTTTAATTTTTTTTTTTATTTATTTATGATAGTCACAGAGAGAGAGGCAGAGTCACCCAGGGATCCCTCTCCGTTGGCCTATTACAAAAAATAGGATGGGCAGCCCTGGTGGCGCAGCAGTTTGGCACCGCCTAGAGCCCGGGGTGTGATCCTGGAGACCCGGGATCAAGTCCCACGTCGGGCTCCCTGCGTGGAGCCCGCTTCTCCCTCTGCCTGGGTCTCTGCCTCTCTCTGTGTGTCTCTCCTGAATAAATAAATCTTTAAAAAAAATTAAATAGGAGCACCTGGGTGACTCAGTTGGTTTAGCGGCTGCCTTCCGCTTAGGTCAAGATCTCAGGGTCCTGAGATCGAGTCCTGGCATCAAGCTCCCTGCTCAGTGGGGAGTCTGCTTCTGCTTCTCCCTCTCCCTCTGCTGCTCCCCATGCTTGTGCTCTCTTGCACACGCTCTCTCTCGCTCTCGCTCTCTCTCTCTCTCTCTCAAATAAATAAAATCTTTTTTTAAAAAATCAAAATAAAAATGTGTTACCATTTAAGACAAAGACCTCTAGCTGTCCACCAAAATACCTTCTCTCCTCACTTGGGTGCAGAACGTCTCCCAACCTCTCTTGCAAATAGGTGTGGCATGTGACTGAGCTCTCTCCCTGGGCATTTTTTTTTTTAAGATTTTTAAATTTGTTTATTCAGAGAGAGAGAGAGAGAGGCAGAAACACAGAGGCAGAAGCACCTCCCTGGGCATTTTAACACAAGTGATGTGTGCCGCGTCCAGATGTGACCCATACACACTATCCAAGTGCACTTCTCCATGCTCTTTCCCCATTCAGCTTGGCTGACCCACACATTAAAAATGCCAAAGCAGCTGTCAACCTTGATTTGTGAATCACAGCACGAAGTTGGGGCTTCCTTAGACCTGAAATCCCAGCCTAAACCTTATGTGAGAGAGAAACTTTTTTTTTTCTCTCTCTCTCTGCAGGACTGAATTTTAGAGATCTGTTTTCTAACCTCAGTTTACGCGCCCTAAGTACTATACTGAAAAAAAAGAAAATAATATGCCGATACTCGGTATCAATAGATACCCCCAACTAATACCAAACATGATTATGTCCTCATATTTTTAAAAAGTATATTCTGAAAGTTTGATACTGTTATCAATCCTTCCCTAGAACACACACACATCGACACACATACACACAAAAGAAAAGGAACAGAAATAGAAAAACAGTAAAGAGAATTTAAATACTGCAGGACTTAACTTTAAACTCATGCATATTCACATTTACCTTGATAAAACAAGACACCAAATCCAGGCTAACATATTACTTTACTTTAACAATTATGACATAAAAACAACCCTGCGAAGAACAGAGTGTTATATCAGGAGCTTCTGTCTCTACTTTTGTAGAAGAGAGACAGAAAACCAGCTATGATGATCCTACACTATTGGCGTGATACTTATTCATCTAATTTCAATGCACCAGCAGTTAAAACAGCAAATTAAGTTTGTTTGGCAGAACTGTTTACATGAAGCTCCAGCTCCTATTATATTCCTGCCTACTGAATGCATTCACGCTGTCTTTGTATCGGAGACTGTTTCCTCTCGTTCTCATTCAGGTCTAAGAGTGATTTGCGGGGTGAACTCAGCAAAGTCCCTTCATGTACCTATGACGTCAAGCACTCCTAAAAGGGAGAAATATTATTGGCTGCTGAGGCCTGTGATTCAGATGTTAGTAACATGACTGATGGCAGGAGTTCTGGGTTCCTTGGAATAGTAGGGTTCTTGACAGAGAGGAGTCTGAACATCACAGAGATAAGGCGGGTCAATGTTGACCAGTCTCCCCTTGCAAGAACAGCACCCCACTTCACAAAGTTAACTGCCCTGGGACAACAGCAGACCCTTACAAAGGCAGGGAATTCTGGTGGCATCAAGGTTAGACTTGTATTTTGGCTCCCACAGTTAGTGCTCCATAGCCCTGAAAGTTCCTTAATTTCTCAGGGACCTTGACATTCTTACCTAAAAAAAAACAAATACTTCTTCCCCCCACCCCAACCTAAATCCTTCAGAGGCTCAACATCACCTTCAAGAAGTGAAACGTTTTCCCACCAGTAAGTAAGCAAGACTCATTAGGATCTGATCCAATCTGCCTTTCCATCCCATCAACCCTTTGTCACCTTCAGGCACCAGGCAAAGTACTTCTTGCCTCCGGGATATGCAACGCTCCACTGAGCTGCATCTGGGCCTCCGCCCTGTCAATCTGAGACTCTTCCAATGTTAAAAAAAAAAAAAAAAAAAGAAAGAAAGAAAAAGAAAAAGGCATGAAAACCTCAGCACCTCCACAGCAAGGCACTTGCAAATGCCTCTGGGCACTTGGTTCCTTTGCTTCTGTGCTATCATCACAATGGGCACACACCTTCTCCTTAAAAGTTATTACCTTCAACTACAATTATTTATAATTACTTTGTTTGTTTATTTAGCTTTTTAACCACAAGAGGTGTCAACTCCTGGAAAGCAAAGTCCTTGCGCCACCCTAATTAAGGGATTTGCACTGACTGCTCCTCTAACCTGGAACATTCTTCCTGGAGAAGACACATGTGCCTCACTCCCTACTTGCTTCCCATCTTTGCTCAAATGTCAGCTTCTCGAGGAGGCCTCATCTGAGCTCCCCATTTAAAGGTCAGCCCAGGGGCCAGGGGTGTCTGGGTGGCTCAGTCAGTTAAGCATCCACCTTCAGTTTAGGTCATGATCCCAGAGTCTGGGATTGAGCCCCTCCACCCTCCACTCATGCTCTCTCTAGCTCTCTCACTCTCTCTCTCATGAACTTGCTCTCTGTCTCCAAAATAAATAAGATCTTAAAAAAAAAAAAAGGAGTAGCCTGACCTTCCTTATTCCTTGAGCTCCTCAACCAGACCCCTCAACTTTTTGTTTTTTCCATTTCTTCTTTTTCTTTTTCCCACCCCATTTTTTCCCTTTCAATTGACATCTTTTCAAATGCAACATAATTGACTTATTAATCATTTTGTTTACGGATTATGGTTCATCTCCTTATCTAAAATGTAGGCCTTGTGAGAGTACGGATCTTTGACGTTTACTGATAAATTTAGAAGCCTCTAGAACTGTGCCTGGCACATAAACCGTGTTGAGGAACTGTTCGTTGCCCAGGTGAATGAGTGAATGTTTAGATGCCAAAGGGCCTAAAAGTTCAATGACCATTGAATGATTAAATGAAGGACTAAATGCCTGCTCTGAAGTTGTGTTCCAGCATAAAAAAGAAAGAGAATCAAATTAAATCAATCGGAAGAAGAACTTAGACCCTACTTTGTTTCCTTTCTCTTTTCCTTGAGGGAGGCATGGACAAAGAGCATGTATTTCCCACAGACAGAACTGGGTTCAAATCCCAGCCAGGACACTTCGGTGTTCTCCAGCCTCTCCTGATCCTGAGTCACCTCAGTGTACAATGGGTTCGAGAATAACATCCTCTTCTTAGGGCTGTTGTTCAGAACCCAGGATGTGGCACGTTGAATGTACTTGGAAGACAGTACTGCTACTATGATTGTATGCTCAGTAATGAAGGGCTCTTATACACACTTGACTCCCCAAAGACTACCATGGAGAACCAGAAGCCTGAGACCAACTTGTAAAGCCTCGCTCCCTGCTCCCTGAAGTTGGACTTGTATCTCTAGAGATCACCTGGCACCTAGACACGCTGGGTAGTGGAGAAGGAGGGTGGTCAGAGGCATTTCTTTACCATCTACTTCCTACAGGGCTTTTTCCTTTCATTGAACAAACTCCATCCCAAACAACAATTCGTCAAAAACCCAAATCATGCGGCTTCCTTCTAAGCGCACAATCAGACTAAAATCTAAAATCCTCTAGTTTTACGCAGGCTGTGATGCCCATTTATTCATTTTTTCTTTCACTCATGCCTTCAGCAAAACCTCAAACAGTACATATAGATGCTGACCTCTGTGCTAAGCACTGGGTATCTATCAGTGGGTAAACTGGACAAGGCACCTGCCCCTAGAGCTCACAATCACATGGGCAGAGTGGGTAATAGACGAGCATACACATAAAGAATCACAAGCTGTGATGATAGATGCTCTAAAGGATATGAGCAAGGTGTGGTGGAGGTAATGACAGACGGAGAGGTTGGACCTAATTAAAATCAGGCGGAGGAAGGGAAGTTACCTTTAATATTGAGCAATGTAGCATATAATAGGTGGCTAGATTTGCAGTTGGCTACTCCATACCAGTCTCTCTGCTTCTCAGTCAGATTGCAAGCTTTTCAGTGGCAACAAAGGATCTTAAACTATATCAGTAAATCCCAGACCCACCTGGTCACCATTGCACGTACCTTACGTTAAATAGCTTTACCTCATTGGCTTTTACCGACCTTCGATGTGTTTGGGAGAGAATGAGAAAATGAGACTCCTGACATCTGTATTTTTATGAATGCTACGAATTTTTAAATATGGTATCACATCTGATGGATTTTCTTCACAACCTCTTAATTATTATAGATGAGTTTAGCTTTTCTTTAAAAAAAAAAGATGTTATGTATTTATTCATGAGAGACATACAGAGAGAGAGAGAGGCAGAGACACAGGCAGAGGGAGAAGCAGGCTACATGCAAGGAGCCTGATGTGGGACTCGATCCTGGGACTCCCGGATCACCACTGAGCCACCCAGGCATCCCAAATTTTACTTTTCATACTGAAATTAGAGCCATCATTTATCTGACTTTCCTGATTGTGGTTCATTTTTAAAAGTATTACAGAGATTGAACCAGGATGAAGAGACTCCAAAAGAAATATAAAACTTGTAAGCTTCAAGGAAACTGACCTTAAATGCAGCTGACATAATAAAATAAAGTACTTTTCTGTGACTATCGCCACTTTATATAACAGATAAACTTGCATTTAGAGTTGATGCTTTATGAAAAGAGACAGGGATCTTTGCATGCTTTGACCATGTTTTTAGAATGAGCTTCCATAAAAAGAAAGGAACAAAGCCCAAGAAATAGTACAATATGACCAGTGGCGTATTCCTTCTGTTTTTTGCTCCTAAGAATAAAGGCAAAGACAATGGGGATCCGCTGGAAAGAAAAACTGCCTCGCACTGTTCATTCATGAGTTTTCAGCTGTAATTAAACATCTAATGCTCCAGATGGCTAAGTATTCAAAATTAGTACATTTCCGCTCTGCTGAAACAGTTTATTTTAAAATGTTCAAAATACTATCCAGTGGTGCTTAACAACTGAGCAAGGGAATCTTCCATTAACTCTGAAAGGTAGATTAGAATATATGCCTCATGGACAAATTCATGATTCAATAATACCTTTTTTGTCATCTCCTTTTTTTCTGTTGACATAGATAGTGAAAAGTCTTAAAAATTAGATGTGATGTGTGCTTGTCTTGCGTGTAAGTCCCATCCTGCTTTAAGATATTATTCCTCATCTTTGCCCGACAAGAATGCAACCCGTCGCTCTCTAGAAGCAGAGTGTACCTCCTTGCCTCTCGACTTTGGGTCTGGTTATGTGATTTGTTTTAGACATTGGCCTTTGGGCAGAAACGACAGTGTGCCAGGGCTAGACCTAGGCTTCTAGAGTGTCATGTATCTCTCTGATCGCACTCTCATGCCTCTTCAATGACCATGAAAAGGATCTCTCCGTAAGTAGCTGATGCCCCTCCACCCTGTGCCCAAAGCTGAATATACATACAACAAAACTGAACACAAGCCATATCGAAAAGTCAAGCCCAGCCAGACCCTCAGCTCGATGCACAGTTGCCTGGCTGAGGGCAACCCATATCAGCAGAACCCCCCGTTGGGCAGAAGACACACAAGTGGGAAGACATGACTGTTCAGTCACTGAGTTTTGGGGTACTTTGTCAGACAGCAAGAGCCATCTGATACATGTCATTGTCCCATTCTCCGAGATTGTTGGAGGAAGGAAGCTGGAGGGAGAGAGAGATTGCGGGCCACCTAAAAGAAACAGCAAAAGTGATCATTTTAAGCATATTTGTTTTATTCTCCCCCCTGCCAACTGATTTTAGACTTCTCAGGTCCGTAAAAACCATTCTTCCTGGACACATCAGGGAGTAGCCACTCAGAATTCTATAGACTTGATTTTATTAAAAATTCTCAGGTGAAAGTATCAGTATGACTATTTCCTAGAACAAAGACCCACAGTTTGACACTTTTCTCTTCCCTGCGAATCCATTTCAGGCCCAGTACTGAACAGAGAGATGCTTTTAAGTCTCCACTAAATGAAAATTTGATTATGTGTCTGAGCACCATGGTTGTTTTATCAAAGATGTATTCATTATATCATATGCCATGTTTCCACTGGACACTTTCCATAAACGAGTTCACTGAATAGTTATAACAATATTGCAAGGTAGGCTGTTGTCACTCAAATTGTGAATGGATTCAGAAATGTTAAATAATATACACAGCTAGGTAGTTAGGATTCATGCCAGGAGCATCTGATTCTAAATTTGAACCCCAATACATTCCAAGAAATGAAATTGTTAACAAAATGATTTACATTTTTAATATATATTGAAATACAGATGGGCACCTAGGTGGCTCAGTCGGTGAAGCGTCTGCCTTCAGCTCAGGTCATGATCTCAGGGTCCTGGGATGGAGCCCCCGTCAGGCTTCCTGCTCAGTGGGGAGCCTGCTTCTCCCTCTCCTCCCCACTCATGCTCTCTCTCGCTATTTTGCTGCCATCTCTGCCTCTGTCTCTCTCTCTCAAATAAATAAAGAAATATTTTTTTAAAAAATAGAGTAAGGTTCAGGACACCTGGGCAGCTCAGCGGTTGAACATCTGCCTTTGGCTCAGGGCGTGATCCTGGGATCCGGGATCGAGTCCCTCATCAGGCTCCCTGTGAGGAGCCTGCTTCTCCCTCTGCCTGTGTCTCTGCCTCTCACTGTGTCTCTCATTAATAAATAAATCTTAAAAAAAAAAAAAATAGAGTAAGGTGGAGAAAGTGAAGTGCTCCATTGAGTACTTTCATCTGGCATCTTAATATCAATCCTGAAAGCAATAGAAAGACCTTTTCATGTCCTTTGGAGAGAGGGAAAGTTTTTTGAGATGGACGTTGTCTTCCAAGTGCTCAGAGTCACTCTTGATGTGCAGAGTGAATAGCTCTACCATTACACTTTATTCCTAGCCCAGGTATAGAATGTCTGTCTTCCTTACCAAAAAGTAAGCTCCATAGGACAGGGCTGGATCTGTCATATCCGCCAGTACAGTACTGACACAGTAATGCCGTGAGTTATGGACACAGGTAAAAATTTTATGAATATTTGTTGAATAAAAACAAGATAGGTGGGCTCTCAAACACTGCACCTGAATCTCTTCTTTTCTGCCTCAAATCAATCCCTAACACCCCACAGATGTATAAACACCATTCTAGCAAACTACTCCAGTTATACTCCAACCTAATTTAAGATTTTCTTCATTGACCATATCTCACCTCGAGCCTGCATGCTGCTTCTTTCTCCATCTAATTTATTTATTCTGATCTGATGATTTTTCAACCTCTCCATTCACACCAAGCAAACACACTGCACTGAACTCTGACGACTGGCCCTCAAACTTATCAACCGTCATGGTGGTGTAGAAAACCAATAAATTCACACAGGAATCCAAAGTAGAAACCACCATGGGGATAGAAATAGCAAAGAACCATGTGCCATGGAAGCAAGTGGGGGAAAAAGGGAAGGTAAAAAATCTGAATAAGTGAATAAGAATCTACCTGCCTCTTTGGTTTATGAATATAAGGTCAATTAGACATTAGGACAGAAAAGGACATTGAAGGTGGTTAGAAATATAGAGCAAACCTGGGATTCTTGAATGCAAAGGAAGCTGGCTTGAGTAGTTAGGTGGAGAACAAAGGGAAGATCTGGATGCTGGCAAGAATCACATGAGGCACAAGTGCTCAACAGAAGACAATTTGTGGACAGAAGTTGAGTGAACTCTGCGGCGCCTGCACACTGGAACACGTACAAGAAAAGGTGGACAAGAATCCAGGCTTCCATTACTTTGTCAGTTTTAACAACTAGAATCTGCTGCTCGTCCCCTCTGGGGACTCAACCACTCTGTGGCCACACTTTGTCTTTTCTGGGTGTCTTGCTATCTGCTTCATTCTGTAGAAACGCGGGTGACTCTCCAGGCAAACCATATGTGTGTTGTGGTCACTGCACAGGATGGTCAGGAGGACCAGCCATGGATGAGAAGCGAGGGCTAACGGGTGTCAGGGTCTCATTGATCTGCTTGACATTGGAATGAGGAACTTCTCCAGGAGAGAAAACAAGGTAGACACTTTTGCGAAGGAGGGAAGGATAGAAGAAATATTGGAAATTATAGATTATAAAAAGCACTGCATCTGAGATTATCTACCCAGACATCTTCATTTTATTGATTATGGAAGGATAAAAGGGGAGTGAATTCTAAATGTAGCACACCACTTTGAAATGTTATTTTTAAAGGAAGAGCTGGAGATCCTTCAAGTAAATCAATGAATGAAATGCATTCTACATTATTCACATGGTAGCAGCAAACAGTTTTAATTATATTAGGTCAGATTTGATGTGGTTTCCTAATAAAGCAGATTCTTGCTTAGAGTGGCTGTGCATTAAATCCATTAAATCTGTGAAAACACTGTGCATTTGGGAAAAATTAATTTGAAATTTGTCATGTTGCTTTCTTCTGTTTTGACTTTGGCTATTCATTTACATTTAGAAACAGCATTTCAAGGATGGGTGAGTTCATACAGTGTTCAGATCATTTAATCTGCAACCACGTTTCAAAAGTAAGATAATCTTACCCATGTCATTAACGGACCGCTGACTTGAATGTAAACACCCTGGGACAAGTCACCAATCTTATGAAAATGACGCAGAGAAGCTGAATTCTTTTCGCTTTGGAAATAACAATTATTCTATCCTAATACAGTCCTTTGTTTGGCCCTGTTTTTTAAAGTGCGTAAGTATATTGTTTCTACCATGAGCTGCTGCAAATCTTCTCTGGGAGTGAGAAGGGTGTAAATCCATAAATAGAGTTAAAGTGAGTCATGTCTTAGTCAATAGGGAAATTGTCAAAGGATTGTGCTTATCTATACGTCCAGAACAGTCCATTCTGCTTAGGCTCTGGGATGAAATACAGCACCACCACCCACTTCATAGTGGGTGAGGTTATGGATAAATTAGAACACCTAGTAGCTCTCCAAGCTAAAAGAGAAGCAAGCCAATCATGCCTTTCCGATTTGACTCACAAAATCTAAAGATTGGAGTGGACTTTCTGGGTCATCCAGGTCTGTCCTTCCATCTGACACTAGAATGCTCTACATTCTGTACTCAATCTCAGGTTAAACACGTACAGTGACAGAGACCATGAGCCCACCAAAGACAGTGCATCCCATCATTGTCTGGCTCTGATCTTTAGAAGATCCTTCAGAATAGTGGGTCAAACTATTTTCCCCCTTCATTGTCATCCACTTGTAGGGCAAGTCAAATTTCTCTTTTCCAACCTAAAATCCCGTAATGCATGTCTGCTCTCAGACACTTCCTGCCTTAAGACAAGTTCTAGCATAAAAGAAATCTACTTTCAATTGTTTATAAGCTATGAACTAGCATTACTTTAAGGAATCATACATCTCAGGCTCTTTTGTTCTTCTGGTTTTATCTTACTTTGCTCTTGTAACAAAACTACACAACACATACTGAGAGAGAAAGCTCCTATAAATATCTGAGTCATTTTTTCAGCCCCTAGTTAAAAGATTAAAGGCTTTCTTCTCTTCAGACCTTGACCTTGGAATAAAAGGCAGACCATTCAGACGGCAGCCTCTAGAGCTGCACTGTCAACATAGCAGTCACTAGCCACCTTTGGCTACTGTACACTTACAATGTGGTCAGTGTAATTGGAGAACTAAAATGTCTCATTTTAGTTAACTTTAATTAATTTAAATTTTAAAATTAAAGCAGTATAAACTATGTTTCCATAAACACTACTTTCTTGTTTTAGTGGATAATATTTTATTTCTACCATTGCATTGTGTAAGATATAATTACTACATTACAAGGTGTTTTGGGTCTGTGCGTCATTTCCAGGACACACATAAATGCATGACCAATCTAATAGGTGCCAATGCATTTTGATGATTTTTTCTATGCACAAAAGTAACATTGCAATATGTTTATTTGAATATTTCATATACACAGCAGAATTTACAGTGATATTTACAGAAGTCACACTTGAAAACTAAATTGAAATACTTATCCTTTTTTTTTTTTTTTTTTTTTTTTTTTTTTTTAAGAAACAGCACACAAACCAGGAGGAAGGGCAGTGGGAGAGGGAGACAGAATCCTAAGCAGGCTTCACGCCCAGCACAGAGCCCAACATAGGGCTTGATCTCATGACCCTGAGGTCATGCCCTTAGCCAAAATCAAGAGTTCAATGCTTAACTGACTGAGCCACCCAGGCGCCCCAAAATACTTATTCTAATATAGTATATTTAAATTCTATTTCTACTACAAAAAATAAGAATGGAAGTTTTTTTTTTTTAATTTAAAATAAAGGCATATGACTCGTACAGAATCAGGGGGAAGTTAAAAGCTAGTGTTATAACCATAACAGTAATAGAGAAAAGCAGGCTGAGAGAAAATGTCAGAGTTTTCACAAAGAATGAAAAAGACAAGTAGCTGGGGCAGAGCAAAAGGCAAAAGCTGTTTCTTTTCCGGAAAAAAAAAATCATACAAAATTAAGTAAGCAAAGTTGAGGCATTTTCAGCAAACACAGTTTGAGTTTGATAAGAAGTTTAAACAGTCAAAAGCATTCTGTAGAATTAGTTTACTGAAATCAAATTTAGTGTCCAATAAAACTTTCAATAATTTTTCATTGGGATCTAAACTTGGAACTCTAGCCAGTTATATATTGCTTTGGATCCTTACACAAACTAAAATCCCACATTTATGTTTGTTTGTTTATTTATTTATTTATTTTTGGAATACCATTTTTAGATGGAGACATGGTATAATAAGTCATTATTTCCTCTACTGAAATTTTATTAGAACATTACGAGGAAAAAAACTAAATGACATTTTAAGATCTTTAGTTAAGCCACCAAATGATTGCACATAAAATCCAAGACCTTACAATATGAGAGATTAATTGATTCAAAATTTGAAAAACTGCAAGTACTTTTTGTTAGTTTTAGGTAAATTGTATCATAAAGTCACTGCCTGATTAATACTTGGGTTATCTTTTGTTTCAAAGGACTTTCAAAATCACATAGAAATGTCAATTCCCAGCCTTAATAATCAAATGTGTGCCATAGGTATTTGTTTATCCGTTAAAACTATCAAAGAATTTGAGCTAGATAAAGGAAAAAGTTAGTCCCTATTATGACAGGCATTGCTTCAGCTATATTAAGTCCAAAAACAAATCTGGATTTATTGAAATTTTAGAAGAAGAGACTGATGTTTCCTTTATTGCTTTATACAATATGTATGATATGTACTGGTGGTATCTGTGATCAGTTCTCTGGGTCAGACTCCATGAAAAGTGTCAGGGACAGAGGTCTTAAAGTCACTGTGTATATACCAAGTGCTATGAAAAATCATCCATTTAAAAAACTCTTAAAGAAAAAAAAAAAACTCTTAAAGAGAAGACAATTCAATGATCTTGTCTTCTTTGCAAATGCTTGTCTGTTGAACTGCAGAAGGGTTTTACAAAGATTTACTGTAAACTCTAGTTCAAGATTTCCTTAAAACAAAAGAAATGCTTGCCAAATATTCAATAACCAAAGACAGAAAAAATGGCAGTATGATTCGTGTCACAAAAAAATGGCAGTGATTTATGTTTTCTCACTGATGTGACACTGCATATAAATGAGCTAAATTTGATGCACCAAGGAAAGTAAAAACTTACTCGTGACCTAGTAATACAGTATGGGAATATATGTTGAAATAGAAACTTTTTATCATAAAATTCAATAATAATTATTTTGCCATTCTTTCTAGTAGAAATCAATATATCAAAGATTTTACTTATAACAAGCACTACTATGTAAATTGCTGCCAAAACTAAAAGAAAAACTTGAATAATGCTTTGTTAATTGTGATAAATTAAAAGGGGCTTTTCATTTTAAGCAATACCACCTTGAATTCAATGGCAATAATACTAAGCTGACATGAGAGTCAGTGAATTTACTTAACTCAGTTTTAAAACTATGTCAAATCAAAAAAAAAAAATAATAAATAAAACTATGTCAAATCAATCCTTCTAAAAATAATAAACCTATTTTGTCAAATAGATGTAAATATTACAGTAAAATGACTTTTTGGTATGTGCTTCTATTACTGGAAACACTTGTATGTATGCTTAAACCTACTCGGGCATGTGAACTGACTTTTCTCAACTGCAAATTTTACAGAATCTAAATATAGATCAAATATTTCTGAGGAAAATTTAAGATCCAAACTGAAATGTGGTATGTGTAAATTACATGCCACATTTTGAAGACATTCTATGAAAACAAATTAAAAATATCTCATAAATAATGTTTTGTATTGATTATACTTGAAAGGGTAATAGCTTTGATCTATGGGTTAAACAAAATAAATATCTCAATTAATTTTATTAGGCCTGAATCTATACTGACATAAATAAATGATGCTTGTATTTATCTTCAGTAAATAAATAAGTGAAGGAGAATAGGTACATCTCTCCCACAGAATTCCAAACGTTCATGTAGATGCTCCCTCCTCAAGGAAGTAGAACATAACTATCCACTCCTTAAGTCTTCCTTCCAAGGAGTACGATAAGGAAAGAGCTAGGGGAGTAACTTTACAGAGGAGACACCCGACAAACACCACCTCAGTGTGATCAAGGTTAACATCTGTGGTAAGTCATAGTGACAGCATGTATCCTTGACCCTTGATATGACATGAAGATAGCGGTGATATACTTGGGTGGTCTTCCTCCCATACACCCATAGTCCCTATGATACGTGTGTTTCTCAACACTAATACCAAGCAATTAACTTAATTTTCAAACTGTTTACCTGGAGATAGCATCAGATCCTAGGATTGACCCTTCCCCTGCCCACTTCAGACACCAATGCCAAGTTCCGGTTGTCATTTGTGCTTCAGACCAAACCAGCTGTAGATCCCCTTCCTAGGTCCTATTAATTTGGCATAGTGGCTCAGAGAACGCAGAGAAATAGTCTACTTGCTAGATTACCAGTTTATTACAAAGTACATCAAAGGATAGGAATGAACAGCCAGAGGCTTCCTTCTGGTTCACCATCCTGAAAGCTCTTTAAATCAGCTCCTTTCAGGTTTTTATGAAGGCTCATTCCAAGGCATGATTAAGTCACTAGACATTAACAATTGGTTCAACCTCCAGGCCCTCCCCACTCCCTTGGAAGTCAGGGGGTAGGCCGAAAAGTTCCAATCCTTCAATCACATGGTTGGTTCCCCTAGCCACCGGCCCCCAACTGTAAGTCCTCTCCAAAAGTCACCCCATTAACATAAACTCAGGTGTGATTGAAAGGGTTTTTTCTAAGACTATTAAGACACCTTTACAGCTCTCTTCACTTAGGAAATTCTAAGAGTTTTAGGGACTCTGTGCCAAAATTGGAGACAAAGACCAACTAGATATCTCTTACTATAAATCACCACCTCACAACCCTTGTAGAATCATGAGAAAAACATCAGACAAAACGCCATGCAGGAACCTTCTATAAAATACCTGACCAGGATCCTCAGTACTGTCAACATTATCAGAAAAGAGCCTCAGAAACCATCACAGTCGAAAGAAGCCAAGAAGACTTGGTGGTTGTTCTACATGGGGTCCTATAACAGAAAAAGGACATTAAGTAAAAAGAATCTGAATAGAGTATAGATGTTAACAGTGGGTATCATTATGTATTTATTGGTTGCAACAAATACCCCATGCTAACATTAAGATGGCGTGCTAGGGAGAATTGAGTTTAGGGTATGAAGGAATCTCTCCACTACATCCACACCTTTTCCATAAATCTAAAGCTATTCTAAAATAAAAACCTTATCACATAAATTTAGTTCCACATGTTTCCTTTTATTTATTTATTTTTTAAATATTTTAATTTTTTTTTTAATTTATTTATGATAGTCATACAGAGAGAGAGAGAGAGAGAGAGAGGCAGAGACATAGGCAGAGGGAGAAGCAGGCTCCATGCACCGGGAGCCTGATGTGGGATTCGATCCCGGGTCTCCAGGATCGCGCCCTGGGCCAAAGGCAGGCGCCAAACCGCTGCGCCACCCAGGGATCCCTCCTTTTATTTTTTTAATGCAGCTACTAAAAAATTTTAAATTTCACATGTGGCTCACACGATGATCCTGTTGTGAAGAACCGTGCTAGAGAAAGGGGTTGCCATAGAGCAAGCAGCAGCGAACCTGTTGTCTGGAAACCCCTGGTGGTAAGCCTTTGCCTATACCCCGTTACCACACGTATCACATGCCCTTTTAGCCTGAGGTCCTCAAATGTATGATGAGAATAAAAGGATTGTTGCAAAGATTACATAAGATGGTTCATTTGAAGGAAATGAGCACAGTTCCTGGCCGATAATGAACAAACATTTGGTGACTGGGAACATGTGCTGGATTCTTGCTCTTGCAAAAAGGAGGCAAATCCTTGCAATGCAGCACAAACCTCTGGGGAATTGCAGAGAAAGGAATGCTTCCACGTTGGGAAGGGTTCCCAGAGAGAGCAACATCTGACCTGGATCTTCCAAGATTGACTACAGGCCCAGAAAAACTGTTGATTCCCATATGGATATCTCTAGTCAAAATGTGAAACATGCAGTATAGATTTATTTTGTCTACCCATTCCTAGGGCTCATTTTCCATCCTCTGGGTAGCTACTTTCACTGTTTCCAAGCGGTCATGTTTTCCTTGCACATATCCTAACATACACCGTATAACCCTGACTTTCTACAATTTCCACATGTCATCATTCATTAATTCATAATTATCACCTGCAAAAATTTATTTTGGCCTGGAGCTTAAAGAGTAACTTTTTGTATTGAAGTACAGTTACATTAGTTACTAGCTACTAGTAACTCATTATATTCTTTGTTAGTTACTAGTTATATTAGTTACTAGTTACAGTTATAGTTACATCAGTTATTAGCTACATTAGTTAACATTAACATTACAATATTTCATTAGTTTCAGGTGTACACAAGTCTACACATCACCGCAACGTAGCCCCCATCTGTCACCATACAACACTATTACAATACCATTGCCTATATTCCCTACGCTGATTTTAATGCATCGGAATAAAGAGGCTTAGTCGTCATACACTACCCATTCGATTGGCATAATACTTGAATTGTCCCACCTTGGCCATACTGCCAAGAAAAATGACCCATGGTTGGCTTCCCAGCAGATGGACAGTCCATTCCTTTTCCAGTGGAATCCTCCAGCGAGGACAATCTCTTCTGGAGGACTTTGCTTTCAAGCCACCCCTCTGTCTTGTATCTACCCACTCATTCTCTCACTTCGCAAATATCATTTGAGTGCTTACCACGTATCAAGTACTGATGACACAGTACTGATGACACATTCTTCTGAATGAATGTGTTTTCATGTCTTTTCCCTATGTGTCTGTCATATTTTCTGAGGAAGCTATAAACAACTTAAAGACCTGATTTATGGTTCCTCTCTCTTCTGCAACCTTACTTGCTTCTGCTCCTGCCCACTCCAGTCACACCCTACATACGCATGCTCACGTGTGCACACAAACACACACACACACACACACCCCTCCATCACTACCAAGAGCCATAGTGTCAGGAAGCAAGAATTCCTGTCCCCTTATGGTCCTTCTAACTGGACTAAGAATCAGATTGACTTGAGATGGATTAACAAGAGAAAAATCAAATGGAGAATCCACACAAACAAGGAAATGCCAAAGACAGCCAGGCAAAATGAGGTACACATGTCTTCTCCAACGAAGGAGGAGGGGGTAGGGGCCTGGGACTTCACAGGAAAGGAATGCACTTCACAGGACAGTAAGAAGAGCAGATGTTTGGTAATTAGATGTTTGTCTTGCCAGATGGATGGGCCACTCAGACAAAATTTATCTTTGATAATGACCTTTATGCTGGGCACGACCCCCCGTGTGGATGCCTCTATGTAGCTAAGGGAGGGGCAAACATCTCACTTGAGCCTGCAAGGGTCTAATGGTTTCCGCTCAAAATTATCTTCAGGCGGGCAGCCTGGGTGGCCCAGTGGTTCAGCGCTGCCTTCAGCCCAGGGCGTGATCCTGGAGACCAGGGATCAAGTCCCACGTCGGGCTCCCTGCATGGAGTCTGCATCTCCCTCTGCCTGTGTCCCTGCCTCTCTCCCTCTCTGTTTCTCTCATGAATAAATAAATAAAATCTTAAAAAAAAATTATCTTCATGCCATCATGGAGCAGCCCCTACAATACCTGGTATACCTTCCTCCTGACAGGAGGGACAGTGATGTGCTTTAAAGGGCACTGCAGATAAAGGCGAAAAGGAGTCAAGTACACCATCACCTTATTTTCTTTCTAAAGAGGAAGCATCTCTCCCTCTATTCCCACCTTCCCCGACCCCAGACTTCAACTCTTGCTGTACTTTTACCATGAAATCCAGTTTTCAGTGATTATGATTCAGTTCAGGTTCGTCTCTTGGCAAGTTAACCTCCTTTATGTGATAAGCCACCAAAAGTGGCTTATCTCGTAAAATCTCAGCCACACCGGCCTTACCAATCCTGGGGGAGAGATGTACACTGCCTCCCCCAGGTCACAGGGAGTGAGGGGCAGTTGGGTGGTTGGGGATCTCCGCGCCCAACACCCTGCCTTGGCCCCAACCTCCCAGCGCTCCGCACAGGGCACGAGCGAGGGCCAGGACTGAGCTTATGGTGCCGATCCACAGAGCCCAAACTAGCAGTTGATTGGAGTTTGACCTAACCCAGATCTCGGGCTCTGAAAGCCTTGAACTTAATTACTCCTCCAGTATGGAGCAAAATGGGAAACTGGGCGCTCTCGGCAGTGCCAGTCTTCCTGACGGATCTGATTGTTCAGGCTGCAGGGGAAATCAGTTACGGGGTGGGGGCGGGGCGGTGCTGCTCGGTTTCCTTCCTACCACCTCGTTGTTATTCTGAGGGCTGCATTTAATTAGGGAGAGAACTCGGGTTATTTGCTTTCTAGTAGCTGGCTCTTTCAGAGTTATTCCTCCCGGCGCCTTCCCTCTGCCGCCACACAAAGGCCTGTTTACCCGGAGACCACATCCTTGGCTCCCAGTTCCGAGGGTCTCCCACCCCCAAAGGAAAGCAAGGTAGTGTGATGCAAATCGCCCGCAGTGGGCTACCTCTGCCAAGCCCCGACCCGTTTTCCACGGGCATGCAAACCGGACCCCTCCGAAGCCCCGTGAACTGTGAATAACTCGGGCTGTGAAAGGGGTCAGCTCGGTGGAATTTCCAGTTTCACAGAGCTTTTCTATAGCAATTCAAACACCGGTGAACTAACCCCTCTGGGGCCTTTAAAAAAAAAAAATCTAGGGCCAGCACCTCTATTTACTCTTTAGACTCCTGCCTGTCTGGTGGAGGTCTGTTCTTAAAAGCTAATCAGTTCTTTGCGGTGGCTGCCCGCACCCCCGCCCCCAGGGGCAGGCTGCCCCCCATCCAGGCCAGGCAAAAATAGAGAGGCTGCCCACAGGGCCCACTGGCTCATCTGGTGCAGAGAAAGCAGTTGCGGGAAAAGCAGCACAGAGTTCAAGGCTGAGGCCTGGATGAGGCTGGGGACCCTGGGACAGGGGCCCTGCTGAGCAGACCTTGTGGTCAGCCTGGTTCTCTCCTTCTGCAGGGCAAGAAGAAGGGCTCCTGGTCCTGCCCTGTAACCTCACCATTCCTCGGAGGGCATCTGAGGAGTAATTCCCCTGCCTTCTTTTCTTATCAAATAGATCCTCAAATCTCCAGGGGCCACAAAAGTCAGAGGGAACCCGGAGCATCTTGACTTTCTATCTGTCCCTTCAGAAGTCATCGACAGGGCGGTCCAGAATCCCAAAGGATCTCAATGCCAAGCGGTCCAGACAGATGGATGTGAGGACCAGAGGGTTCTAAGGATGCTCTGTATCCTGCTCAAGTCTCTGTAGACATGCAGGCCTCCCTCCATCTGTGGAAACGACTTCAATTTCTCAGGCTCTCATTTTAGCCTCCCAGAAAACAGCGTAACTTGCGGCAAAAAGATTTGAGTTAGCTCTTAGGAGGGACATTTTTCCTGCAAGAATGTGAGGCATGGAATACTCAATCAGATTTTAGCATGTCTTGCTCCAAGGATATTTAAGTGGGAGCAGAGATCGTGAATTTTTTTTTCCTGGGGTTATAAGAACTGTTCCTCTTTGAACCAGATGACTCCTCAAAAGTGGCAAACTTCGCAAGATTTATTGGTAAAGACAGCTGCCTACTCTGGCAAGGAGAATGAAAAATATGCCGGCATCCACCATAAAGCAAGTTAACACCCCATTATGATCACAACCTAGAACGGCTCTTCTGCGACAGGAAGTTGGACTCCGTGGTATACACAGTATGCTTCCATGATCTTCCTTTATCGATTCATGCTGCCAGGAGATACCCGGGTGTGTTTCTGAGCATCAGGGCAGATTCATGGGCCAGAGCAATAGGTCCTATAGAATTCAAAAGCAGCGTAATCTTTTGGAGCAGGAAAGCATGCTAAGCTACTTTCAGTCCTGGACAAGTGAGGTTTTGTGCTGGTCTATCAGAGGCCTTGGAAAGTCTGTCTGCCTCAAACATCTGCTGTCTTCAACCCTGTCCATTGCAGAGACAGAGTTTGGGGTTTTTTTATTCCATATTTGAACCAGTCTTTTAAGACATTGTATCTACACCTGCAAAGGGTAAGCATCTGTTGGTACCAATCCCTCTGCTTGGATCTATCCACATTTTGGAGAGGTGGTGAGTACCTACCCTACGGAGTTACCTAGGATGAGCTAGCAGAAATCATATCCTCCCAAGGACTAAACTGGGAAGGGGTGTGTGTGTGTACACATATGTGTGAGTGAGAGGAAGAGAGAAAGAAGGAATAAGGATATGGATGAGGACCATGAAGACAAAGTTAAGAGTATGGATGTAGCGGAGCAATGCAAAAAAAAACCTATTCCGTGTCGCAGTTGTGTTTGGTTCAGGGGCAGTGTTACCCTAATTGTGATTAGCCTTGCCATGTATTCATTTTTGACTTTGGAAAGATGAGGATCTAGACACTGAGCTGCCAGAAGGTCAATGTGGGATGATGATGAGAAAAGCCATGGCAGTTTTAGGGACCCTGGTGGGATAGGGAGGCAGGGTCAAATATTTCTCTAAGGAGGATCACAGAAATCTGTCACCAGTGCAATGAACGAAAAAGGAAGCTCTGAAAGGCAGCTGTTCTGTCACTATGATAGGCACAGCCCTGCACATGCGATGCCAGAGCCTGCCCACACAAAAACGACAGCACTCACAGGAATGTACACCTATATATGCACATATTCACAGAAATGCAATTAGCCACTAAGAGCTATGTGTGTGATCAGCTGGCTCCTTTCCTTATAAAGAACAAAAGAATATGCAGTGTCAAAGGGGAAGAAAAGAGTTCTAACTCATTTCTGGAAACATCGAATCTCATTATTTCCATGATTCCTCTCTCCTGGTAAGTCTGACTTCCTTTAGTTGGTTTCACAGACTCTGGATTTTGTTCCTAGGTGGTGAAGGCTGCCAGATGCCAAAAGTTGAGCTCTGTTTACTTTGGTCTTACTGTATTGGCATCCCACCACCCCGTGTGAGTGCCTGAGCCCATGGTGGGGAAACCAGAGACTCTGAGGCTCAGCCCCACTTGCTTTATTAAACCCCTAATAAGACCTTGTAGATTCTGCCCACCATGAGCAGGTGAGTCCTTCTAATTCAGCAATTAGCTGAGTGTCTGAATTATGTAAACCTCTTGAGATCCCGAAGTGACTCCAAGCCAGAACTCTGTGCCTGCATTTCATCCATGAGACTACATGGGTTCTCAGGCCTAACCTCACTGGCAGCTTGATAGGAACCAGGTTCTTTCTTAAATGTCATTTATTTTGAATGCACATCCTGTTCCCAATTCCTTTCTTTCAATCTCCACGGTGTGAACCCTTTCAATGCCTCTCACAGACTTTACCTTTCTCCATTCTCACCCACCTGTCCTATCCCAGCCAACACTTGGGGACCTATGGCCCAAGTATCGCTATCTCCAAGTCAGCTTCTCTGATTTTATATTCTCTTCCATCTACAAGAACTTGACCTTGCAGAATTCTTGACTGCCCTAGGTGAGACTCTACCTTGCTTGCCTCTGTTCCTCTGAATGTAAACAGAGAGGAAGCCAGAGGAGGAGAGAAGATGGAGATTATTTGGAAATGTAAAAGAAACAAGGAGGTGTAGGTGAGTGAGGTGGCCTTAAGGAGAACAGAGTAAGGGTCAAAGAGGAGAAGGAAATGGGAATGAAATGTGGGAGAGTGGTCAGCTAAACCACGTAAAAGGTTACACGAAGGGAGGTCACATACAAGGGGACATGATCAAAACCTTGCTCAAAGCCATAGTTACTTGGATTAACATAAAACTAGCAAGTCACCCTTCACCTCAAGCAACCAAAAAAAAAAAAAAAAAGAGTGTGCAAATAAAAGACAGCAGCAAATAAAATAAAAAGAGTGTCCTCTAGGAAATAGAGGACAGCCCTGGTGGCTCAGCGGTTTAGCCCAGGGCCTGATCCTTGGGACCTGGGATCAAGTCCCACATCAGGCTCCCTGCATGGGGCCTGCTTCTCCCTCTGACTGTGTCTCTGCCTCTCTCTCTCTCTCACTGCGTCTCTCATTAATAAATAAATAAATAAAATCTTTAAAAAAAAAGGAATTAGGAAATAGAATTTCCTAAATGCCAAGAAAAGAAGAAAATGAAAGGGTCTGAAGACCATCAGTGGGAAAATCCATGATAGGGAAAGATTGGGAAAATGTGTAGCTACGTTTTGGAGCAGTGGCACGTATCCAAACCTTCACAGGGCACAGACCCCCTGCAACATCCCCTTTGCAATTCGTCCATCATTCATTAAAAGTGTGTCAAATGAGCCTTAAGAGAGATAGATGACCTTTCATAGTTTTTCATGAATAATGGTAGCAATGGTGTCTTTCATCTTCACGGAACTGCTCAGGGCCTTCCCAAGCTTCCCTGCCCTTCACACAGGGTGAAATGCAAGGCCCTGTGGCAGAAGCCTGAGAATGCCAAGCATCCGTGGAGTATTTAATTTTTACCAGAGTGCAGAGTCTTTACAAATTGGTGTCTACTGTAAAATCCCTTTGGTGAGTCAGCATGTTGCTAAATTCTTATTGCAAGCCATAGCACAGCTGTGGCACAGACATAAAAAGACATCTTCCGAAAGAAACGATGGGACTAGGATCCATGCTCCTACTGAGAAATAGCTCAAGAGGCTAAGATTTTCTCTTTCCGTCTCTCTCTCTGCCGTATCAGAGTACTGTCGGTACAACGGAACATTGGATCCTGAACAAGATTCTTGGAACTTGACAGTGAACACATGGAATTTAAAAAGCAAGGAAAGTACATAGCTCAGATGATTTGGAAGCTCTGGGCAATATAGCGCTACAAAGATACTCAATATTAATATGTAATGGAATTTTAAGTCAAGTTCAAGTTCAGGTCTCCTAGAGTGGGTTGAGGCTACACAATACTATTCAGTATTCTCTTTCTGATTAGTTTTTAGTAAAGTCAGTTTCTCTGCTTAACCTAAGCAAAAGAAAAGATTTAGAAAAGGTTTTGAGTTGGAGTTAGTTTTTCTTTTAAACCCCAGGGTGCAAAGCAAACATCTGGACCTTGAAACCATATACCTTCCCCCATTATAATCGTTCTTTGTCTTCTTAGGCGGAGATCCCATCTTCCTTCCACACTGAGTGCTTCTCATTTATCAGCCTAAAAGCACCTGCATTACTGAACTTGCTCTGACTGTGAAGATTCCATCCATGAACAAAATATAGTTTTTATACAAAGTAATTAAAAAACAGAGTCACTTCATCCAACTTTGCATGGTTTCATTCCCCAATCTGTCCCTGATTTCTCAGTGTTCAGGTAGAAGTCAATCTCAAAAGTGACTGTGTGTCTAGAACAACTTCTGTGTGTACACAGTGGACTTACAAGAACAAGGAAGAACAAGGACAGAAATGGTACATCTGTCTCCATCAAGAAGACCACTAGCCACATCCTTCATCCTTCATCCATCATTAAGCCTCTCCACAAACATTTTTTTTCATGACTACAACTGAAGAGATGGGAAGGAAAGGCTAAAAGAGATAATGACAATAGGTAAGGACTGGCCACATTGCTGTTAGCCATAAACGGAGATACCCCAAAGGGAGGGAAATGCTGTCTCTATTCTTCACAAATCCCTACACAGATGCCTAGATGTACATTCTATCTTCAGAGGTTTCTCTGCCTCCTTACATATGTCTTCGTAAATTCCTCTTAACATACCACTTCTTTTTTTAAAGTAGGTTTATTAAAATATAACTGAAATACCCCCAAAAGCCAACCCTATATATTAAAGTGTATAAATTGGTAAGATTTGATATATTTACATATTTATGATAATGCACATATTACAATTACGATAATGAACACATCCATTCTTAAGTTTTCTCATGCCCTTTTGAAATCCCTCTTGAGAAAAAGTTTCTGTAATGATCTTTTTGTTTTTTTAAAGATTTTATTTATTCATGAGAGACACAGGCAGAGGGAGAAGCAGGCTCCCTGTGAGGAGCTCGATGTGGGACTTGATCCCAGGACCCAGGGATCACGCTCTTAGCTGAAGGCAGATGCTCAACCGCTGAGCCACCCAGGCGTCCCACTATAATGATGTTTTTTTGTTTTTGTTTTTGTTTTTTTAAGATTTTATTTGTTTATTCATAGGTACAGAGAGAGAGGGGCAGAGACACAGACAGGGAGAGAAGCAGGCTCTATGCAGGGAGCCCGGTGTGGGACTCGATCCCGGGTCTCCAGGATCACACCCCAGGCTGCAGGCGGCGCCAAACCGCTGCGCCACCGGGGCTGCCCTGTAATGATGTTTTTAATGTTGTCTGGCTAGTCTAGATCCTTTGCATTTCGATATGAGTTTTAAATCACCTTGTCAACCTCTACATACAAGCCTGCTGGGATTTTGAATGGCATTGCAGTTAATCAATAGATCAATCTGGATAGATACTTTAACAATATTGAGTCTTTCAACCCATGAACACAGTGTACCTCTCATGTATGTGGATTTGCTTTAATTTAGCAATATTTGTGGTTTTTACTGTACAGATCTTTCAAATCTTATGTCAGATTTATCTCTGAGTATTTCATGTTTTGATGCTATTGTAAATGGTATTTTGAATTTCAATTTCTAGATATTTATCTTATATCCTGCAATCTTGCCAAACTCTATTAGCTCCAGTAGCTTTTTTGTATATTCCATCAGATTTTCCACATAGACTATCATGTCATCTGAACATAGTTTTCTCTTTTTCTGTCACAGATAGATGCTTTTTCTTTCTTTTTCTGGCCTGAGTACATTGGCCACTGTTTCTGGTACAATGTTGGCTAGAACTGGTGAGACTAGACATCCTTGTCCTAATAGTGATCTCAGGAGGAAAATCATTCAGTCTTACACAATTAAGTATGATGTTAACTCTACAGTTTGCATACATGCCCTGCATCACATTTTTCATAGATGTCTCTAAGGTTTTAGCATGTAGGAATTTTGCTTCCATTTCTAGTTTGCTAAGAGTATTTTTCAGGAGTCAATAAGAGATCTAATCAGTTTCCTTTTCTGCATTTATTGAAATCATCACATGATCATTCTTAGCTCAAGAATACAGCGAATTACATTCATTGATTTTTTTGAATGGTGAATCAAAATCTTTTCTTAACATAAACCCCATGAGTCATCATGTATCTCCCTTTTTATATATTGTATTTGACCATTTATTTTTTTTTTAAAGATTATTTATTTATTCATGAGAGACACACACAGAGAGAGAGGCAGAGACACAGGCAGAGGGAGAAGCAGGCTCCCTGCAGGGAGCCTGATGTGGGACTCCATCCCGGGTCTCCAGGATCACGCTCTGGGCTGAAGGCGGCGCTAAACTGCTGGGCCACCCAAGCTGCCCTGTATTTGACCTTTTAAATTTGATTTGGAATTTTTGCATCTATGGTCATAAGGGATATTTTTTTTGTAGTTTTATTTTCTTATAATGTCTTTATTTGGCTTTAGGGACCAGGGAAACACAGATCTCACTGAATGTTTGGAAAATATATTAGTCAATATATTAGCTTGACTAATAGTTTAATATTAAGAATTTAATATTTATTTAAAATTTAAGCTTAATATTAAGAATCATTAAATACAATTTAAAAAATGTAAAAATTTTAAAAATAAAAATAAATTAAAAAAAAGAATTATTAACTAAAACAGAGGATTTAACAACTGAGGTATGATGGCTAATAAGTAAAGAGAAGTCTATGGGGCACCTAGGTGGCTCAGCTGGTTAAGCAATTAACTTTTGATTTCGGCTCACCTCATGATCTCAGGATCTTGAGATGGAGTCCTGCAACAGGCTCCACACTGAGCATGGAGCCTGCTTAAGATTCTCTCTGTCCCCCTCTCCTCACCTCTGCTTGCACATTCTTTCTCTTTAAAAAAAAAAAAAAAAAAAAAAAGGAAGCAAAGAGAAGTCTAACTAAAATAGAAATAACAGATGTTAGGAGCAACCACAAGTTCAGCCCTACAGGTTGTGGAGAGATCTTGATGGAGAGGGCATGGTTGTGGCTTCTCAATGACAGACTGGTCATTATGGTATGGTATCTATCACCGGATGGTGATGGAAATCTACTTTCCAGGGAAAGCTGTTCACGGGGCCACATCACACTAAACGTCCTCCACTATCAAAATGCCAAGGGGGCCTGGGGAGAAGCTGCTGGCCACAGAGTGATGCTGAGCACTGTGCCCAGCAGGAGCAAGGGATGAGAGAAGACCACCCTCTACAGGAGCTTACCCTGGGAGGAGCTCCCTACACTGTACAAAGTGGGCATTCAGGAAGCCATGCCCCCTGCTAGAGCTGAATGCTTGAGGCTGTGTCATACTCCGCTGTTTCCCATTCTCTCTTCTCTCCATTTCATTTTCAGGGGTTTCTGTTGCTATTTGTTCAAGCATACTAATCTTTTCTTGCACAATATATGTCTTCCCTTAATCTTATCCAGTCTATTTTTCATCTCACACATTCTAGTGTTCAGGGGCAATTTCAGTTTGGGTCCTTTTAAATATCTTCTATGCCCTAAGTTAACTTTTGGAGCTTTTGAAGCTAAGGGGATGGGACTGGAATGTCCCATCTATTATGACTATCATTTGGATCATGTCTGAGTCAGTTTTGATTGATTTTTCTCTTTATTATGGGTTGTATGTTCTTGGCTCTTTGCTTACCTGGTGATTTTTTATTGAACACCATAAATTGTGAATTTCATGTTTTTAGGAATTGGAAAACATCTGTTTTCCCATAAATATTCTTGATCTTCATTCCGGGATAAAGTTTGATCCGTTCAGGTCTTGATTCTGAGATTTGTTGGACAGGATCAGATAGATCAGTTCAGTCTAAAACAAGTTTTGTCCCCCCCTAGTAAGGCAAAAAGCTTTCTACATACTCATCCTTGAAGCCCCATGAATCATGACATTTCCGGCTTTGGCTGGCAGCAACAGAAATTAGAAGCCCTGCCCTCTGTAAGCAGTAGACATTCTCCCCTCTACAAGTCTCACGTGGTTCTTTCCCTGGCAGAAATGAAGAAGAGTCAGGTGAAGACTCAAGTGGGACCTTCCACGGTCCTCCAAAGAATCTCTTTCAGTGTAGTGCTCCCCTCCCAAGTACTCTGCCCTGCAAACTCTACCAGTTTTGGCCTCTCTGGATTTCCAGCTCGGTCTCCTGTAATCAGGGAGAGTACCAGGCTCTATCAGTGTTCCCCTGGCCTGTGCTGTGTCCTGTAAACAATCCAGGCTGGATTAAGCTGGAGCAATTCTAAATCTTCTTTCATCTGTCCTTCATTGCTGGATGTTCAATGTTTCCTAAACTGTTGTCTGATATATTTCAACTGCTGTCTCAGGCAGGACTGTAAATCTGATCTTCCATCTCGATCAGAAACACAGATAGTAATGTATCCCTTGGTAACTACCAAGCCTCAACGAACCAACATTTAATGGATTAAAGCATCATTAAGAGCAAGATTCTACTGAAATGACACCCAGAATTAAGCATCGACTTGTGTGTGGAGCTGGGGGCCAAGAAAGATGCACACCAGCATTACAAGAGATGGTGGTATGGGAGGTAAGACATTGGCAATACCAGAAACCCTTATGCACTTTGGATCATATCCACTTGCCTAGTTCGGTCCCAGGTCTTCAGTCCTCTTCAGTTGTACTGAGCTTCCATATTCATGGCAGGCCCACAGGACAGGCAGACTCTACTTTCCTGGCACTCAGATTTTCAACCTGGCCACATGACTTGGTTAGGCCAATGGGATGTTTGTGGGCATGATGCAATCAGAAGCTTGAGATCATCCCTGTTGCGCTTCAGCCATCCCTGTAAGAGGAAAAGTACCCACTGACCTGCTGTCATTTCAACTCAGGTAGCAGAATGAGACAGAGCACAAAACTGTCCCAGCTAACTCCAGCTGATCTGAAGACGTGTGAGCAAGAAATAAAAGCTAAGTCATTGCATGCCACTGATGATCTGTAGTGGTTTATGATGCTTTCTAGAAGTTGAAGGGTACCTTGAAGTAAAGTGCTCTTGAAACAAAACCTATTATATCTAGTTACTGATGTTAAGCTGGGAAAAAAGGCACCAAAGACTGTTCTAGGACCCCTGTCTGGCAATAATGGTGCATGGGAGTTTTAGTGATCACAGCCTGACAAGGCAAAGGCAGCTAAGACCTCACACCCACAGAGGTAAAGTTCTGGAGGTAAAGTCCATCCAACAGACAACCAACTTAGCCCAGCCAAAACGTTTGCTGGTGAAGAGTAGAGGAAATCTAGGATGCAGGTGAAGGAGCAGAGACCAGTTGTTTCAATTGTTTTAAGTCTCTGCAAACACCATGACTGGCCACAGCTTCACACAGATGTACTATAAAGCATGGTGCATCTGAGGGCGGGGGATGTATTGAATGCCTCTTGTGAATCTCTTCAAACCCTCCTGGCTCTTATTTCACCCATTGCTCCAGCAACTAGTTCAGGGTTTCAACGAAGTTTGTGCATGCCTAACTTGACAGCACCTCATCTTGGCCTGTGCCATGCACTTCTGGCTTCCTACCTTAGGGCTTTTCTGATATCATCATGTGAAACTCTTAATTTCTTACTTGGCACCTACTCAGATCCTTACTTAGCACTCCTAGGTAAACTATCCAGAAGTACAGGGGAGTTAATACCCCAGGGAACCACTCTAAACCAGTTGGAGAGGGATCTCACTGGGAGGGTTCTGTAGGACTGCACCATCAGATGCTGATAGCAATGGCTAAATCATCCTTATAATGGCTTTCTCTCCTTCACTGCTTAGCTCCCCCATCCCTCACACTTGCTCCCAAGACCACATTCCAAGGAAGCTATCTATACACAGCCTTTGCCTGAGACTCTGCTTTGGAAGGAACTCAGACTGTTTTGCAATTTCAGAATATGGACTACCAGTGACCAGCTACCAAAGCCTCTGGGAGAAGTACGTAGATTCACTCATTCATTTAGTCATTCAACAAATATTTATCAATAGGCTGTGTCAACGGGCTGCTTTTGCCAAATATACATTCTAGTAAGAAAAGACTGATAATAAACACACACACACACACACACACACACACACACACACACACACACAGTATGCCAAGTAGTGCTAAATGCTAAGAAAAGTAGAGCCCAGTAGAAAGAAAAAAAGAGAGGAAAGATTGATTTTTAGAAGTGTGGCCAAGGAAGTCCTTGTCAGCAAGGTTATAGCTGAGAAAAGAATGAAGTGAGAAAATTGGCCATGAATATATACAGGTGACAAACACTCCATGAAGAAGGGCTGGCAAATGACAAGGCTCTGAGGAAGAGGCATAGTTTAGGACACAGAGGGAAAGTCCTGGGCTGGCTGGAGAAGATGGAGTGAAGAAGAGAACAGAAGACGAGAGATGAGGAAGCCAGGGTGGGTCATAGTGCATAGCACCTTCTGTGCAATTATGAGATGGGAGGGTTTGGAGGTTAAGAATGCTATTTAGAAAGAACTGACAGCCACAGCAATAATGTAGGTAAATGAGGGTGGGAAGGTGCTCTGTGGCAGTAGTGGGAGAGACAGTAAAAGGAGGGTGAATTCTAGAACTATTTCAAAGATGGAACAGTCTAGATTTCCTAGTGGACTAGGTGAGTAATGTGGGAAAAAGAGAAAACAGCCATGAAACCTCCCTGGCTTTGGCTAGAGCAACTTGAAAAATGTTGTCTTTTAGTGAGATGGGCAATTTCATTCCACAAACGCAATGAGCAAGCAATATATAGCTTTGTCCTCCACCTGGGCACAAGTTCTCTGGGGTGGCTCTCTTCCTCAGCTCTTTCTTATCCCTCCTTCCACCTTTCTTAAGAAGCCTTCCCCTCAAAGGAAACTTTTACCAGAGCCCAACTGACCAGGGACAAGAGAAATAACCCAGTCCAGGTATTCCCAGCCTGAGCATTTTGAGACTATACTGTAGCTGTTTTCCTTCACCTACATCTCTCCAGCACATCAACAGGGCTTCTTTCTCATAACAGAGGATTACAGCTAAAAGAACTCCAACACCCAGGCTCACTTTAAAGTATCTTTAGGTCAGCCAAAGGGAATAGAAGACAAAACCAAGGACAGTGGGGAAAATTTTAACCTCTGACACCACAGCTAGAATGAACAATAAGTATAGCCTAACTGCTAGCCAGATCATATCTGGCTTTAAAAAAAAAAAAAAAAAAAAGACCAAGTATGCTATAAGGCAAAGCAAAGCAAAACAAGACAAACAAACAAAACACAGCCTGGAGAGTCAGAGCAAGCATCAGAACTAGATTGAGATATGGAAGAGGTGTTGGAATTATGAGACTGGGAGTTTAAAATAACCATGATTTGTATGCCAAGAGTCCCAATGACCAAAAAAAATGGACAACATACAAGAAGAAATGAATCATGTAAGCAGAGCAGTGGAAAAGCCAAGAAAAAGTCAAAAGGAAATGCTAAGGATCAAAAATGCTGTAACAGAAAGGAAGAAAGCCTTTGATGGGCTCATCAGTAGAGTCCACATGGCTGGAGAAAGGTAAATGAGATCATGTCCTTTGACAAGGCTGGGAAAATAAAAATCAGATCATCCGATCACGTCTTTCTCAGCTTGAAACTATCTCATCATTCCCTTCGTCACAAAGAGTGTAAATGTAATGTTCACAACCATACTGTTCAGAACCATACTGTCAGGTCCCACCACCTTCTACCTCGACCTCATCTCCTACTACTCTCCTCCACACACACACTCACTCCACAATGGCCTGCTTGCTGCTTCTCAAACACACCAGGCATGCCTCATGCCAGGCTGCCCCTACCTTGGCCTGGAAGGCTCATACCCCTGATGTCTGCATGGCTGTCTTCTTACTCCATTTACACACGTTATGTAATGTACTTGTTAATTTTGTCTGCTGCTTATTGTCTCTCTCTTTCTCCAATTCCCTACCAAACCCACTTCCCACTAGAATATAAACTCTACTTGAGAGTGGATTTGTACTTTTCTGTTTTGTTTTTCAATGCATCCCAAGAACCTAAAACAATATCTGGCACATGGCAGAGTTTAATGTATATTTCGATGAAAGAATGATGAGTCAGAGTATCTAAAGATACAAAGCAACTGTTAACAGAATAGAAGGGAGAAATAGATAGCAATGCAATAATAGCAGAAGATTTCAATACCCCACTTCCAACAATGGATGCATCATCCAGACACAACATCAATAAGGAAACAGAGGACCTGAACAACACAACAGACCAAATGGACCTAACAGATATATAAAGAGAACATTCCAACCAACAGCAACAGAACACCCAAACTTTTCAAGTATACAGGGAACATCCCCCAGGACATAGGTTAAGCCACAAAAACAAATCTCACACATTTAAGAAGACTGAAATCATATCCAGTATCTTTCTTCACCACAACAGTGTAAAGGAGAAATCAGTAACAGGAGGAAAATAATAAAATTCACAAATGTGTAAAACTAAAAAAAAATACTTCTAAGCCATCAATAGATCAAAAAAGAAATCAAAAGGGAAATTTAAAAATATCTTTTAAAAATATCTTGAGACAAATAAAAATGGAAATACAACATACCAGGAAGTCTTTCCTCTGAGATGCCCACTCTGACCACTTCTGTTCAACAGAGTTCTAGAAGTCCTAGCCAAAACAATTAGGCAATAAAAAGGAATAAAAGGCATCTCAACTGGAAAGAAAGAGCTAAAATCATCTGTTTGAAATGACATTATCTTATACATATATATAGGAAATCCTAAAGATTCCACCAAAAACCTGCTAAAACTAGTGAATCAATTCAGTAAAGTTACAGGGTATTAAATCAGCATGCAAAAAATTGATTGCATTTCTATACACTGACAGAAAACTATACAAAAATAAATTAAGAGAACAATGCCATTTACAATAGCATCCAAAAAAAATTTGGAACTAAATTTAACTAAGGAGGTGAAATATCTGTACACTAAAACCTATCAGACATTGATGAAGGAAATGAAGACAAAAAATGGAAAGAAAACCTATATTAATGGAATAGAAAATTTAATATTGTTTAAAAGTCCATACTACCCAAAGCAATCTGTAGACACGATGCAATCCCTATTAAAATCCCAATATATTTTTCACAGAACTACCTAAAATAGTCCCGAAATTCATATAGAACCACAAAAGACTTCAAATAGCCAAAACAATCTTGAGCAAAAGAAGACAAAGTTGGGGGCATCACACTACTTGACTTTAAAATATACTACAAAGCTATAGTAATCAAAACTGCATGGCATTAGTATAAAAACAGATATATAAACCAATACAGCAGAATAGAAGACCCAGAAATAAATCCACACATTTATGGTCAGTTGAAGTTTGCCAAAGTTGCTGTGAATCCACAACAGGGGAAGGACTGTTTCTTCAATAAAAAGTGCTGGGAAAATTAGTTTTCCACATGCAGAAGAATGAACTTGGACATTTATCTCATTCCATTGGCAAGAAGCAACTCAAAATGGATTAAAGACTTAAATATAAGACTGGAAACCATAAAACTATTAGAAGAAAATATGTCAGAAAAGCTTCTTAACATTGATCTGGACAATAATTTTTTGGATAAGACCCCAAAAGCACAGGTAACAAGAGCAAAAATAGACAAATGGACTTTCAACAAGCAAAAAGCTTCTGCACAGTAAAGGAAAAAAATAACAGAGTGAAGAGACAACCTATGGGAGAAAATATGTGCAAACCATACATCTAATAAGGGCTTACTATTCCAAACATATAAGGAACTCAACAGGAAGAAAACAAATCACCCAATTAAAAAATGGACAAAGGATCAGAACAGACATTTTTCAAAAGAAAAATTACAAATGGCCAACAGATACATGAAAAGATGTTCAATAACACTAGTCATCAGAGAAGTGAAAATCAAAACCAGAAGGAGATAAGGAGATAACACTTCACGCCAATTAGAATGGCTATTATCAAAAAGATAAGAAATAACCAAGTGTTGGTGATGATGTGGAGAAAAGGGAACCCTCGTACCCTGTTTATAGGAATGTAAATTGCTTTAGTCATTATAAAACATAGTACAGAGATCCCTCAAAGTATTAAAAATCAATTGCTATATGATCCAGCAAACTCACTTCTGGGTATTTAATGGAAAGAAATGAAATCAGTATCTCAGAATGCTGTCTCCATCCATTCCCATGTGCAGTATTATTCATAATAGCAAAATATGGAAACAATCTAAGTTTCCATCAACTGTTGAATGGATGAAGAAAATGTGGTGGAATATGCACATATGCAATGGAATATTATTCAGGCATGAGAAAGAAACTCTGCCATTTGCAACAACATGAATGAACCTGGAGGACATTCATGAAACGAAATAAGACAGACAAAAAAACAGGAAATACTGTATGAACTCACTAACTGGTGGAATCATTTTTTTAAAAATGTTGAACTCATAGATGCAAAGTGTAGAATTTTGGTTACCAGGAGCTGGGGAGGTGGAGGAAATTGCAAAAGGTACAAAGTTGCAATTATGTAGGATAAATACATCTAGAGATCTCATGTACACACATGGTGAGTACAGTTAAGTTAATAAAACTGCTGGACATGAGAAATACACTACAGAGAAGATTTCACAGCAATGAAACTGGTAACTGTGTGAGAAGATATATTCATTACCTTGACAGTAGCAATTCTTTCACAATGTATATGTTATATACCTTAAGTATACAATTTTTTAAAGATTTTATTTACTTGAGAGAGAGCGTGAGATCTTGATCAGAGAGGAATGGCAGAGGGAGAAGCAGACTCCCTGATGAGCAGGGAGCCCTACACAGGACTTGATCTCAGAACCCTAGGATCATGACCTGAGCCAAAGGCAGACACTTAACCAATGGAGCCACCCAGATGCCCTAACAATTTTTATTTTAAAAAGAGAATAATGTGGCGATCAAAGTGGAAACTGACATATCTAGCATGGTGAGCCAGAGAGAGTGTGAATTTCAAGGAAACCAAGTCAATTCTCTTTCCTTCTCCAGAACCAGTAAGGACTCATTGCAATGAAAGCATGATAGCCAGATAAAAATGGAGTGTGTCCACTAAGTCATCCGGGTCCCATAAAGCAAAGAAAGGTGGGTGGCAAAAAAGTGAGCAAAGGCAAATACAAAAGTTAACAGAAAGAGAATTGCAAGAGCACCACTTTGAGAAAGTTTGAGTACAAGGATTCTCCCCAAAACACAGACCTACGTCATCCACAGGCATCCTTAGCCATATGTATGACTAACTCACCCAGGATCAGAAGCTTGGCCTCATAAAAATAGCAGAGGGAAAAGGGTGGTTGGTTCTATGCATCAATAGCTAAGTTGATGTGTTTAAAACCATTGCTAACATAATATAGGTCTGAGGTCATAGATGCTTCCCCATTTATCTAATATTTTCAGATTGTTGGGTAGGAAATTATATTTCCCATCTCAATACATTCTATGAGGTTGTTACATGAGTCACTTGTAAAAACCGATTCCGTCTCCAATGTTAAGCAAAGCTTCAGGGGTGTTCATTCATGAGGTTTGGTGGTGCTGAAGAAAGATCAATATAGAAATAGTCCTAACCACACTGCATAAACATACACTCCCAAAGCAATTTGTTCTGATTCCACAATGGGGGTTGTATGTTTCCAGTCTCCACAGAACACTTTCATTTAATATCTTCTGTACCAAAATCAGACAGCAAGTTATATATAGATCAACTCCATTTTACATTTGAGATGTGGAGACCTACCTAGCAGGATAGGGGCAAAGGGAAAAGCTTAGGCAAAATAATTGTGCTCCTGACTTCATATACAGAGTTGACTCCTTAGTTTAGAAACCATGTTACCATGTACTGGACAAAGGGATCTTTAACTTAATAAGGAAGAAAGCTGCAAGCATAGTATAGTGGAACAATCTCTGAGCCATGAATTAGAAGATCTGTGTTCCGGGATTCCTGGGTGGCTCAGCGGTTGACCGTCTGCCTTTGGCTCAGGGTATGATGGAGTTCCAAGTCAGGCTCCCTGTGGGGAGCCTGCTTCTCCCTCTGTCTGTGTCTCTGCCTCTCTCTGGGTGTGTGTGTGTGTGTGTGTGTGTGTGTGTGTGTGTGTCTCATGAACAAATAAATAAAATCTTTAAAAAGAAAAAAAAGAAAGAAACTCTCACTGGGAGAAGTGGCTCAGTCTACTTGAACCTCATTTTCCTCTTTTGTAGGATAAAGATTATTCTCCTTCCCTGTATATTTCATATTGTGCTATTATCATCAACTGAGATCAGGTATACAAATATATTTGGAAAGCTATAAATTAAAATTTATAGTTTTCTGTTTTTGAAATACAGTCTACGTCCATGATTACATTTAATTATGAAGCTACAACAAATATTCAAGTTATTATTTAAGTTTTTATTCTACACAATCTTTGACATCGTGAACATAAGTCACGCCATGTTTCAATATATTCCATGTAATTGACAAGTAAATCCACCAACACTTGGGATACAGTCATTTAGGTTGCATTTAAAGAAAACTATATTTTGAGACTTCATTTTGGGGGGGGGGTTCTCTTCAAAGAAGACATCCGAAATGGCCTTAGAAACACACTAAGCAAGGAATAAATAGAGGTAAAGGAGTAAAATTGTTTCAGATTTACACTTCATAGAATTCTAATGTCATACAGTGAAGTCATAAGTAGTGAATATATTTTCTCTAGCTATCTACATGGCTATAAAGACACAGTGAAATATATCTTTATCTTGTTTGATAGCACTTGGTAAATATTGTTCACTTAACAGACGTTATAAATTACTCACTGCCAAATAGGAAAAAGAAAGTCAGCCTTTACAACCATGAAGTGATCAAAAGGCTATATTTAAAAACTTGGAGGCCATAATCATAAAATGTGATTTAACTGAAGATTTTATGGTAAGCTCATGAACAAGTAAATCAGACTCTTCAGTGTTGATATCTGATAACTGCTGGTTTCACAACCCATCACCCAAGAATGAGGTGCTATAATTAACCCCCAATACAGAGATTCCATAAGCAGCCCACAGCTAATAAAAATGATAATGGCTTTGGTATCAGTGAAGGGGCATTCTTTAACTTTCTTTCCTTGATCAAATATCAGATTTGAAATCTTTTTTTTTTTTTTTTTGAGTAATCTCTACACCCAACCAACATAGGGCTTGAACTCACAAACCCAAGATCCAGAGTTGCCAATTCTACCGACTGAGACAGCAGCGTGCCCCTCAGATCTGAAATCTTGAAAGAGAAAAAAGGGACAATATCTGGAATACTGTGAATTTTTTTTCTTTAAGGTAAACCTTGTTTATATAAGAAAATTTAATTTTCAATAAAAACTGTCAAAATGTATTCATGGAACCAAAGTACAAATAAATCTTAATCTCCTTAGGGCTCTGCTGTTAAATAAAAATAAGTAAGTTGTCTAAGGAATATTCTAAAACAATCTTTAGCAAACTTCTTCCATAAAGGGCCAGATAGTAAATAGTTTATGCTTTATGGGCCACACAATCTCTGTTGCAAATCCACAGCTCTGCCATAATAGCTCAAAAGCAGCCATAGACAATATGTAAATGAATGAGCATGGCTATGTTCCAATAAAGCTTTCTTTATGGACACTAAAATTGAAATGTCATAGACTCTTCGTGTGCTATGAAATGTTTTGGTTTTGGTTTTTACCCATGATTGAAATGTTTAAAAGCCACTCTGTGTTCTCAGACTATATGAAAACAGGTGGCCTGCAGGATTTGACCTGAAGGACATAGGTTGCCAACCCCCATCCTAAGATATCGTGGACAGTATCACCCTAAGAGACAAAGGTCATTTTTTTTCCTGATGCCTGCGGGTTTGTCTCCATTCATCTAATTTTTGGAGGGTAAGAAAGGAAAATCTATGCCCTACCTCTGTTATAAGCTCTGACTTAGGGATTTATCATTGAAGCTGACCTACCCTATCTGGTGAAAAAAGCAAAGGACACAGAACAATCCCATAACCCCAAACCTCTCCATGCTATCCTCTTGTATAGTCACATTCTCTCCACCCCAACACACATTTACCACTGTTCCTGTCCCCTACCACTACATTCATCTTGAGCATGTCATACAAATGGAATCATAATGGATAACCTTTTGAGATTCACTTTTTTTCAGCAAGCAAAACCCCTTTGAAATTCATCCAAGTTGTTGTCTACATCAACTGTTTCTTCCTGTTTATTGCTGAGATATTCAGTGTTCCATTATATGAACGCACCATGGCGTGTTTATCCATTCACCCAATGAAGGACATTTGGGTTGTTTCCAATTATTAGTGTATTGGTTTACAAAGAGAGCTTCTATAAATATTCATGTATAGATTCTTCTGCGAACATAATTCTCCAGTTCACATGAGAAATTAGCTAAGAAAAATTTCTGGGTCATAAAGTAAGTGTATGTTCAACTTCAAAAGGATCTGCCCAACAGTCTTCCAGAGTAGCCATACATTTTGTATTCTACTTATTTCACATTCTCACCGGCACTTGATATCATCAGTATTTTTCTTTAGTTTGGTCACTGTAACAGGTGTGCCATGATTTTAATTTGCATTTTCCCAATGGTTAATGATGTTGGGTATCTTTTCCTATGTTTACTTACCACCCATATTTCTTCTTCAGTGAAGTGTCTGCTCAACTCTCAGACCCACTTTTAAGCTGGGTTGTTTGTTTTCTTACTCTTGAGTTTTGAGTATTCTTTATATACTCTAGACAAGCTGTTTGTTGGGTTATGTGATTTGCAAATACTTCCTCCCAGTCTGTAGCCTGTCTTTTCATTCTCTTTTTTTTTTCTTTTCATTTTCTTAACATTGTTTATTTATAAAGCAAATGTTTTTAAGTTTAATCAATCTCAATTTGTCAATTTTTAAAAATTTTATGTACCTGTTTCTGGTGTCATATCTAAGAACTTCATCTAAACCAGGTCATAAAGCTTTCTAATGTTTTCTTCAAAGCATGATATAGTTTTATATTTTACATTTAGAGGTTTTATCCATTTTGTGTCAACTTTTTAATAAAATGTGTGGTTCTGACTCAAGGTATTTTTGGTTTTGTTTTGGGGGGGTTGTTTTGTTTTTAAAGATTTTATTTGTTTGTTTTAGGAGAGCGAACATTAGAGAGAGAGAAAGCAAGCATGAATTGGGGGCAGAAGGAGAGGGAGAAGCAGACTCCCCACTGAGCAAGGAGCCTGATGTGTGACTCGATCCCAGGACCCTGAGCTCATAACATGAGCCAAAATCAAGAGTCAGATGCTTTACCAACTGAGCTACCCAGGTGGCCTTTTTTCATTTTCTTAATAGCATTTCTCTCTGTTGTTCCCATGGAATGATTTTGTCTATCTTCCTATTCACTGACCTCCCTGTCATCTTCATTTTGCAATGGTGCCAACATGTTTTCACCTTTGGTTACTATTATTTTTCAGTTTTAAATTCTTCATTTGGTTCTTAATTGCATCATCTACTTGCTCAGACTTTCTACATGTTCATTCTCTTTGAGAGTATTCACTCTTACTTACTGGAGCATTTTTCTAACATCTGCTTCGAAGTCTAAGCAGGCGATTCTATCACCTGTGTCATCCAGGCATCTACTGATAGTCTTTGCCCACATAAGCTGAAATTTTCTTGCTTCAGTGCCAAGTAATCTTGAATATTATGTTTTAAGACAGTAGCTCTTACTTAAATCCTACAAAAAAATGTTGGCATTTTGGTCTTAGGAGGCAAACAACGTGGCAGGATTCAAGTCTCAAGTTTTAATCCGCCTTTTCTAGGCTGTGGTTCCACTGTGAGATCCATTCTCAAAGATTCCTCAGTGCTATTTGGATCTCTATGTCCGCTATCCAGTGACCAATTTGGGATCTGGGCGATGGTCTGTTATGTAATTCAGTTTTCAAAATCTATAGCTTCAGGTCAGATATTCGCATGAGTAGCTTGGATATGATCCCAGGAGTTCACAAACAACTTTATGGAGCTGCTTTTGCAAACTTCTCCCTCTGACATCTATTCAATTCTCTTTGGTTCACTGAAGATCCCCCTCTGGATCCATTTATCAGAAAAGTGCAGCTTTATTACCCCGCTCTATACTTCCGAAGACTGTCATATCAGGGCCAAGCAGCAGAAAGACAGACAGAAAATCAATTAGGGATTTGTCCCACCCTCCTGAGGCCACAGGAGGGAGGCTCCCCTCAGACTTCCACTGGGAGAAGATAGCCAGAAGCTCCACGTTTTTGATTCTCCTGGACATGGTCTCATGCATCTCTCCACTCAGCTGATGGTGATCTTTCACCATAATAACAGAGAACTGTGAGCATAGCAGACTTCAGTGAGTTCTTGAGAGAGGACTCAGTTGTTCCCTTCACTACCTCCATTTTGACCTCAGTCTGTATGTTCTAGCAGACTCAGTCCTTCCTTCTGGCTTACCTCTTACCTCAGGCATAAGACCTAACATGCAAAGTATCCCGTGATGAGAGTCAAAACTACCTCTCAAGCAATAAGGACTGCCATGACACCAGCAACGCCCCATGTAAGGGACCCCCCTTAAAACAATGATCGACCTGACCTTTACGACCTAGCCGCACAGACCCACTGATCATCGTCTCACATTTTCTCATAAAAACCTAGAGATATTTTCGGCACTCTAGAGAGAATTCTTGGGACATTAGTCCTTTACCTTCCTGGTGTTGGCCTCACTGAAATAAATTCCTTTCTTATTTCACCCACCGCTATGTCTCTCTGCCTTTGGATTTATGAGCAGTGAGTGGCCCAACCCAGTCCATTTAGGACTCCTGGCCCTCAGGTGCTCCTGGGCCTCTGCACTCCAGTTCCATTCCGAGTCCTTTCTAGTGAATTATCAGAATGGAAGGTGGCCTTCAGAAACCCCTAAATATGAAATTGGCATCAGAAGTGAGGGTGGTCTTGTAAACTATTCCCTGACTTCACATTCTGTGTCCCTTATTCGGATGTATTAAATTAGGGTAGGCCAGAGAAGGTGTTGTCTTTGCATAGAGCCCATGAAATTATCCAGGCTTCCTCAAGACTCTGGCATAACCCCAGAACCAGAAAAAGAAGGTGTCATTGAAAAGCCTTCTCGGGGGAATCCTGATACGCTCCTGAATTTAAAACTACTTCCATTGAGAATTCTTGATATTTTCTAAATATGTAACAAAACAGGAGATAGCTAGGATTTGGACGGAGTTTCTAGGTTGATTGCTTTATCACTGTCATGTTTAAAAGCCTTCCCTGGCCTGCCATTACCCGAGTAATAAATCAAATAAGCTTCACATTCTATATTCTCTGCAATCTAACCCCAAACCAGCTTTATTTTCTGCTGCTTCCTTCTACTCTATCCCAGTGGGTCCTACCCCAAAACTCTGATTTAATGGTCTAGGGTGGGGCTCTGGCATCAATATATTTTGAAAGCTTCCCAAATGATTTGGTTATGGATCTGGGAGAGATAAGCTCCTAATGTTTTATTTTATAGCCAAATAGATCACTGTTTTATTATATAAACCTGGGATTACAGGTTTTGTATAGAACTCTACACATTCTTGAAGGTCCAGCACAAATGCCAAACTTTCCAGGAGGCTTCCCTGATCACACTAGACTGGAATCAATATCTGCTTCTCTGGGTTCCCCCTCATGTTTTGTATGCACCACTCCATAGAACTTTCCACGTTCTGCAACGTAACACCCTTAAAAATCTACAGAGGGTAGTCCGGGTGGCTCAGTGGTTTAGCGCCACCTTCAGCCCAGGGCGTGATCCTGGAGATCCGGGATCGAGTCCCATGTTGGGCTCCCTGCATGGAGCCTGCTTCTTCCCCTGCCTGTGTCTCTGCCTCTCTCTCTCTCTCTCTCTGTGTGTGTGCGTGTCTCATGAATAAGTAAATAAAATCTTAAAAAAAAAAAAAAGCTACAATGAAAGAACAGTATGATCCAAATACTAGCTCTGTTAATTACCCTTTTTAATACAATGTTTAATTCCCAAAGATTTAAATACTTCATCTACAAAATTTGAAAAACAAATGATTACCTTACAGCATTACTCTAAGTTTTAAATGAGATACTTCTGTACTCCTTGACCCTCTCCCCATGATAGTACATAGAAAATGTTACTTCATCAGCTTACTGGTGATGTTATCAGAAGCCAAGGGTATAAGAGCACCGGAGGTCTGGAAGGGGAGGGGGTCCCAAATGGACCAGGTTTAGATGTTCACCACTAGTAAATCTAGAGGCAGAGAGACAAGCAGGGATAAAACAAGGAAAGGAATTTATTTCAGTGAGGCCAACACTAGGAGGAGAGGACTAATGTCCCAAGAATGAGCTCCAAATTACAGAAAATACCTCTAGGTTTATACAAGGAAAATTTGGGACAAAGGTCAGTGGGTAAGTACAGGTGGGCAGTGGAGGTAAATCACTGTCTTGAGGTCAATCATTCAGGGTCTTGCTGGCATCATGGCAGCCCTTGTTTGATGGCGGAGGTTCAGTATCTACATTAGATATTATCTGCTGGGTCTTTTTTTTTTTTTTTTTTAATTCATGAGAGACAGAGAGAGGCAGAGACAGAAGCTCCCTGAGGGGAGCCTGATGTGGGACTTGATCCCAGGACCCATCATCACCGAAGCCAAAGGCATACACTCAACACTGAGCTACCCACGTGCCCCTGCCTGCTGGGTCTTTTGCCTGAGTTAAGTGATAGGCTGGAAGGAAGGATTTAATCCATTAGAAAGTACAGACTAAGGTCAAAATGGAGGTACTTAAGGCAACACCTGGGTCCTCTTTCAGTGGGGGATGCCATGGCCAGAGGTGACAGGTAATGACTTCCCTCTGCTCCAGACCCTGCCCTACCGCTCTGAGAATTAACAAGGCCAGTACCTGGACATACCTGCAACCTATTCAAAAAATACTGATTAAATAAATAAATAAATAAATAAATAAATAAATAAATAACAAATAAAAAACAAATAAAAAAAAAAAATACTGATCAGGCAGCCCGGGTGGCTCAGCGGTTTAGCGCCGCCTTCAGCCCAGGGTGTGATCCTGGAGACCTGCTATCAAGTCCCACTTCGGGCTCCCTGCATGGAGCCTGCTTCTCCCTCTGCTCAAGTCTCTGCCTCTCTCTCTCTGTGTGTCTCTCATGAATAAATAAATAAAATCTTTAAAAAAAAAAATACTGATTAGGTACCTGTTGAATTCACATGAAGGCATTTTACCCCCAGAGGTTACAATTTCATTTGCATGGGGCACAGCCTGAGGCACTGGGAGTTTTTAAAACTCCCAGATGATTCTCACATGCACCTAAATTTGAGGACCACTGAACATACAAAATTTGAATCAGAAGCATCATTAAGTAAACTTCAGTTATCAATTTCTTTAGAGTGAAGAATGTGTATATTTTTCAAGTCTATATCCTACATTACCCAATCCCCAAAACTAGTCAATATTATCCCTTCAAAAGAACAAATGTTCAACAAATATTTTTTTGAAATGTGATTGAATTCAGCAAAGAAATGCAATTTAAAAAGTCAATGCAGGCCATGGAAGTCACTGGTCAAATCATTTCCAAAGTGAGTTAGACATGACTCACTTGGGCTTGGGACCCTCAGAACTCTATTGCCACACACCATCTACCTTCTCTGTGCACAGCACCAGCTCCCAGGCTTAGTAGAGCAGATCCATACTCCATATCATCAGGATGCCACAAGTGTTTCCCAATCTCACTATAGAGAGTAAAGTAATAAAACAAATGTCAAAGAAAGAAAAAGTTCCACATAGCCAGGAATTGTCATTAGGCCTAGTTTTTCAATTGAAGAAAGCTGAACATCTTGAAGTCTAAAGAATGCCTTCCTCATTTGTTTATGTTCTTGGGTTTCATGGTAAACAGGATTATCTCTGGCAGATTTTGCCTCCAATGTTTGGAAACCTGGAAACAGAAAAGAGACTTCTCAGTGATTCTGGTTCTAATTAAGGAAATCGCTTAATGTAAAGGGGCTGATCTTGATGAATTCATCAGAAATTCTAAAGCTCATAATTAATTCCATTTATATTCACAGAGTTCTAAATGTACTTCCACTGAGTATTTTCACAGAAGATAATAGGTCCAACTAACCACTGGCCAACCTCACCGAGAATAACAAAAGAGGCAGTAATCCCATGTGAGGCAGTCCACCTCTGTTCAAAAACCCGAAATATATCTGGGCAGGTCATATACACAAAACTTCAAATAGTGTAAAATACATAAATCATTACCCCCCATACACACACACACACACACACACACACACCTGTTATTTCTGTCACACACCCTGGTAGGTGAAATACTTATGTTTGACTCTTCTAGCTTTTATATAATACTGGATGTGCTATTCAAACATGTTCCTGTGCTTCAGTCTCCATATCAATATAAGGAGAAGGCCATAACATTATAGATGCCTCTGAAGCCCTGATAATAATTTCAAGAAATGTAAAGTAAATCAAAGGGAAATCACCATTTTGTGAGTGCTTTGCTTTCAGAAGTTAATCATGTAATTGTGTGGTTGTAACAAAGAAAAACACACCTAAGCTAGCTTAACAAAAAAGAAATTTGGGAGGGACATCTGACTGGCTCAGTTGATAGAGCACATGACTCTGTTAAAAAATTTTTTTTTACTTATTTCTTTTAGAGAGACCACGCACAGAGGGGAGGGGTGAAAGGAGAGGGAGGGAGAGTCTCAGACAAACTCCCCACTGAGCACGAAGCCTAACATTGGCTTGATCCCACAGTCATGACCTGAGCTCAAACCAAGAGGTGAAATCTCAACCAACTGAGCCATCCAGGCGCCCCAACAGAGCACATGACTCTTGATCCAAGATCAATGCCAACATCATGAGTTCCAGCCCCATATGGGGCAAGGAACCTAGTTTAAAAAAAGAAAGAAAGAAAGAAAGAAAGAAAGAAAGAAAGAAAGAAAGATTTTGAAAAGTATCACTAACACCCAAAGGCAGGCATTAGAGTAGGACCTGATAAGAAACCTACTAAGGATCAAGAAGTGGGTGTTCCAGAGCCAATATGAATCTCATTGGATTCTAACTGACAGAGGCTCTTGATGCTATTTTTCTCCGAGCATTGCCTTTATTTGTCCTTTCTCTAACCAGTCTAACCAATATAGTTTTCTGTGCACTAGTAAAAAACTAGCCCCAATGATTAAAAAAAAAAAAAAGGGTGAGTACATCCCTGTTGACCACTGACATCTCATCTCCAGTCTTCATGTTCCAATTAAAAATGAGCAGAAGAGGGACACCTGGGTGGCTCAGTGGTTAAGCATCTGCCTTCAGCCCAGGGTGTGATCTTGGAGTCCCAGGATCGAGTCCCACGTGGGGCTCCCTTCATGGAGCCTGCTTCTCCCTCTGCCTCTGCCTCTGCCCCTCTGTGTGTGTGTGTCTTTCATGAATAAATGAATAAAATCTGGGGTTAAAAATGAGAAGAGAGAGCCTGATCAGTCTAACTTGGACAAGCCAGCCACCCATGGTGGAGTCACTAAGGAGGAAAAGTGTTCAGTGGTTCTGACTGGGAGGCAGAGGCCCATTCTGGTCCCAAGAGCTGTGAGTTCCCAGAACTGTCACAGAAAGGTCCATTCCACCTTCCACATGTAGGCCTTCTCACTCACTGTCTCAATCTCTGCAACAACGTTACAACACAGGATTTTATTTTAGTTTTGAAAAAACAGCTGATGTTCAGAAGTTTGAAGGACTGGTCCAAGACCACATGGCAAGGGGCAGTTGAGAAGGCCACATTCTCAACACTGAAAGATAAGCATCGCTGGTGCAAGTCACACCATTTGGTGGTATGTGCAATATAGTTTGGCTAATGCAGCAAATATTGTACAATGATATAGTCAGTTGACGGTTTAGCTTGGACATTCTAGGCATTGTAAACAATATCTTGGTCACTGGCCTTTTTAAAAATATTTTATTTATTCATTTGAGAGGGGGAGGGTGGAGAATACAGAGGCAGAGGGAGAAGCAGACTCCCCACAGAGCAGAGGGCCCAACTCAGGGCACAATCCCAGGACCCTGAAATCATGACCTGAGCCAAAGGCAGATGCCCAACTGACCAAGCCACCCAGGGACCCTGGTCACTGACTTTTTATAAATGAGAAGTAACTGTGAGTATGACAGTAAAAGCTGATAGTTCCCTTTCCTGAGCATAAGCCTTCCAGGAACTAACAAATGTTCTGGGTCCAGGAAGAGGAACAATCATTCCAGTTATCTAACACCGCTACACGTCAGCAGAGCGCTAAATGCTTTACCCGCACACCTCACTGTGTCCTCCAAACAAGTCAACGATGAACCTACTATTGCTATCCCCATTGCCCAGATGGAAAAAAAAACAGATTAAGAGAGGCTCAATAACTTGCTCTGGTCTCCCATTACATAGCAACCCCACTGGCATTTAAATAAGGGCCAGCTTGGGGGTGGGGGTTGCTGGCTGGCTCTGTCGGAAGAACATGAGCCTCTTGATCTTGGGGTCATGAGTTTGAGCCCCAGGTAGGGGGTAGAGACTCCATAGCTTTGAACTCCTAGGCTTTGCAGACATGTCATGTATGCAAATATATCATCTATGACAGCATATATTAAATCTATAGCTAATATTTGGCGTATTTTCAAAAACACCAGAAATAACATTTTGCAAGAATTTTTTCATCCCATATTTATTGGCAGTCTGTTCTGTACCAAATATTGAGCTAGGTAATTTATATTTTGATTTTTTTGTAGACGGACTACAGTCAAGTGATTTTTTTAACAAGATAATGATCTGATTTCCTTGGAAAGAATTAATCTACCTTTCAAAGGGAATTTCTTTTTTTTTTTTTTTGTCTTTGAAAAGAAAAGTGAGTGAGGTCTGTCCCTCATCAGCAGATGTGCCCAGCATCCTCTGAAATGAATTCAGAAGGACTATCACCCAGCCTCCAGCCTGCTGCATGGGTATTTCTAACTCTTATTCACCTGAGTTCTCTCTCCTGTAATTCCTCAACTACAGCCATATGAAATAGTGGATAAGATCCGGAAGACAAGAAATAAATGAACACATGGGTAAAAAAGAAAACAGGTTAATTTGTCACATTTAAAGAAAGAGAAATGTAAAATGCTCTACCCATGTGTAAGTTAAGAAAAGCCCATTAAACTGGCATGTATTCAATAAGTACAATTCATAATAAACCCTATGTTTCAGTTCTATTAAAGTAAAACCAAAGAAGGGGCACCTGCATGGCACAGTTGGTTGAGTGTCCGATTCTTGGTTTCTGTAAGGTCATGATCTCACGATCTCAGGGTTGTGAGATCGAGCCCCAAGTCAGGCTCCACGCTTAGTGTGGAATCTGCTTTGGGTTCTCTCTCTCCTTCAGCGTCTCCCCGCACTCCCCCGCCCCCCGCTAAAATAAATAAGTTTTTTTTAAAAAAGTCAAACCAAAGAAGAGAAAGTAAATATTACAATCGAAGAAGGATGGCAGTAAAAGAAATAAAGGATAAATCAGAAGAAGAAAAAGTCCATTCACACATACTTAGAGACACATTAAAATCTAAAAGAAACAGAGTGCCAGAGGAAAACTAAAAGAGAAGAAAATGGGGGTGGGGGGGACGGACCAAAGATCCACTGGTTTCCAATCAGTGTGATTCAAAATGTGGTCAGAGGAGCATGAAAACTGCCCAGAGCACCTGTGAAAACACAGCCTGCTGGCGCCACCCTAAACCTATGAGTGAGACTCACTGAGGGCTTGAACTCAGAAACCTGTCATCAAAACAACCTCCTTGTTTGTTTCCAGGCATACCAACACCTAAGAACCACCACCTGAAGATAGACAGGAGTGGACTCTGTGTGCCAGGGTGTGAAACTTCAGAGTATAGCTAACCCCGAAGTCAAAAGTCATCAATAATATTTTGTATCTTAAAGAAAGGTGAAAAAAAAAAAAAAGAAAGATGAAGAGTTTGATTTTAAAAATAGCAAAAGCACATGTGAATTCACAACACAGATACCGTATTCCCATCTAATTCAAGGGCATTTCTTTTTCTTTTTGTCATTATTTAAGAAGGAAAATCCCACTTCCTGGTGGGACAGTATTAAACATACATTTCATCTCAACAGTTAAGACTGCTTGTTTTCTAACTATTTACGACAGAGAACTTCTGTGAACTTCCTGAATCATGTATGAGATTTTAGAACATATGCTCCTTTTTATG